>NW_028227257.1:54477410-55187410 GCF_978045245.1 Mus caroli
AAGATCCTGCCCCCTAAGTGCTGGGATCAAGGGCATGTGCCACCATGTTCAGCTAATAATTGTTTCCTAAATGGCCCTTTCCATGGAGAGGGCTAAAGTGAACTGGGGAGTGTAAAAGCATTGGGGCTGTGGTGCACATGGTGGTGAGGCATCGTCTAGTCTGTTTCTGCTCCCCACTTTCCTTTAACCATAGCAGTCTGAGGTGTGACTTTTGCTTGGGAGATGTCAACAAACATCTGTTCACCTCACCTAAGGCACTGGGGTGACAAACCAATCAGTTCCACCCACACCTAGCTTTGTGAGCAGTGACTGTTGAGACTACTTACAGGAGAATGCATGAGGGGTACTTACAGGTGCATGGATGACCCGAAAGGAAGCTGTATTGGGAGGCAGGGGGTGGGGGTGGGGCGAGGCCGGCAGTGTGCATTCAGCAAGGATGAGAACTCACAAAAGCTTCATCTCTGAGGCTTCCTCCAAAACTTGCCCTAGCTGGGCTTTTTAGAAACTCTCAGAGATGTCTTCTGAACTCCATGTGTACCATGGTATGTGCATGTGAAGTGCACACACACACACACACACACACACACACACACACACGTTAAAATAAAAATGCCAGGCATGTTGGCACATGCCTGTAATCCCAGCATGCAGGAGGCAGAACTCTGTGAGTATGATCCCAGCCTGGTCTAGTTCCAGGACAGCTGGAGCTACATAGTGAGACCCTATCTCCACAAAACTAAAGATAAATACAAGAGGGTGCAGTGAGTAAAAGAGCTTACTACCAAGCCTGATGACCTGTGTCTGATCCTAGGCCCCACCCACATGCTGGGAGAGAAGCAGCAGCTCCTGAAGGTTATTCTTTGCCCTCTGCTTACACTGGCACGAACCTCCCCAGATAGATAGACAGATAGATAGATAGATAGATAGATAGATAGATAGATAAAATGCAGAATAAACGATACAAAGAAATACCAATGCATGGCTTCTCCTCTTAACTTCCACAATATACTTTGGTCCCCAAACACAAATACGCTCAAATTTATGGATATTTGTATTATATTTCTGTGGAGATGTGAACAAAAGTCTATTTACAGCAGGTAAATTACCAATAACAGATCAATAAATGATTCCCTCAAGTCCATCTAGTGAGGCAATCAATTTATTGGGTGAGTAAAAAGGAGGGCTGAGGGGGAGTGTTTGTAGCTACTCTATCCAAATGTCCTACCCTAACATGGGTGACAGCTTCCCAAACACCGGAGTCCCCACTTAACATCAGCTAACTTCCCACCTTTCGTGTTTTAGCACCTTCTGAAACCACATGTAACTGGGGCAAAATTATGTACAGGTGCTTTGGAGGTACAGGAACAACTAAAATCTCAGGTGAGGGTCTAAAATTACTAACAGGCCCGCCCAATCTTGGGGGAGTTCTCTCACCCTCCCTCCACCACATGGACCCCAGAGCTCAAACTCAGGCTGTCAGGCTTGGCTATATGGTAGAAGGTGCCTTTACCCACTGAACCACCTCGGCAGCAGGAGTTATCCTACTGTCTCAGCTCTGTTCTGTATTGGTTGCTATGGTGACATCAGCAGGGACATAGTGCTAATACATCATTTTCCTTCTCAAGGAACTTCAGCATCTTCACCAATTAAACCACAGCATCACATTCAGAAAATCCTGAAATTTGCTTTAACGTCCCAGAACCCATTTTTCAGATATTTGATACTGGTTTACATTGTAAGCATTGGATGTTTAAATATCAAGATGGAGGCATGGCACACACAGCAAGAGAATCCTGTATAAAGCATGTATGCAAAGCTATTAGACAAAGCAAAATACACAGAACAAGAAAATTTATTATCGCCAATGCTGGTGCATAAAGATTAACAAGCATAATTAGAAGAAGGGAGGGGGAGGGGAAGAAAGAGGCAGAGAGGGAGAGAGAGAATATGAATATCAGACACCCAGGTGGACTTCTGGGTAGGTTTAAAACCTTCAAAGTTTGACAACATAATAGCTCATACATCTTTTTTATAGATAACAGGCAGGATTTCTTTTTACTTGACAATTTTGGCAAACAGTTCTTACAATATGAACTTCAGTTATAGTCTTACCATCTGTCAAGGTACAAAACAGCAAGTGAAATTTCCCTAGTATAAAAGGGTATTAGAAAGTTTGTCTTTGGGCTTTCCCATACATTTTATTTAATGCATGAACTTAAAACCTTAAAAAGACATCCTGTTTCTTTCTTTACTTTGAAGATCATTACAATGGGTTTTTCCAAATTAGAGATCACAGTAGCTTTATAAATCATGAAGATACATGTGCAGTCAAAATTCCAGAAGCATTTGTAACACATTTTAAGATGACAGCACACATGATAATACGTCTACATTTATACCCACATTTACTTGGACTACCCTCTGGGGTTGATGAATACTCAATCTTAAACCTCAAGTTTAGCTTTTGATAACTGATGTGTATAAATCACCAAAAACAATTTGGAAAGTTTTTTTTTTTCAATAGCCTTTCACTTCGAATTAAAGACATCTTGGAATGTATTTTCCCCCATCTTTAATTAGATTCTTGTATTGGCAGTCACAATTTACTCTTCCAAACCATCTTTAAAAGCTTAACAGAGAAAGCTCTTCTCCAATGTAAGGAAAATCATCTCGATCAACAGTCTGAACCAGAGGTTTTTGCTGAGCCCCTGTGAGACCAAAGAGGTACAATTTGGTCTTTTTCTCCTCGCGATTCTCAGGTTTAACACTCCTCCTTCCTCGATTTTCCTTTTCCACAATGCATGGTCATTCACTGTCCCGTCTTCTATTCCGAGAAACAAAAACCAACTGTTTTTATTTTTTGCACAGAACTATTTGGAATGAACCCCAAAATAGCAGAATGTTGAATCTCTCCCTCTCAGGTAGTTTCCTCCTCTTTCGTCAGCATTTACTCTCGATCAATGATCTCATCACAGCCGAGCTCTTCGGTCAGTCGATTGACAACCATCAGCGAAAACAGCTCTTCGATAAAAGCTAGCTGGTCGAAAGGGCTCTTCTCACACCGCGCCTGAAAGCCGCCATCCAGGGCATCACCAGCTCGCGCGGTTCGCAGGAACACCTTGTTGGCTTCCTCCAGCGCGGCGGACACCCTGTGCATCGCGCCGCTCCAGCGCTCCTCTTCAGGGAACTCGTAGTCGTCCTCCCAGTCATCAAACTCGTCGCCTTCCAGGTCCGCTCCAGCCTCGGCGAACAGACCGCGCTGGGCGCGGGCGGCGGCTGGCCCGGCCTCCTCCTCCATGGGGCCCTCCTCCGGGGCCGGCCCGCGGGCCCCGCGGCCTACCTCCATATAGCCCTCGCCGGGCAGCACGTCCATCTGCAACTCGTTGCTTTCTTCGTACAGCTCGCAAAGCTCTGCCATCTCCGCCATGGTGGAAGCGACTCGGCCAAGCGGGGAAAAAAAAGCACCTTTTGCAAAGACGGGCACGCGAACGGGCGTGGTGCGCGTGCGCAGGCAAGAGGGCGTGCGTGGTGCGCGAGCTGGGGAGGGGGCGCGCGTGCGCAGGCGAGTGGGCATGCGTGATGCGCGTGCGGAGCACGTTTCACGTGCGCAAACGGGTAGGCGGGCGTGGTGCGCGTGCCAGCATGGCGTGCGTGTGCTGGCGAGTAGGCCGCCTGGTCCGCGGGTGGGCGTGGTGTGCGTGCGCGTGTGCGAGCTCTTCCCTCCCCACCCCTCACCCCCCATGTTTCCCGGACTCCCACCTCACCCTCACACCCACTCAGGACCCGCGATGTTTCCGCTGGTGACCCTTCCACCTGGAGACCAGCTCTAAGTTCCTTGCCAAGTGCTTGCTTTGCCTAGCTGGAAAGCCCTGGCCTTCTGTCACAGATGCCATCTCTCCTCCACCTCCCTGCCTCCCCAGCGTCCCTGTGATCAGCATGTCCATTACCTCTCACCATTTAACTTTTCGGGGTTTTTTTTCTTCTGAATTTATTGAAGTTGCCCTAACCAAAGATAAATTGTGTGTATGTGCACACGTATATACCATGGGGAAACTAAACCACATGTGTGAGACTAGGATAAGGAAGGGTGGAAAATAGGCTATACATATTTTAAATATATGCAAATAATCACGCGCCACGGTTGCTCTACAAACTTAAACTGTAGCAATAGTGATTGAGAATATCCACACCCTTGCCACGTGTTGTTTTATGGAATTAAAATAAGTAAACGTAAGTTTTATCCATTTGATCTCTCTTTCCTGTGTATGCATTTGTTTGCCTGTCTGTAAAGTCTGTGTGCCACGTGTGTGCACTGTGCCTATAGAGACCAAAAGAGGGCATTGGAACTCCTAGAAATGAAGTCACAGTTGTACACTGCTCTGTGATTACTGGGAGTCGAACCCTGGTCCTTAGTGTGAACAGCCAATGCGGTTTACTGCTGAGCCATTTCTCCAGCCTTGATTGTATCTTTATAATCTTTCCATAGCTTTAGTTTATTCTTCGTGAATGCAATGGCCCTGTCACATCCAGGAGACAATGCTCCATAGCATTCCTCTTTATCATCTGGCTCTTATATAATTTTTGTCAATGGTCATTTTTTATATTCTTCAACGAACTTCTCTCCAAAGTGTTACATGATCCTTACTAGTTTTATATACTTGAACATATTTGTATGAAATCTTCCTCTTTACCCATTAAATGCAGTTTCTCATGAGCTGTCATTGGAATATAATCTTTGCATGTTGATTTTGTTCTTATTGAAATATTAATAGAGAAAAGTGCACAGGTAATGTGTGTGGCTTAATTATCACAAGCTACATATATTTGTTTACTTACTACCCAGAAGAAAAGGCATCATTCGTGGATCCCAGAAAACCACTCTTCTCTCTTCCAATGCCTCGTGAATAACCACAATTCAGACTTTAAGCAAATAGTTCAATAAAAAGTTTGCCAGTTTTGATAAATGAAATGATGTATTGATATATTCTTTGTGTTGACTTCTTTTTTAACCCAACAAACATGTTGTCATATTGTAAGCAGTCTACTATTTGAATATCACAATAGTCACCTTCAGGATTGCTTCTAATTCAGGGCTATTATAAATAGCCTAGTTATATCATTTCCTAAGGAAACATCAACATCTTGTTGCACAACTTTATTCAATTATTGTTGAGTATGCATCTAGGAGCAGTTTTGCTTGGCTGTCTTGTATGTACAGCCTTCATAGGTTCTGCCTCACAGTTCTGCAATCAGGATTCATTGGTAGTTGCATAGCTGGCATTTTAATTAACCTTTAAAACCTATACAAGTCAGTTATTGCACTGTGATTTCCAAACACAAGCAAACAAATTGGAATTTCCAATAAAACAATCATTTTGGGTTAATTAGTGCAGTTATTTGGCATATCAGAAGTCTTTATGTTTTTCAATCGTTTTTTAGGTTTATGTGTGGGTGTTTTGCCTACTTGTGTGTACTATGTACATGTTCGGTGCACCTAGAGGCCAGAAGAGGGCTTTGCATTTTCTGGAACCAGAGTCACAGGTTGTTTGAGACAACATGTTGGTACTGGGACTGGAACCAGGGTCCTTAACCTCTGAGCAACCTCTCTAGCCCCCATGTTAGAAGTCTTAATATTAGTGTGTTTGGATAAATAGTAGTGAATAACTAAACAAAAGTAAATATACTAAGTCTATAAACAAAAAATACATAAGAGTATGAAGGGAAGGGGGGAAGTGTTCTGGTTAAATTGAAGACACATGTTTCCAAGTCTGCTTTTTTAACTCTCAGCTCTCAATTTTTCTGGAAAGAAATTTTTATATTCCAGAAGGCTTCACTCACATGACAGCAAAAGATGGCCCCATTGGGCAAGTGTGGTGTTCCTTAGTGGCAGAGAGAGAGATTTTTCCTTCTACTACTGATTCCAGCTCCTCCCACAAAACACTGATTGGCTGTATCTAGAGAGTGGTGTTGAGTAGATTGCTGATTGGATAGTTAGACCTAGAACATATGTCTACCTAGGTGAATAGGGCAGAGAGAAAGGCACCATGGTTCAGATGAGAGTAGAGAGCGTAACTTAATGGTAGAGTAAATCCTTAGGATACACAATACTTTAGTTTCAATCCCAATAGCAAAACAACAACAAGAGTTTATTTTAGAATGTAGACAGTATAGTTTCTAAAGGGATGCTAAGCAGGTAGAAACAAATCAAACACATTATAGTGTTAAAATGTTTAATTTGCTTTTGTTTTCCAGATTATTGCAAATCACCAAATGCAATCGATTTCATTTGCCTCTGGAGGGGACCCTGTAAGTTTAGATTTGTACAAGTTCTTTTTGTGAGTCCTAAGAATTTTCATATGCAGAATATTAACTACTTCATGTCTTTTCCGATATTGCAATTTGTTAAATGCTTCATGTATCAGGTAGAAAACAAAACAAAACAAAGCACCCACAGTGGTTTGGGCAAATGTTTCCTCTGTCAGGATTTTAAAAGGTTAGGCTTACTAGAAGGACTGCTAGCCCTCTGTGGTGTTAGTAGCCACTGAGTTATCATCTGGTAAGTTTTCAGTTAACATAAAAATCGTGAGATCTGTGTGTCCTGTGTGCACTGACTGCCGTTTCTCTTGCAGAATGTTCCCCATAAGCAGACTAAGCAGACTATCAGTCAGATTTAATACAAGATGGGAATCCCATTCACCATCAGAGTTGTCAGCCAAGGCTAACAAGGCCAGTCGATAATGACCATCCAGATTTATGTAAACCTTGAAGACACTGCTCAGTCACGGGGGGGGGGGGGGGGAATTCACAGTTCCTCTCTGTCCAGAGCCTGTGTAGTGCTCACTAGTCACAGATTGTACAGGGGTTCTCTCCGAGAATACTTTCCAGAGTGTCAGTGTCATTCCTTGATTCATCACTGTGTTGCCGGATATTTTATCACACTGTGAACACCAAGATTGCTGTTTACTGAAAAAAGCTGATTCTAGTTGTGGTATGGCTCAGCCTTAGCACACCGTTCATTCCTTTAGTTGGAACTCAGACAAAACCGTTAGTACACATCTTTAATCCCGATGAAGTTAAAGTTAGTTTGTAGAAGGGAGCACCCATGTTTGAAAGTGATTTCTAATTGAGTGGCAGAAACAGTGACAAATCAGAAAAAGATTTGACAGAATAGGATATGCCCAACTCTCACAAGAAGAGAGAGGAAAAAGAGGCTACTTAAGAGAGAACAGTGCAGAAAACAGAGAGGAAGAGGGAGGGAAGAAGGAAGTGGCAGTTTTACTGATTAAAAAAAAAAAAAAAAAAAAGCTAGGCACACATGAAGACAGAATGAGCCAGAGAATGTGTGCAGGAGCCAGAAGACCAGAACAGATTGCTTGAATTAATTTGAGGCCAAGCAGAGCAATTCATTGAGAAGCTGAGAGAAGCCAGACTGAATCAGTCATCTTGGGGAGGGGTTTGAGCCAGAATAGCTGAGTTAAATCAGCCAGCCAGAGTTCAGAAAGAACAAGAAAAGTGAATTTATTCGGCAGTAAATCTCAGAGGCTGAAAACATTCTAGGCCTAGGTTAGATTGTACAGAGGCTAGAAACTTCCAGGGCTAGACCTAGGTTAGCAGATGGAGGCAGTAAGACTCAGAGATGACAATTACATCAGGTGACTAAAAGATACTTTTACATCACTGCTTCATTTTGGGACCAGGGTCCTTAGAGAGGTCCTGCATACATGGATAGTAAATTGTTGATCCATTAGCAAACAGGGCATGTAGGATGGCTCGTGTTGTACAGTATGAGCCCAGGGGCGGTGGTGGGGAGAATATATATACGTATATATATAGATATGTGTGTATATATCACTCTAATCTATCCAACTTTGTAATCTGACCTCAACTATGAAACCAAAAGTTGGATATCAGAGAGAGAGAGCGAGAGAGAGAGAGAGAGAGAGCGAGCACAATGAATCTAGAGAGAAGAGTGCTGGTCTCTCTTCCCCTCCCAGCCCATTAGATTTCTTATGAAGGGACTCAGGCACACTTTAAAAAAACTTATTAGTGTATGATGTCTACTTAAAAAATGATTGGTGTTTTCCCTGAAATTATCCTGTTTAAGTTCCCGGGGCTGTTGTCCTGTCAGGAGTGGTGCACAGGCCTTCATTTACTGTACATCCAACAGGGTTTGTTTTTGTTCTTCAGAACTGTAAGGTTTTTCCATCCCATCTTAAAATGGCTTCAAAGCTTTAAATTAACCGAAGTACTGTCCTTGAATCAAACTGCAACCATTGTGGGAAAAACGTTTACATCAGTACAATCAGTGGAAACCCTGGGCTCTGCAGTTGAAAAATCCACTGACTTGGAGTTTACATGATGATCTGGCTTGGTATTAGCCCCTCTCCCCCCACCAGTGGAGTTTTACCCTCCTGTCAGGAAGACAGTGAAGGCTAGTGTTAAATGTTAGAGTCAAGAGCTTGATGTACTGACTTTTCTAAGATTTTGGGTCTTTCTTTGCAAGATAGGGATAACTCCTGTCGCCTGCGAGTTGCCAGAATTGAGTGAGATAATGCACACTAGAACACACTAGCGCTGGACGCACTAGCGCTGGACACACTAGCGCTGGACACACTAGCGCTGGACGCACTAGTGCTGGACACACTAGTGCTGGACACAGTGAATCTATCTCTGTATTTGCTTTAGGATGCCCGCTGAGCTGCTTCAGTTACATAGCCAGCTGGGCTAGTCACAGGGTAAGTGAAGCTGAGTTAGAAGTCCCATGTGACTCAGCATCGTCGTTCAAAAACACGGGCCATTCTGCCTAGCTTGTGATGTCTGCTCTCCTTCACTTTTAATTCTCTCTCAGAAAGTTTTTGTTTTCTTAGTAACTGTGGAACATCTATTGCAAATGCTTCTATAGCCACCCGTGCTTTCTCTGTTTCGAAACAGGCTACAGATTTGTGAAAAATTAAAGATACTTCAAATATTTTCTCCTGACATTTGTTCTTTCCTTTTAAGTATTCTGCACTATCCGCACCCCCCCATGCCCCTAGATATTTACAGTTATAGAATTTTAAAACCATTAGAAAATGCAAGCTCATTTGGAAGATGATGAAACAGGCCGGGAGGGGCCCCACAGCGTCTGTTCCAGGCTGCTGTTGTAGCACCTGGTCAGCTTAACTAGAGTGCTCAAGTCTGCAATGACCGTGACTCCTAAGATAACAGAAAGCAATGCTCATAGATAGGGCCTTATTTATTTAGAGGCTATTCCAACCCAGCTTTCTATTTGCCTGAGACATTTACTTAGGTGTGTGCTATTTTTAAAAATGACTTAAGACTTAAGTTCTGCTGACTGAGATTTGCTTCCTGCATGATTCATTGTGGTTGTTAAGTGGCTACCCTGGAGGGCATTACCAACACGGCTTCTACTTCCTGCCAGTAGACAGCGTCTTCCCTCTAGAGACCATTCTAATACTCTGAAATGGCATTGTAGGTATTTTTTTCCCTCTGAGAATTAAGATAGCAAGAGCACCTTTAATTATTAAAACCATCCCATTCATCAGCTCACTGTTTTCATAAAAGCTGGAATTTCAAGTGTCCTGTCCATTTTCTTGTTTTCACAAAGGCAGTAGCATATCTCTTCTTGAACTTAAGTTATTCATAGGTTCTCTGCTCTGAAATGATTTGCCTCTGCCTACGGATGAAATAATTTATATTTTTGCTGTTTTATTCTGTAAGCTATCTTGCAACACACACATGCAACCAAAGACCAATAGGTTTCTGATAAACTCATTTTTGGATGCGCATGAATCTGGGCCCAGGCCAGTGACGACACCACATCTCAGCTCCTGATAACTTTGTGGTAGACAGTTTTAAAGAATTCCTTAGCTGTGTTCTCTTTTATTCTTAATGATATAGTCAGACTCTGAATTTTCAATCTCCATCCTTTCCCCATGAGGGTCAGAAAACTATAGATTTAATTGTTAAGCTCTACTGGATATGCCATAGAGCAATAGTTCTCTAACCTGTGGGTTGCAACCCCTCCAGGGGCCACTTCAGATGATCACATTATGACTCATAACAGTAGCAAAATTAGTTTTGAGGTGACAATGAAAATAATTTTATGGTTTGGGGTCACTGGAACATGAGGAACTGTATTAAAGGGCCACAACATTAACGGGCTGAGAACTTATGCCATAGAAAAACAGTTATGTCTAAGGCTTTGGCTCAGTTGGGTCCTAAGGAAGTCTTATCTTATTCATTCATTTTAAATGCAATTGTTTCTCTCTCTCCCTCTCTTTCTTTTATAGGATACCACAGACTATGTTGCCTATGTAGCTAAAGATCCAGTCAACCAACGAGGTATGGACAAGAAACTTCTGGGTTTTCATAAGAGCTGTTAGATACCGACTATAAAAATAAGTGGTTATTTCTAATGTACACAGTAATGGGTGTCACACAGTAAGGCCCTATCTATGGGCATTGCTTTCTGTTATCTTAGGAGTCCTGGTCATTGCAGACTTGAGCACTCTTGCTAAGCTGAACAGGCGATAAAGAGAAGCTGTGAGGCCCCTCCTGGCCTGTTTCATCGTCTTCCAAACGATGGGCATGGTCCAACGGTGCCCCATCATTGTAGGATGATATTGAAGGACTCTAAGAAAACTATGTAAATTTGAATTGGAAATAAATAATCCTACCAGCAGAGAAGAGTGGAACAATTCACAGGCAATATTTAAATCCCAGCACTTGGAAGATTCACAAACTAAAAAGCATATTAACATATGCAAAAATAAGCTGTTTTGTTTATGGTAGTGTTGTTCCCATATCCCAAGGGGAAAAAGAAATTAAACACAAAACTCAATGAGGCATTGCTGTTGGTGTGTGTGTGTGTGTGTGTGTGTGTGCGTGTGTGTGTATGTGTGTGTTTGTCCCTATGCACTTGCTGCTGAAAAAGCCTGGAATGTTACTTTGAGTTTGAGTATGTGGCTTTTTGGACAAGGCTGATCTTAAACTCACTATGTAGCCAAGGATAACATTGAACCTCTGACCCTCCTGCCTTTATTCACTTTATTCCTGAGTGGGATTATAGGCACGTGTCACCATGCCCAGCTTTATGCAGTGATGGGGCTAGAACTCTGGGGGTTGTGTGTGCGAGGCAATCTCTGTCCACCTTTAGGTCTCACCTCCAATGTCTCTTCCTTTGAGGGGCCTTCTACTGATGGCATAGCCTACCTCTAGTCACATGTGCCCCACCCCCATCATGACAGTATTTCTCTCTCTGCCAACAAGCTACACTTTGTTGCTGTTTTTCTCACGTACTTGTTCGAACATTACCCATGTTCTTTCTATTAGGCTGAGATCTCCCTTCTTACTGTTGTTTCTCAGATACTTTACAATGGCTCAGGCATGCGTGATGCACAGACTGTGTCTCGAATGACTGAGTGGAAGAGCCGAGTGAGAGCCTCATCCTAGGGGATAACGAGGTTGCCTAGGAAAGGCATCTGCAGGCTGGGCTTCAAGTCAAAAGCCTGAGGTTCCTTAGAAAGTTCGATCTCTCTGGACAGATGTGGTTGGTACTGTTTCTCACCCTCAAACCCAAGGCATTCAGACTCCCCTGGGAGATGGGTTTAAGCTAGTTGCCCTCAAATAGAACCTGGGAGTTGGGGAACTTCTTCCACCCTGGTGATGGAATTTGCCTTCAAATATTTGATGAAGTGAACATGGAGTGCTATTTGGGAATCAAAGGAACAGAGGTGGAAATGCACAGCTGCAGGCTGCGTGTGGCAGAAGAAGGAAAGCACTCTCCCATGGCAGAGAAGAAAGACCTAATAAGCATGGACTTGATCCTGTGGGTAGATGGGTAGAGGTGCTCTTTGCCAAGCAGACTTCTAGAGAGACTCATCAAGCAGGCACTCTTAGGTGCATTCAGAGAGAAACTTGAAGCCATGGAGGCAGTGTGACTGTCAGTGAGATTATGAGAGGCATTGGATGGCATAGAGTGTGGCCATAGTCAATGCTTGCTAATTGCTTGCCAAGAAGGACACGGTCCTGAGAATGGAGAGAGGAAAGAGCAGGTGACAAACACTTTAAAATGCTCCATAGAAAGGGACCACTGAGTTCCAGAAAGTTGAGTGGATAATGAGGGAGTGGCAAGGAGAGGAAGGAGCCAAGCACTGGGAAGCTACCAGTATGGAGCCGCCTGCTGTATTTGGAAAGACCTCTGAATAACATTTGTTTTTCTTACCATAAAATGTACAGATATGGAGGGAGAATCACCACAAATACAAAGCCAGTCTGAGCCATGTGCTGTGCCTCCAGGACATGGTCTGGGTTATAGCCTGAGCCCCTGAGTCCGTGTTAAAAGACGTTAAAGAAAAGCATCTGGGATCCAGATTCTTTCACATCTTTGGCATCTGTCATTGTCCCCCTGCTGCTATGATCAAATACCCTAACAGAGCAGCCTAAGGGTTTATTCTGGATCCCCGTTTAAAGGTGGTTGTCGCTGCAGGAAGTCCAGGTCACATCCATCATCAGGAAGAGAGAAAGGTGAAAGCTTGCTTGCTGCTCAGTTGTTATCTTTCTCTATATACTGTCCTGGATCCCAGCCAGGGATCAGCGCCATCCAGAGTGGCTGGGCCTCCTACCTTAGTTAATACAATCAAGATAATTCCTTACAGGTGTGCCAGAAGCCATCTGCCAGGTGACTCTATATCGACGAGTTGATAGTTGACACAAATATCAAAGGAGTCGAAGCTTTCACTGGGTCTGTGCTCAGTAGGATATGTACAGGTTGAAGTGCAGTGTGATGAGATAGCTACAAGGTAGTGTCTGTAAAGACAGGGCTTCAGGGAAGGAAAAAGAACAGAAGCTAAAGAGCCACAGGGAAAGAGAAGCCAAAAAAGACTACTGAGAGTGGGAGGTGCCAGTAAGTCACCAGATACCAGGAAAGATTCTGGGCTTTATAGAAAGTGTTATGATTTTTGCCATTGCACTGCAATCGCAGTACGATGCTTCTTGCAGTTGTGTCTGTACAGTGATATCAGAGGGCAGAAAATCAGTCGGAATTGTAGATTCCAAGCCAGATAAGGTCTCGTTAGTTCTAAACAGAGGTCGTTAGTGGTCTAAATTGCCTGGGGGATGAAGGGGCAGTTTGGACCAAATCTGGACTAATAGTATCTGATGAACGTTTACACTAAGTGTTGGTGAAGGGATGGGAACTGCTTGTTCCTGGGGAGCTTGGAGAGATTGTACACAGTCCAACATCTCTGTGACTGGCTCCTAGCTCCAACCTACTGCTCAGCATCCTCCAGTGGGAGTTGTAGTGAAGTTGCCACTAAGAAGGTGGAGGAGATTCTTCTCATAGGAAAAGGGCAAATAGTGAAACAGAAACAAGGCAAAGAAAAGTAGCTGTGTGCACTGCATGCTCGCCACGCTGCAGACATTGTCAGGTGCCCTTTGTGCACATTGACTCCTGCCATCTTCTCAGCAGTCCATAAAGTAGGTAATAATGGTATGTCATATATATATATATGTGTGTGTGTGTGTGTGTGTGTGTGTGTGTATGTATGTATATACACATATATACATATATATTATATATACACACACATACATGACATACTTTATGCAGTATCACCATATATATATGACATACCATTATTATATATATTGTAGGTAATACTGTATAAAGCTCTCTGTGTGTGTGTATATACATATACATGGTAATACTGGTATGTCATGTGTCATGTATGTATATATAGTAGGTAATACTGTATAAAGTTGAGTATATATGTTATGTATATATAAAACAAAGTAGGTAATACTGTTATGTCATAGATACTGGAAGACTAAAGTCAAGGCAAGCAGGGCCTTTTAAATACAGATACAGTGGCACGCATCTACAGTTCCTGCAGTCAGGAGGCTGAAGCAGGGAGATAGCAAATTTGAAGCCATATAGAAAGACCTTATCTGGGGAAAAACAAAAAAGATTTTTTTCCCTGAGGCCCCTAGACAGTAAAGGGTGGAGCAACTCCAAGTCCTGAGCACAAGTTCCTTTCAAAAGAACCTTACAAGACGACAAGAAGCACCTGAAGGAAATGCAGCTTACGAGCAGGCCGAACACAAAAGCTATGGATGTCACGGTTCATTTCTAGATTTCTCATATTGGGAAATGACAAGTGTGCTTTAGGGAAGTGGTTAATTTTGAATGTAGCCAACAAGAGCACAGATCCAAACATTCTATAGGGCTGTTTGACAATTTGTGTCAAGTCTGTTGCCCAGTCTGGCCTTTAAACCAGCAGTTTCACTTCTCAGGAAGTAATTAGGATGTTCAAAGAGATCAAACAATTAAAATCACTGTCATATAATATTTACATGCCGGAGGCAATTGTTAACCCATCTATTAAAAATTAAACCAATCCATAGCATGTTCAAGATTGTTTTAGAAGAATGTATAATGCCACAGTTGAAGTATCCACTATGCTATTAAGTGCACAGACAGAATATGAGAATCTGTGTACTGTGGCCCCAGCTGATTTTTGAGGGGGGATTTACACAGAAAAAAGCAAAACAAAACTGGAAAGGTCTATGCCAAACTGCTAATAGCAACTGTTTCCGCATAGTGAAATTTGGGATGATTTTAACTTTCTTTCGGTCCTTTTTATTTTCTTCAGTTCTAACAATGAATATTTGTTACATATTTTCAAATGTTCTAAATTCCTGAATAAAAAATAGTGGAATCAGAAGGTGACAGAACATTGCCTAGTGAGTTAGGGTTCTCCTTAGGGAGAACAGCTCTGTCCAAGTGTCACAGGGGATTGGGATTTCCTTTTATAGGTCCTTAGTCAATAATAAAATAACCTTAAAATGGACTCTGAAGGAAATTCAAAGTCCATTTTATTACAGTTTGAGGAAAAAAACCCACAGGACAGATAGGCTGGAAATCATGGCAGGTGCTTTGGAGAGGTGGTAGGAAGATCAGGGGAGTCGGCCAGGCCTTTGAATTAGGGTCAGCTATGGGAGTCTGGAAGCCACTATAGAAGTGGGATTATGTGGTCTTCATAGAAAACAGTGAGGAAGCCTAGAGTACCAGGGCAAAAATGCCTAAGATTTTGGTTGGTATTCAGTGAAGAGATAGAAAGCTGGGGTGGCAATGGGGTTAGGTTTTATGGTTAGAACTGTAAAGTTCAGAAAGTTTGGCAGTGGAGATCTGCAAACAACCTCAAAGATGGAGGGGCTTCCGGGTGCTACAAGTAGAGGGACTGCCAGAGGCAGCCAGGGGTGGCCTCCTGACTGGTTGGGTTCAGTAGTTTACAGTGTTCTAATCATTGAGGTGTGTGGAAATACTATCCATTCCTCAGACCAGCAGGAAGCATCTTTGCCTTCATCAGCCTCAGTAAAATCCAGTACTCCAACCTTTTCACTTGGTGAATGGGAGGTGGGGCCCCAAACTGACCGTGAGCTAGGCATCTGCCCTTAATGCCCTCCAAGCCTGCTACTGCGGGTCTGGAGCCTGATGCCAGCCAGGTACCGGTCTGGGGGATGGGAGATGGGAAGATAGCTAGACGCACGGAGATGGAGAGAGGGAAGCAGAAGAAGTGAAGAGAGGAAGAGGGAAAGAAGAGATGAGGAGTAAGACCATCGGCAGAGGAGTCTACAACGAAAGGGGCTGAGGCTTGCAGAGAGGGGAGAAGTCCCAGGACACCAGGTGTGGCAGCGTGAGGAGGAGGTCCGGTGAGAGCGACCTTCTTAGGAGGAACAGCACTTTTTCCTGGAGAGGAAACCAGGATCGTCGCACGCTGGAATAGTAGGAGACTGAAGGAAAGAAAATACCTTCAGTTCAGCAGAGAGCCCACAGACTAGGTGACTTCAGAAAGGCAGGAGCCAGATGGCAAGGGTGAGGAGGAAAACTCGACTGGCAGGAAGTGGAGGTGGGCACAGGAGACCAGGCTTCCTGCTAATAATCCTCCATGTGTCACCCCGCCCCCATCGTCCCTCTGCTGTATACCTGGTTCAACGTTTCCATCTAGATCCAGCTGGTATTACCTTTTCCTATCTTGGCTACGGCCCTGTGATGAACTCATCAGTTTATGAAACGCTTTCTTTGTAGAGAAGGCAAGTTAAAAATGTCATTGTTAGGTCCAGCCTTCTGTAGCTGTCGTGAGGAAGTCCATGCTGTCTTCAGCTTTCCAATGCTGTGGCAGGCTAAGGAGGTTTTCATACTGTATCTGAACTTAGTCTGAGAAAAGACCCCGGTTTACCTGGACTGTTTATGTATAGGAAAGCCATGAGCTGAATATTAAAAGAGAATTGTAAAACAATGCCCCTGTCAATGAAAAGCAATCTAAATGAATCTGCTAACTTACATTTGTATTTATGCTTGTAAAGTACACAGGCTGCTGTATGTGAATCTACTGTTCTTGGAGTCTGATGCTTCGGGAGGCATCTACTCCATTTGCATCCCACAGCACCATCTGGTGGATGATCTGAGACACTGACCTTTATTTCAAGAACTAATTCTAGACAAATGTTGTTGGTCTTTACGAAAAAATGAACAATCTGAGAGTGGTGGTGTATGCCTTTAATATCAGTACTCAGGAGACAGAGGCAGGTGGATTTCTGTCAGTTCAAAGCCATCCTGGTCTGTAGAGAGAGTTCCAGGCCAGCCAGGGATATATAGTGAGTTCCTAGAGGAGGTGTGCACTGGGGGTGGGCTTTGAGGTTTCAAAAATGCTCGTTCCATTCTCAGTCAGCTCTCTGTGCCTCATAGTGCTTGTAGATCAAGATGTAAGCTGTAAGCTAACTGTGCCATCGCTATGACTGCCCGCCTGCTGCCATGCTCCTAGCTACGATGGTCATAGACTCACCATCTCAGAAACTCAAAGGAACAAAACTCTTTAAAGGCCTTTTACTGGCTAAGAGTAATATTCATTCTTTTGTGTAATATTACCCTTAGGATCCCCAGTGAAGGGACATGCTAAGATTCTTATGATTTTTACTGGTGCTCATAGGTAGAACTGGGAGCTTGGGAAAGAAACCAGGTGTGTGCACTGACTCCAGATGTAGACATCAGAGCTCAAGCTGCCATGGCTGTTTTCATGTCACCAAGAATCACTTGGGAACACGGGATTTCTTATGTATCTGTCTTTTCCCCTTTGCCTGTTAGCGGCAGGTAGGGCAGCTCCTGACCAGGAATTCTAGCATTTTGTATCTGATTCATTTTGTATCTGATTCATGATCACAGGGAAGCAACATCTGATTCCTATGTTGCTTCCCTGTGATCGTGTGAACAAACTAAGAGTTCAAAGAGTAGCACTGTCAAAATAGGGGTGATCACTAAGAGGAGGTGGGCGTGGTAAGAGGAGGTGGGCGTAGCACGGGCTTAGGGCAGCCTGCCACGTTCATGGAGAGAGACAGGAGCCCCTGGTGTTCGCTGGTTTGTTTTTGTTTGTTTGTTTTTTCTTTTTTTCTGTTTACTTTTTCCCTTTTCTACTTTCTGTCCCATCTTCTTTAAAAAAAAAAAAAAAGCCAGCAACAGGGTAATTGAAGCAATGCAGAAAATTATTTGGAGAACTGCCTATGGACAGACAAAACCAAAACCTCTAGGCATTCAATTCAGAGAAGTTGCAGAGAAGCTGAAGCGCTTCAGAGTGTGCTCAAGTGGTGGTGGTCAGGCTTAGTGCTTCTGTGTGCCCAGCCTGCTTGTCCTGCTCCTCAGAGGGTTTAAGTTAGTATGAAGAAAAAAATACCAGACTTTGTCTAAAGGAGACAGACAGCCTATCCTGCTGTCCTCATAAGTGAAGACCTGGCTGTAGTCACTGTTATAGAACTGTGATGAAACCCCGTGGCCAAGGCAACTTGTAAGGAAGGGGAATTTAGTTTCAGGGAGTAAGTCCATGATCATCATGGCAGGGAGCATGGCGTGTGTCCTGTGAGCAGGCAGGCACTGGGCCTGAGCAGTAGGCCAAGGGTTCACATTCTGATCCACAGTACAAGGCAGAGAACGCTAACTGGGAATAGCATGGGCTTTTGAAACCTCAAAGCCACCCCCAGTGGCAAGCCTCCTCCAACAAGGCCACGCCTCCTAATCCTTCCCCAAAAGTTCCACCAACTTGGGACCTCATTCAGGCTTCTGAGCCCGTGGGGGAGGGGTGGACATTCCTCTTCAAGCCACCATAAGTAGCCCATCCAGGACTACACAGATGGTGGCACAGATGGTGGAATTTGAACTCGGCTCTGGATCTTTTTCACAGAGTACTTCTTGTCTCCCATCCTTTTACCTCTTTCACAGGAAATCAGTGTTGTGTGTTTTCTTATTTATGCTGGAGTTTCCAGCCGCCCCCTCTCTCTGTCTTCCTGATTCTTATTTCTTTAAACATGCAGGAAAAAAAATACAGCCATTTTGGTTCTATTTTGCAATCACTCTCATTTTGATTTTGTTTTTTTAATTGAGCCACATGTGTATGAAATTAGAAATGAGCAAACAAGAAACCCTCAACTATAATGACATCTCTGTATAATGTGGTACAACTTCTTTTGCTCCATCTGAAGAACATTTCTTACAGGCCCAGAGTGGTGGCTCAGTGGGTAGGGATACTTTCTATCAAGCCTGAGTTTGATCTCAGGGACTCACATGGTGGAAAGAGGGAACTAATTCTATCAAGTTGTCCTCTGACCTACACTTGATCTCTCTCTCTCTCTCTCTCTCTCTCTCTCTCTCTCTCTCTCTCTCTCTCTCTCTCACACACACACACACACACACACACACACACTTATAAATGATTGCAAAAAAATTTAAGACAGTCTGAAGCATGAGCCCTAAATATCTGCCTTGATACCACTCTTTTTGAAACAGGGTTTCTCCATGTAACCTGGCTGTCTTAGAACTCACTCTGTAGACCAGGCTGACCTGGAACTTACAGAGATCCACCTGCCTCTGCTTTCTGAGCGCTGGTATTAAAGGTATTTTTATACAACACCCAGCTCAAAATTTCTAATTTTTCAGGTATGTGGATTTTGAATATTTTCTCCTTGATTTATATGCAATATGAAGCCTGATTATGCCTTTTTAGAGATGGAGTAAGTTTGATATTTTTAAAAACACAACTATTTTCTCATGTTCTGGAACTATTTTGCTTTTGTATAATGTTCTCATGATACTATATTTTTAATGTGTCTTCTCACAGCGTGCCACATACTGGAGTGTCGCAGTGGAATGGCCCAAGACGTCATAAGCACCATAGGGCAGGCCTTTGAACTCCGGTTCAAACAGTACTTGAAAAATCCTTCCTTGAACACTTGGGAAAGGTCAGTCTAGAGTTTCATAATTATTTAATTTTCTGTCTTTCTGGACACTTAAAGCATTACCATGATGGCAGGATGTGTAACGCATGCCTGGCTCCCAGCACTCAGGAGGCAGAGGTTGGGGGATCTCTGTGAGTCCAAGGCCAGCCTGGTCTACACCGCAAGTCCCTGGTCAGTCAAGGGTACTTGGTGAAACCCTGTGTAAAAATAAAGCACAAAAAAAATGTTTTTTAAGTTCACTAATGAGAGGAATATTTGTTCTTAAAAGTAACAGTTTCAGCAATAAAACCAGAAATAAGAGTGGCTTACTTTTCTTCCACTCATATTTATCCAGATATTCTTCTGACACTAAATGTGGGAAGGAACCGACCCCATTTCCCCAGTGTTACATAAAACTATGAATTACGAAGTTATGAAATAATAAACGTTATCAAGTTTCTCAGATTTTCTTTAACCCTGGATCTCATGCATATTAGTAAAAAACAAACCAAAATGGAAGAGTAAAACAGGAAGAATCGACAATCTCTGCAGGAATCTGTTAGCTGCTGGTAGGCCTCCTAAGTGGCTGCAGCCTTTGGGGTGGAGCAGATGTGACCCAAAAAGCTGGTGTTTCTCCTGTCTGTGGCCATGGATGCTTTCAGGCCACCAGCTGCTGCCAAGTTCATGCTCAAGAAATGAAATCCTTGGGCATTTATTTTTAAGTGTACCTTTCCCCACATTATCATCTTGTGTATCAATGAGCACTGGGTTTGGAGATCCCTCTTTATGAGGTAGATCATCTAGGGCAACACAGAAAAGGGGTACCAGAAGCCTTGGTGACAGCTTTTACTCAGGATCATGTGGTCATGGGGGTTGATAAAGTTAGTTCATTTAAAAAAAGACTTAATTTGGTGTGAGAAAGATGGCTCAGTGGGCAAAAGAGCTGCATCCTCAAAACAAGAAGGAGGGCAAGAACTGACTCCCAAAGTTGTCCTCTGACATCCAGATGTGTGTCATGGCACACACAGACACACACACAGACACACAGACAGACACACAGAGACACATGAACGCCTCCTCTAAATCACACCGCTAGGCCCTTCCCCCCTCCCCCCCCTGCATCCCAAGCCTGCCACATGCATACAAAATCCTGAAGAGATTTGGTTTGACTTATTCTTTTTTATAGGAACTTTTGTTGTTAATTCCAATTTAGAAATGGATGCCAGTTTGTTTCTTTTTTTACCCTGTTTCAAATTTAAAACAATTACATGTTTACAGAATTCCCTCACTTGCCACATGTGACTCTAATAGTTCTTTATGAATACCATACTTGTCTAGATTTGTGCAGACAAGATAGCTGGCTACAGCTCTCCTTTTAAAATGGATTTTTCATCTTAGTTTAGTAAACTGGGCCAGGCTTTCTACCCAAAGAACAATTTCTAAATTTTCTTTGACCAAAACATCTCCAAAATGAAGCTGTGAGTCTTTATGATGCTGAGGTAAAAGAGCCTATCATTCAAGTGAGCTGTTTACCATCATTACTACCACTAACTGGAGAGAAATACGAAGGCCTCACCCTTGACAGTCTTCACTGGCTTTCTCCATCAGTATTCTCCACAGACTTGCAAACACGCTAGTGCAGAGGTTCAGACTTTTGACATGGCTTAAGCATGGCTGTAGACGTAAAACACGCCTGCAGATTTTCGGCATGATTTGCTTGGCTCTGATTTCTTTGTATCCCCTACAGCCTTCGAATTCCCATGCAGCCTTTTGGGGCCTCTTTTTCCCCTTACAGGGAGGAGGTGCTTGTTGATGGTGTCCCTGAAGACAGAGACCATGACTATTACAACTCCATCCCGGGGAAGCAGCCACCCGAAGGCGGCATTTCAGATGTGCGCATCCAGGCTCAAGCTACAGACCAAATGGCTTACTGCCCTATCCGGTGTGAAAAGTTGTGCTATTTGGTAAGCACTGTTTTTTTGTTCCTGGTACCGCAGGCATGATACTGTACTTACCATGAGAGCCCTCGAGTTGAGGATTTTCAAATGTGAAGGTACCATGTTCTTCAAACGGGGGGGGGGGGGTGGTAAATCACAGTCCATATTGGATCATTTTTACTCTCAGTACCCTATCAGGGCTTTCTAGTCGACATCATATCCGACTTCACTGGGAAAACGAAAAGCACCCAGTGCACTGCTGTCATCTTTACCCTCCACCTGCCCTGTCTTCCTGGGCTCCTGCTGAAGAATCCTGAGTCACTGTGTCTCTGAGTATAATCCTCCCTGTGCTCTGACCCTCCTCTCCTGCCAGCCCTATGGCCTTGCCCAGAATAACCCCATTGGCTCTTTCTCCTCTGCCTGTGGATAAGCTTTGGCTGCTGCAATCCACCAACACCACCTCACCTTTTCATTCCCACTTCTAAGGCCATTGTCTTCATCCTGGCTCTCACACACACTTTGAGACCTTAACTCTGCTTGGCAACCTGGGGTAAATGACTTTTATGTAGGTCACTAGGGACTTCCTTGCTAAATGGATTTCTCCCTTTAGTAATCTTCCTCCGTCTTTAGAACTGGCACCCACTGGATGAATCCTCTTCTGTTGGCTTCCAAACATTATTTCATCTTGGTGCTCCCTTCCTGAACTTTTAACGTCTGCCCCAGGTCCCTTTATCTCAACATTTTTAGTATAGTTGAAAGAATCCTACAGTGAACACTCACATGTAGAATCCTACAGTGAACACTTGCATATATAACACGTGACTCATTACGTTTGTTTTATCAAAGATCCATCTTTAATTTTTTTTGCATATTTGTGTGGTGTGTGTGTGTGTGTGTGTGTGTGTGAACATTTGTATGTAAGCACACATGGAGGTCCGGTTGATGTCCATCATTTTTCTCTGTATTTACTTAGGCAGGGTCTTTTGCCTGTTTACTTAGTCAAGCATCCAGCTTGCTCGAGGGATTCTCTCTTGCTGCTTCCTGTGCTCTGGGATTGTTGGGAGCTGTCTGGCATTTATATGGGTTCTAAGAATCTGAACCACAATCTTTAGGCTTGTCTGGAAACTTTTCTATCCACCGAGCTACAGTTCCACTTATTTCTGTTCCTTTGAAAAGTGAGTTGAAGCATGGCAGTGGCAGTGCACACATTTAATCCCAGCACTTGGGATGCAGAGGCAGGCGGATTTCTGAATTCAAGGTCAGCCTGGTCTACAGAGTGAGTTCCAGGACAACCAGGGCTACACAGAGAAACCCTGTCTCAAAAAACAAAAACAAAACAAAAAAACAAAAAAGGAAAAAAGAAAAGTGAGTTGAGTCTTTCCTTTTCTCTCATATTTTCTTCTATTTCCTCATGGAGACCCCAACTCTATCTTGTGCATCTTCTGTGGCTCCTCTTAGGCTTAGGTCTTGCCTCTAGCCTGAGGACACATCGGTCCTCTAGTTTTTCTACTTCAGCCCTTCCATGTCTCCTAAGCTCTAATACCAAACTGCATTGCACTGAGTCTCACTGTGTAGCCCTGGCTTGGACTTCCTGAGATCCACCGTTCTCTGCCCTGTGAGTGCAGGATCCAGGGCACTTTACCGTGCCCCGCTCCATCTGCCTATCTATTTAGTCACGTTTATTCTGCTACTCACCTCTTTCACTCATTTTGCCTTTCCTTACATTTTGGAGCCCATGTCAACTTGTGCCCAACATCTAGCCTTCTACCATGTGAGTACCTTTTTTTATCCACTCAGGCTTTATTTAAGTTCTGGTTCTACTTGCCTAAATGATTCTGAGAGCCCTTATCCGGCACTGATTTCAGGCCCTCAAGCCATCTTACATACTATTGTCAGATAAAGCTATTCATTTATTTTAATTTTTAAAGATGTGTGTAGTGTGAGTCCTTGCTGGAGCAGTCTCTCGCTCTCTGTCTCTCTGGCCCTGTCTTTCTCTGGCTAGCTGTTCTGGGATCTTCTGGGCATTTACCCACCCCTGGCTCCCATTTCACCCACCCATGCACTGGGATTACAGAGCTCTACTTCACAGGGCTTTGCCCAGACTCTCAGGATCCGAACCCCAACCTTCACACTTGCTCACCAAGTGCTTTACACATTGATCCATCATCTCTCCAGGCCCAGATGAGTCTTTCTTCTCCAAAGCATCGGCACATCTTCATTCCACTGCTGGAGATAATGTGTGCAAAGGTGGGGATAACTGAAGCCCTCTGATTGGCTGAGATTTTCAAGAGTAACAAATGAGTCTAGCAAAACCCTAGTAGAGCAGGGTTCTAGTTTGTCACCTCAAACGCAGGTAGCAGCTGGGATAGCTCAGGTTGTACTGTGTTTGCTGTGCAAGCTTGAGGGTCTAAGTGAAGTTAATCCCCTGGACCCACATTAAAAGCACAGTCAGGTGAGGTGACATGGGCTTATTTTCCCAGCGCTGCAGAGGGGGTAAGAGACAGCTAACTAGGGTTCCCTGGTCAGCCAGCCCAGAGAGCCCCTAGTTTCCCCTGGTCAGCTAGCCTGGCCTATCTCAGACAGCCCCTGGTTTCAGTGAGTGACTGAAACCCAAAATACCAGGTGGATGGCCTCTGAAGAATGACACCCAATAGTAACCTCTGGCGTTCATACTTACGTGAACACACACTCACAAACATCCACAGACACACACAAAGTAACCAAGCATCACTTTGTAGCTGACACTGTGAGTGCTGGAATATGACTTCTGCAGCAGAGGAAGGGACTCTCAAGACACAGGACATGGGCAGTCCTTTCGACAGCCCCAAACTTCAGATCCACATTAGCAAATAACTCCAAAAGGGTGGCCATCGAGCTCTGTTTTCTTCCACCCAGATTCTGTTTCCAACCTGTCAGAAAGTGAAGTTGCATGCTCCATTTTCCTGAAAGCTATCGTTTTCTTATAAACGTGCCCTCTTGATAAACATTCTGCAATCTGTCATTTGTACAGCCTGGGAACTCCACGTGCAGCGGTGTGTATAAGAACTGTATGGGACGGAGCAGGCCAATAGGTAGGTACAATGTCTCCCCGGCTGCCACCCCAACTCCTTCTATGCCATACGACTGTGTAGGACCCTGCTCTTACAGGGCAGACTTGGGACTAAATGTGCAGCCATTGTGCTGCCTGCTTCCCAGGGAAGCCAGAATGCTATTGTGTGTTGTTCAACAGCCCCGCACTTCTCCCTTGCTCTCATGTGATCCCCAAGGGGGTGGCTGTCCTGCTGGGTTCTGTATTGCTTTGACATCATGAAAACTCTCATGGAAACGAAATGCCTGGAAGTCGCATTCCAAAGACTAGTCCCAGTTCATACTAGATTAGTATGGAAACCAGTGCTGACTCCACTCTGGTTAAGACATAACCTGTGTTCTAGTTTGGCAAAGGAATCAAGAGAGGTAACTGACTTGCACCAATAACTCCTGCCCTCCACCTTGCTCGGGAGCTCTGCGCTCATCCTGTGTGTGCTCACGCTGTGGGGCAAGACAAACACAGGGCCTCAAGTGTCACGTTAGGAATATGTTTACTATGCTGCCAGCTAGTGGCTTCATTCTTCCTACCTGTCGGGACAATTTATTCACTTAGGAAGGTAAGTCCTGCAGGGTTAGGTGGGGAAGGAATTGGGAATCCACTTTGAGGGACTCAGCGACCCCTCATTTGTCACCTTTCGTATCTATTTCTGCCATTGTAGCCTACTATTTTATTTTATACAGCAGGGGAACACGGAGGCCCTTTGTAGTTTATCTCTGATTTTTGCCATTCTACCTGCTGCACGAGAAGATCTGTGAGCGAGGGCAGCGTTTTAACTTTCTAAAAGCATATTTTCTTTTTTGATAGAAATTAAAATTCCACTGTGGTGCTTACCTTAAATCCCAGCACTCCACTGGCAGAGAGCTCAGAGTTCAGGGCCAGCCTGGGCTATGTAATGAGTTTTGATTCAACCAGGCCTCCATAGTGAAACTATGTCTCAAAAAAAATTTTTTAATAAAATTCTTTACAGTCAATTAAGATCCTAAGTTAATTACTTCTCAGTCTTTTGGCTGAGACCAAGTTTTAAACTCTAAACTAATTCTTAGTTATATGGCTGAAAATGAAATTAAGGCTAAGCGCAAATGCCTCTGAAATCGTGCCCTCTTGGAACGGAGACTCCTTCCTGTCCCTCCTCCTACTTCCCTCCTCCTGGGAATTCCCAGCATTCCGCAAGTACCTGGTAGGAGCTTGTCCTGTTCGGACCTCTCTGTGACACTGGCAACACGTTCTCCCGTGCGAGGCTGACTTGTTCTGTCTCTCGCATCGTTGCATTTATTCAACAGTTTCCCTCGGTGATACTATTGAGGCCTCACACAGCATTTAGTATAAAAGCACATGTCCATCTACATTCAGAGCAGGCTAATGCTGAGAATGGGGAGAGGTCTCACTGGATTAGGTCATTACTGATCCCGCAACTCATGACGCTGCTTAGGGAAGTATTGTCCAGGCTGCAACTGCCTTGCAGTGATCTGTTAGTCACTTTTTCTTTGTGAAAATGTAGAGCAGTTTCCCTAGCCCATAACTCCATTCGACTAAGCAAGCAGTCACATGTCATAAAGTGCACAAATACAGCGCCCTGGCAACGCTTCCCTCTGGAGAGACTGGACAAACAGACGCACAGGGAACAAGGAGCAGGTACCAAGAGTGGGGTCTTCCCATTGGGCCTCTCTCTCACCGTCGTAGGACAGCTGGCGTGAGCTTGTCCTGTTTGGGGGTGGGGTGGGTGCGAGCCTGAGGAATAGAAGAAGGAATGTTGTCTTACAGTAAGGCAGTTAAGAGCCACGGCCCTGGGTACAACTTCACGATGATCCTGGAGCACATACAGCTGAAGTTTATGAATGTGCTCATTTAGAGACGCAAAAAAATTCACCCCAGCATCCTTATGACACAGCCATTTGGATGGATAGTCCTTCATGCTATCAGATCATGAGAGACTGTGCTAATACCCATGTATCCAATAACAGTCATGGGTCAGACATGTGATGCTTTGCAGCTGTGAGCAAGGCGGATGTTACCCTTGCTTTTGTGGAATGTGCAGCCTAGATGTAGTACAGACCTAAGCAAGTAAGAAGGATGGGCGGATTAATCGCTCCCATGGAATGGCCTTCAAAGCGTAAGTACGAGCCTCTGGGGAAGCAGAGAGCCCGCTAGCCTTGAGCAAAGAGAGATTTGAATGGATGCCTGAGGTTTAAGTGGCAGCCATACTGCAGAAGGCCAATGTGACCTCCGGCAGAGACTGGAAGTAAAGCCGGATTGACAGAGAAGTTCTGCAGAGGAGTAACTAGAAGGTTTTTTTAAATCTCTGAGAAACGTTTTCAGTTTTAAAAGAGCATTTGGCCAGTGTGTGTGGCCTGAGATGGCTTGGGAGGGAACAGGCTGAAGGGAGAGGAGGAACTAACGTGAGGGTAGAGGCCACTCCACTGTATACAGTTAAACCCCAGCAACCAGTGCAAGGCTGAGCTTGGCGAGAAGAGGAGAAAAGAGCCAGACTTTCTAGCCTTAGGAGCTTGTAGTAGTCGGGTTTCTCTAGACTCACAGAACTCATGGAATGTCTCCACAGATTAAGGGAAAATATTGAAATGATTTACACTCTGCAGTACAACTAACCCAACAATGGGCAGCTGTGAGTGGGAGGTCCAAGAATCTAGCAGTTGCTCAGTCCCATGAGGCTAGGTGTTTCAGCTGCTCTTCTGTCTAAGCTGGAATCCTGAAGAAGCAGGTTCCAACAGATGTGCTGGCAAGCAAGTGCAAGCGGACACAGAAGAACAAACCACTCATCTTTCCATTGTCCTTATGGAGGCCTCCAGCAGAAGCTACGGCCCGGACGAAGGGCATATACCACCATGCCTGGACCTAAGCTTTTCTTTACTTGGAACTTGCTCTGTCCCAGGCTGACCTTGAACTCAGAACTCTGCTTGCCTTTGTCTCCTGGGATTCAAGGTGTGTACTACCTTGGCTGGGTCTAAGCTTTTCATGGCCACTATGCCTCAAGATCCAGATCAAATCATGTGTCATCCCATGTCAAGATTTGGGATCAAAAGCCTGTGTCTTCCAGCCTCAAGATCTGGATCGCAGGTGTGCCCTCCATTTCTGGATTCCAGATGTACTCAAGTTGACAGCCAGGGGTAGCCATCACCAAACTGTGTTCCTTTCGTTCATTCATTTACTTCTAAGTTAATTTGGTGTAAAGGAAGTAAGACTCTGTGTTAAGTAACAAAGCCTTTAAAGGGGGTTTAGGGACAGAGTTCACATTCAGCATGATCAATTTCCTTTCCTCCTGGACTATCTATCACCTTGATCAGGCACTGTTTGCTCTACAGCTCCTTGCTTTTACTAGCCATTTCCTTCAGGTCTTCCTGCATACCTCTCCTGTCGGTTATTGTTGGTGGCACCGCTGACAAATGGAATACCACAGAGAGGGGAAGGGTTGCAGGGAGAGGGTGGTTTTTCCTCAGAGACCGAAGTGTCAGTGTTCAGTCCTTGCTGGGGTGGGTATGCATGACACACAGCTTCCTGTTGCTCTTCAACTCAGCCATGATTTACATGGCAAAAATATAATGCCCTGCTCACTGCTAACCCTTCCAGGTATCCCGCACGAGAGAGTGGGGCAGGGTGACGCACCATCGCTGAGGCACTTCTGGAGAGTGGATCTCTTTGACGACCCTTGCTATGTCAATACACAGGCTCTTCAGAGTATGCACAGCTATGCTGGAAATCAAAGCTCAGCTCTGCCACAGGGGAGCCCCTGGCACCTCGGAAGTAAGTGCCTCCCCACTACCTGTATTTATTTCCTGGTCTGCGGCAACAAGCCACCACCAACAAGCCAATCACTGTGCACGTTGTGTCTGAGAACAGCTCCCGATTCTACCAGCTATGAAGGTCGAGTGACCAAGCCAAGCTGTTGGCAGCACTGACTCCTCTCGATGCCCTGAGCATTCTGCCTAGTGCCCCTGTCCTCATTTCTGTGGCTAAGTGGTGACTGTCAACAATGCTTGGCTCACAAGCACTCCAGTAGCTTACATCCTCTGCCTCCTGTGGCTGGACAAGTCACTGCGTTTTGAGTGTGATGAGGTGGTTGTACAAGATCCTTAATGTGATTATATCTAAGAGGCCATTTTACCAAATTAGACAGGTGACTAAGACTTAACATGTCTTTTGGGAGACCACTATGATCAGGCACCGTTTGCCATTTAAAAACTATTTCCTTGGCTTCATCTTTGGGGAGTTACAATGATTTCTCTCTTCTTTCCTTCCCTCCCTCCTTCCCTCCCTCCCTCCTTCCTTCCTTCCTTCCTTTCTTCTCTTCTTTTCTTTCTTTTTTCCTTTCTTTCTAACTTGTTTTTTGGGGGAGTATTACATTTATTTGTTCATTTGTGTGTGTTCATACACATGAATAAAACACAACAGCATTCAGGGCAAGCTGCAGGGCTCTCTCTCCATCCCGTGTGTCTGGCCGTTACACTTGGATGTGATGCCTGCAGGCAGGTAAGTGCCTTTACCTGCTAGTTTCTTGACCTCTTAACTGTTAACTGTTAGTGAATAATGAATCAGATCTTTGTGGACATGTTATGTATTTTAACGATTTAGCACATGAGTATTTTATTTTATTTTATTATTGGATGTTTTATTTACATTTAAAATGTTATCCTTTTTCCCAGTCCCCAACCCCCAAGCCCCCATCCCATTCCCCTCCCCTGCTTCTATGAGGGTTTTCCTCCATCCAACCACCCATTCCCACCTCCCTGCCCTGACATTCCCCGACACTGGGGCATCAAGCCTTCATAGGACCAAGGGACCCTCCTCCCATTGATGTCCGACAAGGCCATCCTCTGCTACATATGCGGCTGGAGCCATGGGTCCCTCCATGTGTACTCTTTGATTGGTGGTTTAGTCCCTGGGAGCACTGGTGGGTCTGATTGGTTGATATTGTTCTTCCTATAGGGTTGCAAACTCCTTCAGTCTTCAGTCTTTCACTCCTCCATCAGGGACCCCATAGCACATGGTTTTGAATCATTCTTCCATCACTGAATTTACTTCCATTGCTTCTGAGTCTCTGATGTGTGTTTTTGATCAAGGGAGGGCTCACAAAACCAGCTGATAAGCCTGAAATTGCTTCTTTGCATGAGGAGCAATGGACATTGTCTGTCCTGTTTAGTGTCATTGCTCATGTAATCACCTCAGCCGCCCTGATAAATACAGCCCTAAAATGAGAGCTCTGTTCTCCAACCGTAAACTTCAATTGTGGGTCGAATACAATGAGTAAGAAATCGTGTTTTGGTGAGCTTGCTTGGGGGTGGTAAATGTATAAGTAGGAATGGATCAATAAATCTAAATAAGCCCAAAGCTTAAAATCATTTGAAAAATAAACAACAGTGTTTTTCACAAGATGCTGTGCTCAGAGGTTGGTGTGGTACCAGCCTTGACTTGCTCCAAAGCTGGGGAAGCTGCCCCTGAGGAGGTCCGGTCGCTGCCCAGGCAGCTTCTGCAGAGCTGCCAGAAGTGAGCTTCTCAGGCAGGGCAGCCGTGAGCTGACACGGGTCAAAGGAGATTTTGTGGGGTCTGGCCCTCAGCAGAACCTTAACTGTCTAGATAAAGTGAGCCCACACAATCAGCAGTGAGACAGATCATCTGACTTGGTAGAAAACTATGATTACTCGTCACTCTCACTCCAACCAGGCTTGTTCTCTGGAACTATACACCAAAGTGGAGGTCGGCATATGGGGTTTCTATGGGCACCACCATCTAGATGCACAGGAAGAGAGTTTGCCTGGGCAGAGGTGCAGTGGAACACACTTCAGGCCTGTGAGAGCTTTGGACGACTCCTCAGAGAGCCTGTGTGTTCTACCAGCATTGTCCTACACAGGGTCCAAGAATCTGTCTGGATGTGGGCCACCAATGGTAGGCCATCTAGGAGCTGACCACCGGGCCGGGATGGAGCTGTGACGGGGGAGGCAGTTGTTTCCTCCTTGAAGGAAGTTCACCTCTATCCCTCACAGAAGATGTGAGATGGTGCCGGAGTATTCATTTCACATTGTTAAAGTGAGTTCCTGAGGTTGTCCAGAGGGAAATGTCCTGTGTGGCTAAGGCGATATTTGTTACAGAAATGGCTTCCAAGGTAACAGTAGATTTAGCCTTCTGTTAGAGACGAAGAAAAACAGGATGTGGTAATGTTAATCCATAGCATCCAATCCCTGCTCAGACAAGGCTGCCTTGCCCTGACCACAGCGTTTCTGCTTTTACCCTTCCCTTCTACCTGCACTGATGTCAGCACCTGTGCTAATGCTTTCCCAAGGTTCAGCTCCTATTGGGATTCAGTGTGCACAGCGTCCTGGGCTTTCTGGCCCCCCTTGAGGTTAATGTCAGCTTGCCATTCCTCCATCCAAAAATCAAATCCCAGTCCAAATGCATTTATTTTTATTTGTATTTCATGTGCACTGGTGTTTTGCCGGCATGGATATCTATGTGAGGGTGTTGGGGACTCTGGAGCTGGAGTTACAGAGAGTTGTGAGCTGCTGTGTGGGTGTAGGGAACTGACCTCGGGTCCTCTGGAAGATCGGCCAGTGCTCTTAGCTACTGAGCCATCTCTCCAGCACACGCCCCCAAATGCATTTTTAAAATGTTAGTTTAAGAAAATCTTAAGAGCAGTGGTCATTCATATCTATATCTATATATCTATATATAAAACATCCCTTAAATAGACCTTCAGCCTCTCTTTTGTTCTCCAGTTTCCCTCTTCCTTAAAGATCCTTTTAGCGTCTTTTCTCCAGACTTTGCTTCCTTTATCCAGATAACCCTACTGATCCACTCAGGAAAAAACCAAATAAATAGACAAACACACACAAGCCCAGAGTTGTGATCAGCAGGGATCCTTGGTCCATCCCACCACACTACAAATGGGAGGTGTTCTGAGAGCCTTATTGTTTTTACTGATGGTAGCAGAGAGGGTTCTCTAGCTCTGCTTCCATAACCAGGAAAGCTCCCGGATCCTGGAGCGTGAGACGGACTGGCTTAGTTATCTCTAAGTACCTGTTCAAACACTGGTGGCGCAGGACTGACACTGGGCAGAATTGTTACACGTGACACCTGTCTTCCCTGTCTGGCCCCAGGTGTCTGCATGCGTCCTCGCCTGTACTCAGCCTGTGAGAGGAAAGGGAAGAGTAAGAGTAGCACATGAACATGCCACTCCCCCAAAGTGGCAGAGGATCATTTCTTTTCACTAGAAGCCATCATTCGTTTATTCACTTACAACTACAGAACCCAGACATGTGGCCACCTCCCTACAAGGGATGCTGAAAGTTACTGTATCTGGGTGCCTAGAGGAAGCTTAGGGGTCCTGTAGTGTGGTGGTGGCAGTCGGGCATTGCCTGTGGACAATTGTCAGGGCCCAGGTCTCTGCTGTCTTCCTTCTAACTCTCTAAGTGGGACCCTATACAACATGGCATGCAGCATCCAATGGCTGCCATTATCACCTGCCAAAGTGCCTTCCTTCTCAGCACTCAAACTAGCTGATGGCATAGAACAACAGAGATGCAGCCGTGCTGAGACTCACATCCCCAAAGGGGCAGCAGTCACTGGCATGCTGATGCGCAGGGACTGAAGACTGTCTGAGCCACAGATGACACTGCTCGCTTCAAACCCAGCTTTGTCAACTGACTCTTGTCCATTGCTGTCTGTGGGCTTCGCTGTGCCCTGGGCTTTGCTGTGCCTCCTGCCACCCCCTTCTGCGTGTTTGCCTAGGCCAGACGCTGAGGGTGTGCCTCTCTGGCGTCTTCCCTCTTTTCAGCCTGTTTCACATTGATATGCATATGAGAGTTTAAAATTTGTTTCAGGAGCCAAAATATAACAAGGAGGCATGCGAAGTCCTTGGCAGTGTGATTTCCCCAATAGCTTGGTGGAGAATAGGTCTTTACTGTTATTTTATTGTTTCATGGGTCCCTGGTAATGTGTCCTCTGGGGCTGTTTTTTATTATTCAAGTATGCCTTTGTTAGTTTTATTGATTTTATTGATTTTGCTCAAGCATTTGGGCTTTTATTTTTTTCCTATGTGATTAATCTCTATTTTTTTTTATCTCTACCACATTTCTTACATACATCTTTTTGATTAGTTTTTGTTTTGTCTGGCTTCTGCTGCATTTTCTTTTATAGGCTATATAGTTTTATTACCTCTTGGCCCTTTATACTTTGTATGAGATAGTGAATCTGGCTTAATTTTGTGTGGATCCGCCTTCCAAACCCTGCTGACTGAGTGCTATCTTCCTCCCCTAACACCACTCTGATACACTAAGCTCACGCACGTGCTCCGATTCCTGGGCTCCTCCTTACAGTTTCTCTATTGGCCAATCTTTTGTTGTACACTACTGTACTTATTACCAAATACTAAACTGACATAGCTTTGTAACTTTCTTAACAGGCACATAATCTTCCATTATATTAAAAATATATTTTCTCTTGGTCTCCTCTTCCTCCTCTCCCTTCTCCCCCCTCCTCCCCCTCCTCTTCCCCCTCCTCCTCCCCCTCCTCCTCCATGGTCTCACTATGTAGACCAGGCTGGCCTTAAACTCAGAGATCCATCTGCCTCTGCCTGAGTGCTGGGACTGAAGGCTTGTGCGGCAGCCATGCCTGACTTTAGGGCACTACTTTAACCTCTCATCTACACTTAACATTTTGTTGTTGTTAGAATGTCCTAACGACTCTTCAGGTACTTTATGGAGGTGCACTTGTACTTTCAGTAATACAAGTAAACTGCCATTGTTCAACCTTCTGTCAGTTCTCAGTGTTTACAGGTTTCACAATAGAGACGTAGCTTGCTCAGCAGGAATCAGTTGTCTCTCACATATTGGTGACATATGGCAGCAGTCTACCTCCTGGTGATGTTCATGCTTTAAGCATTCATTCAAACCAAAGCGTAGTGGTATCTATGGTCCCAACAGGTGGATCACAGGAATTTAAGACCTAACTGGGCTACATAGAGAATTTGGGGGTAGCCTGGTCTACATAGTCAAGTTGTCTCACAGAGTGAAGAGCAACCAGCCAACCTCATGTCCTTTCGTGGTGCCTTTAGTGGCCCTAATCTTTCACATTTTGGGCTGTTTTATAGTGGTTTCACTGTTTAAAGTAGCCCTTGAGCATTGGTACTAAAGCGCTGTACAGTGTTTTTAAGTGAAAGGAAACTGAAGTTTCCTCTCGAGAAAAGGCAGATTTATAAAGACATTGATCAAGTATGAATTATAGTGCTCTTGGCTGTGATTTCAGTGTTAGTAAAATATGCTACACCCTGTATCTTTAGTCCAAAACACACAATGTAACACTGTTTGTTAGCTGGAGACATGGTTGTAGCCTGAGGCTTGTTGGAAAGGAGACTCCATGTTTCCTGTAGAAGTGAAGGTTTGTTTTCAACTAATACAGCATCTCCAGCAACTTTTAAAAGCACAATGCCTATAAATAGCCAGAACTGAGCCTCCTCTCAGTGCCTGCAAAAGGACATGAGCCAGGTGCTGAGGGGAAGAGGTTTTGAGCTTGACAATCTTGTCAAAGTTTGCAGCTTCCTGTATCCTTAGTTACAGGAATGCCCTGACATTTGCATGCATGTTATTCTATAGAGCATTTCCAAAACTCAAAAGTAATGTAGTTGCTCATAGAATACAGATAGCAATGAATGGGTTAATTGAGACATTAAATCCTTCCGAACCCTAATGCTGTGCCAGCACTGGAGATGTTCATAGTTTCTCCTGCGATTACTATGCAAATGCTGGTGAATCACTGAGCATCTGCTATTCATCTCCATGCCCATCTCTACCTCATTAAGAAATGAGCAATCCCCTTGCCCCTGCACATCCATCTTCTGTCTCAGATATGGGCCTATCGTTAGCACACAAGCTCCGTTGTTAGTTATCACCGAGGAGCAGGGGACACAGTAATATGCCTCAGCATTGAGCACCCACAGTGGGTGATGCGACCAGAGTTGACTTTTTGTTTTTGTTTCCCAAATTAACATACATAACCTTCGAAGTTAGAATGAGTTAGAAAGCCTATCACATTTTTTCCTTCTAACAGAATTCATTGCTAAGGAAACAGTAGAAATCGTTCAGCACACTGTGTCTTGTCTGAATCTGGGAAGCTGTGTTAGAAACACTGTCTGCATCTGGCCCGTGAGCTGTTGACTCTTCAAGATGATATAATGTCTGTTTTTCTTCTGTTTTGTCCTGTCCAAAAGCTGTCCATAATTTTAGGACAAACCAGAAGTGCACACCACACTAAACTTCCTGCATCCTCACCATGCATGGCCTACATGCATTGCCTCACGCTCCTGCAGAGCTTGTCCTTGACACAAACGCACACGGGACTGCTCATTAGAAGTCTTCTACTGTGTCCAAGAACAGGCAGCATCAAGGCCAACTGCAAGTATTAGTCAACATCTGGACACGTTTCTTCAGGCTTTTTCTGGCAACAATAGGAAGAGAGATGATGATTTGTGGAGTAACATTCTTTCCAGTCATTAGCTTTAGATTTTTTTTTTTACAGGCTATGTTGGTGGTGTTAGCTATAACTGCCATATGACATTCTTATGTCAAATAGGCATTCTTAAGTAGGGCAGGGCTCCAACATACTGCCATGGGAACTGGGCTATCCATAGAGTACTGAAGCTGCCTACACCGATGACCTCACAGCATGGTGGAATACAAGCTGCACAGTTTGAGTCCAGCGCATCTCTCCTGGTGAGACCTTCCATGAGGGCTGCAAGTTCTCTGCTGTGTTAATGAATGAAGAGTGCTTTCTGTGCAAAAGGTCCTGCACTTCAAAACACAATGCTGCTTTCTATGGTGGTTTTTTCTTTTCTTTCTCTTTTTTCCTTTTTAAAAATTACATTAAATATATGATTTTAAACAAAACCCATCCATAAACTTGATATAGTGAACTATTTTTGGTAAATTTAAAAAAGATTTATTTATTGTAACTTTGTGAGTGTTTTGCCTGCATGTAGGTACACTGTGGGGCAATGGGCTATGCACAGACAGCCTGGTCTCCAGTCAAGCTGAGGTCTTGAACCCTGGTGGTACCTGATGGGTGGTAATTTCTACCTACATGGGACAGTAGGCATTCGACTATGTCTCCCGGACCCTTGGCTCCTGTCAAAGTTACTGTCCCCACAGCCCCCACAGGAGAGGCATGTGGCTCTTAGACACGTAGACAATGTCCCACGTAGACTCCTCCCCACTTAGCAACAGCAAGATATAACAGCAAGATACAAGCCCACTATATGAGGGGCTGTTTGGCCCCTCCTCGCTTTCTAAGCTCTCTCTTTCTTTAAGCTTTTACCTCTCTCTCTCTCTAAGCCCTCACCTTTCTTCTTTTCTTTCTTTCTTTCTTTCTTTCTTTCTTTCTTTCTTTCTTTCTTTCTTTCTTTCTGTTTTGGTTTTTCGAGACAGGGTTTCTCTGTGTAGCCCTGGCTGTCCTGGAACTCACTCTGTAGACCAGGCTGGCCTCGAACTCAGAAATCCACCTGCCTCTGCCTCCTGAGTGCTGGGATTAAAGGTGTGCGCCACCACGCCCGGCTTGTTGTTGTTGTTGTTTGTTTGTCCCCCCACCTCCAGAGTTGTTTAAACGGCACCTTGGACACAGAAGGAAGAACGGACAGACTGACGAGGTGAGGTGATAACTCTGTGATGTCTCTTTTGTGTTTTGACTCCAGAGGCACCAGAAACTGTGCAGCCGGGAGCCACGGCCAAGCCTGGGAGCACACTCGCTTTGCCACACATTAGGCAGCAGCTGTGGGACGAGGAGTGCTTCCATGGCAAGCTGAGCAGAGGGGCAGCGGAGAAACTTTTGGTGAAGGATGGGGACTTTTTGGTTCGAGAGAGTGTGACATCTCCCGGCCAGTTTGTACTGAGTGGACTGCAAGGTGGCCAGGCCAAGCATCTTCTCTTGGTGGATCCGGAAGGCAAGGTATGACTGAGTTCTCATCGTGCTCCACACTTGGCATCCACAGGCAGTGTATGGGAGAGGTCAAGGCGACGTGTTAACGTCTTCTGGAACCATACAGCCAGTGCTGGTGGTGTGGTTAGCATTGGGAGCTGCCCTGGAGGGCCATGTGGAGGGCAGCTCCCTTGTATCCTTCTCAGCTCAGTTCAGCAGGACAAACCTGTAGCCATAGTGGACCCTGCAGGTCAATAAGACCACAGCCAGATTACAGCAAGGCAGAGTTAAACGTGTAGAGGAGAGGACATGGTTTGTGGTGGGTGATACGAAGAATTGCAGCTTTCCTAAGGGTTAAGAAAACTGACAAACTTTTAGTTAAAATACAAATAAAATAGGAAATGTACTACAATGGATATCATGTAATTATATAAAATTTTTTGGAGACAAGGTCTCTCTGTATTGTCCTGGCTGTTGTCCTGGGCTCTGTCAACCAGGTTGGCCTTGAACTCACAGAAATACGACTGTCTCTGCCTCTCAAATGCTGAGATTGAAGACATGTGCCACCACCACCCGGTATAAAAGATTTCCATATGCAACTGTATGGCAACAAATTGAATAAACTAGAAGAAATGGACAGGTGTGTAAAAACATATCACACCCCAGGACTGAATCCCAGGGAAATGGAGAATCTAAACATAATAAAATGAAGAGAATTCTTTTTTTTTTAAGATTTATTTATTTATTATATATAAGTACACTGTAGCTGTCTTCCGACACACCAGAAGAGGGCGCCAGATCTCATTTCAGGTGGTTGTGAGCCACCATGTGGTTGCTGGGATTTGAACTCTGGACCTTCGGAAGAGCAGTCAGGTGCTCTTACCCACTGAGTCATCTCACCAGCCCACAAAGAGAATTCTTAAGCTCATGCTGGGAGGAAGACTTGAACTTGTTTGAGGAGAGTGTTGTCCCAACACCACGGCCCTATTTAGGGAGGATCTCACCTCAAATGATCTAATCAAGTAACTCCTTCACAAGCTCGCCCGGCCGCTTGACTCCTAGATGGTTCCAGATGGAATCAAATTGACAATCAAGATTGACCATAACAAGTGGGAAGAAGAATAAAAACTGTATGATCATCTCCATGAACATAGAACAGTCATTCTTCGACAGAATCCCACACCTTTTCATGATGGAAACACTTAAAAAAAAAAGAGTAAGAAAACAGGAAGAAATTAATAGTAATAAATGGATTTTTAATGCAAAATAGGTTGAGTCTCTTACATACATACAAAAGCTATTCAAAAGGAAATAAAGAAAACAGTCACAGATATAATGGTGCAATAGGAAAAAGGAGCTCAGGACTAAACTCAACTAAGAAGAAGAGATGCTTCCGCAGCGAAAACTATAAAACATCAGTGAAAGGAACTAAGGAGACAAAATACAAGGAGAGACATCTCCTTCGTGTGTTCAAAGACTGAGCATTACTCAAATGTTCACACCACTAAAGCAAGTCACATACACAATTGCAATTTTTAAAAGAGAATTGTATTTGTATATTCTAATTAATAAGACACTTAAATAATTCTAAATTATTTTGTATTATTTTATTAATAATATAATAATATTCTATTATTTTGTTAATTGTATTGTTTAATTATTTTAATAATTAAAATAATTTAAAATTATTTTTAATTGCATTTTTAATCCTAATGGCAGTTTATAGACACAGAAAATCTTAATATTTGGTCAACTGATACAAAGAAGTCTGAATAAACAAACACTGTTCTGGAAGAACAGTATAGCTGAAGACCCAGTGATGTTACAGAGCTACGGTAATCAAAATAGTAGTGTTGACAGAGTTAGACATTCAGACCAACGGGACAGTGTAAAGAACCCAGGAATGAAGTCACATGGCCTGTAAAGTGATCATCAGGAAGATCACTCATTCTTCCTAAAGTAAACCCTGGGGAAAGGACGCCGACCAAACGCAGATGGGAAACGAATACACCCCTGCAGGAGGAGGGAACGAATACACCCCTGCAGGAGGAGGGAACGAATACACCCCTGCAGGAGGAGGAAACTGGGTCCTTGCATTAGTAAGGAAATTAACTCAAATGGGTCAAAGACACAGGAGAACGCACAGGGCGGTGCTTCCATAGCAATGGTCTTATAAACTGTTAGGTAAGACTGTCAGAATACAAGCTTTAAAAAGCAAACACAGAGGAGTGGCTCTGTGTTAAACTAAATGCCTTTGCACTATAAAGTTTATATCAGCCCAGAGAAGGAGGTCAACATTTGCAAGTTATGAGTTTATAGAGTTAACATTCAAAACACAGAAGGAAATCCTGCAATTCACAAAAACAGAGCAAAACAAGACATTCCCTCCAGGGTGAGACATTTCTCCAGAGAAGAGAAGAGAAGAGAAGAGAAGAGAAGAGAAGAGAAGAGAAGAGAAGAGAAGAGAAGAGAAGAGAAGAGAAGAGAAGAGAAGAGAAGGCATGAGATAGAGTAGCAGCTCCGTGAGAGGGTGCCCAGCATTTCTAAACAACAAGAAATGTGAGTCAAAGCCTCTAGGAGCCGAGTCTCTTAAGCTGGTGATTATCTAAAACCAGAAAACAGTTTGCAAAGTAGCAGTCTCACTTCTGGGCAATAGTTTAAAAAAGAACGGGAGCCACCATCTTCAGGAGAGTTCTACTCGTGCTCATAGCAATGATATTTCTATGGTCAAGAACTGGAAAAAATTTCCGAGTTCATGGATGAGAGGAGAAAGAAGATACGTTGCATACATATCAAGGAGTACTGTCCAGCCATGTGACAACAGCATGCTACACGCTGTTGTGTTCTCGAGGATGTTGAGGGGCATTTTGTTAAGCAAAACCCAGCCAGTCTCTGGACAAACCACTTGATCTCACTTAGATGAGGCATCTTAAAAACTTAGACTCCCCAAAACATAAAGTGGAATGATGGCTGCTTAGGTCTGGGGGCATGGGGAGTCATGGTTTTGAAAGTAGCAGAGTTTCAACTGGAGAAAGTTTGAGTTGACAGTATTGGACTACACACTTCAAGTCTCATGCAATGGCCTTTTAAAAAAGTCACAGGACTCTTAAAAGCTTTCGTGGATGGGGTTGCAAAGGCAAATGTTTGCAGGGCCTGACCAGTATATAAAGAAGCGGAAGTGTGTAAGTAATGGAGTGAACAGAGGGTGTGGCTGACTCTGCTGAACTTCAAAACAGTCAGCACTCAGCTCTACCCAACTGCTGCCATGCAGACGAGGGGCCCAGGAGTGCCAGGCTTATTTTTGCCAAGCCACCAAATGGAGTTGTCTGTGTATGCTCTTCAGTTTCAACTTAGAATACTTTAAAGCTGCTGATGTAATGGCATCTGGCGCATTTGTCCAAAGTGGCAGGCTTTGGTCTTCACACTAGAAGGGTTATCCAGACAGCTTTCTGCAGGATTGACTGGAGGGCATAGTGGAGGGTATGGGGCAGGCAGAGACAACAACTGTGTGCCCCAGGAACTGCCAAATCCTGGACCAGAGTGTTGGCTGGAGGGACATGGAGGGAGAAGATAGACAAATTGGGATTAAGAGCACAGCAGGATTGGTCTGCTACACTGGAGCAGGAAGAGAGAGAAACTTTATTAAGGTTTGAAGGCCTTAGGGAACACACTAAAGCCACTGTCTCCTTTTCCTTGTCTTGTGTGCTTACAAAACTAAGGACACTCTCATAGCTCTAGCATAATAATCAAAATCAGGAAATTCAATTATAGATCTTATCATCTGATTTATAGCCCATATTCAAATTCTACCAGTTATTCCAATATGGTCAAACCAATATGCAGACAGAGCTCTGACTCCCATGCAGGAAGGTGGCAGAATTATTAAGTAGGTGTGTTGCTAGTTATAGGCCTTCACTCTCCTGGCAGGTTGCACTGACTACATAGGAGGCCATGGACAGTGAAGCATGCGGGACAGATGCATGGTAATGCTAGAAGGAGATTCTGTAAATCCATTTCCTCCACCAGGCAGGCAGTGAGGACCATGGTGAAACAGGTATTTATGAACCGGCTATTGTTAAAGAAGCTTGCAGGAAGATGACTCCCAGTCCTCTTAAGAGGGTCTTGGAGGAGACAGGATTTGTGTTGAGGTTCTAAGGAGAGGCATGATTTCTCTGAGGGTCTGCTTTGAGCAGAGATGGGGCTAACATAAAAGCACTCCACTCTACAGAAGATAGTTGTAATCCTGGGACTGTGCCTGAACACACATCAGCTAGATATTTATAGAAGCATTGAAGTGACAGAATCCATCAAGTGCAGCACTGTAGAGAGGCTGGCTGCAGATCTGGATTGAATGACAAGTGCTTGCCATTGTCTGAACTTGTAAGACTGCTACTGCAAAGGGGAATGGGCAAAGATAAACTGGTGTATTAAGGAAGACAGAACTGAAAAGCACCCGTCCTTCACTCAGCAGAATAACTTCTTTAGGAACACTCCCCCGCAATTGCTTACATCTTTCAGAACTGGTTTTTTTGTTTGTTTGTTTGTTTGTTTGTTTTTCAAGACAGAGTTTCTCTGTATAGCCCTGGCTGTCCTGGAACTCACTCTGTAGACCAGGCTGGCCTCGAACTCAGAAATCCACCTGCCTCTGCCTCCCAAATGCTGGGATTAAAGGCATGCGCCAGCACTGCCCAGCTCAGAACTGCTATTATTACAACTAAATATATGTATGTTCCTTTTCCAGGTGAGGACCAAGGACCATGTGTTTGATAATGTTGGCCACCTTATCAAATACCATATGGATAATAATTTGCCAATCATCTCTTCTGGAAGTGAAGTACGCCTTAAACAACCAATAAGAAAATATGATAACACAGGACTTTTGCCCCCCAAGAAATGACTCCTGGAACTATGTCAGTGCTATGAGAAGCATATTCCTTTGGTGCCAGGAACAGTGACCGCTCACCCCTTTTCTTCACACAAAGTAGAACACAGACTGTGAAACATGTCTTTCTTAGACCGCCACGGACCAGGTCTTTTATAAAACATAGAAGTAACAAACTATCTTCTGAGTATGAAAATCAGAGAATAAGAATTTTGGTCCATTTGAAAATGCGATACTCATCTGCACGGAGGTCACTTTTTAAAGGTCACATTGCATTGATGAAAAGCTAAAAGCACAACTACAATTTCATATGCTAAAGACAACTTGAACTGCTCAGGCAGTGGTATGTGCCTTTACCTTGATAATCCGGGGACATTTTCCTATGGGGGAGATTAGTTCCAAGTGTCTTCACGTTCTATAGCTACAGAACCAGTTGCCAAAAAAGTTCTTCCTTGCTAAAAACAGCAAGAAGAAGCATTTTGACTAGTAGTGTTGACTTTATTACATTTTGTTTAGTAGCACTTTTGGCTGCCATGTTAACAATGACACTGACATCAAATTCAGACTGTGTCTGTGCTTGTGGAATGAAAGCAAACACCACTGATGGTTTCCCAGTTCTGTCTCGTTTCCTGATTGAGAGGTTGGGGCTCAAATTCACTGGCCAGCGTTCCTCAGTCTTTGCTATCTGAACTGTTCGTAGGCAGCATGGGACACATGCAGGAAGCCAAATCTCTTGGTTAGTTCTGGAGTATATGGTTATAAAAGACAGCAAACAAAGCCATCGTTCTTTATGCTCAGCCCATACTGGTGCCATTGAAAATGCATAAGGCAATTTAAAGTATACGAAAATCTCCTTGTGACTGGCTGCCACTGTGCCCTGGTGTCACCTCGGTGTGTGTCCTGTCACCATCTGTACGTGTGATCAGACAAAATGCAGAAGGGCTGGGAAAGGTCGTCTACACACCGGACAATGGTTCAATCAGTGGTGAGATTAAGAATTCTCAGAGAAGCCCAAGGCTCAGACTATTCACCACTGTGAGTCTTGGCAGGTTGCTAAACCTGTCTGGATTCCAGTTTTCTTGCCCATAAGATGAGGGAGCTTGAGGTGCACTCAGAGGGCCGTTGCTATCCTAACATGGTAGTTTTATTCTTTGTTAAAAGTTAACACTGATAAGCAGACTGTGCAGTTGAGGGCAAATATTTAAGATTTTTTCCCTTTATTCTGTGTCTATACTCTACAGATAAAGGGTTTAGCCAAATAACACTCTCATTAGTCTGACCCCAAGTGTTTCAGCATAAAGCAGGTAATGTTGGTTTAGTGGATCTGGTTGTTTTTAGTAATAGCAGAAATGCTTCAGTCAGTCCTTACTTGCCTGTGCATATAAAGATACAGTCATTACAGGAGAGGGAGAGAGAGAGAGAGAGAGAGAGAGAGAGAGAGAGAGAGAGAGAGAGAGAGAGAGAGAGAGAGAGAGAGATCCTAAGCTTTCTGGATAGTTATCTCAACACCACTTCATTTTGGCTAAGTAGAGACAACTTAACCTTTGTGATTATGATGCATTTGGTAAGTTTTAAGTATAGTATGGGATCATTCCTATGGGTAGGAATCATCAGAAATCAAGTACATTGAAGCCTGGCATTTTTACATAACAACTCACCATTTTATTTCTGTCGCCACTGGCTTCTTAGGTAGGTTTGTTTCCTTTCCACAGCTAGAAAGTCGTGTATATTTCATTGCTTTTCCTCCATCTATCTTAGGTCTTAATCATTTTTCTTCATAAGAGGGATCAGCATAGTGATAGGGACTCATAGGTAACCTGCAGCAGAGACAGGGCGGGCCTATTGCCTCCTTCCAGCTGGGGAACGCAGACTGGGTGGCCAGTGGAGTTCCAGATGCAGGGGGCACTGTGGTGTGAGCCGCACGCATGGGCAGTCAACGCTGGACTGGTGCTGTTGTAGCCTGGAAGGCAGATGCTGCACTTTCAGATGCCATAGACACTGTTCACCAACCCTAAAAGATGTAAGAAATGTCTGCATGCGGTCTTAATCTCATAGTCTTAACCTCTATTTTAAAATGGTGGTTCATTTGCCTATAAATATCTGTAAATGAGTTTTCTTTAAAAAAATAAATGATTATTGCTTTACGACAGCTGACAATGTGTGGTGTTTGGGACTTGGACATTTTATCAGGTGTGTGATGGATCAGTGTCTCTGCAGGAAACAGATGGCTCATTCAAACTGGGTAATTTGAGGCGAGACTAATAAAGGAGATTTAAGGTACAGGCAATGTATAGAGAAGCCACAGGCAGAGCGCAGTGGTCTAGGGCCCAGGACAAGGAAGAGGGTGGGAACAGTTACTGATCATGGAGAAGGACTGTCTGACTACATGGAGGAGCTGTGGACAATACAGAGGTAACAACTGATGTTGGTGTTGCAAAAGAGATTAGCTAAGTCATTAATAACCTGATTTTTTCTATTCCCATCTCTGATCTCCTGGGATTCTTCACTGATTGAGATAACAGAAAGGCAGAGTTGTGGGTGGTGGTGGAGGGGAGCTTGTCTTGAAGTCAGCTTCCTAGGGCACAGTGGAGTGATACCAGAGAAAGCAGGGTCTCCTGCTGCGGTTCTTGCTGTTCTTAGTAAAACAATCTAAGAATAGACTCAAACCAAGCTTGAGGACAATCAGACTTAGAGTTCAAAGCAAAGGCTCAGGGTAGGCAAGCTGTAAATCTTGGGGCTGCCCAGAAGAGGAGAAAGATCCATGCTCTTTGAGTTTGGCTGGTTCACAGGTCAACCACATGGTGGATCAGCAGCAGGATGGGGGAGGGGGAGCTTTAGAGAAAGAGTGAAAAAGCTCAAAGTCCCAGAGAAAACTGACTTGGGCCAGCATCCAAAAGCAACAGCTGGGAAGCAAGAGGAAAAGTTAACACCTGCTGGGCTCAGGACTCACAAAGGCAGGTGGGCCCTGCAGAACTTCGTGGCGGATCCAGACTGAGTACACTAGGGACAGACATCCTGGAAGGAAAAGTACACTATCTCAACAAAGAGCAAGTTATCCCCCTATGTCCCCTACCATTCTCATGCAGTATTGCATCGTAGACCTCAGCATGGGGCACTGGACATATCTTTCTCATTAGCTGATACCATGGATCACCTTCCACCAATGCCATTTCCCCAAAGGCCTTTCACTAGTCTTTTCTTGGCCAACATCTTCATTTGCCCATTCCTTCATTTATTCACTAACGAGTTAACACAGTTGTTTTGAGTGCCTAGCATGGGCCATGAAACATGAAGACAAATGCTCAAGTGAATACCCCCAAGACGTTCATATTGTTCTACCAGTGAAGCAGACACTCGGTAACGGATCGTAATAGAAGAGAAATCCATCTTCTCTTGGGATCGGTATGCACCCTGTGTACAGTGGTAGGGAGATCCAGTTCCATTGAGTGACGTCATGTGTCCCGAGGGCTGAGTGGGTGAAAGGTGGGGCAATTGATGCGAAAAGCAGCCCAGGAGATGGGGTGGGAGGTGGGGAAACAGGAGCCATCCCGGAACTATTGGTAGTGCAGCCTTGTGACTTGGTTCTGTTTCTCTCACTCAAGCTCTCATTCTGTACCAGACCCCTAGCTGAGGGTCAATGTCAGCCGTACAAGGATAGGATGCAGGTGGCAGACTTAGCAAACAGCCAGATTTGGAAGAGCCTTGGACAAGTATCTTACTCCACACGGTACACATGGGAAAGATTTAAAAAGATGTGGGCATCCAAGCCACCAAGTTCTTGGCATGCACTAGAGCCCTTCTTACCAAAGAAGCCAGAGACAGCAATTGTTACAGAACTCAGGTCTCGAACATGCCAAGTCCAGCCACCCTCAACAAGCCAATCAAGAGACACACATTAAAATTGAACAGCCAAAGTGATATTTATCCATTGTGTTTGCGATCTCCAAGTTCGATGATATAATGGGATTTTAACGACAGGCTAACATCTAAGAACATCCGCGGAAATTCGAGTTTTAGAGAGGAGGCACCTGGGAGCCTCTTCAGTTTTATCCGTAAAGAAACACAAATCTTAACCAGCCAAGTCTGAAGATGATGCCAAATTTAACAACGACCAGGGCTGGCAGTGGCACTTCAGAGAGCAAAAAGGGCCATTGGAAGAAACTTAGACGTGTAAGGGGACAAAAAAAAAAAAAAAAAAAAAAAAAAAGGAATAGCCTAGCTAACCTCTGGGAGGGCAAACAGTCCGCCGTATCTAGGCAACCGTAGTCCTCTAGGAGGCTTTTGTGATTGGCTCACTACTTCCCCAATGGAGGCTCCGGGAAGCTTCCCGCCGCCACTGGCGCCCTCTTCGAACAGCCGCGCTCTTGCAACTGCGGGCGACTTCTCAACCGACCTTGTGGGAGGCGGGTTTTCCGCCCCATAGCTCCGCCCAGCCGGCAGGCCCATCGAGCAGCGGCGGCGATTGGAGGAGGCGGCTGCTCGTCGAGTGGCGGGGTTCGCGGGCTAGGGTGTACCGGGAAGGTGCTCGCGGCTGGAAGTCAGGGCAGCGGGTTGCGAGAGGTGACTGCAGTCTCCCGGCCAGGCCGGCGGCTGCGGGATCGGGACCCGCGTTCGAGTCTCCTACACCGGGGCTGTGCTTGCTGGCTTCCTGCTCCGTCTTCAGCCTGGGCGTCCCACCGGCAGACCAGTGCGCGCCCGTGGTTCTTGGACCCTGGGCCCAGTTCTTTGGTAAGGGCGTTGCGTGAGTACACCCAGTCGAGGGGGCTTCCTGTATTTTGGGGTTACTGTCTTCTGCTCACCTTGGTTTTCCATGCTGCTATCGGTACTACCGAGCTCAAGAAATTGTCATTGCCCCTTCCCTCCGTATGCTTTGTAGTCGGAACAGGACCTGGAAAGTGTCTAAAATAGACTGTTGCGTTCTGGCTGTTTTCATCTTTTAAGAGAAGTTAGTGTGTAAGCTAGTGCGTGCAGTTTTCTAACTCCCAGGGCAATTACATTTAGACCATCTTGTAGTCATGCATTTTTTAGTGTGATTTAAGCTGAATCTCACTTCGTAGCTTCACAATTCTTGATTGTTTGCATGTAAATAAAGGCTGAAGTTTGAAGCCACAAGGAAAGGATATAAGCCATGTGCTCTGAAAGTGGCCAGAATGCACTTTGGATGGATCAGGCATCTAGAGGAGGGCGGAGTCCTTATCCGGGCGTTGTAAGGTTTCCCACACCTACGATGTTTTTACCGTTTCATTACTAAAGAAACGGAAGCAGTTACGATTGCTTCCAGACAGCTGCCAGAGCTGAGGATCTTCAGTTCTTAATTGCTTACAGCCATATTACATCCTTTGGGATGCGAACAAACAAACAAACAAATCATTTGGAATGTAAACAAATAAAAAGAGATCTGTCTAAAGACCCTATCTACTGCGGTGGGAGTAGATAATAGTTTCAGCAGTTAAGAGATTGTCACTGCTCTTGCAAGAGGATGTGAGTTCATTTCTTGCACCCAAATTGTACAGATCACAACTACGTGTGACTCTAGCTCCAGGGGAATCCTAAGGCCTGGGACCCAGTGGATATATTCACTCATAATTGATGATGATGTTGATAAATATTTTTGGAAAGGAAAATATACACTAAAGTTTGCTCACAAAACAAGTAAATATTTTTCCCTGTATGTGAGGGGGTGGAAGGGGATGACCAAACACTACCAGGGACAATGCTGACAAGTATTGTCAGACAAGCATCGACAAGCTGGGTCAGAGGTGTAAGAGAGGACAGCTGTGCTTCTTATATTCTTGTAGTGGGGTTAGGAAAAGTTTCCCGGCTCGAGTGAGACTGTTAACCAGGGAGCTGTGTTTTCGGAAGCACACTGCCCATGTGGATCCCTTGGTTTATGTTTTAAGTGGTCAGCTCTCTGGTCAAGCATAGGAGTAGGCCACTGTTCCTACTAATGGCATGATTTTGCCATATTCACCAAGATACAGTTTTACGATGGCAAATGCACATTGCTATCGATTGTTTTCATGATGATCTGTCAGCACACACACATCTCACCAGCAATTTATTAAGCCACAAAAAACAGAGTTGTGGCCATTTTCAATGTAGTAGTTGAAGGTAGCACGGTGCTACTTAGAGTACACTTCCTGAATTCTTCATGGACTTAACCTCTGTGTGTGTGTGTGTGTGTGTGTGCATGCATGGATATTTGTATTGCTCCACCCTGTTAGAGACTGGTATCTGTGGCTGTTCAGTGTTTAGGCCATGCTAGCTGGCGTTGCCCATGACGTTCCAGACAGCCTCTCACCTGTGCCTCCCCGTCCCGTAGAAGTGTTCTTTACAGATGCCTGGCCTTAATGTGGGTTCTGAAGATTTGAACTCAGGTCTGCACACTTGCATGGCCACTTGCACTCAGCGATCTCCTGAGCCTGATGAACTCAGACTCTAATAATATTCACTGAACATTTATATTTCTTTCTAAAATGGATTTTTATGCTATTTCCTCATCTTAAGTTGTCATTTTCTTAGAAAAAAATGTTTACTGATACTTTTCATTAAGTGATTTTTAAGTAGTTTTACAATTTTGTAATTTCATCTCTTGACTTTGTAAATGTGTTCTGTCATATATACTATTTGATTGATGGAAGTGACCAGAATGGATTTAGGATGGAGCAGGCATCTAGAGGAGGGCGGATTCCTTATCTGGGAGTTGTAAGGTTTCCCACACTTACGCTGTTTTTTACTGTTTCAAAAGGCTGATGTCTTTTGCTTGAAACAGTTTAAAATTTTTATTTTTACTTTGTATGCCTAAGTCTTTTACCTGCAAGTTTATCTGTGTACCACTTGGGTGCCAGGTGCCTGTGGAGGACAGAAATGGGCCTCTGGCCTCCTGAAACTGAAGTTATAGACATTGTGAGCTGCCATGATACTGGGAATTGAATCTGCTGAAGAGACAAGCACTCTTGACCTCTGAGCCAACTTTCCAGTCCTGGGAAGGATCTTTGTGTCTTCTGGAAGATGGGTGCCTTTGGCTTGGCTTTGTCCCACATCTTTAGGGTCATAGGTTAAAATGTATCCCGGTTTCCATCATCTGAGACTCTGTAAGTCTGATGTTAGTCTGGAGCTATGAACTAAACCCCAAGATAAAAGAGAAATGTTTTCTCCTCACCTTACAGCGGTCTTAGATTGTTGTATTCTCATCTTTCTCTGATGATCTGTATATGAGAATTCCAGTAGGCTTTGAGGAGAGACAAAGCTTACATTCTCCAGTGAGTGTGCATGTGTTTCATGCCATTTCTGGTTAAGAGCACACATCTTCTATTCACATTTTAACAGCTATAAAACACTCAGTATTTTAATAGTGGTGTTGTTTCATAATTGGTTTCTTTTTCTTAGTGTACAAATGGGACTACAACCATGCAGTCACAGGTGTCTTAGATCTGTTAAAGTGTGTGTGCGTGTGTGTGTGTGTGTGTGTGTGTGTGTGTATGTATGTATGTACACAGGGCTCATGGTTACAAAGTTTATGATGCAGTTCACAACTGTCAACAACAGGGAATTATATGCTTTATGGTAAAATGCATTTGTGTTGCTGGGGTCCTTATACTTCTTATGTGACACAGTTTAATGACATTTTACAGCCTGGAAATTGTGGTGAATGAGTTGTGGCTCAGACCACACACAAAAGTACATTTCCCAGATGTGAGGAGCCTGGATTGAAGAACAATGTTAGCCAGGCCACTGGTAGCACATATTTTTTTTTTTTTTTTTAGATATTTTCTTCATTTACATTTCAAATGCTATCCCGAAAGTTCCCTATCCCCTCCCCCACCAGCCTGGTAGCACATACTTACTACTATGTTGAAGACGACCACATTGTTGTCACCGTTGTCCTCCTCCTCTTCCTCCTCTTCCTCTTCCTCTCAGGATTGGGGAGTTCCCTTTTGGGATGCATGAACTTTGTATTTGTGGAATTCTGAGCATGGAGCAGACTCTGTAGGACCCTCACTGTGCCCTGTGCATAAACTTGAGGCTTCCTTCGCTTGAGCTATTCTTAAGTTTTTTATGTCTTTCAAGTTTGTTAGTGTTTCAAGTTTTTGTTTGTAGATATCTTACTGTTGAAAATATCCTTTAGCCACTTGGGGACCCTGGTTACTGTTTTGTTGACTGTTTGCATTTTTTTCTTTGCCATGAATTGCTGTCATATGGCTGCTTTTTCATGAGTCCCAATTCTCCCCAGGAGGACCATGTCATTGGAGTTTGGCAGTGTAGCACTGCAGACACAAAATGAAGATGAAGAATTTGACAAAGAAGACTATGAAAGGGAAAAAGAGGTGAGTTTCTTGGAAAAAGCTCCTGAGCCCAGTGTTCAGCAGCAGATTATAATTCTATCATCGTGTGTCATTTTGAAAGGACTTATAATTCACCTAATGTCAACAAACAAAACTTATAACCTGATTGAGACTGGACTTTTAAACAGTAGAGGAACTGGGGCTGGCAAGATGGCTGTGTGGGTTCTGGGGCCCCCTATTATCCTGCAGTTGCATAGAGATGTTTGGTTGTTTCAGTGTATGCCTTTGAGTCTTCTGAGTATCACATAGTGATTGCCTCTAATCATTCACTCCCTAGAGGCTCTCAGGTGCTTTACCAGAGCTTAAGGGGGCCCTGGACATCTGTGCTGCTGCTGCTCCCACCACCTGGGCAGATGTCACTCCCCCAAGGTCGGGTTACTGGTGAAGCGGGATCCTGAGAGGCAGGTCTCTCTGTGGAACCTGACACTGGACGAGTACCGTGATTTACGGTTGGCCGGGCTTCCATAAAGAAGCTTTTCAGCTGTGATGTGTGCGTGCATAAACCGGACACCTCTGTAGAACAAGTACAGCCTGCTGTTCATCATTGATCCTGGCATCTTGCTTTCCCCTTCCCTCAAGTGAAATTGTGGACACGATGCACATGCAGCTTAAGAAACTCATTAAGAAATCTCTTTGTGTCCATTCACTCATTGGCTTCAGGGCAGCTTGGGCAGTGCCTTGTGTTTCAGTCCGTGTGACGCTGATGTGACTGTCCTTACTCAGTTGCAGCAGCTACTCACAGACCTCCCTCACGACATGCTGGACGATGAGCTCTCCTCTCCTGAGCGCCACGATTCTGACTGCAGTGCGGACGGCATAGCGGGAGAGTAAGGACCTCAAGTCACTTCCTCTTATATTTTTGCACTCCATAAACCTTCCCTTGAGTCTCTGCTGATAATAATGTAAACTTAAACTTCAGACTGATTTCTAAAACTTTTGGGTTAAGGTCGAGGGAAAAACAAATACTAGAATCTTGGGTTTCTATTGTGTTATTTCTGGCCAAATGTGCTAGAATATGGACCTAAAGTATTGATTTTTCTCAAGACCGCATCCTTCTGAGCATCTGCAAAGGAAGTGGATTGAGCGGGATATACTGCCCGAGCCTCACAGCGTGAACGTAAGTGTCTGTCGTGACCACAGTGCGGATGCGGTTGGGTAGATCTTAGGGCTTTTGTTTTACTCTTGCTGACTAATGGGACTGTACTGAACTTATATTTTGGAGAACAGTGTGGCAATGGCTGGGAAGAAAATCGAAGTAAAACCGAAGACCAGCATCTTGGGTACCACCCTGGAGAAGGTGGGGATGAAGGTGGAAGTGGCTATAGCCCTCCAGGTAAACAGGAGCAGGCAGATTTGTATCGCCTTCCTGAAGACTTTAGGCCATACACCGGCGGTCCGAAGCAGGCAGCCAGCGTCATTACGTTTTCAGATCCTCAGAGGGACAATTTTCAGGTATGGTTAGAGTTTGACTTTGAAGAATTTGTGTGTGTGCAAGTACGTGCATGGTGTTTGTGTGTTTAAGGAAGTGCATGAACGCAGTGCACAAATGATTTAATAACTGTTTCTCCAAATCTACTCACTCGGGTTCCTGCTAAATCAGCTAGGATGGTTTCTGTTTATAATTTAATGCAATTGCAGTGCCAAACCTAGCATTTAAAATGGAAGCTTTTTGGAAGTAGTTATTTAACACTGAACTTTGGGTCTGTCAGGAGTAGCTCCTTGGTTACTGTTGCTTCTGATTCTGTGGGCCTGCTTCCCCGAGAAGCATACAGTGCCTTGTAGCAGCAACTTCATGTAGATCACAGTTCCTTCCTTTCTGTGCTCTCCAGCTTCATGATGAATTTAAGTCTAATGCCTCAGACCCCATCCCTGCACTGTGTGGTGTCAGAGCTGTGGGTGGGGGTGACTGGGCACTGTGTACTGACTGTGGGGAGTTCTAAAAAGGCATCAGGAGACAGTGTGTACTAGAATTTCTCAATGACAAGCAGTGCCTCATTTTCCCAATCGCTATTCTGTATCACTCATTGGCATTATTATTATTAATTATTATTATTATTGATTGGTCCATTGGTAGTTATTTTCTCTATCTCTGGGGAATGTTATTCACTGACAAACAATAGAATTTATTATAATATGATGGTATGAGATATTCTCATTTATTGAGCATGTGCATCTTTTATGTTCCCAAGGTAGTAACATTATCTTGATCATTTGTGATACAATAGTTACATACAATCTCATTGCAATTCCTGAGTTTTATTTTTGAAATTGACTCCACTGTGCGCTCTAAAGGACTGTGAAACAATTCATAGTGTTCAATATAGTGTGTACTGTTTTTGAGCACAAGCTGTCTATGAGAAGTTGGTTGAGCAGGGCGTGTAGGTCAGTTGGTAGAATGCTTGCCTAGCACCCATGGTGCCCTGGGATCGATCCCCAGTACCACAGAACCAGGAGTGGTGGTGCTCATGTGTAATCCCAGCACTTAGAAGGCAAAGGGAAGTGTCTAGTAAGATTATTTTGGAAGAAAAGACCAAATCTTAATTGTTAATTTTATTTGTCATCTTTTAATAGCAATTTGGTTTATCTCAAGGACCCAACTGTCAAGCTTTGGAGCCATATAAAGCTGTATATAAACCTTACCACTCCTCTGTGCTGAAGAACAGTTTACCAGCCCAGGAGATAGCAGGAAGTGACATGTTTGAAGGCTTGCAGCAACAGTTTTTAGGAGCTAATGAAAGTAGGTGTTCTGTGTCTATTTATTCACTTGGCTGTTCTTGCTGTTTTGTTTTGAGCTAGGGCCTTGCTGTGTTGCCCAGGCTGGCCTCACACTCATGGCAATCCTCCTGCTCCAAGCTCCCAATTAGAGGCACGTGTTGCTACACCCAGCTATATTATTTTTTTATTAAGATAATTGGGGAATTTTAGTAAATAGTTGTATACACTTTCAAGAATTAATATTTTTAAAGTTACTTTGAAAAAGCCCCTGTTTCCTATTTTAAAGGTATATACTGAGGTATTTATGAACTAACTAATACACTCTTGGATGTTTATTTCAAAATACTATATTGAACTCTAACGTGGTGGCTCACCTATAGTCCTAGCTCTTAGGAGGGGGGTCAGGAGGATCTGACACCAGTTAGGCTCAGCTTGAGTATACAGTGGCAGCACTCGAGGTCAGCCTGAGTACACAGTGGGAGCACTCGAGGTCAGTGTGTGTACACCGAACACTCTAGGCTGACCAGAGTTGACTGGTGCCTGAATTGTCTGGTGAAATGGCTGTACTTTGTCTCAAAAGAGCTAAGGGTTGCAGCTGTGACTGCTGCTCAATGGTAGGGGCATGTGTCTCATTTGTAAGGCCCTCATTTTCATTCCCAGCCCCTCATGAGAAAATGTTGGTAGGGAGCTTTGTTGGTGGGATAAAGATAACATACAACTGAATCATAACTGCTTCTTTGGCAATCATTGTGCTGTGCTCCCTAACGGAGCAATATTTGACACCAAGATGTCCGAGGAGAGCTTTTGTCCTGTGTATTTCAGTACACTAAGTGCATCCTGAACTTAGTGCTTTTCCTGTCTGCTTTGGAACATGAATTGCTTATCTCCCCGGGCTTAGGTGTCTCACTCTGAAACGTGTAATTAACACGTCAGCCATGAGTTTCTTCATTTTTCCTTTACTTTTACATTTTTTTAGTGTGATGATTGTACAAACTTGCCGTTCAGAATCGATGCTGCTCTCAGGTTTAGTTATGTGTTACTTGCCCCCCCCCCCCCCCCCCCCCCCCCCCGTCCATGGTCACTGTTCGGTTGCTATGATGAGGCATAATGACAAAGGCAGCTTTGTAAAAGGGAGCTTTTAATTGAGCCTTGCCTAGAGTTTCAGAGGTGTAATCCCATGGTGTGGAGCATGTCAGTATCCTTGCTGCTATTGGAGCAGTCGCCGAGAGCTACATCATGATCTGTAGGCAGAGACAGACAGACAGAGACAGACAGAGACAGACAGACAGAGACAGACAGAGAGAGAGAGAGAGAGAGAGGCACCCACACACTGGGCTTGGCATGGACTTTTGAAACCTCTAAGCCCACCCCCCGTGACACGTACTGCTTAAGGCCTCCTAATCCTTTAAATTAGTGCCGTTCCCTGGAGACGAAGTATTCAGAGTTTAGGGCCATTCTCACTCAAACCACCACACTCCCCAGCCCTTTTCTTTGATGGAGAGTATGTATAAATATGTCCATAAGGAAAGCAGGCAGGCAGGCAAGCAAGCTGTACAGTGACTATGGTTAGTGTTTTCATGGACAGAAACTCTTATCACCAAGCTCCTGGTGAATGATTGTGAGTGTTGAAGCGCCAGTGTGGCTCGAGAGTGGTTGGGTAAGCTGTCCTCAGTACTGTAGGACTCCAGGGCCAGGCCAGAGAGAGCCCTGACTATTTCGTCTGGACACAGTGTTGCTCTAAGCTTGTGTGGGCCACAGCATAGCTGTAGAGTACAAGAGCTCCTTTGCCTTGAGGCATCAACATCCAGTGTGAAGAGGCTTCTCCATATTTGAAGCGCAGTGAAGTATAGGAAGCATGTGGAGTGGGGTGACAGTCATCACACAGTCACTCCCGATCTGCTCCTTCGGGTCCCTGTAGTCACATGCTTTATGTCTTTCGTAACTGTTCCTAAAAGTCTGCATTTTACTAAGTTAATGTATTGCTAAGGCGATTGATTATACATCTTTTTAAAGTTGACATTTAGAAGTTAATGAATAACTGATGGTAGTGCCCAATTTTCCAGCAATAGCAGTTAAAGAATGAGTGCAATCAGGGCCACAGAACCCCATGAAGAAAAACATGCATGTTCTCCTTCATACGGGAACTCAAGCATAAGCATAATATATGGCCTATGTGCAGTATAGTATATATGTAAACAGACATGTAAACATGAGGAAAGACCAAGAAAGGCTAATGTTGGGGAAGAAGAAAGACGGGCTAGGTAATGAGTCCAAGCTCCAAAAGGAGGCATGACCTCATCACTTGTCTGTTCCTGGCTCGGACTCTGTTTTTGATGGTGGATAAGTACATGCAGTATTTGATAGGAAACTGTACAATCTAATGTTCTACAGCTTCTGTTTTGAATGACTACTAACTGCTTAGAAGTTTATTGAAATGTAAAGACTTGGGACTGGTTAGTTTTAGTATATGACTTTTTCTAGTGTCATTTTTTTTAAATAATAAAGTTTAAAATAAAAAAAAATGAATTTGGCATGATGAAGCTTTGAGACAGTTTATTTATACTCCCTTCTGTAAGGCAGAGTGATGCTTTTAATGTTCAGATTTTTTTCCTTCTTCATTTTTAAAGACCAGGTCTTAGTACATAAAGCCTTGGTTTGGAACTTGTTCTGTAGACCAGGATGGCCTCACAGATGCCTGCCTTCTACCTGAGTGCTGGGATTAAAGGCATGTACCACCATGCCTGGCCTGACATTTTGGTTTTTAAATTTAGAAAAGAGTACAAATTGCTTTGTTAATAAGTATTTAAATTTTTCTATATGTAATTATTGATGTAAGCTTACAGAAGCATTAGACAAATGTCATTATGGAGTTGAAGTGTTAGTCTTCTGGTACCTGTCATTTGGCTTTCTCCTCTGATCTAAGTGTTTTCTACAATGACTTTGTTTCTGAAGAAGGCGTCAGAGGTCGCTCCTCTCTTCATTGGTTAATTAATATGGTTAATTACTATTTTATTACTATATTGGCCATTTTGTGCCAATATAAACATAAGAGACTTCTACTAAAGAGAACCTTTGGCAGGGCTATCGGGCATTGTCCCTTTCAGGTAACATGAGAGCAGGTTCCGTGCTTGTTTCACCCCTCCTGTGGCGATGGCACATTGCTGTATTGCAGCTGTGTGTTAGTTGTCCACATTTAGAGTGAGTCAGGCTTTAACCCAGAGACGTTCTGCCTGTCCTGGCGGTGACCCATAGTAAAGCGTGTAGTATGTCCTGCAGTAGTTCTCACATAAATGGAACCAAAGCATCACAAGTCCTCACTATACAATGTTCTGATGTATTCTAGATAACTTGTCTTCATATTCAAAAGGATGCTAGTCACAATCCACTGAATTGGTTTCATGATATTCTACCAAGTTGTTTAAAAAGCTTGAAATACATTACCCTAGCTGATCACAGATCTTAGTATGTTTTTATCTAATAAATTGTCTCTAATTCCAAAGCAGACTCTGCAGAAAATATACATATTATTCAACTCCAGGTTCTTAACAAAGCAAAGGAGAGACAACTGGACAGCTTGGTTGAAAAGCTGAAGGACAGTGAACGCCAGGTTCGGTATCTGAGCCACCAGCTGCTGATAGTCCAAGGTGAGGTGACATGGGCCAGGCAGCTGGTGTCTGAAACTCGCTTTGTTCTGCTTTAGCTTCCTGGGATTTTCATTTCCAGGACCCTCATTTGACCCAGGCAGAGAACTCACATGGGTCAGAACAGATCCCAAGCCCAGGACTTCTGTGCCTGGTGTTTGGAGACATTTTTCTTTTCTCCTTTTCTTCTATTTCCCTCTTCTTCCCAGGTATTAGACTCAGTGAGCTAGTGAGCAGTGCCCACTGTGCGGATGGCCTTCCGCATTAACAGCTGTGGACGTTGTCATTACCTTCATAAAGTAGTCCACTCCTAGGTGACATGTTTCATTCATAACGCAGCAGAAGTTAGGGGCCCTCATTGCCATTTCTGTGTAACCATATGGAGGAAGTGCGTCGGGTCCTGGCTGCTCATTCTTCTGTGCTGTCGCTTTAGTCAGTGTTAAGTGTCCATTTGTAGAATAATTTTGTGACAGCTCATTTCAAATTGAATTGATAGTGAAGCAATAGCTCTTTTTTTTTTTTTTTTTTTTTTTGTTTTTTCGAGACAGGGTTTCTCTGTGTAGCCCTGGCTGTCCTGGAACTCACTTTGTAGACCAGGCTGGCCTCGAACTCAGAAATCCGCCTGCCTCTGCCTCCTGAGTGCTGGCATTAAAGGTGTGCGCTATCACACCCGGCTATGCAATAGTTCTTTCTGTAATGTTCACAAGATCTTTTGGGAGAGATGAATAGGGGAAGTATTTGGGAAGGACCAAGGACTGGGGATTTCAAGAGTTCCTTCCAATTTATGAAGGGGTGATTGGTCCTAGGTACCTTGTTTTGGGAGTTAGGGCCTTACTGTGTGGCCCAGTGATCTTCAACCCCTCAACCCCTGAGTGCTGGGATCACTGGTATGTACAGCTATGACCTGCTCTAGGACACCTTTTTGGTTGACATGAGCGTGTACCTGTGGAGCTCCTTAAGTGAACAGATGCAGAGGTATTGGGGATCCTTTGCCACGAAGGTTACAATAGGGATTTACAGGCTGTGCCTCTGGTTCTTTAAGGTTTTTTTGGCATCAAATATTTTTTAAATAATTTTTTTGGTTTTTCTTTTTTTCAAAAGCCACTAAAATTCATTTGTTTGAATTGAATTTCATTCAGATATAGATCTCATAGCGGTTGTGACAATTATTGTCTCACAATGGGGACAGCATTTATGTATTATCTTTCACGCTCCAGATGAAAAGGATGGCTTGGCCCTCAGCCTTCGGGAATCCCAGCAGCTCTTTCAGAATGGCAAGGAGAGGGAGATGCAGCTTGAAGCACAGATTGCAGCACTGGAGACACAGATCGAGGCCTTCAGAGTTAGTGAAGAGAAGGTAAGCTTTAACTTCAGTCATCAGAACTTTAGTTTGGGGCTGGGGCTGAGGCTCAGTGGTTAAGAACACAGGCTGCTCTTCAGAGGACCTGGGTTCAATTCTCACCACCCACATGGCAGCTGGTAACAGCCTATAACTTCAACCCCAGGGGATCCCATGCCCTCTTCTGGTCTCTGTGGGCACCAGGCACATGTGGAGCACAGGGCAAAACATTCACAGATTAAATAATTAAATAAAGAATTAAATTTAGTTTGTATAAGGCCAAATTGAGAGGAGCTCTATCATAGGTGTCCTGCCCCTCATCTGGGGTCACCTGTGGGTGCCAGGAAGAGATGGCAGCTCTTCCCTGTTGACACTCGCATTTCCTGCATCTCCATCCTCCATCATCTCTTCCCTCTTCTCTTAGTTTTGTATGCCTCTCCTTGGGAGTGCCTGTTCCATAGCCACTGCCATCTGACTAACTAGCTCCGCTTCCCTCGTTTTACTGCCAACACTCTTGTAACAGAGTTCCTAGAAGGTGCCATTGGGCTAGTCTCATGCTTGTAGCTCTGCCATCCAGGCCAGTATTTGGCTAATAGTCGGTGGCCAGTATGTGCTGCGTGTTGCTTAAAATTAACTTAACTTGTATGTATGTATTCTTATGTATTTTTCTGTTCCTATGTGAAATTTGTCATGATGTAGTTATGGTGTATTTTTAAATTGGCAAACAAGGGTTGTCCCTGTTCAAAATTCTTTTAATTTCCCCCTCAGTTTTTCTTTAGATTTTTGTACATCAATGTATGTTTTGTAAAACAAAAATCTGCTTGGAATTCTGATTGCAAAGGCACTGGGCTTTATCATTTTATCCGTGTGCCATGCAGGTCTTAGAAGGCCAGTTACCTGCTTAAGAGTATGAAGTCAATTATTGACAAATTCTGAGAGCATAAAGATCTTGAGCCAAATAGTTCCCTTCAGAGTCTCCTTATTTTAAGGTTATATAATTAGCAGATTTAATCCCATCTGCAACTTTAATTTTCTCTTGCTGTAAAGCTTACATAATTGCAGATTTGGGGCATCAGGAAGCGATCCGTGGCTAATCACCCACAATACCAGCAGCGTTTTCAGAACTCTCAGTGCTGGGGTGGAGTGGCATGAGCCTGTACTCCGTAGCTACTCAGAGGGTTGATTTGAGATGATCACTTGAGCGTGGGAATTTGAAGCCAGCCTTGGCAGGCAATGGTGTCCTGTTTCAAAAAAGAAAACCAGAAAACGTTATTTAGTAAGTGACCATTCAGAGGTTCGCAGTCTTGGGAGGAGCAATACATTTTTCTGTGACCCTGCAGTTGGTTGCCCCTCACTTTGTTCAAAGAACGATGCAAACAATGTCAGGGCCAATATTGCCCCAGCACCACCTTGCTCTTCAGAATCCTCATTCTCCCTCAGCATGGAACTGTGCAGCCTAGCTTCTCAGTGAGTAACTGTTCCTAGCAACTGTGGGCTTGAGAATAGCAACTGGGGGAGGGTCAAGGAGCAGAGAGGTAAGATGCTATCAGCGTGGTACCCTGTGTGTGTTTGCTAGCTCACCAAGAAGCTCAGAACAACCGAGATCACCCTGGAAAGCTTGAAACAGCAACTGGTGGAGCTCCATCATTCTGAGTCACTTCAGCGAGCCAGAGAGCACCATGAGAGCATCGTTGCCAGCCTCACACAGAAGTACGAAGAGCAGGTGTCATCCTTACAGAAGAATTTGGACGCTACCATAACGGCCCTTCAGGAACAGGTCAGGCGATTCCTAATGAGCAACTGTCAGTTGAGTAAAGTTGGATATTTTGTGGTCCTCGAGGTAGAAATTTTTTTGGTAATGATAGGTATAAAATTGTCAGTGAGCCTGAGTGTGTCTCCAACCCTGTTTTTGGATACTTAGTCAGGGTTTCCATTCCTGCACAAACATCATGACCAAGAATCAAGTTGGGGAGGAAAGGGTTTATTCAGCTTACACTTCCATACTGCTGTTCATCACCAAGGAAGTCAGGACTGGAACTCAAGCAGGTCAGAAAGCAGGAGCTGATGCAGAGGCCATGGAGGGATGTTCCTTACTGGCTTGCTTCCCCTGGCTTGCTCAGCCTGCTCTCTTATAGAACCCAAGACTACCAGGCCAGAGATGGTCCCACCCACAAGGGGCCTTTCCCCCTTGATCACTAATTGAGAAAATGCCTTACAGCTGGATCTCGTGGAGGCATCTCCTCAACTGAAGCTCCTTTCTCTGTGATAACTCCAGCTGTGTCAGGTTGACACAAAACCAGCCAGGACAGATACCTTTCTTGTAGGATCCACTGGTACCTTCTCAGACCTCACAGTGTAATAGTTATGTATATATGTATGTGTATATGTGTATGTATATGTATATATGTATGTATTGTCCTCGTCTTCATAGAGTAAATGCCAACTGAGAGGAATGGGTATACTGGCACTGGCCAGAACCTGAGCTTGACCTTTTGTAGGTGTCTGAGTTTCCAGCTCTCAGTAAGGAGTGTTGAGAAATGGTTCTTTTGAGAATAGAAGTTGGATATCTTGAATCCAGGATTCTAATGGCTGACCATAGAAATTTGCACCCTAGAACTCTTGCGGACAGGTTGTAGTCAGTATTATATAAGAAAAATCTTTGAACTAAGTGTATTATGTATATACATGTCCTGGCTAGTTTTCTTGTCACCTTGACACAATAAGCTAGAGTCACTTGAGAAGGGGGAGTCTCAATTGAGAAAATGCTTCCATAAGATGGGCTGTAGTCAGGCTTGTAGGGCATTTTTAAAATTAGTGATTGATGAAGGAGGGCCCAGCCCATTGTGGTTGGGGTTACCCCTGGGCTGTTGGTCCTGGTTTCTATAAGCATGCCATGAGGAGCAAGCCAGTAAGCAGCACCCCTCTGTGGCCTCTGCACTAGCTCCTGCCTTCAAGTTCCTCCCTGCTGAAGTTCCTGTCCTGAGTTCCTTTGATGATGAACAGTGATGTGGAAGCGTAAGCCAAATAAACCCCTTCCTCCTCAACTTGCTTTTGGTCATGGTGTCTCAGCACAGCAATAGTAACCCTAACTAAGATAATAAGAACAGTAAGTAAATTTCATGTTTAATCTTGAGTGTCCTCCCTAACATAACTGTATGTTTTCAAATTTTCCAAAAGTGAAGGGTCTCCCTGGATACTCTGTATAATGTACAAAACAGGGAAGAAAGTCCAATACAGATGGACTGACTGCCTGAGCATATTGTACAACGGACTTTTGTGTTTGTGTCTTAAGGAGGAGTCAGTGTTGAAGGCTCTACATCAAGTAGCAGGTTACCTGCCTTGTGTCCAGAGCCCTAGGTTGAATGAATACAGTTTCAGGTTGAGTTTTGAATTCAGGTTGAATTTAAGAACTAATTTAGCCCTAGAGACGAAGGGAAGAAACTAAGACAGGAGGGTGGAACAAACCTCCCAAGATCCCCTCTGACTTGGGCTGCCATCTCTGTCTTCCGTGGCCAACTCTACCTTTTCCCGGGTTCAGTAGACCCATAATGGCAGAGTAATTGTTTGTGTAACATTTTATTCTGCTTTTTTTATGTTATGTACTTTATTTTATTTATAACTCAAGTCTCACATAGCTCAAGCTGTCCTTAAACTTGCCCTGTAGCCAACGGTGGCTTTGAACTTCTGATCTTCCTGCCTTTGCTTTCTGAGTGCTGGGGCTATGACATGCACACCCTTGTTCCAGTTACATGCTGCTGCTGTGTGCCCCGGGTTTGCTGCATGCCAGGCATACCAGCATTCTTCCTACTCATTCCCAGTTTATTTTATTTATGTGTTTTATTCAATTTGTTAATTTTTTTCTTTTACATAGAAAATATTGTGAATTTGGTGATAATTGGAGGGTTTCTAGGGTGGGAAAAGATAAAGGTATGCCCAGCTGAAGAGTCTGCTGTATAGAAACACAACTAGAACAAACTAGAATTTATTGTTACTTCTGCCAATTGTCTAAGGAATTTTTTATTTATTTAATTTTAAAATAGGCTTTATTATAAAAAGACATCATATACTGAAATTAAGCAGATCTAAAGTCTATACAGTTCAATGACCTATATATAGTTAGAAATCAGTTGTTATTTTATTTTTTAAAATGTTTGTTTATTCATATTACTTTTGATTAGCACAGTGGTATTGCACAGCCATCAGTGGTCCTTGGCCAGTTTAGGAAGGTGGAATCTGTCAGCCCCTGTGTGGTGTTTGAAAAGAGCGTTGTCTCTGCTGACTTGACGATCTCACTGGGATGTGGGGGAGGGTTCCCAGTGGGTTTGGAAACCTTCCTTGTAGGAATGGTTGGTACAAATGTTGGCAAAGCCCACATGGCTCTCAGGACAACCCCTGGCTTTGTCTACTCTAGGACAACCACTTCCGTCCAGTCTTCGGTCATTGCAGGACAGGTCATGATCAAAGCTGTGCCTCTTTATCTGTTCCCATGCTTGCCATCACCACTTCAGGAGAGGGACTTAGACCAGAAGGTAGAATGGAATCTTGGATCTGTGCTAAATGTGCTTCTGGTTCCAAACCATGAGCTGTATTTACTGTGACTCCTCCCCATCCGTACTCTGGAGTGTCTGTCTACCTGGCAGTGTTTATATGGCATCCCCTTTGTAAACTTGTGATCAGTTGGCTCAGCAGTATTTGTAATAAGGAGTCAAATACTTGTACCCAATCTGTGTTATTTTATAATCCAATTGGTATTTCTAATTGGAAGAGTGCAACAAAAGAGAGGTTCACAGCAAAAGTGAGAGAGCAATAAAGAATTTCCCATGATCCCACCTCCTACCCTCTGGGCCTAGTTCCCTTGTTCTCACAGCGTGACTCTCACATGCTCATGGGATGTGTATAAACTATAACTCCGTATAAACTTAAGGCACTCAGTTTGTTGACACCCACAGGGTAACTTGCTGGGATGTCAAGAGTACATGGACTGTGTAGGTCTCACTGGGAGCTAGCGGTATCTCTGCGATATTGAGCGTTCCTGCCACGAAGATAGAGTATCTGTCCAGTTATTTAGTTCTTTATTAATTTTGCCAGAGTTTTGTAGTTTTATATTTCTACTAAAGGCCCTCATTTTTGGAGTGGTATTAATAAAGGACATGACGGTTTTCAAATTTCATATTCTATTTGCTCCTTCCTCCCTTGGGAGACAGTGACTTTTTTTTTTTTAAGATTTGTTGATATATTTTATGTGTATGAGTACACCATTGCTTCCTTCAGACACACCAGAAGCTCCCATTACAGATGGTTGTGAGCCACCATGTGGTTGCTGGGAATTGAACTCAGGACCTCTGAAGAGCACTCAACCGCGGAGCCATCTCTCCAGCCTAGACAGCGACATTCTGTAGTAGCTTCCTTGCACTCCTGCAATTGCACACTCGTTTAGTGGTTTCCCTCCTGGTGTTCTGTGTAGCAGAGCAGAGCATTCATGGACAGAGCTGTACTGTTTCTTTGCTGTGTGTGTTCCTTTTGTTTTCCTTTCTTACCATAGTGCATGGGTGAGAACTTGCAACGTGATGCTCCAAGGCAAGGAAGGGCATCACTTCCCTGGTCCTCACCCTTGTGGGAAAGTTCCAGGTTTTCCTGTTAAGTATGCCAGTCTCAGAAAGTTTGTAAAGCTTAGTTTCGTTTTAAATCACAAATGGTTGCTAGCTGTATGTTGAAAGACAGAGCTCAACACAGAGACTGCCCAGTTGCATGTAATGGGAGCTGTGACAGTCTGACACAGCTGAGTTTTGAAGGTCTGTGTGTGCCTGGTGCCATTTGAGAACTACATGGTTATAACCTATTATAACCTAGAGCTATATAGGTTATAACCTATTATAGACTTAGAGCTTTCCTTAAACACCAGGTCTTTCTATGTAGAAAAGACTGTATATACAACTTATTGTAATAACTCAAAACTGCCGTGACCTCTAGACCGTGACTCTGAGTGTCTCGCCGTCCCTCACGACAGGCGTTTGTGTGCACTCCCATTAGCTCATCGTGCTGCAGGCATGTTATGCTGGCTTGTTAGAACCGTGCTTCCCAAGCTGGCCGGGGAGCAGCAGCAGCGTGCCAAGAACTTTGCAGCGCTAAATAAACAGGCACTGCCTTCCAGAAGCTTCATTTTGCTAAAACTCTGGTAGAAAAAATTTCAAGCAAACACAGCTGCATTGTGACATAGAATACAAAATGCCCAGGAGTTTCAAAGCAAAGTGAGAGCCCTCAGAGCCCCTTGCCTTCACACAAGGACACTTCTGTATTATTTACGTTTGGGGTAGGTATCATGGTATTCATGCTGAGAGCATTATTGAGGTTGAGGACATGGAAGGGAATCTGGTACCAAAGGCCCATGCGCTCTCCCTTCAGAGCTCTTGCTAATGGTTCGCTTAGGGCTTCTCTGGTCACTGAAGACTTGCTACACTGTTCTTCTGCCTCTTCCATGCTTTGATTGACAGTCACCCTGAGCAGCTTTTAGGCAAGAAACAATGGTTGCTACAATGATGGGTTCTTCTACCTGGGCTTCAAACTCCCATAGCTCTTTATTTTTCAAATATGTTTCCTTATTGGAGAAAAGTTTGCTGTATGCACATTCTCTCTCCACATCTACATGTAGGGGACACTGATCTTGCCCCATAGTGTGTATTGTTTATATACCCTATTGTCACACACAACAGCTACCATGTCTTTTTGTCATTAATTTTTCAAGTATCATTATAATGCTTGTTATGCATAACATATTGCAGAGATGCCATCGGACAGAAATAAGATGTGTAACAGGTAGAAGGAGGAATATAGGTGAAACAGATTAGATTTAAAAGAAACCCAGAGGAGGGTAAGGTTAGTTTTGGCTGCCCTGGACAGAGTGATCAGAATAGAGCTCCCGTGTGTTCTTCTGTTTCCTTGTCTGAGGATTCGGATTCCATGGCTCAAAGTGGTTTGCCTACATTTGTATCATTGCTATGTTAACACAGCATAAAATGCAGACAGGATTGACCTATGTTCCCTTTGGCATGAGTAGACTCTGGCTTTAGAATAACAGAATCTTACAGGTGCCCTGTGTTAGCGGGGTCTCCCTCTCAGGCCACATGTGTTCTCTTCCCATCCTGCGCACAGGCCGACCTGTGAGAGATCATACTACCAGGTGATGATGTTGCATCTGATGGTTTTAATTTCTATGAAAATGACGTGCCACCTTCTCTTCTGTTCAGGAAAGTATTTGCACGCGTTTGAAGGACCACGTGCAACAACTGGAGCGGAACCAGGAAGCAGTCAGATTAGAGAAGACGGAGCTCATTAATAGGCTGACGAGGAGTCTAGAGGACAGTCAGAAGCAGTGTGCCCACCTGCTGCAATCAGGTGCGTGTCTTGTCGGGTGTCCCCAGGGCTACTGTGAAACAGATGTGGCTGGATCCCTGAACTACAGCTGTACTTGTTATTGTCATGTGCGAGGGGGCGTGGGCTTGCATGTGCGTGTCATGGTTCACATGTAGACACTAGAGGACATCTTCCATAGCTGGTTCTCTCTTTTGCCCTGCATTCTGGAGCTGAGACTCAGGTTGTCTTGCATCCTTCCCAACCGACTTGTATTGCAAGTGCCTTTACCCACAGAGCCATCTCACCAGCCCAGATCCCTGAGGTATAGAAGAGCTAGAAGGCACAGGAAAGTCCACTAGTGGTCAGTTTCTTTTTAGAAAGGATTCGATGTGCAGTTCATATTAAAGGTGCAGTTCATTTCTGTTACGTAATCTGGAATACAGGCGTGTGTAATATTCCAAATAAACAGCAGCTGCAGTCCTCTGAGAAACTAGTGCTGTGGTGCCTGAAACTGCTTCCCACTGAGGAAGGGGAGTACTCGCCAGGTGGCGCTCTGCTTCCAAAGATGCAGAAATCCTGTCCTCAGCCACCTTTGCCTATGAGAGCTCATTGTGTTTGCCTGTTTTAGACCCAATATTTGATTAAGTATTTCCGTCTTTTTGTTTAACTTCAGATTGTTTATCCACTCACAGTGATCAGTGGACACTGAGTTACATTTTTGTCGCTATGAAGATTTGAGTGTGGCCTCTGTGGTATCTGAGACGAGCTTCCTATACTTTTTGTGGCCCTGGTACCTTTAATTATTTTTATAAAATGACATTAAAGGCACTAAAATGTCAAGTTGATACACAGGCTGTGGAATAGATAAAAGTCAACCTCCTTTCTGTTGACAAAATCAGTCAGTGCTTTTTTAATTAACTCGTATACATACAAGTCACATTTTGGCATATGAGGTAGTCAGAGAGTTGGAACGGGGTATGGGAGTGGTTTGATCAAGGTGAAAGCACTAAAGTTAACGGCTGTGTGTGCTCTGCTGAGGACCAGATTTGGACCCTGTTCCCTTTAGGCTCTCCTGGCCCTGCTTCCCCTTGCCATGACTTAGTGAGTCTTTCCTTGACTAGTAAAGACTCTGAACTGTGAATACTTCCCCAGCTGTTTCTGAGAGGCCTGTTTTCATTTAAAGAAACCCTCAAACCACCCTTTCAACTAGAGTCTCTACTAGTACATTTCAGATAGGAGTTTGCTGGGGATGGGGAGGTAGCTCAGAAGTAAAGGGCACTTCTGCTATTGCAGATGGCTAGAGTCCCGTTCGTAGTACCCATGGAGTGCACAACTGCCTGCAAATCCAGCCCCAGGGAACCTGACACCCCCTTCTGGCCTCTGTGGGTGGGTGTGTACACAGAAAAACTCTGTCTGTCTGTCTATCTGTCTGTCTGTCTGTCTCTCTCTCTCTCACACACACACACTAATACAAATCTTTCAGAGAATAGTAGTTTTATGTGTGAGTTGGGCCTGTTGGAAATAAAAGCAGTTTACAAGGCAGCAAAATTCAGTTTAATTGCAGGGCAGAAATGGTAGGGTGGGACTTTTTTGGCTCCTGTAACTGGAACCTTATGTCCCCACTAGATGACTCCTGGGCTGCTGTGTTCTGTAGATACAGCAGTGGTGATCAGGCTTACAGGGTCCAGGGCCTTGAACTCCTGTAGGACTGGATCTCAGACACACAGGTCTTTGATGGCTCCCATGGCTACCTATCCGTATGGCCCTAGAATCATAACAGTGAAGCAGACTCCACATCAAACTGTGGTGGCTCCCAGGCCTGTAGACATGCACCTCCTTTCAGTGACGTACCCTATGTCTCTCTCGCAGGCTCTGTGCAGGAGGTGGCTCAGCTACAGCTACAGTTGCAGCAAGCACAGAAGGCCCACGTCCTAAGTGAGGGCATGAATAAGGCTTTGCAAGTGAGTACTGTCTCTTAGGAGAGACTCAGGCAATGCTGTCTATCTACCTTTTTTGAACCTTCGGTTTCTCTGTGGTAAAAGTGGCTTAGACCATCTTCAGCCCAGCCAGGGAAGTTTTTCAGGATCTCGCTGACACCATTGTTAGTTAGACCTAGGTGTTCTAGCCCAGTTCTGATGAGCTGCAGAGCCAGGCCTCTGCCTCCTCCTGCCAATCTGTCCACTGTCCCTTCTGGCTCTGCAGGTGTATCCTGGAGACCAGAGTCTCTACAGGTATGTGGCATATTTAACTGGGCCCTGTTTCTCACAGATCCTCTGCCACTGTAATTTTCCTGAAAGGTAACGAAGGTGCTGGAGAGGAGTTGTAGTGTTTCTTCCACTGAAGGAGGTACTAGGCCTGTTGATCCTGCAGGCAGAGTATAGCACACTCCTCAGGCAGAGCAAAGCACATTCCTTCTAGATAGAGTATAGCACACTCCTCAGGCAGAGCTTAGCACACTCCTGCAGGCAGAGCTTAGCACACTCCTTTAGAGTATAGCATGCTCCTGCAGGCAGAGCATAGAATGCTTTTGGCAGGTAGAGCATAGCATGCTCTTGGCTGAGCTGTCTGTTTTGTCTTCTTCTATAGTGAGGTCGGAGAACATCAGAGGCATCTCAGCTAAGGGGTTTTGTAAATAAGAGAGCCACAGAGAGAACCGCCTGCCTTTGCTTCCTCGTTCATTTGAAAATATATTCATTTGAAAGTACAGCAGGAACTGACCTTTATGAACTTATTTAGAATGAATGTTAAGAATGTATTTCAAGAGGCTTTTCTGCATTCTTACTGCTCATCAAAATGAGGTTTGAAACGTAGAATGACTGATTTTGTATTTTAGGAAAACAGTGAAAGTTACTTTTGATATTTTGTTCTAGGAGGAATTAACAGAGCTTAAAGATGAGATTTCACTCTATGAATCTGCTGCAGAACTCGGAGTCCTTCCAGGTGACTCAGAAGGAGACCTGAGTATAGAGCTCACTGAATCATGTGTGGACTTGGGCATTAAAAAAGTCAATTGGAAACAATCCAAAGCTAACAGGTACTGTGTGACTAGTTTACTATAGATGAATTTATGTTAATAAAGCTGGTGATGGAGGTATAGGACACTGGTGGCACCATCCATAAGATAAAGACCCCAATTAAGGGGACAGTGTGTCTTAGACATTCTTAATGAAATATAAATGCCTGAAATCCAAATGAACAGAAATCTGAAGTATTAATACTGAGCTTGTAGCCCTCGTCATGCAGATAGGTGTCGGTTATAGAAAGCTAGGAAGGAGTTTATGTAACTAAAATATACAGGTTATGGGGTCAGGGAGGTGGCTTAGTGGGGAAGAGAGGTTGCTATGCAGGCATAAGGACCCGAGTTCAAATCCCCAGCACCTATGTTAAAAAGGTAGGCATGGGGGCTGGCGAGATGGCTCAGTGGTTAAGAGCGCCGACTGCTCTTCCAAAGGTCCAGAGTTCAAATCCCAGCAACCACATGGTGGCTCACAACCATCCATAACGAAATCTGATGCCCTATTCTGGAGTGTCTGAAGACAGCTACAGTGTACTTACATATAATAAATAAATAAACTTAAAAAAAAAAAGGTAGGCATGGCTGAGTGCACCTATACTCTCAGCATTGTGGGAAGCTGAGACAGGAGAATAGCTGAGGATTGCTGGCCACCAGCCTAGCTCCAGGTTCAGGAAGAGGCTTTGTTTCTGGGACTGAAGTGGAGTGTGCCAGAAGAGGGCACTTGATGCACAAGTGTGGGCACACACCTGTATCCATACACGTGTACACACCACACATATTACACACATACACATTCACACACACACTCATACACACACTATGTATGTGTTTGAACCATTGAGGTGAATGCCTGTTTTTAATGTTAACCTTATGGGTTAAAAGTAGTTATCTTGCACATGTGACTTTAGGAATCTTGCGTATGTGACTTTGGGAAGTCTGTGTTTTAACACTGCCATTACAGATTAGAGCAGTAAGGTGGGGTTTTGTTGGTTGGAATCTAAAGTCATGAGATGATCCTACAAGGGAAGCTGCTCTTACTTAGCTTAGTGAGGCTCCATTTGTCTGAGTGTCTGCCTCCTGGGGCTCCTGTTGCTACAGATAACAGCTATGTCTGGAAGAGAGCAAGGAAGAAGGTAGCGGAGCTAGATGGAGGATTTCTGGTGGGAGCGATCCTCAGGCTCTTATCTAGGGCTGTGTTGACCCAGGTTTCTTTTCATCCCATAATTACCTGGTTGACAAATGTAGGCCACTGTGCCTGAGATGAAGTGGAGACAGGGGACTCCTTCAGTGGATGACAGGGGACTCCTGTCAGCTCAGCCTTAGCTGAGAGTTGAGAGCTGAGAGAGAAGTGTGGAAGGCCAAACAGTATGAGTATTTTAACCCAGCCACATGATATTGAACAAAGGCTTTCACTATGATTGGTGAATGGAAAAAAAAAAAAAAGATTTTTCTATGCCTAGGTACTCACAGTTTACAGTCTATGTGACTATTTAAAAGCAGACTTGGTTGGGAATGCCTCCTTTTTTTGTCACTGCCAAATGACTTCTCAGAGCCTAGAGAAAGAACACAGGCTTCAATACAAACCATTTGTCATGGCTTTGCCTCTCAGTGCTAGGGACCTGCCCTTGCAGCAGTGTCGTAAGTTTTATAAAGCATTTTGGTCCTCAGTCTTGTGACAAATGTTAGCTTTACTGGAGCGTAGAGAGGTGAACCACTTGGCTCAGGTGTTACTGGTGCCACAAAACTCTCTAGGCCCAGCCTATTTTTCTGTTTGTTCACATTACATGACAGTCAAGCCTTTTTACTTCAAACTTCATTCTTCTTATATCGAAGATTAAAGACAGTTCATTTAAAAAAAAGTTTTTCTCCAGTCATTTTATTTTAGTTTGCACTGTGGGTGGCTTTAGAAGAGAGTGATGCATGTGTTCGTGTTGGTCTCTCTCAATAGACACACTCGTCTGTAGCCATTAAAGCACATCCTACGCCTTGTACTTTTGGGGGTTGGTTTGTTCCTTGAGGTAAGATATTGCTGTGTATCCCAGGTTGCCTTCAAATGCACACTCTTGTCCTGGACTGCCAATCGCTAGGATTATTGGACGCAGGCTGTGCCTGGCTACTCTATTCATTTCTCTTTATAAAGCATTCATAGCTACAGTGTAGCAATTCTGAAGTGTGTTCCTGTGCCTGCTAGACTGGAGGCTTCTTGTTACTTCAAGAACTGAGCTGCCCAGCTGGGAGCTGGGGCATCTCTGAGTCAGAGTGGGGAGTTGCTGAGAGCTCTGGACAAACCGTCTGACAAATGCAGCCTCCAGAGGACAAATGTAGCTTAAATCCTCACCCACCTGCCAGTGCTAATAGTTGATCATCTATTTTTGAGAAGCATTCTTATATCAAGTTTACAGGACATAGGAAAGAAGAAATTTGTGCTTTCTTTTTTTATTTTCCTTGAGTGACTGATTTGTTGAAGAAAAGGAAGCGAAATTTTCCAGTGTGAGTGAGTGTTTTCTTGACTTGAACTGCTTTCAAATCACTGACCCAGGTATCAGTGGCTCCCAGCTTTTACTACCAACCACCACGCCCTCAGGGTGCTGCCTAGTAAAATGGTTTAGCCTCACTGTTCTATTTTACATTAGTGGAACTGGAGTAGCTAAATCTGTACACAGCTTACAGACAGCTTCCTCTCTGTTATTATAGTTGGCTGCTAAGCTCAAATAATAAACATCTAACAAGTGGAATGCCTTTTTCCTTTGGTCTTCTCAGCAGGCTTCATAAGGGACTGTAGTTTATTTGGGTTTCAGGGAAAGGATCTCTGTAGGGTGCTGTGATCCTCGGGCAGAGTGGTCACCGCTCTGCCTTTCTCTCCTGTCAAGGAAGGGGAGAAATTATTGCACAAGCACTTTCTCTGCTCTCTGACTTGGCTTTCTCTAGGAGTACAGAGTGTGTTATTCCAGTGGCCTGTGTGCAGTGGAAGAGGAATGAATAGGGAGGGCTCGTTTGCTAGCTGAGTAAACACAGTTTACTCACACTGAGTGCTCACACTTCAGCACATCCCATAACAGAATACTTTGTTAGGTATTTTGTTTCTTACATAGCTATACCTGTTATAGTTATGATTTCTATTTCTGTAAAAATGGAAGTGATTTAAATAGGTGAGAATTTATATATGCAAACATATACATAGACTACATTTAAATATTTATTTATTTATATATATATGAAATATATCCATCCTAGGGAGTTCTAATTATATTGTTAAAAATAAATTTACCTAATGGTTTGTTCATCCTTTCTTCATACATGTACAATGTCCTAACACTTCATTTATTTATTGATTTATCTTAATTTTTAATGACAAAACCAAAAATATACCTAAAAGCGAAGCTTCTGGAAAAACCAGTTGCTCTTCCCTGTTTTGTATCGCTCCTCAGACTTGACCTTGCATTTCAGAGCTGGGTCTCTGAACACATCCTCACTGGCAACAGACAGTCTTGTTCAAGGGGCTATCCAGAGTACCTGTGGGCATGGGGTGGATGTAAACATTCACAAAGGGCTTGATCTTGGATGGCTTGCCCATGGCAGCTGTCAGTCAATTCCAGCCCCGAGGGCACGGCTATAAGGGCCGTCCAAGGTGTCATTGTCAATGTTCTTCATGATGGCTTTGTGCCCAGAGTAGCGTCCAGCCAGGACCAGCACCACTTTCCCGGGTTTCATGAACTTGCCCACTTCAACAGCAAGCAGCGAGCACCCAGCAGAAAGGAAAGACCTAACATTTCATTTAAAATCATCTAAAATCTTTCAATTCCAGGAGTAAAAACTTTAACCCAGATACCGTTATTTCTTTCTTAGATAGATTTTCTTCTTTGGAGAGATTATATTTTACACAGTTCTAGATGCTCAGCTATTGTGCTCCCTGATAACATTTTGTATTAATTCTTACAATTAATGAACCAGTAAATTTACATTATCACTCATGACTGAGGTTTCCCTGACTGTCTTTAGTTTTTACCCAATGTTTATGACTTTAAAGTACATATTAGCCACTAGGAAAGTGTTGTTTAGAAACATATGTGACTGTTTTCAGTGAAGAAGAAAAGAGAGGCTTTTATTAATTGCGAGTTTCCCACTTGCATGGAATGTATTGTGACCCTGTTTGTCTCCTGGACTCTTCCCTTTAGTGCTTCCTAGCTCTACTCCAACTTGATGTCCTGTGTTGTGTGTGTGTACACGAGTGTGTTTGTTTTAAATATTGAGTCCCATTTGTATTGGCAATCTATTTAAAGGTGTAGGGCTGTCCACTGAAGCATGGGCCTACCAGCATCCATGCCCTTAAAGAAAACTGACTCTTTCCCCAGCAGCCAGCAGCTCCTTAGCTGAGAGTGGGGACCTCAGAAGCACCCGGTATTCTCCCTGCTATAATGGTGACTCATTTGATCTTGAGCAAGTCTTTTCTTTTTTTCCTTTATAATATACTTGTCTTTTTTTTTTTTTTTGAGAATTTCATATATGCATACAATGTATTTTGACTGTATGTATCCTCACTCCTTCCCTATCTCTTTCCTGATCTACCCTCACTTCATATCCACCTAACTTTCCATCTTTTTTTCTTTTTTATTCTTCTCTTATATATTATGTCATGACTGTAGTTTACCCTCCCTCTCAGCCCCCCCCACCTCCCAGTCTTACTCTACCTCCCCTCTCTCCTAGGTACCCCTCTCCCCCTTCTCTCAGAAAAGACCAGGCCTCCCAGGGATGCCAGCCAAGCATGGTATAACAAGCCACAATAAGGCCAGGCACATACCATCACATCAAGACTGAACCAGGCAACTCAGTAACAGAAGGGTCCCACAGTCAGAGAGAGCTGTGGCTCCCACTGTTCGGAATCCCACAAGAGTACCAAACTACTTAGCCATAACATATATGCAGAGGATCTAGGTCAGACTCCTGCAGGCTCCCTGATCGCTGCGAGGCCCTTTGGGTCCTGGTCAGTTGATTCTGTGAGCCATGTTCTTGCAGTGTTTCTGACCCTTCTAGTTCCTCCAATCCTTCCTCCCACTCCGCAGAACCCCCCAAATTCTGCCTAATGTTTGGCTATGGGACTGCATCTGCTCACATCAGTTGCTAGATGGAGTCTCTCTGGACTCTGATGATAATGCTAGGCTCCACTCCTACGACACTCTGCAGAAGAGCACCTGGGTAGCATGCACAGGCCACTAGGTTCAGTTCTTACTACTGCAGAGAAAGGCGGGGGACAAGGAGAGAGGAGAAGGCGAGTTTAGAGAAGCTTGGTTTTGTTTCAGTTTTCTGGAGGTTGCCGGAGTCCACCCAGGCTTTTGGGTCGGTCAGCTGAAAGCGAGAAGAGCAGTTGCTGGTTAGGAGAGCTGATGTTGCTATTTTTTCTTCCTAATATCTGTATCACCTTGCTCAATATTAGTATGACACATACCAAAAATCACAAGTGTGAGCTGTGTCAGGCAGAAAGACCAAGGGGGAGCATGCCACCAAGGGGGAGTATGCCACCAAGGGGGAGTATGCCACCAAGGGGGAGTATGCCACCAAGGGGGAGTATGCCACCAAGGGGGAGCATGCCACCAAGGGGGAGCATGCCACCAAGGGGGAGTATGCCACCAAGGGGGAGTATGCCACCAAGGGGGAGCATGCCACCAAGGGGGAGCATGCCACCAAGGGGGAGCATGCCACCAAGGGGGAGTATGCCACCAAGGGGGAGTATGCCACCAAGGGGGAGTATGCCACCAAGGGGGAGCATGCCACCAAGGGGGAGCATGCCACCAAGGGGGAGTATGCCACCAAGGGGGAGTATGCCACCAAGGGGGAGCATGCCACCAAGGGGGAGTATGCCACCAAGGGGGAGTATGCCACCAAGGGGGAGTATGCCACCAAGGGGGAGTATGCCACCAAGGGGGAGCATGCCACCAAGGGGGAGCATGCCACCAAGGGGGAGTATGCCACCAAGGGGGAGTATGCCACCAAGGGGGAGCATGCCACCAAGGGGGAGCATGCCACCAAGGGGGAGCATGCCACCAAGGGGGAGTATGCCACCAAGGGGGAGCATGCCACCAAGGGGGAGCATGCCACCAAGGGGGAGCATGCCACCAAGGGGGAGCATGCCATCTGAGGGGTGAGCTTGCTTTTGCAAAGGTGATATCCTTGTGTATGACTGAGTTCTAAATTATTTATTTTTGTTTTATGTGTATTAGTGTTCTGCCTGTATGTTTGTATGTGCTCTGTATGAGTGTCTGGTGACCTTGGTGGCCAGAAGAGGGCATCAGATCTCCTGGAGTTACTGATGGTTGTGAGCCCCCACGTGGGTACTGAGAATTGAATCCAGGCCTTCCAAAAGAGCAGCACGTGCTCTTCATTACCAAGTTATCTCTCCAGCCCCCAAGTTTCAAATCCTTTAGCAGAGTTTAGCTCAGTGTTAGAATGCTTGCCTAGCGTGTATGAGGCACAGGAAACAAAGAAACAAAATGTTCAAAAAGAAAGTTCAAAATGCTGTGACTGTAAAGGGGTAGAAACCATGACCACATGTGGCTAGCTAGGGCTTTATGGGTCTTTGATTTGTTTCTTGATTTTATGCTAAACGGACAGTTTCCCCATCAGGGTCACACAGCAGGAGTCCCCAGATGAAGAATCTCCGAAGGATGAGCTTATCCTGAAGCTGAAAACGCAAGTCCAGCGCTTGCTGACTAGCAACTCCGTGAAGCGTCATCTGGTGTCTCAGCTGCAGAGCAATCTCAGAGACTGCCGGGAGACAATGGAAGCTTTCCAGCAATCCAAGGATGGTGACAGAGGCATGGAGGTGAGACCCTGCAACCTGTACACGTAAGAAGCCCCCTTGAGACATGCGCTTTATAGATGTAAGTTACATTTTTGGTTTCTTAGGGTTTATTTGACTCTTAGAAGTAAAGCTTACAGGAAAAAAAGCCACCTGATAGATAGGATGTTCATTGGCTTGTTCTAGGCACCTAGTAAATGAGATGCCAGTTAGGCTAAATTCTTTGTTCACAAATGAAAGGAGGACTTTGTAGAGGGTGTGTGCCTTTTGTCAGGCTTGGTTCAAACCGCCATGCTTTGGAACCCTGTTAATAAGCACCTCCTGTGAGGCCCCTCAGCAGCTCTGCTCCTGAGCGCTCTCTGTTCTGTTCTTACAACGGTTGGTCTCTGAGGAAATGGGGTAGAGAGCACTGGTTGATACTTCTGAGATGTGTCTTTTAAATTTAGTGATGGTTTTACTCTGTAATCCTGGCTAGCCTTCAGTTTGTAATCTTCTGCCCCTGAGCACTGAGACTGTGGGAGTGTGCTCCCAGCCAGTGTCTGATACCCCTCAGTGCTCTTTAGCTGACATCTTCGAGGAAAATGAAGGTAGGGGAGTCTGGCGCTCTGAGGTTTCACAGTCGTTCTTAGGAAATGAAGTTACACTACATGACTGATAGGGGTCAGAGTTACTGCTGGAAGTTCCTGCAGTCAGAGCTTGAGAGCAGCCTTTTTCTTCCTCATTTTGACAAACTGAACATTTGTACTGTCAAGAAAAATAATGCAGAAATGAATTGATAATTAAGAAAGGAAAGCGGAAGTTTGAAAGGCATGCAGGGAGTGCAGTCAGTTTCTGCGGAAGGAAGGAAGGAAGGAAGGAAGGAAGGTTTAATCCGACTGCTGCTTTTTTATCCCCTGGTTCTTATGTGAGAGTCCTGTTTATTAGCAAATCCTGTCATAATATCTGAGATGTTCTGAGGGACCAATTTTTTGTGATATTAAAAGAAAACTTGGTTACGCCCATGACATTTGTGCCACACGTGGGCATCTATCTCTTGGCATACGAATCAGTATCTTAGTTCCCAGCGTTCCCAGCTGAGTGAGACTGTTGACTTCCTCTCACCCCCACGCCCCGACCCCTGACTCCCAGCATCCTGCATAGCATCTTCTGGTAGTGTAGAAGCTAGAAGGTTGGTTTGTTTTTGTTAAACATTCTACTTTGGACTGTATTATATAATGAGTGATAGACTTTCAAACACCGAGTGGACTCTTCTTTCCCAGATCTTTATAATAGAATTGGAATTAGTCTGTAAAGTTAGAAAGCATGTTTGGGATGCCTTGGGAGGTCTATGGAGAGAGAGAGAATGGTTATTCATTTTTGTTTTTGAAAAGATGTGTAAGATTTTGTGGGATTTATTGATAATAGACCTATAAGGCATACATGGATATTTGAAAGTTTGGTTATGTAGAGCCACATTTAACTGTAGTACTTTGGAGCATCATCTACATTTCAAAATTTGTTTCTATTAAAAATTAAGCTGGCTGTGGTGGTACACACCTTTAATCCCAGCACTTGAGAGGCAGAGGCAGGTTTCTGCCAAGAGGCAGAAACTGTGAGTTTCAGGCCAGCTTGCTCCAGAACTACATAGTGAGACGCTGTCTCAAACAAAACAAACAATCAAAGCACACTGTTTTGTGGTATTTCCAGGCTACTACATGGTAGAGATCAGGAGACTGCTCATATACTGCGTTAGGCAGTGTTTGGGTGTAGGACAGATATGCGTTTCATTCCAGTTGACCAACTGGGTGGTCAAGAAAGATTGGAGTGGGGTTAGAGAGGTGGCTCAGTGGTCAGGGATGTGCAGCTGCTTTTCCAGAGGATATGAGTTTGGTTCCCAGCACTCTGGTTGGGCAGCTTCATGGACTATGGTGCCCTCCTGTGGACACACACACACACACACACACACACTGTGTGTGTGTCTATTATAGACTATGTAAAGGTCTTAGGAAAGCTATACTGACCCACCAACAGTCAGAGTCCATATACTGAATTATTTTTAAACATAAAATACAGAAAACTTTTTGTGTCTGATCCCTAGTAAATTTCTTTTGTATGTGTTTGTGTGGGTGTGTACATTTGTCAGTGGGCTGACAATAAGTGCCTGTTGAGGGATCAGCCATAATATACAACATATCTACACCACCCTCAACAAGTAGCAATGTAAGAAAGTGTATTTTTACTTCCTGGTAAAGGGTTTGGCTTATTGTGGTGGGGAAGGAAGCAGAGAAAGATGGCTGCTGGCCCTCACCCATCGTCCTCTTCCTTAACTCACTCCCAGGCTGCAGTCCACCAAATGTTGCCACATATGTGCAGGGTGGCTCTTCCCGTCATCCTTCGTTACACTCCATTAAAAATGCTCTCACAGGCTCGCCACTCACCGAGGTGTGACTCCTAGGTGATTCTAAATACTCAGAAGTTGATGATCTAGACTAACTTCTGCCCTTTCTCAACTTGACACCCAATCATAGCATCTTTAATCATAACATCCATCTCTGATGCCCAGTTAAACTCTAACTCAGACACGCTCAGTCAGGAACATGAGGCCCCTCTGCAGTAATCTCTAATGTTAGTGCTGTTTTCCCCAGGCCTGCCATGTCTGTAAGTTTAAATGTGTTCACATTCATTCCTTTTCCTACCAAACTGCACATTTTTAGTATCTTTCTGCTTCACCTGCTCTCTCTTACCTGATCCCTAACCGAGAGCAGCCCAGAGCAGTGAGAAGTAGCCATGTCTCAGCCCAGATGCTGTGATGCCCTAACTTTTCTTTTCCAGAATGGATTATCCCATTACTTTCACATGTAGCCTCACTCAAATTCTCAGGATGCAGCAGAATGCAAGTAGATTCTTTTCTAGAATGTTACGCAATGGCCTTGTAGTCCAGTTGCCTGCTGAAACCCAGAAAGCCAGACTTCACTGTCTGCATGTCTGTTATCCTCCCACGGTCCTAGCAGAATAGCCCACTGCGCTCTGCCTATAGCCATTCAGCATTTCTCTAGCTTACAGATCCAAAATCTCTGGAATTCCTTTGGCAAATCAGTTTAAAAAGCCAATTAGCCATATGTTTATGTAGTCAGGGCAACAGGCCCCCTCCCCCTTTAAAGCAATCTGTGATAGTTTTCTTATGACTTTGACCAGATAAAATCATGGAATAGATTACAGGTATTTTCGTAAACTAAGTAGATGTATTAATCCCCATACAGAGAATAGGGAACTTATAGATATGGGAGCATTCAAATGGAAGGGAACACACATAGTCTTGTAAACAAAGAGGTGCCACTCTGGGGCCAGCACAGAATTCAGGTGAAAGAACTGTTCGTTAGCTTCCCCTTTCCCATCCAGCTCAGTCCCTGAGAATAATTGCTGACGTTAGCGGTCAGTTGAGAGGATGAAGGCTGTTCCTGCACTCCCTGGCAGGATGCTCGTGTTCATGACTTGCCTGGAAAGCAGTGGGCCAGCGTATATCATGTACCTTAAAATAGTATCTACTGAATTAGGTACGGAATGAGGTAGTGCTGGTCCAAAGGGGCACATAGCAGAGTATGTGGTAATCCTATGGAGTAATACTCTCAAAGTAACCTTCTCCTGAGGTACACCTTACTAATTAGTGTGTGAGACAGCGAGTGGCAGGCGTGACGCCTGGGAGGCTCTGCTTCCAGCTGGTCCGCACCAGTGGTGAGACATGTTTTTGTCCCATGATTCTTAAAAGGAACATATATCATTTTTTAGCATTTGTGCTAAAGATGCCTATCCTGAATTTAATAACAGTAGAAAAGAAAAAAAAAAAAACAAAACAAAAAACCCAGCAAGGAAACAGCCTACAAAGCTTAGCACGCCTAGAAAGTGCCATGGGTTTGGAAACAGACGGAAGAACTATTACAGCAGGAGGAGACATGGCAACCAAACACCATGTGGCATAGACTTAGTCTTGGTGCAGAACGGGATGTTCCAGCTAGAGTGGGCATTTGGATAGAGCCTGTAAAGCAGGGGTCACACAGCAGCACTAACTTCTGCCTTGAGGACAAAGAAGAAGACAGGGAAATTATCTGGTAAACACCTTTTCCTAAAGAAATTGTTTCAAATTGTGTGTGTGTGTGTGTGTGTGTGTGTGTGTGTGTGTGTATAGTTTTGGTTTTTTTGTTTGTTTTAAACTTAAAACCATTTTAAACTTTCAGACTAAAACAGACACCTCTGAAAAAACAACTAATGAGTTATGGCTCGAATCTTCTGAGGCAATTAACAGAGAAGAGATTTTGCGACTGAAAAATGAAGTTCAAGTTTTACAACAACAGAATCAGGTGAATGACCTGGCATTTTATGAGAATTTTCATGGCCTTATTGACTATGGAGGTAACTCAGATGTGTGTAATAGACACAAGCAATGTTAGCTGGTGGACGGGTGTGGGAAGCCCTTGTGGGTTCCAGCCCTTCTCCCTTACTAGTGCTTGGGGAGTGCTCTTATTAGAAGGTTACCCGTTTCATGTGGTAGCCTAGCCAGTAGATTTGCTCCTCTTCTTAGCCAGTTTTTGACCAAGATGTAAAACCTTGTATGCTTAGATGATGGTTATTGAATTCTAAGGCTTATTTCAAGGTATCAGTCAACTAATACGTCTTTGGTTAAATATTTCTGTTTAATACATTTCAAAACAAAAACACGATTTTGTTTACTCCTGTTTAGGATGCTGTTTACACAGAAATATATCAGTCTTACTAAGAGGACACTTGGTGTGGTGTAGAATTCAGAGGTCGTATCAGATGATGCTGTAAGGCCCAGGGTGTTGAGCGGTCGGACTGATGAATGCGAGTGGGTTTCATTTCTGTAATCCATTATTCTTTGCCTAGGAACTGAAAGAGGCTGAAGAAAAACTGAGAAGTACCAATCAAGACTTGTGTAATCAGATGAGACAGATGGTGCAGGAGTTTGACCACGATAAGCAGGAAGCTGTGGATAGGTGAGTTCTCATCATGGCCATTCTTTTCTCCTGGAGTAGAACGTCGAGCACGGAGACAGTGTTGTGTGGTGGGCTAACTCTAGCTCTTCTCAACTGCTTCACAGAAATACTGGAGCCGCTTCCAAAAGCTCAACCGGGACTCAGGGGAGGGGTTTTTACTTCCAAATACTGAGTTATACATTTGTAAACAGCACATTGGAAGATGACTTGTAAGATGGATTCTGCTGATGTCTATGTATTAGATATATATGATTTGAATTTGGGAACTGTTTCTCAGTTAGTTCAATTAAAGAGTGATTTCTTTATCAACAACAATCCTTGGCATAGACAAACTAGTCTGTGTTGAAGTAAATATTTTTATTTAAAGAATTACTTATTTTATGTATATGAGTTGCTGTCTTTAGACACACCAAAAGAGGGCGTCAGATGCCATTACAGATGGTTGTGAGCCACCATGTGGTTGCTGGGAACTGAACTTAGGATCTCTGGAAGAGCAGTCAGTGCTCTTAACCACTGAGCCATCTCGCCAGCCCCTGCGGTAAATATTATTTGGGGATTTCTGCCCCACCTTAGATAATTTAATTCCCAAATAAAAGACATAAAAACCTTCATATTTATCTTAAAGCACTAGAGCTGGGCAGATATCAACCCTCTATGCTATTTTGTCTACTTCCCTGTCAATAGTCCCAACATATCACTTGCCGTGTTTCACCTGGGCCGCCCCTATCCAACTGGCCCTCATGGCCATGCGCTCACAACCCTCCTACCCTATGTCTCCTCTTCCTCTTTCCCTTTCCTCCTGGTCATCTCTCCCTGAGACCCTAAGCCTGGGAACCTTCAGCTCTGCCTACCTCTCTTCTGCCCACCTCTAGGCTACAGGCATCTTTATTGACTAATCATTGATAACTTGAGGGGCAAGGTTTACAGAGCTGGTATACATGAGGACCTGCTCATCTTGGAACAACCAGATCTTGGGGTACAGAATTTAGCATTTGAATACACGCAGCACCAGGCTGACCCATTATGATTGTGTTTGAAGTACTGGGATGTTCTCACACTCAAGGATCCGGTTTTCTCTAAAAACATGAAGAAAAGATTCCTGTAAGACCATGGGGTTTAAATTCTTGTTTTGGTTGTGGGAAAGCAAACAGATCTAATTATAATTTGTATTAATGAAAAGCCAAGGCAGGCAGGCAGGGCAGATGCCAGTTCACTCTGTCCCTGGTGCTTCATTGCTCTAGCGCCTCTCTCTGGCTAGGTGTGAGAGGACTTACCAGCAGCACCACGAAGCCATGAAGGCACAGATCCGAGAAAGCCTTCTAGCAAAGCACGCTGTGGAGAAGCAGCATCTCTTGGAGGTCTATGAGGGGACCCAGTCACAGCTCAGGTAAGAGGGGCCTCTGCTGCCTGTTTGCTCTGTAACTTGGAGGAAGTGGCTATGACACAGAAATTGTATACACACTCGAGTGTGTGTGTGTGTGTGTGTGTGTGTGCGCGCACCCAATCCCTTATTTGCCATTTCTGTGTCACCAAGGTCTGACCTGGATAAGATGAACAAGGAGATGGCTGCTGTGCAGGAGTGTTACCTGGAGGTATGCAGAGAGAAGGATGGGCTGGAGTCCACTCTCAGGAAGACCATGGAAAAGGCTCAGGAGCAGAAGGTAGGCTGCTCCCACCGTTCCCTCTCATCCCTCTCATTTACACTAAGGCATCTGCCCCAGGGAACTGTGGCAGAGGTGTTCATAGATGCCTTTTTATTTGGTTTTATCATGTTAATACAGCTCACACAGTTAAAAAGTAGTGAAACAGGTTCACTCCCTTCAGCCTCATGGCATCTCCATTTTCATCTGTTTGCTACCTGTGCTTGTCCAGGAGACCCTACATAGCGTACTAGTGCTGCACAGAGTGTGTCAGCAGCTGTGAGTGCTGCGCAGTGAGCCGTCAGTGGCTCTGACTCTGCCCGGGGTGGTGTTAGTGGCTTTCCCCCGACCGACCGACACCTGTCGCACTCCAAGTAGATAGACTACTGGCTCTCAGGGGAGCTGGAGAAAGCAGCGTGCTCTTTGTCTCACCCGTCTGCCAGGAGTATAATAAACAGTGGTGAGCTTTGTCCTCTGGAGATGGAGGGCTCACTCCTGCTTGGACCAGCCTGCAGAGCACAGTTTGAAAGCACCTGCTTCAAAGCTAGAAACTAGGTACAAAGTCCTAAGTAAATATTCTGTCCAGAGGTTTTGAGTCCGGTGTCTTACAAAGCAGTGTACTGCCATGAACAGATGAGGAATTCAGGTCACAGAATATTCTGGCCATATTTCAGTAGATCAGCCCGACGGAAAGCATGCTATGTGGGTACATGCTTCTCTGCGGAAGATGAACATTAAAAGGAGCAGTTTTAGTCAGCGTTGGCTACCAAGGAGTTACAAAGGATTTAAAATTACTTTCAAATGAGGCCTTAGCTTTTAGTGACTGTGTAAAAATTAAAATTGGGAGAGAGTCACTGATCTGAGTGTTAGGCAAGGAACTCAGCCTAACAGAATTTAGGAAAAAAAATGCAGAATTTATGAAACGCACAGGACCAAGGGCTCATGCTGTGTGCAGGACCAAGGCCCATGCTATGTGCTGTTTTGTTTTTTATAAAGGCAGTCTTACACTGAAGCCCAGGTTGGGTTTGAACCTGCTATGGAGCTGATAGTGACCTTGAACTCATCTTCCTGCCGCTACCACTGAAACATTTTAACTTGGCGACTGCTAGTGCTGTCCAGACACTTACTTGAGCTTTATTCACAGAGACAGCTTTTGGAAGCCAGAGAAGAATATGTGCGCAAACTGAAGTTAGAACTGGAAGAGAAGTACCGAGAAACTCTGAAGACGGAAAGGCAGAGCTGGCTGAAGGAGCAAGCTGCTGGAGCAACACAGCAGGCTGAGAAGGAGGTGATGTTAGCCCGGAGCACATGTGATAACTGGAAGGAAGGGGCTGCTCACAGTCTCTTCTTGTCAGTGTTTATTTTTCCAGGCTTGGCTGGCCTGGAACTTGCCATGTAGGCCAGTCTGGCCTTAAACTCACAGAGATCTGCCTGCCTCTGCCTCTTGAATGCAGGGATTAAGGGAATGAGACAGCACACCTGGCTTCTGGTCACTAACTATATTAATAACTGCAGACCATTCTTTCTGAACATATGACTTAAAATTAATTAACAAGTATATAGATGGTTGTCTGTCTGTCTGTCTCAGAATCTAGCTGTTGGTACCCTTTATGCCACTTTGACTTTTTAAAATTACCCATGATCTTTATCCAAATTCATGATTTTTTTTTTGGATATCTCTATGATTCCTAGAAATGAAACTATAGTCTAAATTTCTTATTATGAAATGACTAATAAGTCTATGCCAGTGTCTCTAACCTTGTAAGTATAGACATAAATAATTATTTATGGGATTAGAAGAAAAGTGATGGGCAGGCTTAGCAGCAAAAATTAATTACAATTAATTTGTTTAATAAAAAATGTAGCACGTGGTTTCATGCAACTCTGAGAATGTGCTTAACATCTCATCCAGGCCCTGCCCGGCTCGGCTTCCCCTCTCTCCTTCCCCAGCCTGTGGTTCCTTTTATTCTCTGCGGTTTTACTTGTACTCCATGTTGCCTATATATACTTGATGTCATGTATCTTTATGAAATCTAAGACAGATGAGAGATGTGTTTTCTGAGACTGACTGTGTTTGCTGGGTCTAAGTACCTTCAGCTGCATCTGCTTTCTTGCAAGTGCTGGTAACTTGGTTCTTTATGATGGGGAGGGGGCGGGGGGGGGGCGGGGAGGAATCTGTTGTGTGTAAATTGTATTCCCTGTTGGTTACCCTGCTGCTGACATGTGGGTTAAGCCTATAGGTAGCTGTCGTATGCAGCAAGGCAGTGTCACGCAAGTGTATCACGTGAGTATCTCTGCCATCTGCCACCTTGGGTGAGCACCCAGGAGTGATGCTCCAGGGCCTTTTTGTAGCTTTAGTTTTTTGAGGACCCTTCATGCTGGCTTCCCCAGTGGCTGGACTGGGTTTAACATTCCTGCCAGTGGTGTCCAAGGCTTCCCTTTCATCTGTGTCCTCACCAGCATGTGCTGTCTGTCTTTCCTCCCTCTCCTCTGCGTTCTGTTTGAGACAAGGTCATACTTTGTGGCCTGGAACCTGCTATGTAGACCAGGCTGGCTGTGGACTACGGGCTGTCTGCCTCTGCCTTCCACTTCCACGTGTGCCACCACTGCACTAGGCTAGTTTCATAGAAATTTAAGGACCAATGTATGATCTTAAACACTTAGAAATGAAACAAAACAAAAAACCAGAATTCTAGCTTGTTTAAGCTGGATTCTGCCTATGAGCTTGCTGTTCTGTTAGTTTGGTAGCCAAGAAGTACTTTTAGAACTCCAGATATTCAGTAGACAGGAATAGGCAAAAAGGAAAGGCCATTTTTGCCACTTTATAGTTTTGCCTAAGACTAATTGGAGCCCCCCACTCCCCACTCCAGCATTGCTGAGAGTGGGGCAATCACGAAGAGGTTTTCTGTGTAATGCCTCCTTCCTGGGTGCTGTCAACTTGATAAACCTTAGATTCTAGCAAGTGTGGTTCCAGGGTGTTCATGTGAGTGAGCCTTCCCTTACCCGCTTCCTTGCCCTTGTTGATGGATTTACTCAGTGCTCGCTCTGTGGAAAGGGTTATTGACGTGAAACTCTGTAGAAAAGGATTTTGTTAGTTTTTGTCATGACATCTCTATGGTGGCAGAATCAGTTTCTAGGTCCCATACTGACTGACCCTGAGGTAGTCTACCCTTAATGCTATAATTAAGTCTTTATGTAAATTCTGTTCTGTAAGTGAAGCCAAAGAGGAATTTTCAGTTGTTGCTTGGAAATTTCTGTGGACTAAATTTTTAACCCTCATAAAATTACTGTACAGTATTTATCAGGTCCATCCATTGGCTGCGGCACACATGTGCCCAGTGTGCAAAGCTCTAAACTCACCTAAAAGGTGGGATTATGGACACAAACTTTATCAGTGACAGCTTTTGCACCACAGTGTTAGCAGAGTCTCCACACCTCCCAGGTTTTTAAGTAGTGCATCTGTAGCTGCTTTTGAGTAACCTGTAATTCTAGTGTTTACTTTATTTAGAATTTTTCTTCTCATTGCTTCTAAAAACAGAGCAGACAAAAACTCATTCATCAGCTGGAAAAGGAGTGGCAGTCCAAACTGGATGACAGTCTTGCGGCTCGGAGAAAGACGACCTCAGACCGCGGCAGCCAGACCGAGCAGGCGGCTGCTGTGTCTAAGGCAGAGGCAGCAGCAGTCCTGGCAGAGGAGCAGGCTCGCCAAGTCCAGCAGGAGAAGGAGCTTGCTACCAAGGAGGCTCTGAGGAAGCCCGAAATTGAGTTGGAGCTCAAGTACTGTGAGATTATTGCACAAAAGGTGACAGAGGCCACCAGTGGAGTTTGGGACTGCCGATTTAAGAAAATCTGGGAAATACTGCCTTTGAACTGGATTGTAACCTTATACATTTTAAATGTTTTAGCATTTCTAGACTAGAAAAGCTACTGTAGTTATCTCTAAAGCTTTTTTAAATTTTTCTGTTATAAAACTCTTTTTCTGTGTTCTTTGAGTTTTCAAAGTGCTTGTTCCCTGAGATCTGTGTGTGTATGGGTGTGTGTGTCTGTGTGGGGTGTTTTTAACATTCAAATTAAGAATTTTTCACATCTAGTTTTATTGAAAATATTCCACTAATGTATTTTTTAAATAGTAATTTTAGATTAAGGTGTTTAACAGCATTTGTGTTGAAATCTATGCGGAATTGAATCTGCAGGTGTGCCCCAGAGCAGAGCTTTGTCATTCCCTTCAGCGGCCAAAAGTGGTGCAGTTGCCTTCCCCTCGGACACTCACAGCCTCACTTTAAACACAGACGAAACATTTTCAAAGCAAACCTGTACTTAGGAAAGTGCAGCCCATGTTAATGGAATAGAGATGATTGTTTTCTTATATCTAGGTTAATTAGTGCAGTGAGTCTCCTGAGAGCTGCACTGTTTATCCATGACAGGGATGAGTGCACAAGGCAGGTAATGTCTTAAAACTCTGCCATGTATTTTTTATTTTAGATCTTTTAGTTTAAATGAGAGGCTACTTGGGACCTATGTAGTGAGTCCTAGGCCAGCCTGGTCTACATAGTGAGTCCCCCCAGCCAGCCTGGTCTACATAGTGAGTCCCAGGCCAACCTGCTCTACATAGTGAGTTCCCAAGCCAGCCTGGTCTACATAGTGAGTCCCCAAGCCAGCCTGGTCTACATAGTGAGTCCCAGGCTAACCTGCTCTACATAGTGAGTCCCAGGCCAACCTGCTCTACATAGTGAGTCCCAGGCCAACCTGCTCTACATAGTGAGTTCCCAAGCCAGCCTGATCTACATAGTGAGTCCCCCCAGCCAGCCTTGTCTACATAGTGAGTCCCAGGCCAACCTGCTCTACATAGTGAGTTCCCAAGCCAGCCTGGTCTACATAGTGAGTCCCCAAGCCAGCCTGGTCTACATAGTGAGTCCCAGGCTAACCTGCTCTACATAGTGAGTCCCAGGCCAACCTGCTCTACATAGTGAGTTCCCAAGCCAGCAGTCTTCTGAAGTCTTTACCAAGGTTAAGAAAATGTTGCTTAGAGAAGTGTTTAGTGTGTCTTTCTGGAGTATATGAAATTTTAGATCATGTAAAGAAATCTAAGAAAGCCAACAGTCTGGAGGAAATGTCTCCAGAGGGACTTACATTTCAGTAGGAACTCTATCTTCTTGCCATAGACCACCTAGAGTTTATACGCATGTGCAATTAGTACTTTCATTGTAAAGTGTTTGTGTTAGCTCTGCATTGGTATGTGTATATCGGTTTTAAAAGAAAGAAAGAAAGAAAGAAAGAAAGGAGAGAGAGAGAGAGGAAGGAAGGAAGAAAGGAAGAAAGGAAAAGGAGAAAAAGAAAAGATTTAATAAGCTATGTCCACGTAATTGGTTGATTATTATGACCAAATCATCCTCAAAGTTCATCATACTTAGAGTTTTGGTCTGGACCTAACGGGCCAAGTGTATTCTTATGTCCACATTCATTCTTGACACTAGCAATGTGTGCTAGATATGGAGCTCTTAAAAACAAACCCCAAAAAACCCAAAAAAGCAAAAACCACCTTCCTGCTCATGGTGGTGGTTTGCATATGTGTCCATGTGGTGTGTTGGGTGAAGAGGAGGTGGTGGGCACAGTGGTTGATTCAGCTGGCACTAGGTGACACTCCGGAATGCTTTCTTTTTTCTCCCAAGATAAATAGAACTTGGTTGGAAATGGCAGATAGCACTGTATGAAGCCTTTGATCACCGTATCACTCCTCAGATTTGGATTCCCTCTTCCTGTTTTGCTGTTTGCAGGGGACAGAATATATATTTAGAAAGAAGCATTGCTGCTTACTGTTTGTATAAAGTCAGTGTAGTTGTAACATAGGGAGACACAATGTAAAATACGTAAGAGGACATGCCCTGTGAAAATTGACCCTTGCTGTGCCTCTCTCCTGTCATCTCCTGTAGGTGGAAACAGCTGTGCAGAATGCCCGCAGTCGCTGGATACAGGAGCTGCCCATGCTTGCAGAGTACAAGGCTCTGCTCAGAGCCCAGCAGCAGGAGTGGGCAAAGCAGCAGGAGCTGGCTGTGGCCCATAGGGTAAGTGCTGTACAATTCTGTCACTGCGCTCCACCTCCACCGTGCTCCACTTTCACTGTGCTCCACCTCAACTATGCTCCACTTCTACTGTGCTCCCACCTCCACTGTGTTCCCATCTCCACTGTGCTCCACCTCTACTGTTCTCCCATCTCCACTGTCCTCCCACCTCCACTGTGTTTCACCTCTACTGTGCTCCCACCTCCACCATCCTACCCCCTCCACTGTCCTTCCCCCTCCACTGTCTTCCCACCTCCACCATCCTCCCCCCTCCACTGTGAACCCACCTCCTCCATCGTACCCCCTTTACTGTCCTTCTACCTTCTCTGTCCTCCCATCTTCATAGCCCTCCCACCCCTGCTCTGAAATGTGCACCAGCTCCTGGTGTTGACTTGTCACTGCACATTGAGCCTTAGCAGTGGAATCTTCTTATCTTACTATAGGGAAGACAGTACATCTCAGCACCTTAAACCTCTCCTTGTCAGGGATTGCTGTACTTAGACGTTATCTCTGCTTTATCAGCAGCTGTTGGTTGGGACTGAGAACAGGTCTCTGCTCCTCGTCATCCTTTCATACAGGTGAAGACTTCCTGGGTTGTCTGTAGTCCTAGAGCACAGTGTGTTCACTGTGTAAATACCCAGCTATCTGCTCTTTATAAAAATAAACCCAGATTTGCAGCCATCTGCCCTGTCCCCAACTTAATTTATGGGGCTTAAACTAATTCCAACCAAAAGGCAAGCAAGCTGAAAATAACTTTAAAGTTCGACCCAGTAATTCTAAATTTCATTTTGAAAAATAAAGGACTAGACTTTTTTACTGTTCTGGAAAAGGTATTGTAGTCCACACAACAGAATGCATTTGCAAGCAAAACCTGCCTTGAGTCACAGCAGCACAGTTCATAAAGACAGGCTTTAGGGACTGGCCCAGGAGGAGTAAATGTACAACAGATCGTTTGAAAGCCTGACAATGACCAGTGATTTGCTCCGTGGTCAGGGGCCTTGTGATTGATAGCCTGCTAACACTTTGGGAAAAGTAGTTTCAACCACCTGTGTATCATGGTGAACTTTAGGTCTGAAAAATGAAGCTGTGCGGCAGTGTATGTTTTAAGTCCAGCAGGTCTGTCGCTCACGTTGTCATCGGCCACAGAGAATGAAGCCACTATAAACCAGTAAATAAATGTCAGTGTTGTTTGCTAGGTAACACGCAGAACAAGAGTGTTATCTATGTTTGTGTGTCTGAAATATCTCAAAGGAAATCTTTCAGAGGGAAAGGGGTCACAGAAACAGTATGGTGCCGAGACCCCAAGGTCAGGGAAAGGAATAAAGCTGGTTAGACAGGAGAACACAGGAGCCTGAAGGTCCTCACGAATTCAGAAGGCACTCATACCTCAGCACTGAGGAGGCTGAGGCAGGAAGATTGCTACACACACACACACACACACACACACACACACACACACACATATCAGAGGAGATCCTTAAGTCTAGTATAAGCATCTTTTCACAGCCAGATTTATTTTCCCTTTCTCTTTGTATTTGAAATTGCTCGTTCATTTGTGAGGTTAGCCCAGTTACTTAGGAGTTGTTGATAGTAAAGACTGTCAGAGACTTCCAGGTATGTGCTGCTGTACCATGGGTACTGCTATACCTTTCAAATGTGTGCTGCTGTGTCTTTTAGCTATCACTTGCACTCTCTGAAGCTCAAGAGAAGTGGAAAAGTGAGCTGGAAAATATGAAGCCAAATGTAATGTCTGTCAAGGAGCTGGAGGAGAAAGTCCACTCTCTGCAGAAGGAACTGGAGTTGAAGGATGAGGAAGTCCCAGTGATTGTCAGAGCTGAGGTGGCTAAGGCCAGAACTGAGTGGAACAAAGAAAAACAGGAAGAAATCCACAAGATTCAAGAACAAAACGAGGAAGATTATCGGCAGTTTTTAGAGGATCATCGAAATAAAATTAATGAGGTGCTTGCAGCAGCTAAAGAGGACTTTGTGAAGCAGAAAGCTGAACTACTTCTTCAGAAGGAGACAGAATTCCAGGCATGTTTGGACCAGAGTCGCAAGGAGTGGACACTGCAGGAAGCCCAGCAGACACAAGTGGAAATCCATCAGTATGAGGAAGACATCCTCACTGTGCTTGCCTTTCTTCTAAGGGACACCCAGCTGGAGTACGGTGGGGACTCACAGGACAAGCAGCTTTTGGAAGTCATGTCAGCTTGTTCTTCCAAATGGATATCTGTACAGTACTTTGAGAGAGTAAAAGCCTGCATACAAAAAGCTCTGCACGATATGCTGTCCTTGCTTACAGACAGTGTCGCCTCAGAGCAGGAGAAGGTATGTTCTTAGAGCTGTTGAATGCCAAGTGTGCTTAGGATTGCAGAAGGCAAGGTTGTCTTGTCTCCATTTTACGATGAGTGGATTCAGATGTGTCTTTTCACTGATGATTTTACAAGCTTTATTGCAGCAGGTCTACTGGATTGATTACTTTTGTTGTTAGATTTTTTTTTTTTTTAAATTACTTCATAGCTCCATCACTATGAGGGAAGGGCATTTAGCCTCTAGACATCTTTTACTTAGACATGTATGTGTTATTTTTTTGGAAGGGCATAACATTTAGAAAGTAAGTAATTGTGTTCTTAACTGTTTCATTATATTAAGACACAGGGTTAGTTGCTCTTGTTTTGGTTTTCTTTTTTTTCTTCTCCAAAAGAGGTTAGAAGTCAATTTCTTGTCCTTGTGAATTTATATCCTACTTATACAAAAAGTGCCAATAAGATCCCAAAATTGTTAAAAAGAAACAATTAAACAAGAGGTTTGATTCATTTACTGAAATCCCTGGAGTCCAGTTTCATAAATGTCCCATGTGTGTGCTTACAGAATAAATTCCCTGTGTTCTTTTAGTCTTACAAATACTGCCTGAGAGCAGTTAAAACAGTCTGACCAATTTAGGATCACAGGGATGGGGCATTCGTGAAGATTTCAGAATCCTGTTGTAGTATATGGCCAGCCTGTTTTAGTGTTTAGGACCAGAAGTGGGGGAGTGTCTGATAAGATCCTTTGAGGAAGCTTTAGACATTAGAGTTTGGGTCTGGGAAGATGTCACCATTAAAGACTTTTCAAGGCCATTTTTGAGCATCTGGTGCTAATGCCTACTAGAAATGCTTATAAGCTGGGGATGGGTGTTCAGTGTGGGAGATAAATTAGTGAGTTGCTATGAGCAAGCCTGGGTTATGGGTTGGCCATCCAGAAAAAGAGAGTCTAGCTCCCTGGCCCAGCTCCTTAACCATGGTATCTGTTGTCCTGTCTGCATCCTACATATGAAAAGAGGACAGGACTTCAGAGTCAGAGGAACCGATGTGGTCAGCCCACCTCATCTTAGTATATATGCTTATTCTTTATTTTTACAACAGTGTTACTATTACATAGTTCCCAGCAATAAAAATGACTGGCAAGATCACGTCCCAAGAGCATTGCTTAATACTTCATTGAGGATATTGGGGGAAAAGAATTAAAATAAGAAAAATAGTTTTAGGAGTAGAGGTGAAGAAGGAATCATGCCAATGTTTTAAAAAAGACTCAAGGAGCCTTTAAAAGTAAAAAGGGACACCACCCTCACGGCTTGTGGTTATTCTAGATGTTTATTACATTCCTATTTAGATGCTCGGGAATTTGACTTTTCCTATAGTGAAAATGCAAAATTTCAAGGCTTTCTCATTTTCTGTCAATGCAAAATCCATCTGGAGCTCTTTCAGGGCTTCCAATTGCACAAGCAGTGGGAGCTCATCTGCGTGACCTATCTGGCTCGTGGCTGTGGACATGAGACAATCAGCTAAGAGTTTAGATGTTCACAGCTGTCCTTGGGTGGGTCAAATTCCATTCCTGAGGAAGATGACTTGAAACGCCTAATCTCCAGTCTGTCATAGAAGCAGTACGTGATTTGCTCCTTGAAGCCAATACAGCTCAGGACACTGAGGGCCAGTCAGTGATTCCACCTTTGCAATATACTTTCCATAAATACAAAAGACTGATTTATGGCTTATTAAACCCATAGGATTTAGAATTGCTCATGGAAATTAAATGGACCAAAAAAAAAAAAAAAAAAAAAAAAAAGCCTGCTAAGATGGAAAGGATGCAGGAAAATGAGAAAGACAATTTTTAAGAAAATATTTTATCAGGCGATACTAATAAAATAGTTCTTAATAGATAGAAGAAAAAGGAAATATTCTTGGGAGAATTTCAAGCAAATTTGAGACAGTGCTTTCTGTCTCCCTTCAGAGACAAGTGAAAGATAGATAGTGACACCACATGTTCTTTTTCTTTGATAGTAAGTAGGTGTCTGAAATCTGGAAATAGCGCTTTAAGAACCATTTAACTTAGTATAATACCTGTGAGTGATGGGCACGGAGAGCCTTCAGTACTAGCGAGGAAAGGGCTCGTGCCCTAGGTTCACTTCTGTAAGCATCCTCTGTCTGTAATCTGGCATTCAAGTGGTCTTTCCTACCTAGGAACAGAATATGTTAAAGTACTTATTTTGGATATGTTAGGAAGTAAAATATTTATATCATAGTGACTAGTAAAAGTGAAAGTGTGCTAGATTTTCAGGATTGATTCTGATACCATTCACTGTCTCCTGTCTTGTGGTATAGCCAGACAGGGAGGCCTGAGCATTGGCACATAGGATGCTATTCATAAGAGAGATGTCTCCTAGTTACTGCTGGCATTCAAGCAAGGTTGTTAACAGGCAGTGCTTTCTTTTTGTATTTTTAATATTGGAATTCTATGTCTTTATTCTTTAATGTTAGGATTTTAAACAACTATTTGTAGCTATTTCCCCAGGCATTAAGTATGAAGACAATTTATTTCAGAGAAAGGTGGTCAAGAGCTCTGCAGACGCTGTCAGCTGGAACACTAGCCAAGGAGACTCTGCGGTCCCAGTGCCCCTTCCTGACTCCACCTCTGTACGCTGTGCTCAGTCCTCGGCCTGGCTGGAAACAGAAGCGGAAACTGGTACTGATTTTGTTTCCTGTCTAGATTACAGTTTTATTCAGGGGCAGGGCTCACTTAGACCCTCTTCCATCCTGACGTGCTTCCTTCCATTCAACAATGATTCTTACAAAGTGAAGAGAGAGCATTGCATAGAGCAGTCAGACGGTCTGAGCTGTTGAGGAGCCGAGCTTTTACATACGAGAACTGCTATAGTAAATACTGGGGAGTGTGCATTCAGTTCACTTCAGTTTACTTCAGTGTTTCTCTCTTTTTTAATTAAAATACAATTACATCATTTAGCTTCTCCCGCACCTCCCTTCATTCCCTCCTTCCTTTTACTTTATTATTATTGGGGTGTGTGTGTATGTGTGTGTACTAATAGATAAATGCAACCTGTCGAGTCTATTTGGTGTTGCTGATGTGTATTTGATTTAAGGGCAGACCATTTAGTATTGGATAGTCAAAGCACTCATTCCTGGGAAAGACTAATTTACTCATTCTCTTTCTCCCTCCCTCCCCCATCCCTTTCTCCTTCCCTCCCTCTCTCTTGCATTCCTCAGTTGCCTACAGTCCTTAGTTAGGTGTGGGGCCCTGTGAGGCATACCTTATCTACTCTGGTATGTCACCTGGTATTGTAATGTTCAGGCCTTGTGGAGATTTCCTTAGTGTAGCTTCCCTGTCATATCTAGAAAACATAATCTTTCAGCAGACTTCCCCATTTCTGTGATGTTCCCTGAGCCATGGGAGCTGTGTTGCAGATGAATCATTTAGAAATGGGTGCCCCACAAGTAGCTGTTCTCTGCGTTTTGAGCAGTTGTGGCTTCTACAAAAGGATATTCTTTGAGGAGGGGTGAGAGCTTCATTTATCTGTGGATGTAAGGATGGGCATTTGCCAGTTAGTAATTATCCTGGCTTAGGAAAGTGGCAGTGGTAGATTTTCTAAGATCCACGACCTCACTAGCCACAGTGGTTGTTGGCTAGGTTACAGCACTGGGCATGACTTCCTCCTGCTAAGTGGGCCTCAGGTCCAGTTCCAGAGCTCTTACTTACTACCACATTGTAGCGCGCTGTTGCACTTTTAGGAATATCTCGCCATGTTGCTCAGTGTTGTGGTTTGTAGGATGAGCTGGGTAGGAGGTTCGACTGCTGTCCTCCCTTGACAGCTTGTGTATCAACATCTGGTACTGAGAAAGCTCGTTTTCAGGGAGGAGACCTGCAGTTGGGATCCAGCTCAAATCCCCAGAGTGTGTGTTGTCTTCAGCATTAAGGACTTACCTTCAACTCTGGGGAGCCGCCCAGGGCAGTGTAAGTAGCTGTATTGTTTGGGAGTCTCTTGGACTAACTTGACAACTAAAACTCAAAAGATTTCTTCTGCCTGGTACTGGGCTTTTGTTAGATCTATGACTCGTGGGAGGTCATTATCTCCCCATGTATCATAACTTCACTTATATTGTGTATATGTATATGATACGTATGTTTATGTGTGTGTGTGTGTGGCTACATGTGTGTGCACACATACATGTATATAGCATTCGGTAAATATACAATATGATTCTTTATGGTTATTTCAAACATCTTTAGTATTTTATTTATCCATTCTCTCTTCCGTATTGTCCCTCTCTTCCTCCCCATTTATCCCATTTCCTCGGTTGTTTCTCCTTTTACATTTTTATGTTTTCCATGTATATGTGTGCATATGTACATGCAGTGGTAGAGTAGGGACACGTGGACTGTAATGCGAGTGGAGGTCAAAGGATACCTTTATAGTCTGCTCTCCTTCTATGGTGTCTGGGGATGAAACTCAGGTAGTCAGGCGTGTGCAGCAAGTGTTTCACTATGGGGCCATCCTGCCAGCATTTTATCGTGGCAGTCTTTCTGATAGATTTTGACGGTTGTTTTAGTTGTGCAGAATTTAGGACAGGAGTGATGCTGCTCTATCTGCTTCTAATGCACAGCAAAGTTCAGGGTAATGTGTAAACATTTGATGCAGTAAGATTTTAACGTTTTCAAATAACATCATTTACATTTAAAAATTTTTAAATTTATATGTGTGAGTATTTTGCCTGCTTTTCCATCTGTCTACCACAGAAGCCAGAAGAGGGCATCAGATCTCCTGGAACTGGGGTTCCAGACAGTTGTGAGCCCCATATGGGTGCTGGGAATCAAACCCATGTCCTCTGGAAGAACAGCCAGTGTGCTAAACTGCAGAGTCACATTAGGAAAGCCCTGCAAAGTCCTTTATAGTACCTACTTCCAGAAGTTACCACAGGGGATCTTAGATTTGGATACACTTTCCTAATCTTATTATTCTTAAGTAATTTTAACTGATGATGAAATATTTTGATACATACCAACACCATAAATAGCATGTAGGTAAGTAGGCAAGCTAACAGCCATGAACTCATCATTTGATAAGCAATAGAATTCTGGTCTGCAGTCCTCTCCTTCAGCTCCTCCCACAGCGTCTCCCAGGCTGTGCTAACAAATCTGATTTCAAAAGCCTTTTTGTTGCTTTTATTGACACACATGCATGTGTGTGTGTGTGTATTTAAACATTATAAAATTAATTGATGCACATTATATTCTTGTAATCTGAGTTTTTCTCTACCTGATATCATGCCACTAAGACTTTTCTATGTGCTGACATTCCAGTTCATCCATTCTTTTTTTTTTTTTCCAAGATTTATTTATTTATTATATGCAAGTACACTGTAGCTGTCTTCAGACACTCCAGAAGAGGGCGCCAGATCTCGTTGCGGATGGTTGTGAGCCACCATGTGGGTGCTGGGATTTGAACTCTGGACCTTCGGAAGAGCAGTCAGGTGCTCTTACCCACTGAGCCATCTCACCAGCCCCAGTTCATCCATTCTTATGCATATAGACTGTTGTACTGTTCGCAGAGGTTACAGTTTATATATTTCTTGTCAGTAGACATTTTTGCCTGGTTTTTAGTTTCTCCATCAGCATCCTAGGTGTGGGCTCCACATGCTGCACCAGTGTGATGCTTCTGTGACTGTGTTTATGAACAGAAACGGCATCATTGAAAAGAAGTGGGGCAGTCAGGAGGGCGACAAGTGACGTCACTGAACCTCTGGCTCTGAAGTGCTCCCCAGGCTCACCCCATGCTCACCCCGCGTCTGCTTTCTCCTCTAGCACAGCATTTACAGTTGTAGCTACCTATCTTTCCTAACACTTTTGTATATCATTTTAACTTTGTAAATTCTATGTGTTACTGGGAGCAATATTTTTATATATTGTGTTCTTACTGTATGCCAGATACTATCTCAAAGGATTTTGTTTATGGCTCCCAAACATTTTAAATAAATTTTCAAATTTGGAGATAATTTCAAACTTGCAAAAAGGTTGTTACAAAAATAAAAATAATTTCATAGAACACTCATTTAGCTAGCTGTAGCTATTGAGGACTTTTTTTCACTCACCACACACACACACACACACACACACACACACACATTCACTCATTCTAGAACTATCTGAGGGTGTGGTACATTACATACATTGTGATATTTTATATCTACATGCCTCAGTTTGTGTTTTCTAAGAATAGGGATTTCCTCTTCCATACTCTTTTTTTTTTTTTTAATGCAAAACGCAAGAGGGATTTATTGTTTCCATGCATTGGGGTCATCCCAGACCCAAAGGAGAGGCAGCAACCCCTAGCAGCCTGTTTGGCCAGTTTTTATATGGTTTCCAGGGGCGGAATAGAGCATCAGCACCTAAGCACAATATGATTGGTGGAGCAGTGCACCCTTTAAACTGATTGGTCTTTAGGGAATGAGGTAGTAGGGGCTTACTCAGCATCTCCCTTCTGGCCTATGTGCTCTCTGACCTGTCTCTTCTAGGAGGGGATGGGTCCAGTGGAATTTTGGAAAACTCTAAAGGTCTGAGCTGACCTCTTCATTCCCTCTTTTCTTTGTGCAAGTTTCAATCCTGAAGCTATTGCTGGTGTTCTGATAGCTCATACTCCTGGTCTTCTGTATCTAGTTCTCTGTATCTTCTGCTTTAAGAGCATTAGCTGTACTGTACCTATGCATTCCTTAACAAAAGCGACCAAGCAGTTCAAAATGTAGGGGCCAAAAGTCAACAATAGCAGGAGAGCAGTTAGGGATCTTAACAAGGTGGATATGAGGGTGGTTAACCAAGGGAGGAGTTAAACCAGGACTCGAACCAGCCCTGGCTCTGTTCACTTTCTCTCTTCTGCTTGGCTAGCCCTTGTCTTACCTGGGCCATTGACTCTTTAACAACCCCGGAATGGTCTATATAAAAGCAGTACTCCTCAGCTAAGGCAGCACGTAGCCTGCAAGGAGCACGTTGAGGACCGTGCACACAGACTCTCATTAAAGCGTTCTCGTAGGTGTGCTGCTCACTGCTGACTCTTGCCTCAGTCCTCAGTCTCTTTACTGTACTCTTTGCAAAATGATAATTTTTCCAACTCCAAACATGTCTCTGTATTTACCAGTCTTTGCTTACTGGACCACCCATCCCACTACTTATCTATCTACCCATCTGTGTCTTTATTTGTATGATCCACAGATTTTTATTGGTCAATACCTTGCTTACAAATCACTAGTGTATTTAATTGCTGCTTAAATTGCCCAGATTCCTCTAGGGAGACCCTTCAGATTATTACCTCTGTCCTTGTTCTATGCTCATAATTTTTGGTTCTTTTCTTACTTTCTGGCTTAGCAAGATGTTTCTGTTTTATTTTGTATATACCACGTTCTATTTTTGAGGTTTGCCATTTCTTGAAAAGTTCTAGTTCTCTTTATTAAGATCTGGGCATTAGGCTCTAATTTTAAACTGGATGCTATTATCGAGTTTTGTGTGTCAAACGTTAAGCTTTATGGAGGCTAAGAAACCATCCAGCAAATCGTGGAACTGGAGCTAGACCCCTCCTCTTTCCTGAGTACTGCTCTTGCAATTATGCTGTGGCCTTTGTTGTGTGTTCTGCCATCTGGATTCCTTTTTTCTTGCTTGCCCTTAACCCAAACAGTTTTATAAAAAGGTCTTGTATCATTTAATTTTTTTTTATTTTACAGATAAAAAGATGTGTGAGATTAAAGGTTTATGCTGTGGACACTGCTTTCAAGAACTTGCAAAGGAAAAGCGAGAGTGTCAGGATCTGAGAAGGCAACTGGAGAAGTGCCGTAGGCACCTTCAGCATTCAGAAAGGACACACAAGGCCACAGTGGAGAAACTTGGAGGTTAGCTTGTCAGGCTCACTGCCACTGTAGGAGGCTGGCGAATCCTGGCTGAAAAGTTCAGATGGAGTGTTTTGTTGATATGGGCACCAGTTCATTTTTGGGGTCAATATAGTCCAGTGTTGATCTGTATTTACTAATTGAATTAAGACATGGAAGGCCTAAGTTTGTGTCAGATAGTGCTGTGGGCCCTGGAAATTGAGCTTTGCTCTGGGAGGTGGAACAAGCATAAAAAAAGCGTGTGGTCTGGGCCAGCTTATATCCAGTCTACTTGAGCATGCTGTCAGGGTTATCTGCTACCGTGGCCCATCGCCTGTCTGAGCTGTTGGCTTTACACGTTCCTCCATCTTCCTCTTCACCGCTAGCCTTCGCCTGTTCTCTTGAGTCTACGTTTGAAATGTTCCCAGTTGTCTTCTTTGCCTCTGGCCCATCACTCTGGTCGTGTGGACTTGACCCTGCTTGTTCCTCCTTGGTCTGACTTTCCTGCTTTAGGATTAACTCACAAAATGCTGTTCCTGCAAAATCCTCTTTGGTTTTCCCAACTGCAAGAAGTGGGCACAGCTGTGTGGTCCTGTGTTTCTGCTTGGCTTTCTCTTCTCTCTACTGCCTTTTTTTATTCTACTTGCCGGAGGCCATCCAAACTCTTTCTTGAAGATATGGGCTATGCCTCATCTTATTTATCTTCAGAGTCATAGTACCCACAATATACTACACAGTAAATGTTTGAATTAATAATAATAATAATAATAATAATAAACCCAAAACCTGAATACCAGGGTCTCAAACACTTTATTGTTGGACCCCTGCTCAGTAACTGTAATTCATGTACAGTAATCTTAATACTGTATACTGCGATCACGAAATAGCTATTTATTTATTTATTTATTTATTTATTTATTTAGAAACAGAATCTCATTATATAGTCCTGGCTAGCCTGGAACTGGTTTGTAGGCTAAGTTAGCCTTGGCTTCACAGAGATCCGCCTCCTTCAGCCCCTGAGCTCTGAGATGGAAGCCATCAGTCACCACACCTGGTATAAAGTAGTCAGTTTGCACCAGGGCTTTTGAAGCCTATATTTTGAATAATTCACAGGCTCCAGGGAAAGTGGTGCTTCTTGGAAAACCACTGGCTGAGGAAAGGGCCAGGGCCAGAACTTAAGTAAGGCATTTGATAATTGTAGCTACATGTATAAATCTACTTGTCTATCAGTCTGTTATGTGAAATCTGCAGGTCTGCTTGTTTGTTTTAAGTTCCTTTTTGATAGCATTTACTGGAAAGTAACAGGGCAGGTGTGAAATGGCTTGTGTCTTAGTTCCTAGAGTCTGCTGGTGGGTGGCTTTGCTCAGTTACTGAGCATTGATATTGCCAGGTCTCGAAGAGGTCTTATGTGCTTGTTGTTTTACCCATGGTGTAATCTAAAAGGTACCTAACACTGTCCTCATTTTACACGTGGGACAAACTCAGGCTCAGAAAGAGGAGTTTGCTCAGGCTCGTCCCACTCGTGCTTAAGTACCCGCACGGCACGCTTCATAGCCCCTAGGCTCTTGTCAGCCTCCCCTGAACACCTTACACTATTTTTTTAAAAATGATACCTACTTTAGATTATTTTCTTTTTATTTTATATTGAGGTTCTTGCTCAAAAATGGTTTATATGGACATAAACTCTAAGCTAGGAGCCAAGCATATGTAGAATTAGGAAACCCAGTGGGGAATGCAGCTCAGTGGTAGAGCTCTTGCATGTCCTGTGCAATGCTGAGTTTTAGCCATTGTACTGCAACAAACAAACAAACAAACAAACAAAGCAGACCCGTTCTGGAGAGCTTCCAGTTAGCTGGGAAGCTCGCACATGCACACCAGACAGCTAGACGTGAGGTTCAGGATGTGGACAGTGGAGATGAAGATGAAACAGGTTTTAGATGCTCAGAAAACCGTGTAAAGGGAAGGGTGAGTCTGCCTGAGGAGTGAGAGCTGGGAAGGAGGCATCCCCTCTGAAGCACCTGCGTGGGAACTGGAGGAAGGTGGCAGACTAATGCTAACTTTCTGTTGCAGAGGAGAACAGCAGGGTGGTTGAAGAATTAATAGAGGAGAACCATGACATGAAGAATAAACTGGAGACACTGAGGGCCCTTTGCAGAACGCCACCACGGTAAATGCGTGGGTCATGCAAGCCTTAATAGTAGGAGAAATGTCACCCTTAATAGTTGTTATTCTACTTAAAATATAGTCACAGGAAAGGCTGATATTGTTCTGTTGTTGTATGTCACTTAGGCTATATATATATATATATATATATGATGTGTACGATGTTAAAAAAAAATGGGATTTGGGGGTTATTATAACCTTCACTAGCATGATTAGAGAAACATTTCCCTGTGTTCCTAGGAGCCTCCTACAATGTGCCCTTCAGTAGCTCTGTATATTTTCATCATGTGGATTTGCAAATATTTACTGAGGCAGTCATAATGTTGATTTCCTTTGTGTTGTTTTTGAGACAAGACTTAATGTCTCACAAGGCTAGCCTCAAATGTAGCTCAAGATTACCTTGTTTCAGCCTCAGTCCAGTGAGTGCTGGGATTATCCGTGTGTGCTATCATACTTGGTTTCTGGGGATGGAGCCCAGGGCTTCGTGAGTGCTAAGTGAGCACCCTCCTAACAGCTTCCTCCCTGGCGTTCCTCTGACTTGACATAACAGAACCGTGGCAGCTCCCTTGTGTGAAGTCCTGGGACAGCTCGGTGGTCTTATAGATTATAAATTCCAAGTGAAGCTGTCTACTCATAGCTTCTGTGGTCTACCATCCTGTGTGTTATTAGGTCACTGTCTGCAGGAGCCGCTGAGAGTGCTGGGCCGCCATGCAGTGGGCAGGCCTTGGAAGAACTCCGCGGGCAGTACATTAAAGCTGTGAGAAAAATTAAACGTAAGTCTGAAGAGATCCTCAGGATCCTTGCTGGCGCCGGCCTTTACGCTGTCGTGGAGTGGAAACTCGGGGTTTGCCTTTTTCTTCAGCCTTAGCAGAGATTGTTAATGCCACCTCAAATTACACAGTAATGGATTAATTTACCTAACTGACACAAGCAGGTTAGGATGTTTTTTTTTTTTTTTAAAAAAAACATTTATTTTCATTTTATGTATCTCTCTATGTGTATCTGTGTGTATCTGTGGACGCAAAAGATGGAGTCATCCTCTGGCTCTAGAGTTTGAGATGGTTATGGGCCACTGTGTGGGTGCTGGGAACAGAAGCCTGCACCCTTGGAAGAGCAGCCAGTGCTCTTAGCCATCTCTCTAGCTCCCACGAGTAGTTACTTTTATATTGTTGATTATCACTTTTTAGTTTTTGTTTAGACATTAGAATCAAACTCTCTTAAAATGTAATGTCCTTACAGCATAAGTAAATTGTAGTAGAGAACATGCTACATGAAGACTGGGGTATGCTGAGAGGCAGAACTTCTGCATCCTGTGCGGAGGGAGGGATGGAGCCAGGGAAGCGGGGAGGAGGTGGCACCTGAGTCAGATCAGCAGTACCTTCTACTGTAGGCTCAGGAGCTGGGAAGAGGAATCCAGTCAGTGTCATTTTTCCTTATTTCAAACAGCTGTGAATTTGCCAGGGCTTTGCCAGTTCTGTCCACCTTGTAAGAGCATCTCTGGGGTGTCTCCAGAGTAAACACTCCTGTGTTCTAACTGTAAAAGTGCATGACACTGGTGTTCTCATACAGTAGTCAGGGCTTACGTACAGAAACACACTTTCCTCCTAAAATTGCTTTCATTTTTAACAAGAGGCAGGAGAGGTCTCAGATTGTTTCTGCGGTGTTGCGTTTTCGAGTTGCTTGTAGATGTGAAAGGCCTGCGAGCTCTGTTTCTCAGTTGTCCTTTGTCCCAGCAAAGGGTGTAGTCAAAATAAACCAAGATTCTTTTCTGTTTTCTTTCTTTTTTTGTTAGTTAATGAATTAACTTTACATCCCAACCACAGTGTCCCCTCCCTCCTTTCCTCCCAGTCCTTCCTCCCCCTCCCCATTCCCCATCTACTCCTGTTTCTCTTCAGAAAAGAGGGGACCTCCCGTGAGTATCAACCAGCCAGCCTTGGCATATCCAGTTGCAGTATGACCAGGCACATCTTCTCCTGTTGAGGTTATACAAGGCAGCCCAGTAGGAGGAAAGGGTCCCAAAGTCAGGCAAGAGTCAGAGACATCCCCTGCTCGTGCTAACAAACCACTTACAAGCTTCCAGTGAAACCAAGCAGCCTTCGTCCTGACACAATAGGCATGGCATGCCTTAGTTATCTTTTAGAAGCTAAAATAAAGGCCATGTGGCAACCTCATTTTCATTTTCCCGTCTCAAGGAAGGAAAAGTGGAAGTGGACCCCAGTTAGCATTTGCACATATAACATGGAATTTTCAGATGCTTGCTGGCATTGACAGGCAGTTCCTGTGTGAGCTGGCATTCCTAGAATGTAGTCATAGATTTAGTTTTTAAGTTAGCTTTAACCGGAAGTAGTACAAATGGAAGCCATGTTGATGAAGAGAGAGGTACAGATGGTGGTTTTCGGTGAGTTTCCGAAAGGAGCGTGATTCCTCCCACTTTGCGGGACATCTTGTACCCCCCCCCCCCCCCCCCCGTGAGGGGATCACTGTCCATTAGTGCTGCTGAGCGCTGGCTAAGGATAGACTAGAGCCTTTCAGGCACAAGCATAGGTCTTCGCCCTTTCCCGTGTCACCTCTCTGCTCTCCTTCTGGGTATTTCTTTTCTCTTACCTGAGTCATGAGGAACAATAGAACACGTGCTTTCTGCTCGCTGCGTTCTTCTCTTCCCTGAGCCTTTTAGAATATGACAAAAGACATTGTTTTTCTTCCCCTGTGCAGCTGTCACCGTCTTAGGTTCCAAACTGCCATTGTGAAGTGTTCCATTCTAAAGAACATGAAACGTACAACGTTTAAACTATGCTTTCTTCACCTTATCTGCCAGAAGACTGGTCTGAAATTTGCCCTGCTGTCTTCGGAGAAACGGAAAATTGTGGGATTTTTTTCACCCCCTGCAGGTGACATGCTTCGATACATTCAGGAGAGCAAGGAAAGAGCTGCAGAGATGGTAAAAGCGGAAGTGTTGCGGGAACGGCAGGAAACTGCCCGGAAGATGCGCAATTATTACCTGAGTTGCCTTCAGCAGATCTTGCAGGATAATGGAAAGGAGGAGGGGTGAGTTCAGTGCACCCCGAGAGCCCCGACTGCACCAGGATGGTCATTTCCATATCCACAGAACTAGCTGTTTATATGATCAGTGCACCCCGTGAGTCCCAATTGCACCAGGACGGTGTGCTGTCATTTCTGTATCCACAGAACTGTTTATGTGATCATAAGAGAAGCTTAGGCTGGGCTTCTCTCACTATTGGCAGAGCTAGTAGGAAACAGTCCCAGGGCTGAGGAGTCTCGTGTTTTCTCATTTAAACTGTTTTAATTTTATATCCTGGAATTACCCACAGAGCTGAGAAAAAGATTATGAGTGCTGCTAGCAAACTCGCTACAATGGCGGAGTTGCTGGGGACGATTGCGGAGTCAGACTACAGAGTCAGGTGTGCCCAAGCAGGCCGCTCAGGTGAGTTCTCGGTCCACTTTATTTGGCTACCTGATGGTCTCTGTATAACACGGTTATGGCCATCCCAGGAAATGATGGACAGGTTTATAAATAATGACGGGTGAGAAAAGGCAAAATTATAACTGGGTTTTGACCAGAAACTTAGGAAACCTCTGAAATCAGAAAGGTAGCATTTGAGGAAATAGGGAACCTCGCCTCCAAACTATCCAGGTCAGAGCAACAGCAGGCCTATTTCACATGCGGAGCATGTGTCCCAGGAGAAGCAGTGGCTCATGGGTGTCTGTGGGTGATGAGCCGGCCGTGCAGAACAGCGCTGAGGTGGAGGCAGATTTTATTCCCTCCCCTCCTTTCCAGTTCCTTCCCCTCCCTTCTCCCCCCCCCCCATCTCCCTCCCCTTCCTTCCCACTCTGTTTCTTTTTTTCCTTCTGTAGTGTTGGGCTGAGTGGAAACAGGGCAGTGTTTTGAGTACCTGGACATCAGGGATGCACTGTTAGCCTCTGTACCCAGGGCATCAGCTGTCAGGTCTTTGTGCTTCCTTGCAACATATCTGTTCCCCTCTAGTCGTGCAGCACAGACCAACACTGCATTGAAGATATCTAAGAGATATCAAGAATCACTATATAGTTAAAGAACAGTGCCACCATGCAAGAAAGACCACAGAAGAAAGCTAAGAGAATATGAACTTAAGGCAAAAGAATACTCAAACAACAGAACCTGAAGATGTTCAGAAGTATAGTGAATATTCTTAGAAATGTGTAAACTTTAGGAACACCAACAAAGAAGTAGAAATGAATATATAACGTCCAAACTATCAGAAGAAATCTTTTCAAGAAAAAAATTTTAGTCTAATAAAATAAAAAAAGAAAACGAAAAAGCTAGAAAACACACATAGACATATAAAAAGTAGATTGCAATATCAGCAAGCACTGAATGGGGTAAGGCACTTCCCGTTTTTACAAGAACTCAGAAACCCTCAGTAATAGAGAATGATAATAAGCAGATGGAATAGGGCTATCGACTATAAAGGTAAATACAGAAGTGGACCATGGAGACTGTACATTAAAGGGGCAGGTCTCTCATGAGACTATAGCACAGCTTAGAGTCTGAAAAATAAACGCTGGTGGAAATGTAAGGAGAAACTGCTAAATTCTTAATTGGACACACTTAACATGTCTGTATGGAATTCAGCTTTAACCTTCTGGGCTCCTGGAAGCAGGGATTGTTCGGGCACCTGAAACCTTTCTCATAGAATCACAAGCGTTACTTGTGTAAGTTTTGGATTGGTGCACTTTAGGGACAAAAGGGCAGTGGCATGTAACAAGAAAGCAGTCTTCCTGTTTGGGGGCAAGGTCGTGAAAATCACATTTCCAGTAGAACCAGCTCCTGTCTGTCAACTCAGGGTTATAGGATCACTACTCTGAGACACAAGTCTTCAAACTTCACCCTGTGGCTGGTTTTCCTCTGATCTGGTTCAGGACACTGAACCAGAAACTTCGTGCTTGACCATCAGACTTGGAGCAATGTTGCACTGCAGTCAGCTCTTGAAGTGTAGAACCCACTAAGAAAGTTGATGGAAGAGCTGTGACTCCAGCTTGTGTCAAGATGACATAAACTAACATTTCAGCCACAAACCCACCATTTCTATGCATATGAATAAAGGAATATTTTAACTTGTTATTTACTTTTATTTTTACATTGATGCATTTTCTTTGATAATGCACAAAATTATAAATACATTGTTCCCTTTAGAGCATTAATTTCCCCTTAATTCTTGTGCTCCTAACTTTATGTTCCTTTGCACATAGTAGCACTTCCTTTGGCTTCAGAGATGCTGACGGGCACTGAAAGATCAGAAAGGAGTGGTGTGAATCACAATATCCCACATTACGTTGAAAGCAAACCAAACAGTGGAAAGACCCTCCCCAGGAGTGTATGTGAGCAGCTGCCTGGGAGGAAGTCTGCGCCCAGGTCACAGAGGCGGTTAGAGGAATCGAAGCACAGAGAGATGAGACCCATGGCTTCCACAGCTCTGCCTTCAGACTGTCACTGTGGGGATGCGAGTTGCAGGCACTCAGGCATCTTGGCAAAGGATGTTGCTCCTGTGTTTGTTCCATGCCAGGGGGAAGGAGGCTTTGATTTGCACGAGAAGAGAGATGCACTTGGAGCTGGCTCTGAGTCGCTGCTCTATTCAGCTGCTCACTCCTTCCTTGGAGGTGTTGAAAAGAACTCTTCTCCTAGATTCATCTCAGAGTCCAGGCACACAACCCTGAGAGGTCCCAGCGAAATGCCAAGGTTAAAGGCATTGATGTGTGGTTCTCTAACAGAAACTGAGAGTATTGCATCTGAGAAGAGTCAGGGATTGGGCTCTCAGGACTCTCCAGTGAAGGATGGCGTGGGGCCCAGCAGCTCTCCAGCCTGGCCTTCTGACAGTACTTTATCCTGTGGCAGTCCTGCAGTGCTGTTTCTTGGGGATGGGTCACAAAGGACTCAGGAGATGCTGGGGGACTCTGTTCAGTGGAAACAGTTCTCAGCAACCAGTTGTCTTCCAGATGCCCAGAAAAGTAATATGGTTTGTCGGAGTAGTCACACTCTAGATCTGCCCAAAGAAACCCTGCATTCCCAGCAAGGGAAGGCGGATGCAACTCTGGGACTCTCATCTCCACAGAGCACCGATATGTTAAAGACAGATCTCAGGAGACTCAGTGGCACAGGACCATCTTCATTGTGTCAGAAGCCTTTGATAAAGTTAACTGCTCCGATGCCCAGCCAACAGGATAGTGGCTTTGACAGCCCGCTTGAGTAATTATTTGCCTTATTTCAGAATAGTCATTAATTACTATTTAAACGGGAATCTGGATGGGAATACTTGATGCTAACAAACCATTGTGAGGTCTGCCTGCCAGTTCTCATGTATTTGATACCCTTGTATCTGAGTAAAGTATTCTCAGTTACTTGAGGCCCTTGCGCTGCCTTAATGTTGGAGGCCTGAGTGACGTGCTGTGTGCTCTGCTTCTGTGTGCTGCTTCATTCAGTTACTCAGCCCTCTACCTTTATATTTATATGCTGACTTATTTTTGAGTGTTAAAATACTTAATAAAATTGTGCATAATCTGAAGATTTGTCATGACTTATTTTGTAGTTTATAATCTAGAAATGGTATGTTGACATCATGTTTGAAATCGACACAAAAAAACAAAAACACACTACCCTTTGATTACTTGTGTGTTTGACCAGCCAGATGCAGTGTTTAAGCTCAACTCATAAATATCAATATGTTGTATATTACTTTTTTTTTTTTTTTTTTTTTTGGTTTTTCAAGACAGGATTTCTCTGTATAGCCCTGGCTGTCCTGGAACTTACTTTGTAGACCAGGCTGGCCTAGAACTCAGAAATCTGTCTTCCTCTGCCTCCTGAGTGCTGGGATTAAAGGCGTGTGCCACCACACCCGGCAATTTACTTTTCATTAATTTTCCTTGTGACTTGTTTTTGATTGGTGAGTTGTTTGGAAATGTCACTTTATTTTCAAGAATTTGGGGTCCCCTGCACCCCTGCCCCCACACACCTATAGTAGTTTTCCCTATTTTCCGTTGTTTTTGGAGAGTTCCAGCTCTTCTCTACAGACATGTTTTATGGCGTGTGGTGGACTGTCTTCACCTGACAGGAGTGTATCTTCTGGTCACTGAGAGCTTTCGACATGCATGAGGCCTCTGGTCGATGCCAAGCCTGCTGTGGCTGGGCTCTGGGGGCCTTTTGTTCTGTTGGGCATGGGAGCTAGGGGGCTGCAGAGAGGGATCAGTGCTTTAGAGGGTTCACAGCACCCACATATGAGTTGCTCACAACCAACTCCAGGGGCCCAAAGCTACCTTCTGGCCTCTGCAGATATGCACACACAGACATACAGATACATATATTGATCTTCTCCCATTGTGAGATACCCTTTGAGTTTACTATCTGTCTCAAGTTCCCATTCACTGTAATGATGGTAGCCACGTCAGCTCTTCTATGATGATTGTTTGCTTGCTGTGTCTTCTGCTGTTTTCCTTTTATCCCATTTTTATCCTTTAATTTAATGAGGACTCTGGAAGCTTATCACTGGAAGCTGCTTTTATTTATCCACACATGTCCCCTCTTCCTCTCAATTCCCTTTCCTTTTATTCCCTCCTTCCCCCCCTCTCTCCTTCCTTCTCTCCTTTCCTTTCCTCCCTCCCTCCTCCTCCTCTCCTTCCTTTCCTCCCTCCTTCTCTCTCTCTTTCCCTCCCTCCTTCTTTCCTCCTTCCCTCCCTCCTTCCTTCCCTCTCTCCCTCCCTCCTTCCCTCTCTCCCTCCTTCTCTCCTTTCCTTCCCTTTCTCCCCCCTTCTCTCCTTTCCTTCCCTCCCTCCTCTCCTTCCCTTTCCTCCTTCCCTTTCCTCCCTCCCTCCCTCCTTCCCTCTTCTCCCTCCCTCCTTCCCTCCTTTCCTTCCCTCCTTCTCTCCCTCCCTTTTTCCCTCCTTCTCTCCCTCTTTCCCTCCCTCCTTCTCTCCCTTCTTCCCTCTCTCCCTCCCTCCTTCCCTCCTTTCCTTCCTTCCCTCCCTCCTTCTCTCCCTCCCTCTCTCCCTCCTACTCTCCCTTTCCCTCCCTCCTTCTCTACCTCCCTCCTTCCCTCCCTCCCTCTTTCCCTCCCTCCTTCTCTCCCTCCCTCTCTCCCTCCCTCCTTCCCTCCTTTCCTTCCCTCCCTCTCTCTCTCCCTCCTCTCCTTTCCTTCCCTCCCTCCTTCCCTCCCTCCTTCCCACTTTTCCTTTCTTCCCTTTTTAGACAGTGCATATATACTGTTGGGTGTAGGTCTCATCCTGGAGCATTGACAATCAACCAAGTGCCACACCCTAAACTAACTCCTCTCCCAGCAGCTATCAAATGCTAATAGCTCCTTGACTAGGGGTAGGACTTCCCACCTTACCCCCACTCCCCAATACTAGGATCATTTCATTCATTTCATTTCATTTCATTTCATTTGGTCTGGCTTGAGCCTATGCAAGACTTGTCCGTGCTGTCACAATTCAAATGTGGCTGGTTACTCTCCTCAGAAGTGCTTGGTTAGTCCAGTAACATTCGAATCACTCTTGAAGCAGTGAGCATATCCTACCAGATATAAAATGTGATATTAAAACATTTTGGAAGATTTGGGGAATCTTATATGCAGTTATTTTTTGGGTCTTGCTCTCTCCTATTCCTCCTCTGTATGTGATACCATGTTGTGCCATAAGTCTTTATCTTCATTGTTTATCTTATTTGTTAGTTGTGACTAGCCCACATCTGTTTTTTTTTGTTTGTTTGTTTGTTTGTTTCTATCTTGGGTCACTTTTTCCTATTCACATTTCCCAAAATAATTATATATAATTGGTTTGCAGTGTTATTTGTTTGGCTTCGTGTCTCCTTGAGCCTTTGTCTTTCCTCCTCTTCCCCATAAGTCCCCCAGGCTTTCCTTATGAGATCAGTTTAACAATGTCTTTATAGGATGGGCAGGAGATGAGGGGTGGGCTTTAGTCAGTATTTAAAGCAGGTGAGGTGGCTCAGCAGGGAAGGGTACTTTGTCACCAAGCCTGACCTGAGTTTGATACCCTGAATTCATTTGATAGAAGAGGCCCAGCTCTCACAAGTTGTCCCCTTGCTTCTGCACGTGGGTCGTAGTGTGTGCATGTGAGCACCTAGTAAATGGCTCCTTTGCTGTTTATGGGCTAGGGTAGTCTGTGTGGGCTATGTTGTGACTAGAAATTTACCAGCTAGCAGGAAAGCCTGTCTCACGGTAGGTGTCTTTGTAATTTTAAACTTCAACTTGTTTTGTTTCATCTTAAAAATTTAAAAGGAATTTAGATATTTTCTGGTAATGTAATTTCAAAATCCCTGGATATTTTGGGATAAAACATTTAAACTCTATGTCGCCTTGCTTACTGGTGCACCTGGCGTCTACAGAAGAGAAACGAGCTTGGTGGTAGTTTGTTCTCTGTCAAATTTCTCAGAGGAAGGAAGTGTGTGTCTGTGCATTCTGTTGCTCAACCCTCTTTGGCCTGAGCCAATCACAGTGGTCTTCATTCCTTGTGCCTAATTGGTTCAGGGTGGGTCACATCCCCCCTGCAGCCTAGGATCCGCTGAAAAGCTGTGGGAAATGTTCCTTTTAAAAAACCCCACCACCTTCCATCCTGAAAGGGCCTGGTCCGTGACAGCCAGGGCTCATGCCCTCACTGCAGGCTGCTGCACCTAGCTGTGCCTTCTGCATCTATTGCATTCCACGCACTCCACCACAAGAGAAAACCAACCAGCGAGCAGGGGCAGGCTCTGCCGAATGTCCCCAGGCTATGTCCCACACCTATGACCTGCAACCATCTTACCATGATAGTATGTGCACAGCGGATAGAAAGCTCAAGTAGGAGTTTCTTTGCGAAGGGCCTGATGATGCTCATACACAGTAAGACTTCTACATCTTAGCTCTGAGTGAATAAAGCAGTTGCAGCTGTGAAATCTCCCCTCGCTGACCCCTTCCATCCACATTCTCATTACTTGGTAAAAATGACATAGGTCAAGCAGAGTATGTTCCCAGAATTCCCAGAGGCTGACCTCATATTAACTTCTAGAGAGAGAAAAAAAAAATAGGATTCTTTCCTTCTCAGCTTGGTATATACCTGGCCAATTGCCAAGAAAAGGTGGCAGCTTAGAGATAAAGGTGTCACCTGGGCAAAGCCAGTCTTCCTCTTCCCACTGCCTCCTGAATAAGCGTAAGACCAAGTTGGCCTTCACAGGGCCTTTCCTTGAATGAGAATTATTTACATTTATTTACCTGTTCAAAAGTAAGCATTTAAGTGCTGGACAAAAGAAAAATCATCTCAAAGACAGCAGGATTGCCCAGGGGTTTCCTTCAGTGACGCGCTAAAGCTTTGTCCCTTTTGAAGAAGTCTGTAAAGACTTTAGAAACAGACACAGGAGTTTGATGCGGTTTGGACACGGACACCATGTGCCGCAGACACTGCCAGAATTGAAGAGGCTTTTGTCCTGAGTCCCACAGAGCATGTTACTGTAGCTGGGAGGAAAAAAAAAATCTGTGACCAAACAGCCAGAAATCTGCTAAGCTGGGAACCTTGGAGTCCTCAGCCTCTCATCCCTGGCTCAGGTCAAGCTCAGCTTGCTTTTGCCCTGTCCCAGGACCCGCGCTGGCCTCTACAGAGAAGGACGGACGGACGGCATAAGGTAAGCAGGACAGGCATCCCAGTCAAGACTCAGCTTTCAAAACATGCCTCTGATGGCTGCTCACCTCAGCAACTGGCTGAGCGGAGGAAGCTTGGAAACAGCAGAGACCTTCCCTCAGCTCCTTTCCAGCAAGGACAAGTATGCGATTATATAATAAAGCTTTGTCTCCTGGCACCCGGAGAGCTGACCTACAATGTCAAATGTGCAACTTATTAAGCAAATTCCACCGAGCCTACAACGCACACTCGCCTTCTCAGGACGTTCAGTTTCTTTACCGCGAGAGCCCTGCCCTCCGTGGTTCCCGCTGGCAAACCCACTCTTCTCCGAATCCTTTGCTTTGTAATCACACAAGGTTTCTCTGTGGGTTTTTAAGAATACAAAATAAGTTGATCTGCCCCCATTGCCCTTTCCGTCCGTGATTCCAGAGACCATAGATAATTGTTTAGGCCCCGTTTCACAATGCTATTCTGTTGGAGAAAATCTTTCCATAGTAGCCTGCCTCCTCAGGCAGGCAGAGCTTTGTTTTCTTCATTGAGATGTATACCCTGACAGAGCCTGGCTTCTCCGTACGTGGGTACACAACTGTGTTCCCTCTCTAGTCTAGAGACCTTGACTGTGCTCCGGGGTCTCTCCCCTTCTCAGTGAGCAGACAGGGTGCATGGTTGTGCCTTATGTGAGTGGGTTGTTGTCAGTTCATTAACTGACAGAAGTCAGAGTTTGCTGAGGCTAGATTAAAAAAAAAACAAAAAACAACAACAACAAAAAAAAACGTTGACAGGGAGCGCTGTGTCCCTGTCACCACAGATTAAGTTTTGGAGAGACAAATGGCAGCAGCCACTTCTGTGCACACTGATATCCAGCTTGATGCAGGTGCTGGAGATATAATAGCCTTTGTGATAAGTTTGTTTGTGAGCAAGTCCACATGTCTAAAATTAACATCCGTGATAGGAACTGTAAGTCGGTAGACATGGGAAGCCCCGTTGTTTGTGGAGTCCACTCTGGAAGCACAGTCTGCATGCAGTGTACACAAGTACACACGAAGTGGGTTATTTTGTTGTATAAGTTGTAGCATGTTACAGTCATTGTATTGCTCTGTGCCTTTAAAGTCACCATATGAGTGACAGGTCACAATATTTAGTCTTAAAAACCCAGAAGTATGACACATGCCTTTAATCCCAACACTAGAGAGGTGGAGTCAGATGGATCTTTGGAAGTTCAAAGCCAACCTGGTCTACAAAGTGAGTTTCAGGACAAATGGGGCTATATCTCAAAATAAATAAGACAACCCAGAAGTAGTGAAAACTAGATTAAGAGATCAACTGTTTATGTGTATATTTACACATAAAGCTATTTACATGTACACATGATTCATACACTAAGTGTGGACAGCCTTCCAGACTCACTGGTGAAGGCCAAAAAAGGGAAGCATAGGTAGGTGTTCTTGTTAGACTTCCGCTGCCCTTTCCAGGCTACCCTTCAGCCTCTTTCTGCCCCTTGTTCCTGTCCCCACTCTGCCTTTATCTCGCTGTCCTACTACCTCCAGCCCTTCTCCCAGCCTTCGTTCTGAATTCTGTGACATATGCCTGCCCATGTCTTTTGTACTAGGAGAGGGTCATATAAAAGATGGCAGAGATGAAGAAGGCTGGGCCTGGAGGAACAGGGTGAAGCCCAAGGACCACCTGTCTTTCTTGCCTGCTCAGGGATAGATGAAGGGTTTAGAGTTGGTATCCAGACACAAACAGAACCAATTTGATACAGAGCACACACTGCGGGTGGACCAGTGACAGGAAATATTAAAGTCTCTGATCATGCAGGATACACAAATCTAAAGCCTTGGACACTGGGAAGGGAAGAACACAGCAAGCAGGGAGCCCATGTGTCTAGTCAGAGTTAATGTCCACAGCAGCATCTGTTTGTACAGGGAAGCAAGGCTTACGTGAGATAATCCTCTAATCTGGGTTCATCTGATGTGGGACTTCTTTCACATCTGTAAAAACCCTTTGCACAGTACCTGGATTTGAATACCAGAGGCATATGAGTACAAGATGGCTGCTGTTTCCCTTCCAGCCAAATCTTGCAAGAGCAGATGTCTTGATCATTTCTTAAAAGGGAGTCCTGAGGACCTATAGTTTAGCCTGTACAAATTGAGACTCTATATAAGCTACCAACATGATGGGCAGCCATAAGTTTAATGGAGTGTGACCACAGGCTTAGCTCTAATACCTATTGATAGAAGAGGATCCAAATGTTCAACTTCTGTGCTTTTTCCGCACCACGCTGTGGTACTTGCAGGGTGGAGCCAGTTCACAGCTCAGACTTCGAGGACTACTCTGCTTTGAGGAAAGGAGATGGGGTTAGGGGGTAGTAAACACATGGCGGGGGGATTGGGAGAGAAGCATACACATACAGAGAGAGAGGAGAGAGGGAAAGAAACACACACGGGAGGGAGGAGGGAGAGAACCCGGTGTTCTGCCCCTTGTAGCCACACCTTTGTCACGTGACTGAAGAAGACTGCATTACTGTATTTTTCAATCACCACTAGAAAGCAACTAATTGAACAAACTCTTGGCTACCGGACTCAGAAGTTAAGAGTGTCTCAACTTTATCATTCTGTAACTATTGGGGACCTAAGCGAACCTAAGCATCAAGGGCCCCTCCCCTCCCCAGCAAGAGAAACCAAAGCATATGTGTGTGCCTGGAGTCTCTTAATCCCTGACTCCCGGGGCTAGTTCTCCAGTAGAACCCCAATGGGACAGCCTCTTCCCCTACCTGCTGCTCTTTCCCTGGAATTGGCTTCCAAGAACAAGCACCCAGCGCAGGGGTTCTCAACCTGTGAGTCCTGCCCTCCTCTAGGAAATTACTGAATGACCCTTTCACAGGGGTCACCTAAGACCATCAGAAAACACAGATAATTACATGACGATCCATAACAGTAGCAAAATTACAGTTATGATGTAGCAATGAAATAATTTTATGGTTGGGGGTCACCACAACACTTATCAAAGAGTCACAGCATTAGGGAACGTTGAGGACCACTGCTAGAGGCAAGGAACTTAGAACCCATTCTGAGATCCCTGAAGGGACTGTGGCACTGTGGCCACGTTCCATAAGGATTTATTTTCAAGATCAGGCTCTTCTGAGAATGGTTTTTGTCACCATGAAATAGAACTGGTGCAAATGTGCGCATGTGGAGCTGCTCTTGCTTGAGGAATGTGTGCTCTCAAAGAGCTTGGGGCAGGCTTCCATATGGAAACGGGGGAATCCCATACTTCTTGGTGCTTTGAAGCAGTTAAGTGTGGTCAGTTGGGAGTAGCAGACACGCAACACCTGCAAGTGTAGTCCACAAAGGGTTCCAATTTGAGCTGTATCATATTCTCATTCAATGCTTTACTCCCCTCTAGTGGTCTCATACAGTACGTGATACTATCGCTGGGTAGAGGGTGACAGATTTTAGAGGAACAATTTTAAAAATGTGTTTAAAGCTTGCTCATGTATTGTAGAATCTGTTCAAGTCTATAAAGTATCAGTGTAAAAAATAAAGATCATCTTTAGTTCATCCATCCTCCCCACCCCCCCCATCCACCCCTGCACACAGGTAAATGATAAGACAGGAAGGGAAATGACTCGTCCAGGGCGAATACTCTTCTCACAGCTGACCGCAGTATTTAACCTACAAGCGTGTGTTGCCCGAAGAACGCCTGCACTCAGATGCTCACCAACTCACCCAGGGGAGGTGCGAGGAAGTTGGAAGTCAAATTTAGTAAGTATATCTGGTATTGCTGCTCTGGGAGGGGAGGGCCTTGCTCCAAGAAGGAAAGGGTAAGAAATATCAAGAGCCCTCAGAGAAGAACATACTGACCGGGAGGGCCCTGCACGTCCCCTTTGCCTTTGCTGCCTGCAGTGTCTGCCCAGCAGTGGCTCCCGCTGCTCCTGCTCTGAAGCTCTTCTGTGGGATTCTCAGGGCATGTTCCACAGGGCTTAGGTAAGGGTGAAGTAACAGATGGAGGTTCTGGCAGATGGAACAGAACCCAGCCCAGCCCTGACCTGCTCCTGTCCACACTCTGCGGCTGGGATCCAGTGTCACCCAGCACAGGAGAGGCAGGACAGCAAACACACATGATCATGTCGCTGACATTATCAGATTAAAAAAAAAAATCAAGGTGGCTTATAATAATGACACAATGATGTAAAGGAAAATATGCTTGTAATAAATGAAAAGATAGGACATTTCAGCAAGGAAATAAACCCTGAAAAAAGCCAAAACCCAAAACTTTGAGCTACAGATTAAATTATCTACAATATAAAATTTACCTGATGGACATAGCAGCATCAGGAGATGATGGGAAAAGTCCCTCAGCTTGAACACAGACCTACAACGCAGTGATTAGAGACATAGAAGAAAGAGAACCTCGGATGTAATATGTAATATGTCAGAAGGCTTAATGTATAAATGATGAGTTCAGAGGAGAAGGGAATAGAACATTTTAAGTAATGCAGGCCAAAATACAAATTTTGGTGTAAATTATGTTTACAATCCTAAAAAGCTCATAACACCCCGAGATTTCTGAAAACTAAAAGTAAGTGGACCCTCCTGGAAGTACCCAGAGAAACACAGCCGTTATTTCTTTGGAAATAATGATATGGATATAATTCAAATCTCATTAGAAGTAATGGGACCAGGGGCGGTTGTGCTGGCTAATTTTATGTCAACTTGACATATATATATGTGTGTATGTATGTATGTATGTGCATATGTATATATGTAAAGTTTTAGAAACATATATAATATATATACAAATATTATATATATATGTTGGGATAAGACTCAAAATTAAACATGAAATTTACTTAATGTTAGTATTGTCTAATTTTGGGAAACATACATAAATATATATATATGAATATTATATATATTATATACATATATAATATATATAGTTTCCAATTTTTTCCAAAATTGAAACATTTCTCATGCTGGACATGAGAAATTATAAAATGTGTAAAATAGGAAAGAAAGTTTGATCCAAATAAACTGCTTGTGACTCTAACTTTGAGCATATTTCACAGTTGGTTTTTATATTTGTGTCCAAGGAGTAAGAAATGAAAGCTGAGATAGATAGCTTTGGTCATGGTGTTTCATCAAAGCATGAAAATCCTAAGACAACAGGAAGCTAACCCTGTGTGTGTGTGTGTGTGTGCGCATGTGCGTGTGTAGTGTTGGTGCATGTGTGAGCACATGCCTGTGCAGGTCAGAGTTGCTAGACTGGTGTCCAGACAGCCCCCCAGGGACCCTCCTGCCTCTGTTTGCCCAGTGCTGGGATTAAAGGCGTGTGCCACCACTGCCCAGCTCACACTCAGCTTTTTGATATGGGTTCAAATTACAGTCTTCATCTGGCACTACAAGCCCTTTACCATCTCCTCAGACTTGACAGCATCTTTAAAGAGCTTCATGGGAAAAATATCTGTCAGTTTAAAACTACATATCTACAGAAACATTTTAAAAAGGAGGGAAGTTAGGTATGGTAGACCACACCTATAACCTGAGGCAGAATTTCCTTGAGTTTGAAGGGTGGCCTAGTTCCAGGCTATCCTGGACTACAGTGAGGTCCTGTCTGAAAATACAAATGAGAGAGGCTGTTGAGAAAGGGAAGAGAGAGAGAGGAAGAGGAGAGAGAGAGAGAAGAGGAAGAGAGAAGGAAGAAAGGAAAGATGAAGGGAAGGGAAGAGGGCAGGAACAGAAGGGGACCTAAAATCCAATCAGAAAACAGTTACCCCTGTAATAGACCTGCCGCTAATGTAGTAGGCACACCTTGCTTGTCCAGTTAATAATGTTGCACTCAAAGTCCACACTGAGGAAGGCTGGCAGTTCTCTCCTAGTCGTCTGCAGAGAAGTTTTCAGCACTGAGGGCTAGACAGCTGGGAGGAAGCTTGGAGCCTCATATCTGCTGTATTTTTCCATGTCCCACAATTAGACGTGGTGTGTGTGTGTGTGTGTATGCGCACATGCACACGTGGGCACACATATGTGTGTTTAGCAGTAGGATTGTCTCATCTAGTTCTGATGATAACCACCATCAGTGGAAATTGTCAGTAGTGCTTTGGGAGCCTTAGGGAAGTGGTCCACCCTTGCCACTGAGGTTTTAATTTAGCAGCCTATGGCTTTTGGCAGCAGCTTTATCCACTCATATAGGGTATTTTTCTTTAATTTTATGATTTGACTAGCTTGCCAAGAAACTGATTTCTTCTTTATTGCTTTCTCTTGCGTGGTTATTTTTGGTTGGAACCCCCTTCCCACCCATCTCCCTGCCTGACTCAGACCTTTCGTCCCCAGTGAGCCACCTTTGACTTTTGTATTACATGTGTTTGATTATTCTTCCCCACCCTTTAAAGAACATTTTCCTTTTTCATGGGCTTTTTCTAGCTTCCCAGGATCTCTCTATACATACTCATTCCCACATAAATGTGCATTTTTAAAAGGTAGAATATACAGGCTCTGCCTGAGAGAGAACATACTGTTTCTGAGCTGAGAGATTCCACTTTATAATATTTTCCAGTTTCATACATTTTCCTAATTTTCATTTCATTTTTCTTTATGGCTGAATAAAATTCCATTATGTACGTGTGTGTGTGTGTGTATGTATGTATATATATATGTGTATGTATTATGTATATCTGTTAAGTACATGTATACATATTTATCCATTATGTATATGTGTATATATGTATCCATTATGTATACATATGCATCTATTATATTTATGTACATTTCCCTTATCTGTCGATGGACATCCAGGCTGATTCCATTTCTTTGTTATTGTGATGACTGTTATTGCAGCAATAAATATGGATGAGCAAGTATCCTGTGGTAAGATGTAGAGGCCTTTCCACTAATGTACCCATAGGCCAGTCTTGAATCCTTTGAGTGGTATAGCTGGGCTATAGATGAAAGTTCTCTTGTTAGTTTTGTTTTCTGTTTCGTTTTTTAAAAAAGATGCATCCATACTGATTTCTATAAGTTGTACCCATGTACAATCCCACTAAATGTGACTATGGTTCTTCTTTCATTATGACAGCCACTCCAAGTGGAGTGAGATAAACTCCCAATATGGTTTTAATTTTCATTTTTTTCTGATGGATAAGGATGTTGAATGCTTTTGTTTTGTTGAGAGAGAGTCTCTCTATGTATCCTAGGCTGTCTTGGGACTCACAGAGATGTTCCCCCACTTCATAAGTGCTAGAATTAAAGGCATGCACCAGCAAGACCTGATATTGAATACTTTTGTTTGTTTGTTTTTGTTTTTCGAGACAGGGTTTCTCTTTATAGCCCTGGCTGTCCTGGAACTCACTCTGTAGACCAGGCTGGCCTCGAACTCAGAAATCCACCTGCCTCTGCCTCCCAAGTGCTGGGATTAAAGGTGTGCACCACCACTGCCTGGCCTGATATTGAATACTTAAAACAATATTGGTTATTCATTGGTATTTCTTTCACTGAGAATTCCCTATTTAGTTCTTAGCTCATTTTTTGATTGGATTATTTGTTTTCTTATTGTTTAGGGTCCCCCCCCCAGTTCTTGGTATATTCTGTATACTAATCCTCTGAGATGTAGGTGTCAAAGGCTCCTCCCACTCTTCAGGCTGTCTCTTCACTCACTGGCTCCTCTGCTGCCTTTAGATCACTTGTAGTACCATTTGGTGATGGTTTGCTCATTTTCTGGGTGCTGAAGCCCTGCAGAGAGCCCTCACCTGTCCAGTGTCTTGCGGCGCTTTCCTACTTGCTCCTCTAGCGGCTTCAGACTTTACCTTGATGCCTTCCGTACATCTGGAGTTGATTTTTGTGCAGAATGAAAGATAAAAGTACTATCGTTATTCTACACGTGGAAATCCAGTTTCTCAGCACCATTTGTTGAGGAGGCTGTCTTTCCTCTAGTATATATTTCTGGCATCTTTACAAAAGAGTCAGCTGGCTATCGTTGTATGGGCTTGTGCCAGGGTCTTATTCTGTTCCATTGATCTGTGTGTCTGTGTGCATGTGTGTGTACCATGTTGGTATTATTATTATAGCTTTCTCATATAATTGAAGTCAGTTATACTGATATCTCCAGCAGAATTTATTTTGCTTAGGACAGCTTTGGCCATCCAGGGTCTTTGGTGATTTTATATGGATTCTTCGATTCTTTATTTCTGTTTTGTATCTGTTTGTTTTCCTTCTCTTGCCTTATTGCTCTTGCTAAACTTCAAGCACTCGGTTGAATACAAGTGGAGAATGTATCCCCTTGCTTTCTTTCTGGTCTTGGTGAAAAATCCTTTGAGGTTTTTTTCTATGTAGCTTGATACTGACTGTAGGTCTGTTAGACAGAGCCTTTATTAAGTCAACGTTCTGTGGTGGTTTGAGTGAGAATGGTCCCCCCACAGGGTCATAGTTTTGTGCTTGGTACTCAGTTGGTGGAACTGTTTGGGAAACATTGGGAGGTGTGGCCTTGTTGGAGGAAGTGTGTCACTGGGGCAGGCTTTTATCAAGAGTCTCCCTCCATCCCCCATTGCCAGTGAGCTCTTTGCCCCCTCTTGTGGTTGTGACGTGAGTTCCCAGATGTTCCGGCTGCCATGTTTTTGCTCCATCATCATGAACTCTGACCCCCTGGAACCTTAAACTCAGTTGTAAGTTGTCTTGGTCACCGTGTTTTATTACAGCAATAGAGAAATAGCCAGTGCAGATAATGTTCTCTGTATTCCTGATCTCTTTGGGGCTTTTATTATGAAAGGATATTGGATTTTTGTCAAAAGCCTTTTCTATTTCTATTGAGTTGATCACATGATTTCTGTCTGTTAGTCCATTTCTGTGATATACCACATTTTTTGACTTACATATGTTAAACCATCCTGCATGTCTGGAGTGAAACTAACTTAAACATGATGGGTTATCTTTTTTTGATATGTTCTTGAATTGAATTTGCAAGTATTTTGTTGAGAGAGAGAAACAGAGAGAGACATACAGAGAGAGAACTTCAAATCATGATTCTGCTTAAAATTGCTACCTGCAGAGTGTGAAGCAGGCGAGTTTCATTACACTCTCTGCCTCTGTGGACTTCCATTCTTTATTCTGTATTTTGCAGTAAGGTACTGCCTGCCACAGGCCTTACACTACATCCAAGTCTGGTGTGGCTCACTGTGATGAACCTGTGCCTTTTTTCCTGTCTTTCCTCCCCACAGGCCGCCAGGGACCGACTGACACCTTCAGCTTCAGCTGTCCTGTGAGTGGGGATGAAAGGAATTCCCTGGGATGATTTGTCATATAAACTCTTCATTTGGTAACACAGGCTTAATTCAGAAACGTGTGTGAATATCAAGTCTGTTACCATAAAACACTGTATCAGAAGACCCTTCCTAGCTCCTTACTTTTGTGTTGAAGACGATGCTTTTCCATTCCTGGTTCTCCTTCTTCCTTCTTTTCTTCCTTTCTTGTGTTTTCATTTCTCTTGTCGTCGTATTTTTAAAAATTTCCTCCAGTGCTCTCCTCTTTTTCTTTCTTGTTCTTTACTTGGCTTCTAGTTTTCCCTTGCTCTTTTTTTTTTCTTTCCTTTTTAAAAAGTTGCCCTTTTAACACAGGTTTAAAAAGTGTTCTTTGTCTAATATAAAACGTGATTTAATAATATCTATCTTGAAAATTAACCTGTTAATTAACTAGGACAGTGAAGTGCAGTGCACTGGAATTATATCACACTTACTGAGTAATGATTTTCACATAATAACTGCTCATTAAATTGTTTTCTTTTGAATGAAACTTCATGAGAAATTCCAAGTCTGTGGCTAGCACATTGTGAGGTCAGAACGTTGCCAAGCAGACTGTACCTGTGACTCAGTTAGCCTAACCCAAGCTGACAGAGAAACTAATGGAATGTTAATTGATAGCAGCTGGGTGACTGGCAGGCCTGCAGCCACAGGGCAGGGCCAAGGATCTCTCAGCAACTATAAAACTTATATTTGTCAAAGACCCCAGAGGCTGTCTAATGAGAATGACCTTTGGTTAAAACTAGAAAAAAAGGGGAAATAAAGATAGTGATTTGGGGACTTGGGATCTAGCGTACTTTTCACTTAATAGTTGCCAACTTAGGAGATAAAACTCAGGGAATTCTTATAGCTACTCTGCCGTGGCTTTAATGATCTCAAAACCTGGTTAGGTGGGCTCTTGAGCTGTTGCTTGGCAACACTGGAAACATACACTGAGGTGTGTGTGTTGTGGGGGGAGGGGGTAGGTCTGGGGTGACAGGAAGAGTCCCAGAATACAAAGTAGTTCTGTGGGTACCTTGGCTGAGGGAAAAGGCAGGTTGTAGTGATTGGATTTGCCCCTTAGGGGAGTCCCAGAGTGGCAGCTGGGCTGCAGGTGGAAGACTTGGGATATATGATTCAGAGGTGTGCATCACAGCTGGATATGCACCAGTAAGGACCCCTGCCTCCTAGTCTACGAATGACTCTAAGTTAATACCTGAATAAAGAAACAAGGCTAAACTTGTTCACTCTGGTTCCAGGGCATCTTTTGGTAGGGTCACTGAACAGCTTCCTCCTGGGGCTTGAGAATCCCTGAGGAAGCAAAGGTCACCTTGTCCACTGAATGAGAGAACTGGCTGGCAGGTATGTGTGAAGCTGGGCGTTTGCCCTGCTGGCCACATGCTAGTCAGAGTTTGGGCCAGCTTTCAGTGCTCACGTGGCGAGCCGAGCCTTGATCTGAATGCAGCTGAGCCTGGGTCTGTCTCGTCCTCCCCGCCACACAGCTTCATTTCCTGACAATCCAGGTCCCTCATTTTTCCTCGCTTAGGAATACTTTTGTTCAATAGAGTCTCAAGGAGTTAGACTGTGGTTACAGTCTATATTGAATGGCCAGTTCTTTCTTCAGAAGTATAAGGTCCCTCTGCTTCCCCAGAGTCATTTCTAAATATAGATATTTTGAACCTTTTAGTTTACTCTTTTAATTTGTAAAGTGCTGCTGCCAGCATTCCACACTACGATAATTTAGATAGGAAGAATAAACTTGAATATCTGACCAACGTGGTCCTGAGAACCAAACCCGGGTTCTTTGCAACTGCACCACATGCTCTTAACCACTGAGCAATCTCTTTAGCCCTAACCACTGAGCCATCTCTCTAGGCTTGACCACTGAGTAGTCTTTCCAGGCCCAAATAGTTCTTTCTGAGTGCATATTCCCAGTGACCTGGAAACCACCTTTAGGCTCTGCCTCTCAAAGGTTCTATCATCTCTTAGTGGTAGCATGCAATGAAAACCAAGCTTCTAAGACATGGCCTCAGGGGGAAGTAAGATGTAAGCTACTGCAAGTGGTATTCCAGGTATTTTGGAGAGTCATATAGGCAGTCAGTATGTAATTATATTTGGCTTTTCCTTTCTCAAATACATATATACATGCTTTCTGTTTTCTTCTCCTCTTCTTCCTCTTCCTCCCCTTCCTCCTCTTCTTCCTTCTCCTCTTCCTTCTCCTCCTGCTCCTTCTCATGTCTAATTGTATTGGCTGGCACTTCTAGAATGACATTAGTTCCCAGTGACGGCAAATGATTTCTGCCTTATATCTGATTGCAAAGAAGATATTTTTATAGCAATGTTTCCCAAAGTTTCTTAAGTTATTATTTTAAAAGTGAAGAGACCTGACTGTAGCTGTCCCTTCCTCTTCTTCCGCCAGTTCCTCCCTACCTCGCCTCCCATCTGAACCCACCTCCTTTCTGTCTCTCATTAGAAAAGAACGGGCCTCTAAGAGATAACAGCAAAGCATAGCAAAATAAAATATACTAAGACAATACAAAAAACATATGTTGAAGATGGACAAGACAACAGAAAAATAAAAGAGTATCGAGAGCGGGCACAAGAGTCAGAGATCCCCTTGTTCACACACTCAGGAGTCCTATAAAGACACCAAACCGGAAGTCTATAATGTATGCAGAGGAACTGGAGCAGACCTGTGTAGGCCTTGTGCTTGCTGCTTCAGTCTCTGCAAATTCTTATGAGCTTTCCTCAGTTAATTTGGAGGGCCTTGTTTGAGGGGAAGGATTTAATGGAGAGGAAACTGTAATCAGGATATATTGTATGAGAAAAGAATCTATCTTCAGTAAAGGGGGGAATAAACCAACTATATGGGCAGTGGAACCACTCCCAGTTATATGGCCAAAGGACACTAAGTCAAGTTACCATAGAGATGTTTGCACATCCATGGTTATTGAAGTACTATTCACAGTACCTAAGTCATAGAACTAACCTATGTGTCTGTCAACATCTGTCTGAACATGTACAGGAAATCAGACATAAATACACAAAGGACATATTCAGCCTCAAAGAAGAATTATGTCATTTGCAAGAAAATGGGTGAAACATTTAAAATAAGATAGGCCAACAAAGATATCACATTTTCTCTCAATATTTTGGATCTTAGATTAATTACAGGAATTGCTTTGACTTCTGTTTGACTATAATTAAATGCTAAATTTATAAAATATATTTTTAGTGTTTAATCAAGATGATTGAATATCTTTTTCACTTTGCCAAGTGTGTTGAATTATATTAATATATTTGTTATTAAACCACTCTTGAATTCCTAAAATAAACCATTTAATGACTATGGGTTTTGTTCCTTTAATGTTTCTCCATATTTTGTTTATTGCTATTACATTTAAGGTTTTTCAATTCCTAGAAGTTATAATCTCTAGTTTTCTTTGATATGTCAGTATCAGCTCATACTTATTGCAGGATATTTAATCACACTGGAAAACCCAGGATTGTGTTGTTTACTGGAAAACCCTGTTTCTAGTTGTGGTGTGGTTCGGCCTTAGCTCACACCTTTAATCCCTTTGGCTGGAATACAGACATGCCCTTAGTAAACACCTTTAATACCAACCAATGAAAGTTAAATTAGTTTGTAGAAGGAAACACCCATGTTTGAAAGCAATGGCTAATTGAGTGGTAGACAAAGTGATGAAACAGAGAAAGATTTCACAGACTGGGACATGCCCAACTCTCATGAGAACAGAGAAAGGTTACTTAAGAGAAAGCACCACAAAGAAAGAAAAAGGAGAGGGGGCAATCTTACCAGGACAGTTGTACTGAGAGACCAGACTGACTCCATCTTGGATTCAGGCTCCATCTTAGAGAACCTGACCTAAGGTTGAACTTGAGTTAACAAGCCTGTACCTAGCACAAGACTCCAGGTCACTCCTTAACAACCATCAATCAGGAGGAAAGTAGAAGTTACAGTTACATCTAAAGATATTTACTTATGAAGGTTTATGGTTTGGCTCCCAGTTCCAGCCAATCATATTAAAGGGCAACAAATTATATAATAGCCCCTCAATCAAATGTGGGCCAAACTAGAAACCCCTTTGCTTGTTTGCTTGCCTCTATAAACGCTTGCATGAAACTGGGGCTTCACTCTCCTGTCCTGCTGCATCAGTGACAATGGTGTGGCCAAAGCTTGAGCTTGAATAAAGACCCTAGTGTGATTGAATCAGAATTGGCTCCTTGGTGGTTTTTTGGGGTTTGTGAAAAGGGCCCAGTACAGAGATAGCAACCTGACACAGGTAAAGATAGGAGAAACAGAATGAGTAGGAGCCAGATTAGAATAGATTACCAGAGTTAGTTTGAGGTCAAATAGAATGAAAAGGTCAGAGGCTGAAAGAGCAGCCAGATTGAATCAGTCAGCCTGGAGAGGAGCTTGAGCCAGGACAGCTGAGCTGACCAGCCAGCTAGGGATCAGGCAGAACTAGAAAGGGGTGAGCTTATTCAACAGTAAGTCTCAGAGGCTGAAAACATTCTAGGCCTAGATAAAATTGTATGAAGGCTAGAATCTAACAGGACTAACTAGGCCTAGGTTAGCAGATGAAGGCAGAAAGCCTCAGAAACAATTCTATCAGGCAAATAAAAGTTATGTTTACACGTACCAGCTTCATAAAATGAACTAGAGTTTTTCACACTTGGCATAAGTCCTCACAAGAATTATGACTTTAAAAATACCCTGGGGTATTTGGGGGAGTTTGAAGTCACTGACTGGTGAAACAGGGAGGTAATATTGGCCATGAAGAGGATGTTTGGAAGCTGACCTAGTCTTCTGAGCACATCTAGAGTTCCTTGTAGCTGATGATTCGGCAGTGTGGTCATATTGATGTGTGGGAGTAGAAAACTGTGGGATGGGGCATGGGGGCCAGTCCAGAGAAAGAGTGAGGCCAAGATGTGTCCAAACTCTGAAAATCTTGTCCTGAGACCGCCAAGTGTAGGACTGTTTTCCTCCTTGCTGTCCTGACCCATGTAGCTTGCATGACCCCCACCTCTGCTACCCTCCAGGCAGTAATGCAGCCTGGTGGCCGAGTTACGGTTTTAACTTTCTCTCTTCCTAAAAGGACAGTGCCCAACAAGCACCTGGAATTCCTCTTCATGCAAATGAAGCATTCTCAACACCTCAGCACCAGTGAATAATGTACACTCATCCTGACAACCCCTACCCACTCCCCAAGGTTTATATAGCTTTTGTTACCCCCAATAAAGAAGAACTGTTTCATTGAAAACCAACTTGGAGACGGCTGTTGCTCCCCACACTCACTGCCAACCAAGGTCCTGCATGATGCACCCACCTGGATAAACTTCCTCCAGTCCTGCCTGGTGGATAACAGTACTCATACCCTGAGGGCAGAAGCAGAACCAGATGATGGACATTGATGGACACAGTGGCTCTCCTGTATCCATTCGTAGTTTTCATTTCATCTCAAAGCAGCCAAATTCGCAACTTAGTTTGTCCAAGAGACTCTCATGGGGGCAACATGTGCATTTATAAAGCCCAGACCTTACAATGGCTTGTGTGATTTCACCCTCTCTCTGACGCTTGACTGTCACCCTCTCTGTGACCCTTCGCTCTCTGTGTAGAGGTCTAGCAGAGAGGAATTATGACACAAGCAACTCACAGATGCCTTTCCGTTTTGCTCCCAGAGGTGTCTATGTTCATTCACACTATTGCCTCTCATACAGGCTGGGTTCCTGACTTGTGCAGATACCATCGCAGTTCATGTTTTTATTGTTGGTAACATCTTGGCTGAAAAAGACTAGATGTGAACTTTCATCTGAAAAATCACAAAGAATTTCAGCTTTTTACACTATCAGTAATAGAATTAGTTTAGGAAAAAAAATTTGACATGCCTTATCCAATTTTGCTAGGTTTTAAAATTAATAAACACTGGAAGAAAAGGGAATTAGTTATGGTCTGTTGGTCAGCTGGGGCAAATCACTGCTTGTCAAAATGATGAGGTGAGGAAGGAAATATGTTTTGGGTAAATAAGTATATTGTGTAACTGTAAATCTGCATCCGGTTCTGACATAGATAGGCAGGGAAAAAAAGTCTTGACTTCTGTTGTAGAGGAAGCATTCTAACACATAGTGAGATAGTTTGTATATGCTTGGTGAAGGGAGTGGCACTATTAGGAGGTGTGGCCCTGTTTCAGTAGGTGTGTCACGGTGTGGGGGAGCTATAAGACCCTCATCCTAGTTGCCTGGAAGTCAATATTCTGCTAGAAGATGTAGAACTCTCAGCTCCTCCTGCACCATGCCTGCCTAGATGTTGCTGGCTCTCACCTTGATGATAATGGGCTGTCTTCTCCATTGCTCTCTACCTTTTAATTCATTTATTTGTTGAGATAGATTCTAACTATGTAGCCTTTGCTACCCTGGAACTAGCTATGTAGACTAAGCTGGACTTAAACCCACAGAGACCTGTTTGCCTCTGTTTCCCAAGTGAGGAGGTTGAAGGTGTGGGCCACCATGCCCAACTTCCACTTATTTTCTAAGACACACTCTTCACTGATCCTGGAATTTACCGTTCGTTCCAGGTAGGCTGGCTGAGAGCTCCCGGAAGCGGCCCAGATCTTCCCCCTGCGCTGGGATACAGATGTGCCCAGCTAGCCATGCTCAGGTTTTTCTGGATGCTGTGGGTCCCAAGCTCTCATGGTGAACTGACTTTGGGCATATGCGAAATGTCTACAGGCCTAGTACCAGGCACCTTGCTAATCTTGTTTTCTGTGATCTTGCTGTGAGTTCTGTCTGATACATAGTGACCTTTCATAGATCTGTTGAATAGAAAAACAGAAGATGGAAAGCAGTGTGGAAGTAGATGTCCCAGCACAGCTGAGTCAGGGGGAGAAGGACCTTCAAGCAGAAGATACCAGTCTGAGCTGCACAGAAAACGTTGTTGTTCTCTCACGGAGAAGGCTTGCCTCTGACTTCATGTTCTCAGGCTGTAAGCAGGAAGAATTTAAGCAGGTGTACATAGTTCAAGTAGACAGGTGAAGTGCGTGCTTCCATGTTCTCAGTGACAGTTTGTGTCTTTTTTGCAAACTGGTTGTGTGTGTAAGAGCGTCTGCAGGTCAGAGGATGAATCTCACCATCTCTGAGACAGGGTCTCTTTGTTCTCTCCCTTATGGACCAAGCTACCTGGCTCATTAGCATCTTGGGATTCATCTGTCTGTGTCTCCCATCTCACAGGGTGAGCACCAGGATCTCAGATGCATGGCCCCTGTCCAGCTTGATGTGGTTTCTGGATATCCAGCCCGTGTACGACATGGCAAACACTTACTGCTGAGCCATCTTGATCGCTCTCATGACTTTATGTGGCCCTTATTGTCTTTAATCCCAGCACTCGGGAGGCAGAGGCAGGCGGATTTCTGAGTTTGAGGCCAGCCTGGTCTACAAAGTGAGTTCCAGGACAGCCAGGGCTATACAGAGAAACCCTGTCTCAAAAAACCAAAAAAAAAAAAAAAAAAAAAAAAAAACCAAACCTCTTTCATAGCGTTACATGTAGGTTTCTGTGAAAATATATCAGAGTAAAAACAAACACAAAAACTCCTGAGCACTCTCTTTTCATTAGAAAGATGTGTGAGCCCAGTTGTGTTATTTTAAAATAGCCTGAAAGCGACAGAGAAGTGCTCGGGTGGTATATTAAAAAATAGCAAAGCCAGTGTATATTAAATTTTTGTTTTGTACCAGGGACTGTGTAATGGGGACATTATGCCGTGAAATTCTTACCATTCTAGGGGATTTAGGTGAATTTTACAGACCACCGTCCTCAGAGAAGTGGAGAGTAAATATTCCCGCATTTCGGAGAAAGCACAGAGCAGTGGCTCCAACCTAGTTCTGTCTTGCTCCCAGCTGCGCTTTCGGTTACTCTGGCAAAAGCCAGTGGTGACTAATTGTCTAATCATGTATCGAGCCCTTAATTGTTGCTTTCTGTTTCCTTGTGGCCAGAGATTTATTTTAATTTTTCCTGTGGTTGATGGTCCATGACATAAGATTCCACAGTCATATACTGCGAGCGCAGGATGCTTGTGTGGATGGCCAAGGAAAACTTCCTCTCCAGGTCCCAATCACTCAGACATTTGCCTTTACTCTCCAAGCTCATGTTTACAGTTGGAATGGAGACGCATCCCTAGTGATTCCTAGATGTTCACTTACTTTAAAAATGTTTTGAGTACATTTCAGGCAGCGTTCTGGACACTGGGGATATTGATGAAGGCCCCCCCCCCTTTCATGGAGCATCCAATCCCATTGGAAGAGACATACGAATAAATTCAATCAGGCACATCTGGAGTGGAAAGTTGGCCTAAGTTCAGGGAGAGCAATGTTACACACAGCAGCAGCTTCCCATGTTCCTGAGTGTATAAGCTGTCTCTTGAAGGTGGTCCCAGAAAGCGTTAGGATCAGGTGACATCTGAGCAAGGATCTAAAAAAAAATTGAGGGAGAAGAGTCATGTGCGGTAGCATTTTCTAGGAAGAAGTGCGAGCAGATGTAAAGGTCCTGTGAGAAATACAAGGAGGGGTCCTGATGTGGCATGCTGGGCAGACATGGGCTGGATAGGAACGGTATGAGTTAGTGAAGGCACTATCATAGGGGCCTCATAGGCCCTGAATAAAGACAAACTTTATTCAGAGTAAGACATCATGGGGCACTTTTAACAGGGGTCATATGATGTGGGTCACTTTCCAGGAAGGTCTGTGTGGCTTTGGGGACCATAGTGTGGGGAAGACAAGGTGGGAACCATCTCAAAGAGAAACATATGGAAGCAGCCCAGATGACGTGGATGTCACTGTCATCATTACACATCAACTGTGATGGTTGCTGCTGAGAGACTGGGGTTGAGCGGTTGACTAATTCAGGAACCATAGTTGACATTTATAATGTTGAAATCATTTGCAACCTTGAACAAGATGTTTATGCAGATAGCAGCACTGCCTTGTGGGAGCTGAGGCAGCTGAAGCACTGCTGGCTTTTCTGGAAAGTTCTACAGAGAAGTTCAATGCAAAGATAACCATGAAGGTTTTTTGTTTGTTTGTTTGTTTGTTTGTTTGTTTTGTTTGTGGGGGTTCAGGGTTTCACTGTGCAGCCCTGGCTAGCCTCCACTCACTATGTGAACCAGGTTGGTCTTGAACCCACAGAGACCTACTTGCCTCTGCCTTTTGAATGTGTCACCACACTTAGCTTTAAAAATCTTTTCATTTATTTTTTAAATATATTTTTATTCTTAATTGACACAAGAATTGTGCAAATTTTGTGGGCTAGACTGTGATAGTTCTGAACCACATTTGGAAAAATGTGTATGGTGTGTACCAGTCACATAATAAACTTTTATTTGATTTTAAAGACAGGATGACAGCATGTTAATTTGTTGAAGGGATCCAAGAGAAGGAACGTTTCCTTAGATTGGAGTGTGGATTGTCCACCTTTAAAATCACTTGTCCTGAGAACCTGAAGTTCCACTATTTTCCTTTTTTATTAATGGCTGGTCTTCTGTTTCTTAATTCCCCAGGGATAGAGCCAAGCACACGTATTTAGCATTCAACTATTCCCCAAGCATCCCAGGAAATGCAAAGCAAGTGACATTTCGGGGACCACGATGCACCGTGGCATCTGCTTCATTTGGACCTCAGAGCTCTGTTCTCTGAGTGATTAAAACAAAACAAAACAAAAAACCACTTTCTTACTCAGTTAAGCACAGAATGGGTGATTCTCCTGAATCTTCTAGTTCTGAAATTAGATCCATTTACCTAACTCCCCATCACCAACATGCGCACCGACATGCGGTTTCCGAGCACTCGTTATTTGAATTGAATCCACATAGCACTGTTAATGGGTTAATGACTCCTGCCAGGCTGATGTCATGAGCTGTTGAGCCCCAGGTTTCCTTCTGCATTGGGTAGCATTGATAGCAAAGCTCTGAGGGAAGTAATCGCTTGATTATGTCTTGGAATTCTAGCACACCAACTCACAAGAATAGCAAGCAAATTCTAGCTCCCACTTCACCCATTAGAATAGTCTAAAAAGCCTATGCCGAAAAGCTTCAAGTCTTAGCTCTTGATCCCTTCCCCCCACTCGCCCTGCATTGGATAGAAAGAGTCAGCTTGATATAATATTACATTTTAAGATTGTTATGAAGTGTTTCAGAAAGCTGTCACTAGTTCATGATACTCTAGAAACTTCCCTGCCTCTTCTGTGGCACATCCTCTGTGTGGGTGGGGCCTCTGTGTGGGTGGGGCCTCTGTGTGGGTGGGGCCTCTGTGTGGGTGGGGCCTCTGTGTGGGTGGGGCCTCTGTGTGGGTGGGGCCTTGCCAACCTTTCTCATGGGCCTCGCTCCTCCAGTCATCACCGTAAGAGTGACATAAAATAGTGTGCATAAACCCTGTCATTTTTGTCACTGAAACGAATCCAATCTTTTCAAACTATGCAAAGTAAACCTAACACCATAGCTGACAGAGAGAGAGAGAGAGAGAGAGAGAGAGAGAGAGAGAGAGAGAGAGAGAGAGAGAGAGAGAGAGAGAACCTGTCTTGGAGGACATCAGGCAGGGCGACAAAGACCCCAGAGTGAGTCCAAGAATGTTGGTCATTAAATAACATCTGCAAACACCCAGCAAACCGTGGTTCAAATGTGGGTCATTTGCTCCCCATAAGTCTAGGAACAAATCTCATTATTCTATTAAATCACTACAGCTTTAAGTCCCCAAAAGGACATTCAATGTTTCACACATTTTCAAGTGTTTGGATGGTTTCGTAGAGTCAGCCATTTCTGAGCTGATGTTACACAGATGCTCATAGTCTGACACAAATATTCCTTGATGAAATATGAGAGATTGTATTATATCAAAATGTTTTAATACATTACTATGTATGTTTTGAGGAAAGCACTCCACCACTGACCCAAATGCCCAGCTTTCACACTTATGGTTTAAAGCACATTAATTACTAAGTGCTTGGGCCATGTTTACTAGGACATATCTACACACTCCAGCATGGTGAACTTATCAATAGCTAGTTTCATTAGTAGTTTAAATAGTATAATTCCATGTGTGTACTATTAACAACTTGTAAGCCTCAAAGCTTAGTGTGTTGCATTTTTTTGCTTTGTTTGTTGATATAAGAGAGTTCTGTTGGTTCGGGTCCTGGAGTACTGTCTAGGGGCATCCAGACAATCTCACTGAACCCTGGATTGTCAGGAGATGGACTGTGGACTGACTCCTGCCTCATGTACACCAGCATCCACTTGAGTGGCTCCTTCCAATCTTCCCCCTCCTCTAGGAGGTTTTTGTTCTACTGTCTTGACTTGGAGAGTTAGTACAGTATTCTCACCCTTCCCAGCCTTTTAGATCTTTGACAGTTAAATGGCCCGAGTCCCATCTTCTGTGATCATTTTTTTTTCTTTATCCATGTTGTATTTTTCACCTTTGATGACCCATTTCTGTTACTGTTTTTCAATAGTCATTTTTAAGGAAATTATGATGACCTATAAGACTTAGAGATCTGAACACACCCTAGTGGCCTAGTTTATGTTGTGTGCATGAGGCAATCACTAATCACATCAGGATCGAGCCCAAAGATTACAAGCCTCGAAAAACCACTGGCGTAGTTTTTCAAAAGAGCCAGAGATTCTTTTTTTTTATTTTATCTTGTTTTATCGGTTTTCCAAGACAGGATTTCCCAGTATAACCTTAGCTGTCTTGGAACTGGCTGTGTAGTTCAGGCTGGCCCCAGAAAGATTAGCCTGCCTCTGCCTCCTGAGTGCTGGGATTAAAGGTATGTACCAAATTTTGTAATGTATTTCAAATTATATTTACCCTCCCCTAGCTCCTGGTCTTTCCACATTCTCTGAAAACCTCATGTCCTTTTTTTTTCTTATTTAAATAACCCATTGAGTCAATTAGTAGTGCCCATATATACTCGGATGTGGGGCCATCCACTTTAGCACAATCAAACTACCAAGGATGACACCCCAAAATTTTCCAGCAGCCACCAATCGTCAATAGCTCCTCAGCTAAGGGTGGGGCTTCATAAGCCCCTCCCCTCTCCGTGTTGCTATGGCGACCAGCTTGATCTTGTGCAGATAACCACAGCTGCTATGAGTTCTCCAGAGCAGAAGACAGCACTTCACTTTGGTTCTCCCCAACCTCTGGCTCTTAAACTCTTTCTGTTTCCTCTTTGCCAATATTCCATGAGCCCTGAGGGAAGGGAGCGTGGCCCAGAGATCCCATTTATGGCTGAGTGCCCCGTAGACTTTTATTCTCTATACTTTGCCTACTTGTGAGTCTGTATTAAAAGCCATTTGTTGCACAGAGGTTTTTCTGAAGAGGTCTGAGGGCTCCACTAATCCAGGAGTGGCGAGAGGTCAGCTCACAGGGCAGTCTGATACTGTGTCCGTTTACTGGAAGAATAGTAGTATATTTTCTCCTAGACCCAAGATCCCCCCAGTCATGAGTTCTTTTCCAGATTTATAGTACTAGAAACAAGTCTCTTTCTATGAAGAAACTAGGTTATTCTTTGAGTAACAAATGTTTTAGAAGCTAAGGAATGCCATGCCGTAGGAAACCAAAGCACTAGTGAGTCATAGACTTCGTTCAGATTGATAACATAGAGCAGATATTTATATACCATCCACCTTAAAACTTAATCTCTTGACTTGTAATTGGAGCATTTCTGTGGAGATCTGTCTTAAAATATTTACTGAAACATTTTTTGTTTGTTTATTTTCTGAGACAGGGGCTCACATTGTAGTTCAGGCAGGCCTGGACTTCACTCTATAGACCTGGAGGGTTTGTATTGGTATTTGTAAGGACTATTGAATTATAGTTATGCATGTTTGGGACAGAAAGCTGCATCCTTTAAAAAATGTATGTGGAAACTCTGTCCTTAGAAATCCAATCATAACATGCTAGTTTCACCTGCCAGTCTCTGTAAGATCCACCCACTCACCATACCTACTAGTTGGAAAGTTGAGTCAACTCCTATGAAGAGACTAAAAGACTCACAGACCCGTAGACACATCTAAGTAGCATATCACTTTGAGATTTCTCTGATACAACTAAAATGGCTACAACAGATAGACTTGAACATTTGTGGTAGAAGCCCTCTTTCCCTCGGTACAGTTCAGATAAAGCTTTTCTTGGAAAATTCATAGTCCCAACAGCACCACCACACCTTTGGACCCTAAATTAAACGATTTCTTTTCGACACAGGGATGCAGGCTTCCCTGCCGTGTGCACCTGCTTCCCCAGGGCTGTCCTTTCAGGGCAGGGATGCTTCTGGCCACGGAACAGCCATCCTAATGTATCCCAGGAAGGAAGACCAAGTAAGAACAGCTCTGAGGGTTCAGGACTGTCTGAGCCACACCGCCCAGCCATGCCCTCTTGCCTAGGTTTTCCTATTGCCTCTGGGTTTACTGCCACCTTTAATTTGATAGGCATCATCTTTCTTCTTGTGGGGACACATGGGAGCTAGGACAATGTCTACGTGTCCAACCAGTGCTTGTATTCATGGTCCCAATACTCACCTTCCCTCCCAGCCCCTCTATCCTCAGGAGCTCCTGATCACAATGAGGGTAGAGGAGTCTGATATTAGACACTGGGATCCACAGAGAGTGAAGGAAGCTGCTGTGTTGGTGTTCACTAATGGGCATTTGCATCACTGCTCATCCTTCAGCAACCCCTTCCCTACAGCAAAGAGGAGGCCAAATAGCTAACAGATCCTGTCTAGGTACCTGAAGGGATGGCGTGCTGCTGGCTGGGTGAATCTTTGCCACCACTCCTTGTAATTCTCCCTTCCAAGGCTACCTCCTGATCCTTCCCATTTCTCTCACAGTTCCTCAATAACATATGAATCACAACAGACTCTCTGAAGACGTTTAGAAGTATTTTATAATTGTGCCTACACTCGCCAGCTTTGTGAGGTCAGCTGGGAGCCTTGAGCCGTTGGGTCATTTGTTTTTTGTTGGGCCACCTAAGAGGGTCCTGGCTCTGTGGATGCATAGCATTTCCTGTCCTCCTGGGGTATCTGGCTTCAACTTCCCTGCGATACCTCAGAGTGTACCCCCTTAAACTTTGTTTTGACCACCCAACTGTTATAGTTTGAACCAAGACTGCTTCAATATCCTAGGTGGCAAAATTTAATAAGTAGATTTTTATTAATTCCTAGATAATAAAACATAAAAATAAGTCCTAAGATGCATTTAAAAATGTGTCATATATTATTTTAGGCTCGTGAGCTATGAAATAATGGCAATAATGATGTGTTTAAATCCACTAAATCATGGGGCCAGCTGAAAGCACTCCATGAAGTAGGGCAGAGGGAATAACTATAGGTCAGACTGAACTGAAAGATGACCACACAGAGACTGGGGAGGCTCGAGGATGTGTGTATCTTTCTGAGACAAGAACCATGGTAACTGAATCTCTGAAGTGCACAGAGAAGATTAGTTTATAAAGCTTGAAGGTCCAATCACTTAATAATGGAAGTCCCATTCACAGAAGACAGTGAACAATGCTTGTTCTTCTATAGGCTTGGTCAGTTCTACAGAATCTGGTAGGTCAGGGAACTCAGTGTATGTGTTTGCTCTTAGGTGCTTTAAATAACAATATCCCACTCGGTTTTCTAGTGAACCCTAGTGATGTAGGCAGAGTGAATGGTTCTCTCACCTCACAGAAGAAAACAATGAAGACTGAACCCTGCGAAGTACCTCTCAACCCTTCAGGACTGAGGCTTCTGTTGAATGCAGCTTTGACTACAGTAGATCTAGAATGGAGCTGGAAAACAATACATAGCTATGACGCTTCCATCCGAGGTTTCCGCTCTGTAAGACCGAAGACAGCCTGAATGCATCCAGTTTGCTTGGCCGAGAAGAATCGCAGTTTCAAGGCATCGGGGAGAAGTAAATGGGTATCAAATGTTTTCTAAATTAGTATCTTGGTGCTACAGGCCAATCTTATTTAAAATCAGCATCTGGGCTAGAGAGCTGGCTCAGTATTAAGAGAACTTACCCTTCTTGCCGAGCTCCAGAGTTCCATGGTGGCTCACCACTCTGTAACTCCAGTTCTAGGGATCCATCTGCCCTGCTTGGGCCTCTGCAGGCAACTGCATAGAGTCCACAAACTCTCTCTCTCTCTCTCTCTCTCTCTCTCTCTCTCTTACACACACACACACACACACACACACACACACACACACACACACACTAATAAATCTAAGAAAAATAATGCAGACCCCTGTAATAGAATTTGTCACTGTCTTTATAATGGCTCTTCAATGTACTGCTTACAGGGCAAATATCTAGGGCTATAGAGGATCCCTTGTAGCTGGTCCTAGAGCCCATGTATGTCTTGTTCAGGATAAAGGCCCTTACTTACTGCTCTTTGTCTTTTAACTGATGGTGTAGCCCTGAACTGGAGCGGCTTTTGCTTTTATGAAATGGATACTTAATCTAAGAAGCAGCTGAATTTTCTAGTAACTATCTCAATAGTAGAACAGGCTCCCCTGACAGAATGTCTCTTGAACGAGATGGATAATTGGTCTGCTCAGTGGCTTTCAAACAATGTTGGTTGGGAAGAACAGACCCGGAGATCAAGTTCTGGACTCTTGTCTGTCTCATTCATACGCTGGAGATCTGTGTAGGTTGTGAACAGATAGTTTTCTCAGGTGGCAAGTATGTTAAAAGCCCATAAGCTAGATGGGCTTGAGTCTGGTCAAAAGCTAATATTGGGTGGTTTGGGCAAGTTGATGAGCACTAATTCTGAGTTTGAATTAGAACTGGACCAGCTGTTCTTTCATCCCATTCTGTCCCAAAGCCTAGACTTTGTATTCTCTTCTCTCAGAGATTCACTGACAGGCCTCTTCTCAGGCTGGGTGGTTCAGGGGAAAGAAGAGAACAGGGATTTTGACACAAAGCTAAACTAGCCATGGAAACTTGTACAATCACTTTTTTACCCATCAACTGTTTATTCTGCCCCTCCACTTGGGGGCTGTTCCTTGCACTGAGAATAGTATGGTAAACAAGACTAGACATGGCATAACTCTCACAAGATTCACATGTAAAGGGTAATACAGAGACAAACAAGTAGACAAATATAAAGGATGATTTCTAGTAGGAAGGACCAACCCAATGGCTCATACATCAAAACATGTGATCATGACAGGTGACTTTGGGACCATTTTAGATAGGCTAGGGGTCTTAGTAAGGGTTTCTATTGCTGTGATCAGACACTATAACCATGGTAACTCTTATAAAGGAAAACATTTAACTGGGGTTGGCTTACAGTTTCAGAGATTTAGTTCATTATTGCAATGGTGGGAAACATGGTGGCATGCAGGCAGGCATGGTGCTGGAGAAAAAGCTGAGAGTTCTACATCTTGATCCACAGGCAGAAGAAGTGAATGTCACACTAGGCCTAATTTGAGCATCTATGGCCTCAAGGCCTGCCCCCACAGGGACATACTTCCTCCAACAAGGCCATACTTTCTCCAAAAAAGCCACACCTAGTAGTGCCGAGAGAAATAGTGCCACTCCCTATTGGCCAAGCACTTGAACACATGAGTCTCTGAGGGCCATTCCTATTCAAACAACCAGAGCAAGTTAACTCCCCTTGACATTTGGACTGATTACCTGAAGGAAGAACATTCATGTGATGACCTGGGGGAGAAAACAAGAAAAACTTGTGAGGACTGAGGTGGCATTATACCCACACTCAAAGCATAGGCACCACTTTCACAGTGTGGAGACTAGAATGTACGAATGTAGATAGAAACAAGTCTGTATGGGGTAAGACTGGAGGGGTAGCCATGGCCAACTTTTCAGTGCCACGGTGTCCACATTGGCTTTGCTTAGAGTAACATTTGCCAGAGGCTGAGATGAGACAGTGGGAGTGGGAATCTTGGAGATGAGAGTGAGTCTTGGACTGAAGTAGATGTTTGTGAGTAATCACTTATTTTTCCACCCTCTAACAGCAAGAAAATCCCCCATAAACAGACAGAAATGAAGCAAAAATACCCCCCCATCTCTCTTTCTCTGTGTGTGTGTGTGTGTGTGTGTGTTTCTTGACACAAACTCAGTGGGGACCAGCAGAAATGCTGAGACTTCACCTTTGGAAGTTTCCTCCTGTGTGTCCTGGACTGAAATGCTCAGAAAGAATGCCCCATACATAGCTGCAAAGTATTCCAGGCGCCCCTCCTCCTTGGCTTTCACAGCATGCCCAGGCACTGTGGAAATCTCACAAGAAGTAAAGATGAGGAACTTGATGGATTTTAGAGAACAGAAGGTCTGAAGGAAACTATCCATTTTACAGACAAATGAGATTCCAAGAGATCAACCTTAACACAAAGCCATTTGATGTGTGCAGGTATCTAAAATTCTGGGTCTCCTGATTCCCAGTGAAGAGGAATTCCTTGGTCTCTTTAGTTCATGTGTTTGTGTGTGTGTGTGTGTGTGTGTGTGTTTGTCCAACCAACATGGATTGTAAAATGCTCCACTGTGAGCCCTATGGGTGCAGCATCAGGTCTGATAAGAACTTACCCATTGGCACACTCATCTGCCCAGTCATTGTCCCCATGCATTTAGGACTCTAATAACAGAAGGTCTCCAAGATGCTTTCCAACCTCCCAGTGTCTGACCCCAAGTCTTTTCTCATCAGGCATTTGGACAGCAGACAGGATTCCTGATGGTGAGAGAGAACCTTTTGGACTGACTTACCTCCTTCTGGCAGAAACACCACCCATCAGACCAGAGGGGAGTAAGAAATTACAAGAGTTTAGTCATCTAAATTCAGAGAGGCCAACGTCTGAGTAAAGACAGACTCAGCTTCTTAAATGTAACTTCTCGGAAACCACCCGACAAGATCAAGATGGTGAACCCCTTAAGGGCTGGGAATAAAGGGCCCCTTTTAGCTAAGACTCCACCCTTTTGGGGAGACCCTTGTATCACACATGCAGAAAGTATGTGAAGCTGGAACATGATGTTTTCTGGGATGGCAGCATCCCAGCGGGTTCCATCTGAAGCTCAGTGCTGGGAGGGGTGATATTGCCTTGGCTGGAAATTAAACAGTGACTGTGCAGGCTTGAGGGAATTCTACTAAGGATGAGGTCACCCCGCTGTGCCGGGCTCTCTTCACACAGCATGCTATCTGTCACAGAGGGTTAGGGAAGGAAAATGTCAACATTCCAGCAAGTCTTTACCTCGCCCCTGAATGATGGTCCCTCTCCAGCCGTACAGGTACCCCGTGTGTGGAGCACGGGTTCCAGATACAGCCGAGTTTACTTCCCGTTCTCTACAGCAGAGGTGTGAAAGGCCACCCAGTTCTGCAAAGTGACCAGTGAGGTTTGAGTAAGAAAGTGCCCACTTTCCCTGTCTGCTCACTCCTTTACTTGCTTACTTAACAAAAAAAGATTTATTTAGTGACAACATCTAGTACTTGGGACTGATGGACAAATCAAGAAAAAAGACCACTGGCCTCATGGGGCTTGCATTCTAGCTGGGTTTTGAAAAGGTCTCAGGCTTTGCCATTATTCTCTAAGCAGCAGATAGCCTTTCATTGGCATTACATCCACTTATTTCGTCTATGAGTACAGGAGGGTGCTCACCTGCTCTGGCACATGTGGGGGTGAAAGGAGACTGTTCTCCAGCACTGTGTGAGTTCCAGGGATTGAACTCAGATTGGCAAGCTCAGAGGCAAGCACCTTTACCTGCGGAGCCATCTTGCCAGCCCATTCACTGACATGTTTTACTAGACACTAAGTGTCTGCAGACCTTACTTTTAGCTGAGCCATGGTGGCTCACCTCTTTAATCCCAGCACTTGGGAAGCAGAGGCAGGCAGATCTGAGTTCCAAGCCAGCCTGGCCTATATAGTGAGTTTCAGGACAGCCATGGCTCCACAGAGAGTCTTTGTCTCAACACACACACACACACACACACACACACACACACACACACACACCACAAAACAACAACAATGAAAAAGAATGCAGCCTTTGCTTTCACTCAGTCCATGGTTTTCAAGTGCCAACACGATGACACTAAAGAGGTAGGGCATTTGAGTGGTGGTCAGGACAGATGCTGTCCCCCCTTCCCCCTGTGAAGACTTGTAGAGGAAAGTTGGTTAGGAGGGTGTGGTAGCTGAATCCCATGTCCCTGTGAATTGTCTTGTCATGTGATGCTCTCTACTATGTTATGATGGAACAAGAGGGAGTCCTTGATCTTGGACATCTCAGCTTCTAGAGCTGTACGATGAACGAGTCTCTATTCATTATAACTTCCCCAGTCTCTTGTATTGTGTTCCAGCAACAGAAAGACTAAGATACCATATCCACTGGGACTGAGTAACAGCAGTGTGATTTTTCCAGGTTTCTTTCTTCCTCTAATTCTACAGTGGAGGAAGAGCTTCCAACAGGATAGGGCTGTCCTAAGTAAGCCTAACACTTCCCCCAAGGCTCCCTTCTCTCCCTATGGTGTAATCTGGCTTACACAGAGAGGATGCTGATGCTGCACTCTTGGCCCTCTGGAACTGTGACATATATGAACTTCTCTTCTTTACAAGTACCTGCATTTGGGTACTTTGTTATAGAAACACAAACTGACCAATACTCTACGGTACTACCAAGCATCCCCCATCAAATACACTGCTACTGCACTTGGGAATCCACATTTGTGAACATGGATGCATTATATATTCCCAGGCACAGCTTTGCTTTGGTGTTTCTGACTACATAATCTATGTTCACTTGAAAATGTTAATTAAATCAGTTAATCCCGGTACTCAGGATGCAGAGGAAGGTGGCTCCTTGGATGTTTGAGGCCAGCTTGGTCTACAAATTGATTTCTAGGCCATCCAGGGCTACACAGTGAGACTGTGTGTATGTGTTTGTGTGTGTGTGTGTGTTTGTGTGTGTGTGAGAGAGAGAGAGAGAGAGAGAGAGAGAGAGAAGAGGAGAGGAGGGGAGGGGAGGGGAGGGGAGGGGAGGGGAAAGAAAGAAAGAGAGAGAGAGAGAGAGAGAAAGAAAGAAAGGAAGGAAGGAAGGAAGGAAGGAAGGAAGGAAGAAAGAAAGAAAGAAAGAAAGAAAGAAAGAAAGAAAGAAAGAAAGAAAGAAAGAAAGAAAGAAAGAAAGAAAGGAAGGAAGGAAGGAAGAAAGAAAGAAAAGAAAGAAAGCTGGCTCTTTAAAAACCTAATAATTTAATCTTCTCAGAAGAAAAGCAGGTAGTCTCTTGGAGAAGTTCAGGTGTCTTCAGAAAAGGTGCTTGCATATCAACGAGTTCAGGCTGCACACACATGTGCATAGGAGAAGAGTCATATTATGGCTGTAAACATGAGATTTGCCTAGAAGAAGTGGAATATGGCTCTAATCCTTTGGCAATATATTTAGCTTCAAACCCAATGAGCTAAAAAATCTGTTCCTCCGTGAATATAAATTGACTGTCATGAATCTGAGTACTGAGTGAGTATGTGTTTATTTCTGTCTTCATTTGTGTGTACTATGTATTGTATAACATTACCTCATATGCTGTAATCATCACGTGTCATATATGAGATACAGAAACCACACCACCAGTGTCCCACTAGGTATCAAAGCCATCCAAGTCTAATTAAATTATTGTACAGAATGTGCAAACCTCAGAAGTAAGAAACTGAATCCAAATATTTGAATATCCCCTTCTATAAAATCACAGCATTGCTATTTATTAATTTTCTATAATTTTTTTGGGTCCCTCTTACTTTTAAATATCACTTCAGAACAAACTAATGAGTGATCTGCAAGGCAGTCCTCGCACTGAACTAACTCAGATGTGAGTTATTGCTTAGGGACTGGCCATCATTTTACTTCACGGTTCTCCAAAGTCAAAAGGCTCCATTCAGTGCAGAGCGAAACCACGCTCCTTTGCACTCAACTATCTTCCCCTAACCCCTCAAACTGGTTTTATCTACAGAGGTTAGACGAGAGAACACGAACTCTGGCCCATGCCTTTTTGTGCAAGCCCTTTATCCTCCAGGGCCCACATCCTATAACACATCCTTTTACTACATGGCCACGCCCCTCTCTGACACATACGTTATGAATTCTCCATCTTCCCTGTATGCCTCAGGGTCGGGAACAAGCAAGAGAGACACAAGAGGTGGATTAAGATACTTGTGTCTAGAATAGTTCTGTGCTGCTTGCTTGCCTCGGAAGAAACAGAGGGCAGAGGGCCTCTCAGAACTTGTCTCAATCAAACCAAAACCAACAGGGACAAGAAGCCCTTCTTCTTAGAGGCCCTTTCCCCTTCTGCCGCTAAAGCAAGGTTTCAGGGTTCCTGACACCCATACCTCTGCTTAGGACATAAAAAAACGTGCATTTGGCAGCCTGAAACACAGACATTTCCTGGGTTAGTTGCTGTCATCGAGAAGGCAGTGGTCAGTGTAGGGTCCCCTGGCCCTCTTAGCAGCTGTTCACTCCAGAGTCATCTTGTCCCAGCCAGCTAGGAAAATGCAGTCTCAGGGTGGCTAGGCCCTGAGTCTTCCCACACAATCAAAGGGAAAGAAAACTGGGGAGACGTTGCCAGTTTGAGCTGTAATTTTTGCCCTTTAATGACAAGTTCTTGTAATATGAACTCATTTCCCCCAGAAAAGGTTGTATTTCTGCCTCCCAGGGCTTACAAATAACTTCTGACACATTTTTGAAGCATCTGTTATTGAACAATACTTTCTTCTTGTTTTCATCATGAAGTTAAACTTCATAGAAATGGGACATATGAAAGACTTTTTTTTGTGGTTTCAAGACAATATTGAGGTAGCAGCCATAATGGACATGGGTGGACAGTTGTTATTGGTTCTTATTGAACTTGGAATTTCCCATATTGGACACATTATTTTTCTGGAATGTTCTGTCAGATACCAAATTCCCCTGGTTTTGTTCTAACTAACTTTATCATCTCTCTTTTGAACTAAACTGAAAAGTGAGTTATTTTTTCTGATAAGCAATATAGAAAAAGAACAGGATAATACTTAGCAACTGTAGTAGTCGAAAGACTGTTCTAGAATGAAAGAAACTCGGCTGTGGCTTTCACAGGCATGACTTCTAATAAATTATTATTTTTCTGTTAGTTTATCTCTAGTGCATAGTGTCTGTAGAAAAATCATTCAGATCAGCATTTTTCTTCCTTCCTGATGCTGGGACCCTTTAATATAGTTCCTCATGTTGTAGTGACACCCCCAATCAAAAATTATTTTGTTGCTATTTCATAACTCTAATTTTGCTACTGTTATGAATAATAATATATATATTTTGATATGCAGGATATCTATATACAATCCCTGAAGGGGTTGTGACCCACAGGTTGAGAACTGCTGATTGAGATTTTTAGATCTCCATGGGAAAACCCAAGACCCAGTATAATTCCATAACAATGACAGTGTTTGGCTTGTATTTTGTCATTCCTGTTGTCTATACGTGTAAAGTCATTGCTCTTGACTATATATACATGGTGTGTTAGTCACTTTATCTTGTGGTTAAAGGAGGAAAGATGTGTTCTGCTCCATGCTTTAAGTTTTAGCCCATCATGGTGGAGAGGGCATGGTGGGCAGAGCTGCTCAGGGATGCAGCCAGGAAGCAGAGAGATGGAGAGCCTTCATCTCTGATCTGGGGCTTCCTTCTGTCCTCGACTTCATGTGGGTCCCCAGCCTAGGAGATGGTACTGCCCACATTCAGGGCAGCTTTTCTTTACTTACTCTTCTCTTCTCAGGAAGGTTTCTCAAAGATAGGCCCGCCTGGAGTGTGCTTCCTAAACCTTCTAAGCCCTTTCCTAATCCAGTTGCATTGACAGTCAAGATCAAAGATTGCATACAACATGATCAAAAATCACATACAACATGTTTCTCATTGCTTTGTTGGTTTTTTTAAACTTACTATTACATTACAAACATTCCCACATATAATTAGTAGTTTCCTAGGATACAACTAAAACTAGCACATAAGTGTATCACATAGATCTAACTGTTGCCTTTTTACTAGTCAGAAAGACTACCACTATTTCACTCTTAGAAACATTTCTACTATGAATCTCTTTACAGAAAAATCTATGATTTTGATAGTTTCTTAAGGATTGGCTTCTTCAGTTAAAATGAACATTTTAGGAAGTTTTGACTGTGCATAACTTAAAGCATCCAGAAGGGTGTCAGCAGAGTACAGTGACAACATCGTGACACCAGTACTCAGTTCAACGTGGGCTAATTGGTGGCTAAGCTTGCTCCTCATTCACTGTGCCCCACCTTCACTCCTAGGTGATCTTAAGATGTCTAGTGACTGCTCCTTCCATCTGGAACTTATCTTTCCATCCTTGGGTACTGCCCACTACTCACCAGAACATTCTATTATGCTTCCCTCTGTAGTGCATCCTGGGATGCCCGGTCCTACTCCACCATTCCTACTTCTCTAGATTGGCCACAGTTGGCTTGTGCTCTGGCCCAGCTGTATCCTCAGTGGGTGTGCCTGCTTCTGTCCTGGACCATCTATCTTGAGATAAAGGTATGTTACTCCTGATGATGCTTTTAACACCATTTCCCATAGTGATGCACAATACATTTATTTTTCCAGTTCTTTATTTTATTTTTACTGAATCTATATTCCTTTTCAAAGAATTACAAAAGGTGTTCAATCTGTTTCAGAGAAATTATTTTCAGTGAAATACCAACACATTTCTTTCTCCTTTCTCTCCCCCTTCTCCACCCCCCTCTCTCTTTCTCTCTCTCTCTCTCTCTCTCTCTCTATATATATATATATATATATATATATATATATATATATATATATGAGATACAGAAATAGGCACATGTCTCTAAATCTATCTGTGCCTATCTTGTGGACATAGAGATAAAATATGTTGACACGAGCCACTAAATATTTTAAATTGATGTGTATTTTGGATTTATACAGTTGAAGGATAGTTCTGCCTAAGAAAAGGATGTTAAGTGGCTTAATTCTTCTAGATATTAGTTGTAAAGTCTTTGACATTTCTTGATATAATGTAAATTTATGGTTGAGAAAACAACAAGAAAAAGCCCTGTCTGCTACTCTTGCTCTCCTTGCTTCTCTGTGCATTCAGAAGTGGGCTCTCATGTTGATATTTTATATTCCTGACTTAATTTTTTAAATTTAAAAATTGATTTTTATGTACGAGTGTTTGGACTGCACATATGTCTATGCATTATGCGCACATGGCACCATCAGAGGCTGTCAGGTCCCCTGAAGCTGGAGTGACAGACAGTTGTGAGCCACCTGTGGGTGCTGGGCATTGAACCCAGGCCCTCTGGGAGAATAGCTTGTGTTCTTAATCACCGAGCCATCTCTCCAGCCCCTGAATTATTTTAAAGGCATTTCACTGCCCACTCTGAGTGATAGGAACTTCTGGAGCTGATATTTACCCTTGTCTGGTTGATGTCTGCTTGAAATATGGGAGGCTATGGTAACCTAGAATGCCGAGGGGCTTCTGGGAGGGGAGTGTTCGCTCAGGTCTGAGATTTTGTTGATGACGACTGACTGGGACTGCAGTGGGGTGGGGACTGATGGCTTCCTTGAACATCTTGTGCAGCTATATTAGGGTCACTGTCATGTTTCCATAAGATGTGAAGCTGGTATCTCACAGGTTTCTCTCCAGCCCATGGGGCAAACCCTGCAGAGTCCCTCCTTTCCCAAAGCTGTGCCTGCTCCTCACTTGAGCTGGGTTCATATGGGTCAGAATCCTTAAGGTTGCACAATACTACTACGTTTGTTTACAGGCTCCACCCACCCTAGGAATAGCTGTGGATATGAGCAATCCCATCATTTCAAATTAGGACAAAGTGGCTTATAGACAAGTAATATATGCAAGATTAAAAAGAGAGAGCTCTATAACTCTCTCTTACTGGTAGGAGTACTTCACATTGACAATGGCACTCTAAACAATAAAGCAATACAAAACTTTCTAAAAACTTAAGCTAGGAGTTAGGGAAATGACTCAGCCGGTAAGAACACATGTTACTCTTGCAGAGGACCTGGGTTCAATTCCCAGCACCTGTTTGGTGGCTCATAACGATTTGTAACTGAAGCTCCAGGGGATCCAGTGTACTCTTCTGACCCCCAGGGGCTCCAGGCATGCATATAGTGCACAGACACACATGCAGGAAAACCACATAAAATAGTAAAATAAATATATCTTTTTAAAAAGTGCAAAGCTTAAGTAAGCTTCCAGGGATGTATGTTCAGTATGCCAGGCCTCTATCCATCCTTCTTCTCAAGGATCCCCTGATCAAAATCTGGTCTCACCTTTGCACCAGAAAAGCATTTATGTGACTGAAGAGATGGATCAGAGGTTAGGAGCACTGGCTATTCTTTTAGTTGACCCAGGTTCAATTTTCAGCACCCACATGGAGGCATACAAATGTTTGTAATCCTACCTTTAGGGGAATCTGACACCCCGTCCTGCCCTCTTTGTGTACCATAGACACACGTGGCACACAGGCACACATGTAGACCAAACATTTATGCACACCGAATAAATAAATCCTTATAAGAAAAGCATATATGAGTGTTGAAAACTATTACAAAAAATAAATTTCAAATTGTAGAATTTGGAGACTTTAAAAGGTAGGCAGGAGGGTTGGCGAACCAGAACCTTGACCTTGAACTTCCAGCCCCAAGTGCATATGGGAACTGCAGCTCTGGAATCCTAGTCTGTGTGTCTCACAGCTCTGCTCAAGGCTCCTCTGCTCAGCCAATGAGGCTCCTCCCATGTACAGTGATCTCACGCTGGCTTTTGTCTGGATTCCCCTCTTGAGTTGTGGTGTTAGTCACCTTTTTGTGTGCCATTTGCACAGGCTCTTTTGTGAAATAGAAATAGTTTGTACATTTAAAGAATTCAATTCTTTTAACTGAATTTCAAGTATTCTTGAGTCCTAGCTATTCTTTTTCATGTTTCTTTTAAGGCAGAATCGTTGTTTAGGCCAAGGGAGGCCAACAATCACTCCCTATGAAGACAATGCTGGCCTCATGGCAATGTTCTAAGCTCTACTATCTGAGTAAGCTAAGTGCCACGATTACGGACCACAGCATTTGGTGAAGGAATTCTTGCTTCACTAATTCTTACTGTTTCCAAGTAGGTATGGAGGTCAACTCACTGCTGGACCCTGTGACATCACCCTGGTATGAGAGACAGAACAGTTATCCACTTCATCGGATAGGTCAGGGTCCAGGTTAGCCCTGAAGACACCCTAACCAAAGCACTCCATCTGTGTCTGAAGGATGGGGAAAGGAATCTCTTTTCCCACTGGCAGTTGGAGAGAGTAATGTTGGTGGAATGATTTCTTGTCTCATTGCTGTGATATCAGACAGAAGCAACTTTAGGAAGCAAAGATCTGCTTGGCTCACAGTTCAAGGGGATCCAGTCTTCCATGGCATCGCCTGTGACAGGAGTCAGAAGCAGCTGGCCAGACTGCCCTGCTCTCCCTCTCCCTCTCCCTCTCCCTCTCCCTCTCCCTCTCCCTCTCCCTCTCCCTCTCCCTCTCCCTCTCCCTCTCCCTCTCCCTCTCCCTCTCCCTCTCCCTCTCCCTCTCCCTCTCCCTCTCCCTCTCCCTCTCCCTCTCCCTCTCCCTCTCCCTCTCCCTCTCCCTCTCCCTCTCCCTCTCCCTCTCCCTCTCCCTCTCCCTCTCCCTCTCCCTCTCCCTCTCCCTCTCGTCTCTCTCAATTTAATTTTATCTGTAATTCATTTTTTACACTCCATATTCCATTCCCCACCCCTCCCCATCCACCATCTGACTGTTCCACATCCCACATCCCACACCTCCACCCCACCCCACTCCGTCTCCACGTGGATGCCCCCACCCTCTTCCTCACCTGACCTCTAAACTCCCTGGGGCCTCCAGTCCCTTGAGGGTTAGGTGCATCATCTCTGAATGAACATAGACCAGGAAGTCCTATACTTTATATGTGTTGTGGGCCTCATATCAACTGGTGTATGCTGCCTGTTTGGTGGTCCAATGTTTGAAAGATTTTGGGGGTCCAGATTAATTGAGACTGCTGGTCCTCCTACAGGGTTGCCCTCCTCCTCAGCTTCTTTAAGCCTTCCCTAATTCAACAACAGGGGTCAGCTGCTTCTGTCCATTGGTTGGGTACAAATATCTGCATCTGACTCTTTCAGCTGCTTTTTAGGGTCTTCTGGAGTTCGGTCATGCTAGGTCCCTTTTTGTGAGCACTGGATAGCCTCAAACTCATGTACACACATGCGCATGCACAAATAAAAATAGCAATACATCTGTGAGGAGAAATACTTCTGCTTGCCAAAGACATCAACAAAATCAAAAGGCAATAGAAAACTTGGTTGTAATATACATGACATACAACTTAGAATGTTTCTGACCAAAGCCAGGTGTGGTAGCAGTGCAAGTCTGTAACAGAGCCATGAAGATTGCTACATGCTCAGAAAAAAAACCTGCTCTACACAGGGAATAACTCTTGGCTGTACTTGGCCTAAGCTGGACAAGGTAGGTCAGGATAGTCAAGCATTCAGGCTAGTCTTCAATATATAACAAATTCAAGATCAGCCTAGGATATATGAGTCTTTGTTTCAACTTTCCCCACCACCAAAAAGGCATGAGAAGGGAATTGTAGCCATTATTAAGTTGAAAAGATACATAGATAGGCAAACACAGTTCGCATGGAGACTTTAGTGCCCCATCTACTTTCAACAACTGCTATAATTACAAGACAGAAAAAGTTTTGGACTACTCTGGGCTCTTCTTTTTTTTTTTTTTTTTTTTTCTCCTATGTATATATTACTCAGTGTTCTATTATGTATTCCTCTTGTTGGGATAAAGACCAAGAGCAACTGAGGGGGAAAGTTTATTATAGCTCACAGGTTAGAGTCACTTATGGAGGGAAACCAAGGCAGGAAGCCAAGGCAGGAACTCAAGGCAGGAACCATGAAGGAATGCTGTTTACTGGCTTGCACTCTGGTTCACATTTAATCTTCTGTCATATATATCCCAGAACCATCTGCCTACAAACAATACAGACCACAGTGGGCTGGGCCACTTACATCAATTGGCAATCAAGAAAATACTCCACAGACATGCCCATAGGGCAATTGATGGGGCAATTATTTACAAAGGGGTTCCTTCTACCCAGGTGTGTTAAGTTGACAACTGTCTTAGTTAGGGTTTCACTGGTGTGAAGAGACACTATGACCAAGGAAACTCTTATAATGACAACCTTTAATTGGGGCCAGCTTACAGGAGCATTGGTTCAGTCCATTATCATCAAGGCAGAAGCATGGCGGCATCCAGGTAGCATGGAGCATGAGGAGCTGAGAGTTCTACACCTTCATCTGAAGGATGCTAAGAGAAAACTGGCTTCCAGCAGCTAGCATGAGGGTCTTAAAGCCCAACCCCACAGTGATGCATTTCATCCAACAAGGCCATTGCAATTCCAATAGGGCCACACCTTAATAGTGCCATCCCCTGGCCAGAGCATACACAAACCATCACAACAACCAAGGCAGCCATTGAACTTTGTCTTCTATTTCATCATAAAATGTCACTGTAGCTCTAAGTGTGATTATGTTTGTCTCTGTGTTACAAATCTATGGATCAATTTGTGGAAGAGTGACCTCAATATGAAGTTTTTCAATCACAGACATATCTTTCTATTTATATAGGTTTCCTCTAACTTCTTTTAGAAGTATTTTATTTTCCATATATTTCCTTATCTTATACATATTTTGTTTTCCCTAAGCTTTTCATATTTTAAAATAACATTTTAAATGTTTAAAGTAAAATATCTTGCCAGGCGTGGTGGTGCATCATTTTAATAATATCAGTATTCAGAAGACAGAGACAGGTGGTTCTCTGTGAATTTGAGGGCAAGTTCCAGGACAGCCAGTGCTGTTACACAGAAAAACCCTGTCTAGAAAAACCAACCAACCAACCAACCAACCAACCAACAGCCTTTAACTTAATTTCCATCCTTGCAGTATATTTTTGCTGTGTATAGAATTTTGAGCTAATAATTTCTTATTTTTGTTCTCTTTGTGTGTGTTCTTAAGTGTGTGGGTGAAAGTGTACTTTGTGAATACATTAGAGGCCAAGGTCAATTTTGGATGTCTTGCTCGATCAATCTCCATGTGTTGCTTTTGTTTTCATTATTTTGTAAGACAAGGTCTATCACTGAACCCAGAGCTCATCAATTGGATAAACTGACCAGTGTGCTCTTGGAACTCTCCTATCTGTGTCCCCCTAGACTTGAGGTTATAGGCATGTGCCTATCATACCAGGCCTTTAAACTTTGCCAGAACACTGTACAGCCTGAGCCATTTCCCCAGCTCCCTGAGCTAATGCTTTTCTACTGTTTTTGTTCAATAGTCCAAACATGTTGTTCTGTGGGCCTGGGAGACGACTCAGTCATAAAACCCTTGATGCACAGCAAAAGGACCCAGGTCAGTGAGGCCATATGTTAAGGAAAAAGTCAATAGTTTCCTGGGGAACAGCTGAGAACTTGCATCCTTATTGGCAAGTAGGAGAGAGAGAGAGAGAGAGAGAGAGAGAGAGAGAGAGAGAGAGAGAGAGAGAGAGAGAGAGAGAATGGGTATAGGTTTTTGAAACCTCAAAGGCTAAACCCTACAGTGAAATACTTCCTTCAACAAGGCCACACCTTCTAGTCCTTTCCAAACAGTTCCACCAACTTGGGACCAAGCATTCAAATCTATGAGCCGATGGGGGTATACTCATTCAAAACACCACAGATGACAACATCTATTTACAGTATTGTTCTTCTGTGTGCAAAGTATCATTTATTTAGCACCATTCATTATTTTTCTTTAAATATGTTTTATAGAAAAATGAGTGGGATTTCTTTATACTTATTGGTCTTACATTTGGTGAGTATCTATAAATAGATTTTTCCAAACAAGGATTTTTTTGCATAAAGTTATTAAAGAATTGTTACACTTTCAGTCCCTTCTACGCTCTCTACAATTTCCAATGCATGTATGTTAGACCTTCTGGTATGGTGTCATAAACATGGGAAGTTCTGTTTTTCCTCCTTCTCCTCCTCTTCTTCCTCTCCCCCTCCTCCTCTTCCTCCTTGTAAATCTTTGATCTTTTCCTATGTGCCATCTTAGCAGTGCATGTTTATTAATTTGCTTGGGAGAGTTCCATGTGCATACATTGCGTAGCTTGAGTGTGGAGTCAGATGACAAGCTGTGGGAGAGGCTTCTCCTTCCATCTGTGGGACCTGGAGATCAAACTCAGGTCACAGGGCTTGGTGGTAGCAGCTTTGTCCACTGAGCCATTTCACTGGCCCCCAACGAGCCTCTGTCATCTCAGTTCTGCAGTTAGCTCGGCCGGTACACATGGCTTCCATTGCTGTGTGGACCACTTTAGACTTTGCCTCTGGTTCTTTTTATGGCATCTGTTTTTCTATTCCTTCCTTATTAGCACACTTCTTATACTTTCCTGAAGTCAAGGCCATCCCAAGTTATGCAGTAAGACACCATCTAAAGTAAAATAAAATAAAATAAAATAAATAGGGGAGTATTTGATCAGCACCTTAGAGTTTTGGTGAAGCTGTTACTCTCTTTAGTGTTTAAGTGGCCAGGAAGCTATTGACCAAGGGCCTCGTGCTTGCTGGGTAAGTACCTTCTCTCTGACCTGCATCCCCAGCTTTTTAAAAATAATTTTAATTACAAGTTTCACCCCATTAACTGACATTTTAGTCTTTTCCGCTATATTTTCAATTTTTTGATCATTTATGTCTTTCAAGAAATTTTTCTTGTTCCATTTAAGTTGCCATATTTATTGTTTATGTTACATAGGATTTTTAGTAATGTCCCCACATTGATTCGGGATATTGGTAATTTATGTTTTATCTCTTTTTAATCTTGAAGTGTTGAATTATCCATAACAGGCTTTTAGGAATGTTAAAACAAAAATACTGGGCCACACCCTCAAGGCGTCATCTTGGGCTAGGCAGTTCCCAGTGGCCAGTAGTAGTGTTCAGTGAGGGACACAGCTGGGAACTGTTAGCAGTTAATAGCCCAGGAGATGGGGGATGGGCTCACGGGCCCAGCTGAGCAGATCTTGGCAAAGAACAGCCTTATCTACTTAGAAAAGAAAACACATTCTGAGTGTGAGATAAGGTTTGAGTAAAAGCAGGATGCTAAGCAAAATGGGATCTGTAGAGACCCAGAGCGGGGCTTGGTGGGGACCAGAGGGCAGACAAATAACAGTGGAAAGGGCCCAGCTTGGATTCCCAGGGTCACTAGGGGAGCATAAGAGGCCAAGGATCCTAAAACCCATGACTATTCTCCTAAACTAACCACACCAGCTGCCCGTGTCAGCATCCACGCTCTCCCGCTAATCAATACCTAGGTAATAGAAATAACCAGTTTTCTTTCTATCCGTTTTGATTCTGGGATGATTCTGGTTCTGGGTCATATGCATGCTTGGCAAGTGCTGTACTACTGAGCTATGTCCTCACTTAGGTTGGGATGCGGACCCATTCCATGGCCCAGACAGGCTTCAAATTTGCAATCCTCCTGTCTCTGCCTCCAGAGTAGATGGAATTATGAGCCTGTACCATGTCAGTATTCATTCTTACTCATCAAATATGAAGCATATTTCTAGGTACCCAAGCCATCAGGAATTCTATTTAAAATCCTGTAGCATGTATTCCCTGGGCAACACCGTGGCTTTCGTTGGGAGCTTTGTCTGTGGGTCTGCCACTCACATTGTCTACACTCATCGTCTCCTCCACAGTAATTCCCATAAAGACGCAAATCTTCAATTGGGAACTCAAAATGTACCTGTGTGATTGTGGATTTTAGGCTGGCTTTAAAGAAACAATTCTCCGTTCAAAGGAAACATACAAACCTCTGCTTTGATTGATAGTTTTGTGGGTACCCACACAAGCTGTCATATTCTCATTCATAGATTATCCGGAAGTGGAGTGATACAAAACAATGCCTTATCACCTTCCTTCCCCCAGTTCTATTGTTCCAAGGGGAGACATGTCTGTCTTTTTCTTCTAATCTCCACCAGCAGCCGTGTCTGTTTCTGATATTTGCAGGGTGTGCCTCCTTTACTTTGTAATTACTCAAAATTTCTACCCCTTACCATGAGAATCTGAAACTCAAAACCAAATTTTGGCTGTTGAGATAGGCCTCTCTTCCAGGTCAGTTTGTAGGATTAGTGTAAATCAAACTGCGGCAGAAGGCAACTAGGGATAGCTGGTAAATATCATTCACTTACAGATGCTCACACAACCAAATCCCAAGCATTGCCTCTCGTCTACCGACAAAGTTGACACCTCTGTCTGCCTGCTGCGTCTCCTCACTGGGACCTCCTCAGAACAGCCATGGAGTCCAGAGCGTAGTCCTTGTCTTCCTTCCAAATTCAATTTCTCCTGCTTCCATCTCCTCTCCATTGCTGTCTGCTCCCCAGACAGCTCGTTTCAAATCCGTGTCAACGTCGGCTTTCCCCTGTCTGTAGCTTCTCAGATTGAATTCTTCACTCAGCCATCACAGCTTTACTGTGAAATTGAATGATAATTTCCCATTCTTTTCCCTGCACATTGTCACATACTTGGAGGATATTCTCACCACTAAGACTAGATGCTGAATTCATTTCCTCTCCTTTTTCTTTGTGTGTGAGACGGGCGCAAAACTGTTCATGTGAGTAGGTGCATATGTGCACCTACATGTCGGTCTATCTATCTATCTCATCTATGTATCTGTGTATCTATTTATCCATCTACCCACTTTTTGATTCATCCACTGTTTTTACAGGTAGATTCTCATGTAGCCCAGGCTGTTCTCAGTCTGGTTCTGTGCCTGAGAATGATCTTGAACTCTTGCTCTTCTGGACTCTACCTTCCAACTGCTAGGATTATAAGCAATATGCCCCAACGACCTCCTATTCTATCATGCTCTAAATTCTTTTGAAAATACATTTACTTTATTCATTTATTTCTATGTGTGTATGTGTGCACTATGTCACGGCATGTCTGAAGAGCTCAGAGAGCAACATGTAGAGTCAGTTGCCTCTTCTTCCATGTGGGTCCTGAGGATTGAGCTCAGGGTGTCACTTTTACTGAATGAGCCATCTCGCCAGCCCTCCAAATTCTTTAGTGATGTGTATTTCCCTAAATTCTTCAATCTTCTAGCCTTGACCCACTTGTAATCGTCTCTCATTCTTCTTTGCCTTTATGAAAGCCATCTGGTGTTGCTCCTCGGTTTGCCCTTCCCTTGAAGAAAAGCCCTTCTTCCTGCAAGAGAGGAGGGCTCTGCTGTCCAGCTGTAAATGGTTTCTTCAGGTTGTCATCCCTCACCCCTCACCCCCCTCCACAGACATTCTTCTGGTCACTAGGCCAGAGCTGTCTTCCCCTTTCCGAACATCTAGAACTTAAATCCTCTGTCTGAAGCATTTATTGCCTCAGATTATTACCCCCAACCCCAGCTTGTTCCAGATCTCTTTTCTTCTGCTATATTGATGATTAAACCCAAGCCATGCATACACTTTACCACTGAGCCACACTGTCCATGTTTCTTTTACTCTTCATTTGTAGACAAGGTCTCACTCACCTTCCCAGGCAGGCCTTGAATGTGCTTAGAAGCCCAAGCTGGGTTTGAAGTGCACCCTTCTTGCTTCCACCTCACAAGCAGCTGGGTTTCTAGGCCTACACTTTTAGGTCTGATTTTAGTACCCATTTTCTTGATGTTCAGGCTTAAAAATCTATTAGACATCGCTACAGCTTCATCACGTTCCCTTTTCCTGAAGGCAGATCCCAGGCTGAGCCTTTTCTTTTTCTTTCTTTCTTTTTTTTTTTTTTAAATTAGATATTTTCTTTATATACATTTCAAATGCTATCCCGAAAGTTTCCCATACCCTCCCCCCCGCCCTGCTCCCCTACCCACCCACTCCCACTTCTTGGCCCTGGTGTTTCCCTGTACTGGGGCATATAAAGTTTTCTAGACCAAGGGGCCTCTCTTTCCAGTGATGGCCAACTAGGCCATCTTCTGCTACATATGCAGCTAGAGACACGAGCTCTGGGGTACTGGTTAGTTCATATTGTTGTTCCACCTATAGGGTTGCAGACCCCTTCAGCTCCTTGGGTGCTTTCTCTAGCTTCTCCACTGGGGGCCCTGTGTTCCATCTTATAGATGACTGTGAGCATCCCCTTCTGTATTTGCCAGGCACTGGCATAGCCTCATATGAGACAGCTATAACAGGGTCCCTTCAGCAAAATCTTTCTGGCATATGCAATAGTGTCTGGGTTTGGTGACTGATTATGGGATGGATCCCCGGGTGGGATAGTCTCTGGACAGTCCATCCTTTCGTCTTAGCTCCAAACTTTGTCTCTGTAACTCCTTTCATGGGTATTTTGTTCCCTATTCTAAGTAGGAATGAAGTACCCCATCATTGGTCTTCCCTCTTCTTGATTTTCTTGTGTTCTGCAAATTGTATCTTGAGCCCTTTCTTTTGTGAAACAAATGGTAGAAGTTAAGAGAAGAAGTAATAGGACCCTGAAAATGGAGGACTAGGGGCTGGATGGACAGGCAGAGGGATCCTAGGACAGAGGGCAGCCACAGAGAGGAGGCCAGGGTGCAGGCAGGCAAAGTGTTGGTCTGAAAGATTTGGAGAGAGGCTTAAGGGGGAGTCATTTCTACAGCACAGGATAAAGTCTTTCTGTGGGCTCTGTGGCTTTCTTCCCTTCAGCTAAGGCCTTAACAAGGTTTTTTTTTTTTTTTTGAACTACCTTTTACGTTTTACTGAAGATTGTCAGATGTGGCACTGTGTGGAGACAGGCTTTCAGGGGAAGATTAGAAAGGCATTCTCTCTCCCCGTCTTTTTCTCTCTACCTGTCTTTCTCCCCTGCTTCCCCTCCATCTCCCTTTCCCCTCTCTTCTCCTCCCTCCACTTTGCCCTCTCCCTTTCCTCCTTCCCTCTCCCCTTCTCCCCTTACCTCCCTCTCCTCCTCATCTGTCTGTTCCTTGGGAATAATATCTTGCATTTCTTGGTATCCTGTGGGTGCCCTGTAGTATTATGAGTTTAAGAAGTTCATTGCTAACTCAGCTGTTTGCCTGTGACGTTCTTGAACCTTTGTACTTCCTCTCTTTACCCAGTTCCTGTAGAACTGTCATGGTCTCCAGTGTGGGGAATCTATCTCAGTGACTATGTGGGAGATCCATCAGGGCTTGGAAAGAAAATAAAGTAAAAACTAAACAAAGCACGAGTGCACACACCCACAAAGTAATCCTTTAAAATGTTTGCATGTTTATATTATATTCTCATATAAAATATTATAACATTAAAACAATAGAATTGGCATCCAACTAGGTACTGCTTAGCGGTGACAGAATAGAACAGCCTTGGTGCAGATTTAAACAATAGGCTTCTATATCTAGATATCCTTCAAGCAACTAAATACTTCAAAAATACAGATTCCTGAGGTGTGCCAGACCCTTGAGCAAGTGCTGTTGTGTGTTATAGACAGGCACGTGGCAGAGACTTCATAAGCTGGCTAGTTTATCCTCAAGCTACTTACCCATAGCTCCACTGTCCACTGAAGTCTAAGCCTCAAGTCTTCTTGGAGAGGAAGCAAAGTCTCCTCCAAGTGAATGGCTTGCCAAGGCCACAGCAGTAGCAAGGCAAGGGTCTGACCGTGTGTCATTTATTCCCGGGCTCAATCTGGCCCTAGTCATGGGGTTGACTTGCAAACAATGTTAACATTTTCCAGCATTTCCAGACTCTCCCCCTCCCCCTATTCTATCACTCTGGACACTTCCCAGGGGTTTATTATCTATGGAAAGATATCCAGAATGATGTCATGAATACGATTGCTGGTAGAATCTTTCAGAAATTGAGCAAGACCAAGTTGTAGCTTGAGGTCTGGATAGAACACACAGAGAACAAATTAAGACTACTAAATTGTGTCAATTATGATATTTTTTGTTGTTGTTAAAACAGCTGAGCTTTAGTAGGTGTGAGAAGTGCACATGAGATAGACAATGTAAAGAAGGAGCAAGTTTAGGCATTTTGCTTAGATATTTGTTATCCATTTCTTTTTTGGATTATATCTTTGTTTTATGGGCATTGGTGTTTTGTCTGAATGTACGTCTGTGTGATGGTGTCAGATGTTGGAGTTACAGAGAGTTGCAAGCCACCATGTGGGTGCTGGGAATTGAACCTGGTTTATCTGGAAGAGCAGTCAGTGCTCTTAACTGCAGAGCCATTTTCTCCAGCTCTTTGTTATCCATTTGTGTGTGTGTGTGTGTATGTGTGTGTGTGCAGTGAACGGCCTCAAAATTCAGAGGCTTCAAGCACTCCATTTTAATTTTTTCATAATTTCTGTGGATCACCATTCGGGGCACTGCTCCGCTAATTCTTTGGTTCTTACACATCCATTAGCTAGGACGTCCATTAGCTAGGATTACAGTGACATCTGAAGATGTCTGAGCTCCCCCGTGTGATCCTTAGAAGGTTGTGGAGTGGGAACTCGTATTCTCAGAGACTGGTAGCGTTCAGTTTTGTGTTCCTGGGATTCTACAGGTCAATTCACTGCAGAGACAGCCATCAGCACAGCTGAGAGGGAGAGTGGGAAGGGAAGGGAGAAATGGAATTCAGAGTCTGTAATTTAATATGAAAAATGATATCCCCTCACTTCTGCCACACTGGAAGAGAAGACACTCAGTAGGTCCAGCCCATGCTCGGGGGAGGGAATTACCCCAATGGCATGAGCACCTGGGTGGGAGTTTTGGAGGCCATTTCAGAGGCTGCTACACAATGACTTTGGCCCTGGAAGGAGTGGGTGGAGGCATCCAGCAGGAACTTGGACATCTGCACTGGAAGCTCCAGGGACACTCTGGGGTGGAGATACAGATTTGGGACTTTGTTATAAGCAAGGGGTGAAATCATGGGAATAGATAAAGTCAGCAAGGAAAAAAAAACATTTTTAAATATCCACTAATTACTAGTATCCACTAATTACGGTTGGGAGAAAATTGAGATTGAAAGTAAAAACAGATGTAGGAAAAGATAATGTTGCTAAAGGAGACTGCTTGTCACTCCTGTCTTAACGAGATTTTCAGATTGCCCAAGACAGCAGGTTAGGGTATGCATTTCCTGGTATAAAGAAACTTTCATTAGGATCCTGAAATAAAGTTCATTCTCTATTAAAATTATTTAATGTAGGTGACTAATTGAAGCCCAGGGGAAATCGTGTGTTGTTGCCCTCTGTCAGTTTGAGCACAGTGGTCATAATGGATTCCAGATCTTCCAGGTCTCGGGGATGGAGACAATGAATGTCCTCGTGGTGTGACTAATCATGGTCATTTAAGAAATGATGCCCACGGGTCCGCAGTAGCCTGCTGCCCTCCATGAACACTCAGCCCAGGGTGTGTCCCAGAGAAGGATGGGAAAATATCTCATCTGTCTCCTCTGGCCCTGAATCTTTCCTCCCTTTCTGCTTTTGCCTCCTGCTCCTCTTTTGTGTCTAGGATAGTCTTCCAAGACGGTTCTGTGCAGCCAAACCCTACCCTCCTTTCAAGGCACTACCCAAATCCCATCTCGTCCATTAAGGCTTCCAAACCAGAGCAGTCATACCACTCCACCCAACCCTCTCCCCTGTGGACGCCTTGCTTTGGTGACACCCAGCTCTGGGATGATTCTTCAAGCCATTTTCTGTGCTGGCCTTTGTCTTGCAGGCCAGGTAAATGGTAAACTTTGCTGATTGGAGACCCTCAGTCCAAAGGTCTGTTTTCAGGCCTGTGAGCTGTAAAAAGTCACATCACCTTTCCATCATTGAAAAAGCTCAGCAGAGTGCTTCATTGCCTGTGAAAATTAAATGGAGCTCAAGTGTCAATCAAGTTCCACAGATAAAATCTGAGTTTTGCCTATAAAATGCTTGAAGTACTTGCCTTCGCCTCTTGGCTTCCTGCTTGCCGTGTTTGGAACTTTGCAGATATGGCCTCCTTCTGAGAGGATGCGAAGTGCCCTGGAAAGGATTTTTAGGGGCGTCTGCAAGATCTACCCTGGGATGGCACACAGAGCTGGTGTTTGGTAAACATGGGTTGAATGGTACCCAGGGAGGGTGTGTTTTTAATTTGTGATGGATCCAGTGTTACATCCCTTCTTGCTGGCCAGGCCTCTTCTTTACTCTCCTCTGCTGTTGGGCTGGTATCTGTTATGTCTGGTAAGAAAAAAAAAAATGACAGGCAATACCAGGGTGGGACCCAGAACTCATCAAAACACAAGTGAAATGAGACTGGGAAATGGAGCTGTTGTTTTGGGTGGAGAGGAACTGTTTGCTTTGGGGGATTGAGGTAATGAAAGCTATTTCAATAACATAATTCAACATTTGTACATGCTCTTTGCCAGCAGTATGGCTAGGCGAACCTCACCCAGGGACCCCCATCTGCAAAATGCAAAGGCTAAGTCTGAAGTGAGAACAAATTCTCCCCTCTGTTCAACAGAAGACAAAACAATATAGACCCTGTGGTTATGACTATGTAAGATGTGTCACAGGGACAAAGACTCATGAGAACTGGAGAAAACGTTAGAATGGCGGGATTATAGGGAAAGACATAAAAGTTAAGTAGTCAAAATGTTTCTTTGATAAAGAAAAGTTCTGGAAAATGATGGCAATATAGTCTCATCTTTGGTGAGGTGGTTAGAAGAGGGCACTTTATTTTGGTCAAATTGGCTAATGAATAACTAAGTAATAAAAGGTAGAACACACAGATACATCATTCAATGGCTATCAGTCAACTTACACTTATATTCATCTCCACAGCCAAGATTCACTTCATTCATTCTTAAGAAAGCAGTGGGGCAACTGAGGCCCAGTGAGCACACCGCACACCAAGACTCTGTCAGTGGCTGCAAATGTGTGGGTGTCTTTCTTCAGTACAGAGAATAATAATGGAGTGGGTGAAGAATGGGGTGAGATTTTGAAGTTGTCATCATATCACTCCCCAGGAAGGGATTCCATTGGCTCTTTCAGCTAATATCTATGGTTCTCTTTTGTAGGAAAAGCTGTTCCATGTGGAAGTCCCAGGGAGGAGAAACTGAAAGCGAAAGGCAGGCTGGAGGTCTGCCGAAGCCCTTGCCAGCTCTCCACTCGCTGGGGAGAACTTGGGGATCATACTGTGAGATAAATGGAACCCTTACTGGGGTTTGCTCTGTGCTACCTGGACAAAGCCTTCTGAGGGCCCTGCGTTCAGTTGCTCTGTTCCATTTTGTTGCCAAGGGGCAGCCTCCAGGAGACAGGGGGCAGGATCACATTGCCTCTCGCATACCACTTGAATACAGAGAAATCAGGCAGTTTCCAGATTGCACAGTGGGTTCAGAACAGCCTGATACACAGAGATCAGGCCAAAGTCCTCCCTAACCCCCAGAAGCCTTGCTTCTGCTGACCATGGGACTATGGTTCCTCGGTTTGGACCCCTTTCCTACCCTTAGTAATATCCCTACCACCCCTCTTTGAATTTGGGGATCTTTGAAAAATAGCCATGTCAATGTCCACCACAGACTTTAAAAAACTGGGTCCTTGCCTATTTCTTTTTAAGTTCCTAGATCCTACTGTGTATCTATAGTTAAGAACCTTTGCTCTCTCTTTCTAAGTCGTCATGGTGCCTTAAAAGGGTTCAATGATACTTTCTCAGGGAAGCCTCCTCTATTGGCCCTAGCCTATGTCTAGTCATGGTCACATACATCATCTAAGCAGTGCCCCGTGTTTGTTGGCATGTAACATATGAGCTATTATTTGTTTCAAGCTTGCCTTCCCTGTCGACCACCTGCTGTGCAAAGGGACTGAAACTCCTGGCTTACTTGCAAGTGATTCTGATTCATCCGTGCGCCAGGTGGCACAAGTGTTCAATAGCTACTTCTTCAATGAATGGTTCTTTATTTGACGACATTTGGGGGGTATATGTGCTCACTTGTGCGCATGCGTATGCCGAGTACATTGGTCAGAGGACACGTTCAGGATTCTCTCCTTCCTTCTGCCAGGTAGTTCCTGGGGCTAGAACGCAGGTTACCAGGCTTGGTGCTTTATTTGCTCGGAGCCATTTCCTGGCCCTCGAATGAACACCTCTTTACTCACCTGAAGATGTAGGACGGAATCTCCAGTTCATGGATCTGTAAAGAGGATTTTTCTTTTGAAAGTTGTTGAAAGGACTTTTTAAGACCTTAATTAAATCAGATAATATATTTAAATAATTATGAATTTAAATCTTCCTATTCAGGTATCGAAGCAGTGCAGTGAGTCCATTATCATGAGGCGTGGTCCATTTTGAAAAGAAGATGGAGTTGATAACATGCCTCGATCTCTATAATCTCATATCCGGGCACAAGAAGTTGAAAACAAGAAAAATCCGGTTCAACAAGATGCATGCATTCTTAGGGTAACTGTGCTGAAAGTGACAGTGGGTGACTGGGAGTCCCTGGTCCCTGCGGTAGTCTGATGTGGACTTCAGCTAAGCTGTAGTGCTGAGGACTTTTGGGTACTTGTGTATTCTAGACACCCCCACCCCACCCCAATCCCATGCATGTGTGTGTATGTGCTCTCTGTATATAGTGTGTGCTCATGTGAAAATAGGGTTATTTCAGGAGACCCCATTCTTAACTGAGAGTTGGGCGGGAGGATTGTCTGAAACCCAAATCACAGGCCCCCACATCACAGACTGAGACTTTCGAAGCCTCTTGATTTAGCCTAGGTGAGTAGCTTGACCTGAGCCTCGGGAGAATTGCTTCTCCAGGGGGCTCCTGACACTGGCATGTCCCTTTCGCCGCTAACCTGTTGACTGGCTCAGTGGTGGTGGCCTCGCCACAAGCCCTGCCTGAGCCTTGGAGCCTACAATTTCTCCTCCCAGCCAGACAGCAGAAGACTGGGCTGAGAAGCGAGGGCCACTGCCACAGGGCCCCTTTCCAGCCAGGGCTTCCTGGGCCTCGTTGGCCAAGGTGTCCAGCATGCGTTCTCCGCGCAGGTGGCCCAGCTCTCCGTGCTTCTGATCGCGGGAATCTCAGGTCTAGACCTCTCAGCCGCAGGCAGATCGGTCTAAACCGCTACTCCACCTCTTCCCATTCCCTCTCTTCCCCACCCCGGGACGGAATATCCCAGGCCAGGCAGGACTGGATCACCTCCGCCTCCTCCCAGGACTCTGATTCTGCGAATGAGGGAGGCCCGGGTCCGGGCGGTGGCTGGCAGAGGGGAGTGGAAAGGGAGGATAGATGGGGCCGGGGGTGGGGTGGTGATGGGGGGAGGTGGGGAGGGTGTCATTTTCTTTTTCTTTCTTTCTTTTTTTAAAAAAGTATTTCTCTCGCGAGAAACCGCTGCGCGGACGATACTTGAAGAGGTGGGAAAGGAGGGGGCCGCAGAGTTGGGGCAGAGACTGTGGGTGCCACAGGCGGCCACAGCTGGGACAGCTGCGGAGCAGAGCAGCCACCGCCGCCTGAGAGTCCGAGCCGCTAGTCCAGTGGGTCTCATGGGGTCCCGCCAGGGTCGGGCGGCAGGCGGGTGGCTGGAGGGCTGTTTGCGCGGCATCCAGGGCAGGAGGCCGGGCAGGGTGAGGGGATGTCTCGAGCATCTGCAGCTGGCCCTCTCTGCCTGACAGCTGCAAGATCCGGGACTGCAGTGCCCTGCTCCACGTCGGATGCAGGGGACTGGCGGGGTTGGCCATGACCCGGTATGTGGGCGGAGAGGACCCTGTTTGGAGAGCTGGGGCGTCAGCCGTCACCGCGCGCAATCAGTGCCATTAAGACAGTGTGGGCAGTCCGCTCGCGGGACGCCTTGGCTCCCTGGGGACACGGTACTTGGCGCCGCGAGGCCACAGGGTCCGCGGATGCCAGTCGCCGGGTTCTGGCTCTGCAGCCAGCTGGGATCGAGTGGTCCTCGTTCCTCCGAGTAACTGCGCCACGCGCAGGCGGCGCGCGGTCTGGGCTCGGCACCGGGGACTGCGAGCTTTCAGCATCCCGGAGCCCTGAGTGTCTCTCCCCCGCCTTGGGGACTTGTCTGTGTTGCAGGACGGGCAGGGTCTACCCGAAGTGGGAGCAGTCCCGGGAGAAGAAAGCGGTAGGACCCAGGCCGGGACCTCCCTGCATCAGGACAGCGGGACAGTGAGACAGCGGGACCCCGGAGACGCGGGCCGCTGGAAGGCGCGGCGGCGGCGGCGGAGCGAGTGGCGGCCGGCGGCACCATGCGGCGAGGAGGGCTGCTGGAGGTCGCGCTGGCGTTCGCCCTGCTCCTCCAGTCCTACACGAGCCATGGGGCAGACGCCAATTTGGAGGCTGGGAGCCTGAAGGAGACCAGAGCCAATCGGGCCAAGAGAAGAGGCGGCGGAGGACACGATGCGCTGAAAGGGTAAGGGAAGCTCCCAGCTGCTTCGGTGTGCCTCCCCTCGCCCTTTTTGGGACTTTAAGATCCACAGCAACTGACAGGGCAGGTTCTGGCCGGTAGAGGACCCTGGGTGAGATCCCTAGGAGACAGCCTGGAAGTGCCAAAGTTACTCGGTCATCAACTCTTGTTCAGATAACTCGCCTTGTTCCTGGCCCAGAGGAGAGGTTCTGGCTGGAGGGAATCCTGGGCCATTGTTGAAGCAGATTTGGGGAGGCGAGAATGGTTCCTTGTGGAAGAAGGGGAGGAGCTGAAACCCAGAGAAAGGGAGAAGCCCACTGCTTCTGCTGCTTACCAGTTCCAGTAGTGTTCAGGGAGAAGTGCTTTTTCCCGTGTGGGCATCAGCTATTTGGGAGGTATCGTTGAAAGCGAAGAATCCAGAGACTGAGATGAGATGCGTGGTCAGGAGATGGTCCTTCTTTAAGTCATTCTCATGAAAACCAGAGCTGTACACTCGCTTTCAGACACCTACCCTGGAAGTTTGCAAGGCAGAGGTTTTTGAACACTAGTGTCCGGTCTGCGTGAGCTCCCCTAAGCGGGTGTTCATGCCGCATCTTCTTGGAAAACCCTGTACTATCAGCTTCCCATGCCCTAGTGTCGCAGCTGGGATGATTTAAATCGGTCAGGTTGTCTGTCTAAGGCTTGGCAGTTTCCGGAGCTGAAGGAGATGGAAATAATTCCTTTAAGAGTCTTTAATCGTTTGAAAAGGACAATCTCTGATATTAAGTTGGAGTCTCTATTAGAAGTGGTAAGATGGAAATAAACGGCCATGGTTCTGTCCTTTGGAAGAGCCTGCTCAATGATTGAAGGGAGTGCACATGCTGAAGTTTCTTGTCATTCTAGGGGTGCATTTTTCCTGGCTTGATAAGAGTTCAGTAAATGGGTGGAAAATTGATTTTAATATGTTCTCAAGACGGCTTTGTTTGATTCAGCATCTTTTTTTCAAAAATATATTTCTGCTGCACAAAATCATCTTAGTATCTATTGTGATGGCATTGCTCATATATATGTCAATATAAATGAATATATATATATATATATATTCATATATATATGGAGGGGGAGAGAGAGCGAGAGAAAGGGAGAGAGAGAGAGAGAGAGAGAGAGAGAGAGAGAGAGAGAGAGAGAGAGAGATCTTTCACTCTGGGTTGCAAGTCTTAAGGCCAGAGTTTTGCCGGATCTTAGTAGTATGCTTCTGTTACCAATTTGCGTGTCTCTTTTTGAGAAGACAACCTGACAAGCAGAGAGGTGTCCTTTCTCTGCTGACAGAGCTGCACTTTACCACACCATTGGGTATGGTGATGCTTATGAATATAGTGTTATTGTCTGTACTTCTCCTAGTGCCTGATCTGACAGACCCCCGCCCATTGCAGTTTTTAAAAGATTTTATTTATTATAAATAAGTACACTGTTGCTGTCTTCAGTCACATGAGAAGAGGGCATCAGATCTCATTATGGGTGGTTATGAGCCACTATGTGATTGCTGGGATTTGAACTCAGGACCTTCAGAAGAGCAGTCAGTGCTCTTACCCACTGAGCCATCTTGCCAGCCCCCATTGCAATTTTTATAAATCTTTTTTAAAACACATAGTATTAGTATAATAGCTACTATGAGTATTCCTAGCTCTTATAATATTTATAAGGTTTTCTGCCTCTATTTCTATGTATGGCTGTGGTAAAATTTCTTTAAGAGATATACAATTAAAAGTACTTCTCTCCTGCTTTTTATATACATTACACATATTTTTCTAACAAAATTATAAACATATATACATATCCACATATGAAGCACATATATATTATATATATACATGTTATATATATGTTTGAACATATATATGTGCATATGTTTTACTACATGGATGTGCTGTATATAATATGTGCCTTCACTTTTTATATATTTTCAGTGTATCTAACGGTTAACTTATGTTCTTTTGGTTTGTAGATTCCCATGATATGGTGGCACAGGTCTCAAATAATGGTCCTTGAGATTATAGTAAATCTTTCACTATTAACAACATCTTTCTGTGTAATTACATGCATATGCATACATAAGCTTATATGTGATCCAAGTAGAACTGCCGGATCAAAGCTTTGCTTAGATTCTAAACACAACTTACCCAGGTGCTTATTTTGAAATCTCTCTTTACTCACTGCTATTACAGTCTCACATGAAGAAGCTTTCAGCCATGGTCTGCTGTGTAAACCATAAGAAGAGCAAGCTATGCACAGTGTTTGTCCAGTTATAAGGTTTCTGTTTGTCTTCACTAACATGTGTGTAGTTCAAAGCTACCTCTAACTACACTGACACCTGCTCATTGTGTGGATGGGCATGCTGGGTTTCTGAAGTGGAGGTGGTTTGTAGTCCCCAAGGCTTGTGTGAAACAGAGGTGATGACTTTTGACAACTTGCTAATAATTTACACACTGATGTCTGGCGTGGGCTGTCTGCTTGCCCACACCCAATACCCTCTGCTTTTCCTCTGACATGATGGTACCAGCCCCAAGTCCTGTGTTCTTTTCCTATCAGGTGTCTCCTGCTCTGCAGACTGGAGAACCTGACCCCCACTAGGCATGCCACCCAAGTCTGTCTCCTCTCCTGATTCCCATTGCAGATGTTTTCTTCCTTTTTTCTTCTTGCTGGGCAGCAGAAGTTATTCCACTGTGGAAATGTAAGCATCCTCAATCCTCACTCCAACTTTTGCTGTGTTTTCTTGGAACAAATGGCCAATTATTGCTTTTAGGGGAAAATGTCTTTCCTTTCTTTCTTTCTTTCTTTCTTTCTTTCTTTCTTTCTTTCTTTCTTTCTTTCTTTCTTTCTCTCTCTCTCTCTCTCTCTCTCTCTTTCAATTAAAAGATATGGTGATTCCCCATTTGCTCAGTAAAAACCACGTTTCCTCAATTTTCCACAGAAAGTTTGAATCTGTATTTATTTTTATATTATACTTATTTGTTGTATGTGTTTGGGCAACACTGTGTGTGTGTGTGTGTCTAGAGGGCAACTTGCAAACATTGAATCTCTCACTCCTTCATTAGGTTCTGGGTATTGAACTAAAGTTGTCACATTTGGCAGTAGGCACCTTTGCCCACTGAGCCATCTCACTGGCCCAAAGTTTGCAAGTGTAAAAATAATTTTCAAATAGTAAATGCATGTAGTAGTTTTCTTTTGCATGGCCGTGTGTAAAAAGACTTGATGAGAAATAACACAGTCAGAACTGTGGGCATTTCAGTTCATAAGAATTTTTCTCAGCTAAATTTTAACACTGGGATTGGGTAAAAAGTGGAAGATGGCTCAGTAGTACACACCCAGCATCACCAAGGACAATAGCAAGAAAAGCAACAAGCCAGCCCTAGTTGGAGAGAGGAGTTATGCGCCCTTTCTTTATGATGGCCTTATTGCTTTAGTGCCCAAATAAGGAAATATTACAGTTTTATGCCAAAGGGAGACATTCCTTAGTCTGAAACTCTTTTTCCCAAGTCTCCAGTAATAGGGAATGAGTCTTGTGTCCTTGTTGCTAGTTCTTGATAGACTGACAGGTTGACAGGCTGACAGGTTGACACAGGCTGACAGGTTGACTGATAGACTGACAGATTGACACAGACTGACAATCTGACAGGTTGACATATTGATAGGCTGACAGGTTGACACAGGCTGGCAGGCTGACAGGCTGAGAGGTTGACAGGCTGAGAGGTTTACAGGCTGACACAGGCTAACAGGCTGATAGGCTGACAGGCTGACAGATTGATAGGCTGACAGGTTGATACAGGCTGACAGGCTGAGAGGTTGACACAGGCTGACAGGCTGAGAGGTTGACACAGGCTCACAGGCTGAGAGGTTGACACAGGCTGACGACAGGTTGACAGGCTAACATAGGCTAACAGGCTGATAGGCTGACAGGCTGACAGATTGATAGGCTGACAGGTTGACACAGGCTGACAGGCTGACAGGTTGACAGGTTGACACAGGCTGACAGGTTGACATGTTGACACAGGCTGTTACAAGTTGACAGGGTGACAGGCTGACAGACTGACATGTTGACAGTGACAGGACTGCCATGTGTTTTGCAAAGTTTGTCATCCTTCTCATGATTCTCTTTGGTCTTTGTTTATTTCTTTACATTGTCCAGAGTTTGTATTACTATAAAAACATATGGAACAGCTCATAGTCAAGGTAGATTATGTGATGGCAAATTCCAGAAATTAATTACAGAACTGAGTTCCTAATGAAGTTTCATGGGAATAACGAGGCTTTGAAAAGCCTGTTTAACTCATAAAAACAGCGTTAAGACACTGTCTTTTGTCGTCACATTTATGAGCAGAGGGAGCTAATATATTGGGACACAAGTTAAAAAACAGATTTTCTTAAGCAGAAGGTTTATGTAATTTCAATTTTTAAATAAAAAAGATAAAATATTTGACTTTTTCATCTATGCCTTTAGGGCATAGAGAGAGTTTAAAGAAACGAGTAAGCTATTGTTATAAATGAATAAAAACACACATCAACATACAGCGTCACAATTTGAGAGTGGACAGCAATGCAAGTCTAGACAAACCTTCAAGCTTTTTCTTCTTTTTTCTTTTCTTCCAGACAGGGTTTCTCTGTGTAGCCCTGGCTGTCCTGGAACTCACTCTGTAGACCAGGCTGGCCTCGAACTCAGAAATCCGCCTGCCTCTGCCTCCCAAGTGCTGGAATTTAAATTATGTGCCACCACTGCTTGGCACACCTTCAAGCTTAACTGGAATTTTAAATAATATTGAAAGTTTCCTTTGTTGAAAATCATAGCATTATACTAATAACCCGTAACTACTCCAACAAAATGCCAAACAATTAAAATATTCATTCCAGACACTCTGGAAGCTTTAGCTTTGGTTTTCACTGTGAATGCTTTTTTGGAAGACAAGTAAACTATTTTAACAACTCTTTTGATTCTGGGCACTGCCCAGCAAATGGGCTTACTTTAATAAAACTCTTCGAGAAAGCTGAAATCAATAATATATCAAACACAACACAAAAAGTCTATAAACATTTATTGTTTCATGATTATTAAACAGTGATTATCCCTTGTGTGGTCACATATATGGGTGTGCGTATTTTTGGGTGTGCAGGTGTACGTGTGTGTTTGTGTGTGATGAGGGGTGGTGAACCAGCACATGTATGGATGGAGGTCAGAGGTCAGCTCAAGGCATCATTTCTCAGGAGCCATCTACCTTGTTTACTGAAGCTGGGGTTGTTCTCTGACTGGCCAGTGAGCACCCGAGGATTGTCTGTCTCTGCCTCTCAGGACTGTAGGTCCGGGTTTGCACTACCTGTCTGGCTTGTTGAGTTGATGTTAGGGATTGAACTGAAGCCCACGTTTTTCTGTGAAGGTCTCTCCCTAGACCCTAGACTCGATTTTCTTTCCTATTAGTTTGTAAAAATCATCAAAGGCAAGAGTCAAATCATAATATCATCAATCATAACTCATAACAGCACTAATAAAACCACTAATATCATTAAATGAGTTTTAAAGGACCACTAATTCTGAAAGCCTTTATTGAAACCCAGTGTTTGCTTAGTTCAGTGGAATTCCAGAAATGTGTAACAACACACAGCTTGGAGGGGCTTCATAGTTTACAGAAGACCAAAAAAACCATTAACAGAAGAACAGCCAAGAACAGAGAGTCTGCTATTAGGCTGAACAACTACTGCAGCATAGTTCTCCTTGATTTGATGAAGTTAAGTACTGATAAATTCTGCCAAGGACTTTGAGAGAGTGTATTGGTCATCCTGGAGGTGAGGGCAGGGCAGGGCAGGGCAGGGCAGGGCAGGGCAGGGCAGGGCAGGGCAGGGCAGGGCAGGGCAGGGCAGGGCAATCAAAACTACGTGAATATAGTTTCTATTAAGCTTGTACCCATTTCACAGCATTATACATTAAAATCATTGTATCTCTAAACAGTGACTTAGGGCCCTGTGTAATAATAGTGTATGAAGCATTGCTTAATCAACATTTATGTGCAGAAACTGCTCTATATATGTCATAAGTACATATATAATTTTCATCTAATCCATGCAGTATTTCTAGGAGAGAGCAGTCTGATCCATCCACTCATCCTGACAAATATAAACAAAGTCTTACTATTCAATTTTTAAAAATTATTTTTTTGTGGTTTTGATTTCTTTCCTCAATGGGCTAAGATATAAGATGCAGGACTAAGTTATTGGTAAAATTCCACTTAAAATTTTTAGTATTCTGTAGTAATAGTTCAAAAATCCTAAGTATGGATAATCTTATTACTTAGTTAAATAAAAATGTTTTGAGACTTCAGACAGATATTAGTAAAATAGAAAGAATCGTAAAATGTCAGTGCCATCAAGGACTTGGGTGGTACGTATATTGTATTTTAATATTAGAGCTTGCATTTTTACTAAGGCGGTAGTGACCATCTCAGATATACCTCTCTGTGCTCTCTAGCCTCTGAGCTGAGAGTATTGCATATTAATTTTATCATCCAGAATCTCTTATTTTCTAATTCTAAGTAGGAAAGCTCTCTCGAGTAGAGTTAAGCAACACATATCTCTTTCCAGGAATGCTGATGTATAGTTTACATTTTAGCTGGCAAAGATGAATTATGTAACTATTTGCTTCACTTTTTTATATAGCTTATCTGCAAACTCACAATTTTTTAATATTAAATGGAAGAAATTATTGTTAAAATAGCAAGCTTTGGTGCATCTATGACAATCATACTTTAGTAGTATTAATTACTCAACTATAACTCCTTACTAGGGAGATTAAATGTCTTTGCACATTTAACAGTTTGGAAAAAAAACCAAAGAATGTAGAGTTCCATTCATTACCCCAGGGAAATCAACTCGAGTTAGGAAACCTGGCTTCGCAAAACTTTTAACTTAATATTTTGTTGCTTTCGGCTAAATTAAATTTTATAGCTGGTAAATGTCTTTCTTCAGTCCTCTTGATACCTTCTTTCCCTAGGATGATCTCCTGGGTAGTTGAAGGTGTATTCTGTTACAGGCCAACAGAAGCATTGTCAGAAAGAGATTAATAAGAAAAGATATCACAGTAAAATTCACTGTGTCTGCAAACTGTGGACTAGACTGCGTTTGAGAACGAAGTTTTGTTGACTCATTTGTGCATATGTTACCGCAGGGCCGCCTACTCTGTGCAGCCCCTGAATGATGCAGCTGTGACAGAGGAGATGGGACTTCTGCAAAATGGAAATATTTGCTGTCTGTCCCTTTACAGAGATAGTTTCACAGCCTCTGACTGTGCAGTAAAAAGGTGGTGGAGAGGTACATGCCTTGTGTGCTTCATTTCTCTGAGAGTTCTTAGGAATCGGGCATGGGTAGGGGTCAGTAGGTGGTTGTGGATGCTTAGATATGAACCAATTTTGACTGACTGACTGTGCAAGGTTAATTATATAAATCAGAGGTTGGAGGAAACAGAAAATGGGCATAAAGAGAAAAGATGAGGGAAGAAAACATAAGGTGAAGAGGATGTGAAGTATTTGGGATGGGGGAGGGGGACAGACACCCGGCACAGGAGGCCAGGTTTGCACACTGCACAGATCTACTGGCACCGTTCAGTGTGGTCTGGTTTGCTGCCTTGTGAGCCTGTACAAAGGCCATGCTGTTAAGGGCAGGAGAGGGAATCGGAAGAAGTGTCACACTCCTCACTGCTGAGAAAAGCTAGGATGAGGAAGGCTCCAAGATGGCAGCAAGGTCAGCTCTGTGGTGCGGAAGCAGTGGGGTGAAAGCCGTGCGGGGGTGTAGGAGGACCAGAGGCTGGGAGTCTCGGGAGCAATGTGGGGTTCACCGAGAGTAGACTGAGCAAAAGCAGGGGAGTTGGTGATGAAGAAGATGCTCAGATTGCTCCAGGTCTAACTGAACAGCTGGTGGGAAGAGATAAAGGAGAAGAGAGCCTAGAATGTTCCTACCACATATAAATTAAATTTCTCACACGTTGAAGACATAATAGCTCATTCCTCTTCTTAAAAGAAGAGCACACAGGATCACCCTGGGATTCCCACGACCACACGACCCCGACTCTCATTCACGGTTTGGTTATCTTTTGCTATTAGGAAGTTGCTCTGAATACTTGGTTTTACAGTTCTGTGGGTCAGGAGTATAGACAGAGACTCCCGTGTTGGCTCCTCATAGTGCCTGGTGGTCAGGGTGAGGGACAGCAGGAGGCTCCCATGTCTGAGCCATCTAAATAGAGAGAAATAAAGATGTTGGGCTCTGGTGGGGGGGTTCTCAGGTTTTAAAGCTCTCTCATGTAGTCTCTGGCCTGGGGCTGTCCCTTCAGATGGAACCATTAAGTATGTTTTTGTCAATGGGAAAACTGAGCCCGCCATACACAGCTAGGCCTTGCTCAGGCTGTGTCTGTTGGCACTGCTTCTTGGTGACATGTTGGATCCCCATGTCCTGAATGTAGGCCGACTCAAATGGCTGCAGACTGGTTGAGCTTGACTGGGTTCATGTGCTCCAAGGGTTGGCTACATTCCTCAGACCACTTCCTGTGGTCTCGGACTGTCTTCCATTGGTGGCCTTTCTGCATGATCTCCCCAGAAACAAAGCCAGCCTCTCTACATAGTGGTTCTGGGTCTCCCAGGAACACGCACATGGAAGCCACTAGATTCTCTTCAAACCTAGCCTGAAATCATATGACCAGGAATTCCATGGAAGTCATGGGCTTTGCCCAGATTCAAGGACTTGGACAACAGATGCTGCCTTTGTGCTAGAGGAGCAGTGTGTCTCTGCAGGGTAAGGAGGGACTCTTGTGAGCACAGTTAGAGACTAGTGTGCAGAGCGAAGCAATGGGTGTTTGAAAGAGATAATCCAGTACTTTTGGTTTGAATTCTGGCATGATCTAATCCCTGTTTTCCACTGAGGGTGAGACTGTGATGTGTAGTGTATCTTGCTGTGCGGCCTCGGAACGAGAATGCCCCATGGATAACATGCCAGGACAGTTCTATTGGACCAGTGTTTAAGAGCAGTATCCCCGCCTCATGCGCAGCTCCCCACTGAAAGCACACATGGCCTTCGGAAATGAGATTACAGTTTATTTACATATAAGCACTATAAACACACACCCTTTTTGCCTTCCTTTAGAATTATGAAATGCAGTGGAAATTCTGATGTGAAACCACTTTGTTTTTCTCCTCCTTCTTCTTCTCCTCCTCCTCTTTTTTTGGGGGGGGGTTTGTTTGTTTGTTTGTTTTTTGTTGTTGTTGTTTTTTTTTTTTGGTTTTTCGAGACAGGGTTTCTCTGTGTAGCCCTGGCTGTCCTGGAACTCACTTTGTAGACCAGGCTGGCCTCGAACTCAGAAATCCGCCTGCCTCTGCCTCCCGAGTGCTGGGATTAAAGATGCACACTACCACGCCCAGCTTACTCTGCTTTATTAACTTAAGTGTTCAGCACTTTGGCCTTGCTTTTCTGTGGGATTCTGCCTTCAATTCCTTTCCTAGCTGCATTTTTCTCCATCTGTTGGACAATCCTTCCCATTTTGGTTTTGTGTATGTTTTGGTTTTGGAACCAGGGGTTACAGATCACAACCAGCAGTACGTTTGTAGTTGCCAGTGGAGCTGATGTTGTCAAGGAACTGGACTGTACCATGCTTGTTCTAGTGGGAGTGACCACAGCGCCACTGAAGAAAACCAGATCGGATTGTTCGAGTTCTGCACTATAGCAAATATGGCTTTAAGTTTCCTGTGACTTTGCAACTTTCGTGGTATTTTCAGTTAAAGATATCACTCAGCGTGTTTACTCAAGCCCCTCAGAGCAGAAGGGAGGAAGGAAAATCCCCCATCTCCACCATTCCCAGCCAGAAATGTATTCCAGACAGAGCAGGCAGGGTGGGAGAACGGCCCCATTAGACAAGTGATTTGGGTCAGTGTTTCGAAGGGCTGTGAATTCCTAGACCATCCGTCATACTTACATTCAAATATACACATCGAATTCCAAATATAGCACCGCCATTTATGACACTGGTGTTGGGAGACAGGATTTATGTCAGCCCTGTGGATACACTCGGTCTGTGGTTAAATTTCATGACGATCTCTGTATTAAGGAAGAGCCTATGCCCGGGGACGATTTTCTTTCCTTTCACCTCTTCCTCATTGCCATCTTTGTCCCTTGACTTTTCCCTCTCTCACCTTTTCCTTTTTAGACAGACTAATCACGATGCAGTCCAGGCTGCCTTTGAACCTTCCTACAGTGGCTTTCCAGGCTGAGTGTGTGGTGACATGCCTGTGATTCTAGACAGAGGCCAAAGACAGCAGTGATGAAGGTGGTAGCAAAACCCAGCCCCGTACTAGGACTGCATCACTGCCATTGAGCCTGGATCTGCCTTCTTCTCTTACATCACCCAGCCCCATACTAGGACTGCATGGCTGCCACTGAGCCTGGATCCACCTTCTCCTTCTCTTACTCATTGGCTCAGCTTTCTCTTCTTTTGAGAGTAACTTTATAACTTCAGCTACAAACAAAACGGGGCAAATAGAAATATTAGAGTTTGACGATTAAGAAAAATAAACACATCCCAAGGAATAAGGAAGCCTGTTTACGTGGGAGACTAGGAATCTTCCAAAACGGAGATACAACTAAGGTTTTGTAAGAGGAAGGAAGGGAAGAGCTGAGGGAGGTGAGTTCTGGAGTGAAGTTCCTTTCAGTTATGGGGTGGGGCTGGACGGAACAGGTCCGGAGTTTCCGTAGACAACATCCTCACACCTGTGGCCTTCAGCTTCTTCAGGGTTTCTGAAAGAAAGTCACTGCAAGACAGAAAAGAGCCCCAAAGGAATGAGGTGGAAAGCAGGTTACCACAGGGCTTGTTATGCACCTGTGAATGTGGTACTGTATAAACAGTCCTGTGGGTAACAGCTAATGTTAGCTGTCCTCTCAATACTATTGGTAAGACTGTCTGACCATAAAGACCCCAATAAGATTGTGTCTTTGTGAATGCCTTTAAGAGATTTATTTTATTTTTAATCATCTGTGTATGTACTTGGCTCCGTACACTTGAGTGCAGGTGCCCGATGAGTTCAGAAGAGGGCAGTAGATCCTGTGAGCCACACAACATGGGTGCTAGGAAACAGACTGGGACCTCTGCAATAGGTGCTCTTAATTGCTGACTGGAGTCACCTTTGGGAACACTGTTAAAGGCTTTCTTGGTGGAGTTAGTGATATATGTTTACAGAAAGATGCATTTTAGAAGGTTTTAGATGCTAACCAAGACCCAGAGAAGGACCATTAAGACATGCTAATGGTGCATATTTTCTTCTTTATTTCATAGCTGTAGAGGCCACAGAGGAGCAGATCTGGTTTAACTGGAAGCGGTGGTTGTTGGGTAGCACGGTTGGGTAGTACATCATGTCTCTCTGTGTTCAGATCCTGGAGAGTTGACAGGTGTCTTCAAGTCTTGTAATATTCTAGGCACAAGCAAGGCCCTGACATATTAAGGACCTCACTTTCCTTCCTTCTTTTCTTTCCCTCTCCCCTCTCCTTCTCTCTTTCCTTTTCTTTCTTTCTGGAAACAGGGTCTTGCTATGTAGACCAGGCTGGCCTTGAACTTGCTATGTAGACTAGGTTAGCCTAGAACTTGCTATATAGACCGGCCTGACTTTGAACTTGTCAGCCACTCCCTTGCCTCTGCCTTCCAAGTGCTGAAATTATAAGTGTGTGCCACTGTGCCCAACTGTGATCTTTTCCTTCCTCTCTCCTTCTTTCCCTCCCTTCCTTTCTCCCTCCCTCCCTTTCTCCCTTCCTTCCTTCCTTCCTTCCTTCCTTCCTTCCTTCCTTCCTTCCTTCCTTCCTTCCTTCGGAAAGTACTATGCAATAGTTTTAGATATTTACTTTTACCTGTCTGTCTACAGAAGGCTCCATTAGCAGTCTTGGGGGGAAGGAGGAGTTGTGTAAAGGAGCCCAATTTAATAAAGGTATTGGGGGATAGCTAAAGGAAAGCAGGCGTTGTCTTAGGGAGTGAGTCTAAGGAGGGATGCACGTCTGCTTCCCTACCCCTTCTCCATATGTGCAGGATCAGGAGCTCTGGTGTGGGTTAGGACAATTCCGGATGGTAGTTAAGCTTTTGTTCTATAATGTGCGTACTCTGTTATCCAGTTACTGATTAATGTACTTAGCATCTATGAGATTAAACACACCAAGACGAAAACATTTTTTTGTTGTTGTTGCATTCTTGCATTGTCTTCTCCAGCCCCCCTCATACCTTGGGGAGAACATCTGCTTAATTTTAATGACAACTGTTTATTGAGCGTTAGCTGTGTTTGAATTGGATTGAGTCCTTAGCACTCAGAATGAACGCACGACTCAAGCCGTTGCTAGTACTCTTTTCTTCTCAACGATTCTGGGCAGACCTGCCATTTAGCTATCCTTCTCCTTGCTGGTGGAGAAAGTCGGAGATGATATGGACACGTGCCAGGCAAGGGGAGTGCCCTGACATGCACCCTTCAAGTCCACAAGTAGTTTTTAATTTCCCACGGCCGACTGCTGTTTCACACCCGAGAATTTAGGCCACTGACCTCAAGTTTGCAAATTTTATATCCCATTACCACCCTGCGAGCTCTCAACTCCCCAGGGCCACACAGTTGACGTTTTAGCTGGAATCCGAGAAAGTGTCTGAACATTTCCTACAGAGCTGGCTAGAAGTGATTTGGCAGTGCAGTCATAAAACCCTAGAGCTGGTGGCTGGGGGTTATGCTGTAATTACCTCACACTGTTTCCTGTTGGAGCCTGGTTTTGGGTAATGGGGCAGAGTGGTATTGCTTGTGGGACTATGTTTTAAAAGATAGAGGACTCACTTTCAATGAGCGCTAATCGCCAGTGGTCTTGCTTTCAGGGAGGCTCGGGAATGTGGGGATAGACATACTTGGGCCAGCTCCTGGCTCCACCACCTACTGGGATAAAACCTCAGACAAGTGGCTTGACCTCTGTAAGCCTCATTTATTACCTTGTAAACAAGACTATAGCACACACCTTTCTGTGTTGTCCGAAGATTGAATGACATGGTGCAGTTCCTACTACAGTGCCTGGCATGTCTCCCTGTGGGAATGAGGTCAGATAGACTGCTATTATGGGTAAGCAAACGACAATCAAAGTTTATTTAAAAACATCGAAAATATAAATTTAAATATGAGTACTTCCCGTGCTTTGTTAACTTCCAGGAGAAAAATGAGTTTAAAATAGAATAAGCGTTTTCTTTAAAATTTTGATTTTTTTTCAGGATTCTTACAAGAGTATGTAAATAATGTTATCATTTGTAAACAGTCTAGACATGACTGCATGGGTGAAAGCCAGACTCAAGGTGTGTTTGACCTTGGGCTGGGTTATTTTCTCACTTACGTTTTTCCTTGAAAAACAAATTATTGTCTTGGGGTTTCTATTGTTGTGAAGAGACACCATGACCAGGGCAACTCTTATTAAAAAAAAGAAAAAATGTAATTGGGTCTGGCTTCCCTTTAGAGGTTCAGTCCATTATCGTCATGGTGGGAAGCCTGGCAGCATGCAGGCAGAGATGATGCAGGAGAAGGAGCTGAGAGCTCTACATCTAGATCCATAGACAGCAGAGGGAGAAATGAGACACAATGGGCCTGGCTTGAGCATCTGAAACCTACAGGCCCATCCCCAGTGACACACCTCCTCCAACAAGGCCACACCTACTCCAACAAGGCCATACCTCTTAATAGTGCCAATCCCTAGGGGATATGGGGGCCATTTTTATTCAAATCATCACAAATGGATTTCTCATTAGGAGAGATTGAGAATCCATGTAAAAATGAATCATTGCCAACGTGGTTAACAGCTTGCACAGGACTGGTTAAGGTGTTTGTTCTCGGATTCTCCGTCTGGTGAGCATCATTCTGACTTTTTGGCTGCTGTTGAGATTCACAGAGACATTGGTTAGTTCTGGTCAGTTGTTTGAGATGGTTGGGGTGGACTGTTGTCCTTTCTGGTCTGGGTCTCTGTTCCTCTCAGAAATGCAGAGGCATGTAACAGATACAGGTGGTTCATCCAGGAAATGAAAGGAAGGACACATGTGAGGAGTTGATGGTTTGTCAAAGACTCGCAGTCAGGATGGACCAGGGGGACCACCAGATGATGCCACGAAGTTGTCACTTGTCAATGTGCAGAATTTCCATTTAGTTTCTAGAACATGTCAGTTTCTAGGGAGAAGGATGCAGTGATGTCTTAGCTCCAGCATATCAATGGATAGTCTTGGGGCTGGAGAGATGGTGCCACAGGTGAGAGCATTTGTCTCGTCATGAGGGCCTAAGTTCAAATCCCTGCAACCCACAAGGAAGCTGAGCATGTTGCATACACCTGAGGGAGGATTGCTCAGGCTTGATGACCACCAGCCAAGCTCCAGGCTTAGTGGGTGACCCAGGTTCAAGGGAGTGCAGCGCAGAGTAATAGAACAGGACACCCAGTATCTCCTTTTAGCTTCTGCACGTATGGGCACGGCGACTTGTATCCATAGGCATCCATGTGCATATACCACACAGGTACATTACACTTATACAACTTACACACACGCACACACACACACACACACACACACACACACACACACACACGTGTACTAACACAAATAGTTAATCTTGTTTTATCTACTTCTGCTGTGAGTTACTTTGAAGTAAACCCCCAAAACGTTCTTTTGTATGTATGAGAGTTGGTGTGGGTATCCACATTTATGTAGAGACCAGAGAATAACCTCAGTTGCCATGCGTCAGATGCCATCCACCCCATTTATTTTATCAGACGGAGATTTCTCGCTGTCCTGAAACTTGAAGAGGAGGCTAGACTGGCGAGCCAGCAAGCCCCAGAGACCTTCCTGTGTGCTGCTACTCAGCACTAGGATTATGAACATACACTGCTGTGTCTGGTTTTAAAGCAGGTCCTGGGGGACCCAACAAGGTCCCCACGTTCCCATGACAAGCGCTTTATTGATAGCACTCTCTCTATGCCCACCAAATGCTTTTATTTGTAAATATTTCAACATGTAAAAGATGAACCTCCCTCAAGAAACATAAATCCAATAGCAGCATCCCATTTAACATTAGTTTTTAAATATTATATCTGGTGAGTCTTACATTTTCTTTAGTAAGTCAGACATTTTATTTTATAGTTCATTGAAACTGGGGTCTAAATAAAATCCGTAATTTGTAATTGGTTGATCCATCCTTTACACATTTTTTAAAAATGTAGATTGACTATCACTTTCCCCTTGTGACACTTACAGAGGAAAGTGGTAGCAGAGGAAAGAGGGCTGTTGATAAGCCAGTTCGCAGACCTCGCATTGGTCATCTGAAAAGAAGAGTATGCCCCTGTGTAAAGTCACTATGTCACCGAGAGCATTCTTCAGCCTAGCCAAGAGAATGTTACGTTCCTGTGCAACTGAGGTGTTCTCAGTGGTAAGACTTTCTCAGGGTAGAGAGGTGGCTCTCTTCCAGCCCAGGTTCCCCATCTGAGTGTAGGATGGTAGTATCTAGTTTGTGGGCCCCAGTTATGGTGTGGGCTTATTGTGTTTGCTGTGAATCCTGCAGTTGTTTTGTCAATCACACGTGATAAGTGCGTTGTGCTCTTTTGCCAGGAAGCACATTTGCAATGCAAGAGTTTCTTTCTGTGACTTTGGTTGGGGGTGACCATCTCCTAGAGCTGCTGATTAATTTGGGTGACAGAATGGCAAGGTTCTTACTCTGCCACTCTCTGTTTATTAATGCTATAAAGCTTGGGAAGTAGTTTTGAATGTGGACCCAAGGTTCATAGCCAGCCAAGTTTGCTTTTTTTCTGATCCATGGCTTTAAGGGGTATAGAAAAAAAGAAATCACAAAACATGGAACAGCAAAGATTGGCTATCATGAGGTTGGCGATTGTGGGCAGTTTCTAACGAGTGAGCCTGGTACTTGAGGGGCAAATGAAAGAAGATAACTCTGTAGGGTCTGTTCCACAGCTGGAATCCCTAGGTTCCTTGATCTAGTGTGGAAACAATATTTTACTTTCTTTTAAAATTAATTAATTTTGAGAAAGCATTTTAACATGTAGTTCTGGGCGACCCGAGTTATCTTGGTGCACCATATAGCCCAGGTTGTGCTCACACTGCTGTCTCCATCTCTTGACTGCTGGGATTACAGGTGTGTTCCACCATCCCTAGTTTATTATTATTTAAGAGGAGGGATTTCATGCAAGGACACTACAAAGCTTTGGCAACTTTTTCATTATAGTTGGAAGGAAGAGGTTTTTTAAAATCCACTCAGTGTCCAGAAGGAAATGTTTGTACCCTCATTTTGGCATTTCTGCCTCGGGACTGCTCATTTTATCTCATGCCTGAGTATAACTGGTGATTTGAACAGAGATGGGGCACTCCACTGAAACAGCCAGCATCTCTTAGGAAAGGACATGGGAGTGGGAGCGGCCCAGGAGCTTCCTTGTCTGTTGGTGAGGGGTTGGTGAGTAGGTGTGAGTGCAAGGTGCACTGTCAGGCTGAGTCTTGAGAATGGACATTATTCCGGAAGGCCCAAGGTCTGTCATCTTTTGAGAAAATCTCCCAGGAAACACCCTGGCCCTGGCTCCTGTGGAGGCCAATGCTGTATCACTTGGGTGAGAGAAAGCTTTCATGTTGGATTTTAGGGGAGAACTATGATGCCAGGAAGGGGTAGGGACTCTGATTTCTCATGAAATGGGTCACCCTAACTTCATGTGACCCATTGTCTCCTAAGCAAGGGTAGATAGCTGCCATGTCACTGAACGGTGCACCTGTAGCTACTTTTCTAAAAACAAGCCAAACTCAGTGCTCATGTGGATGTCCAGTGTGCAAGTGGATGTCCAGTGTGCATTTTGGAACCAGCTGAGAGCAGGTTTTGAATCATTGTCCTTCCTACCCAACCAGACATTTCTTGCAAATTTCTCAAACTCTTATTTGAGAGATGGCTAACATTTTTATCATGGGAACTAGCTCTAGTACTCATGCCACAGGAAATGTGTTTATAATAGAAACATGGCTCTATTCCCTTCACATACACCCACAATATACTTTGTATAATCGATCTTAAAAGAGGTGGTTTTGTTTTGTAGACCCAGAAAACAAACAGCAACAACAACAGCAACAAACAACAACAACAAGAAGCAAGGCACCAAACTATACAAATTAGTGAAAAACAGGACACATCTTCTTTGGGCTATTATAGAAACATCTTTCTAAGTTCTGCTCCAGAACTCTGTAACCTGGGAATGTTTTATTCATAGATTCCTTTGCTCTTTACTTGGTGACTTCAGACAGGTAGAGTAGCCTTTTTAAAAAAGTTATGTCCTTAATTTGGTTTTCTATAATCTTCTGCAAATGAGCAGAGCAATGTGTTTTCCTGATAGAGTTTTGGGGAAAATCCTTCTGTAGGTTATAGTGTTCTCCAAATTTTGCTAATTACTGTTTTGATTTTGTAGTGTGGCATGTTTAATCAATTCCCTTAAAATGTGCACTACTTTCATTGCTTTTTCACATGTATATGTAAATTATTATTACAACTTTACTTTTTTTTTTTTTTTTTGGTTTTTTGAGACAGGGTTTCTCTGTATAGCCCTGGCTGCCCTAGAACTCACTCTGTAGACCAGGCTGGCCTCGAACTCAGAAATCTGCCTGCCTCTGCCTCCCGAGTGCTGGGATTAAAGGCGTGCGCCACCACGCCCGGCACAACTTTACTTTTAATTGGGAGGGTAAAAAAAAAGAACTGTCAAGTTTTAGACCATAGCAGAATCAAGTATTGGTTTCAATAAAATAGTTGCATTAACTGTAAGCCCCTTGAAGTGCAAATGGACAGGCTTGCTCCTCCCCAGACTACTCTAATGGCTTTAATGGCCATTTCCAGCCCCTTAAGATTCAGGTGGCCTGGGCTGGTGAGATGGCTCAGTGGGTAAGAGCACCCGACTGCTCTTCCAAAGGTCCGGAGTTCAAATCCCAGCAACCACATGGTGGCTCACAACCATCCGTAACGAGATCTGACTCCCTCCTCTGGAGTGTCTGAAGACAGCTACAGTGTACTTACATATAATCAATAAATAAATCTTAAAAAAAAAAAAAAAGATTCAGGTGGCCAAACTTTGCCCTACAGAAAAAAAGCCCAAGGTCAGGCCACAGAATCCCACCAATCCCTGAGCTTGTCCCAAGGTCAGGCCGCAGAATCCCACCAATCCCAGGCCACAGTGGGAAGCTCTGCACCGCCCCTCTCCAGGAACCCTATATAAAGCCTGCCTCCTGTTCAGATATTTGCTGCTTTTCTCTTGAGCGGAGGTGTTGTCTGCTCTCTTGTGTCTTTCCCAATAAATCTCTTGTGTGAGATTTGTTGTGTTGTGTGACTTTGTGGTATTCCTTGGCTCCCAACTGCCAGGATACCTTTCCCCTCAGAGCTGTAACACCCATACTAACTATCAGCCTTTACTTAACTTCCTCTGGCTTTTAGGAAGCTTAATGTTTACAATTGCATTGCTAAAATCCCCTCTCTGGGAAGTATGTAAAGATCTAGCCCCTTCCCCAACTCCTCTTCTTCTTCCCCCTCCTCCTTTCCCTCCTCCTCCTGCTCCTCCTCAGGTTTTTAAGGACAAACCAAGGTCCCATTACATTGCAGCTCACCTTGGGGAACCAGTGAGTTTATTGGTCTTTCTTATATATCACGGGTGACCCCCCAGCAACTGCATTAGAAAGTCACCACCTGGCATGGATGAATGCTTCCCCATGGCTGCATACGTGGAGACCTTCCCCTGCTCTTTCACAGCCTGTAACCCCATGGGTTTTTCATGGCCAAGTTTCCTTCAGATTCTCTGTTATGTATTGTTTCCCATAAAACATTTTAAGCTGTGGTTAGGTTCCCAGGTCAGTCCACAATAGCCTACTTAGTGGATAAAGTAGAAGAGAGTCTGCTGTTTCTCTAGTTTAGGAACCAAACCACCACCTAATTACACTGGAAAAGCTATTCAAATACCAATAGGTAGAAATAACATTTCGGAGCCCTATCTGTTCATTAGGCAGGAGCTGGCAGTATTCAGAGCTAAAGCTTGCCGTCCTATAACCTGCCCCCGCTTCCTCTAAGCTGTTCCCATTGGTTGCTCCCCCAGAGTGACAAGAACACTCAGGAAGTATCGTCTTCCCAGGCAGAACTCTAAGTTTGATATTTTCTGCAAAGTGTGAGAGTCCTGGTTTGCCTTAACCCCCCTGGTTCTAGTGTGAGAGATAACAAGGAGATAGGAACAGAGAATTCCATATGCCACCCTGGACTGCCCATCCCCTCTAGGCTCCCCAAACCTCTTTGTTTATCTGATGTTTTCAATCACTTCTGCAATTTCATTTACCCTTTGGAGAAGTATAATGTGGCTTTGGCATCGGTCATCAAAACAGACGGAAAAGAGTTTGTCATGGTCAACCTCAAGCTCGGTGGATGAAGCCCAGGGGTCACAAGACTCTGTCACATAGCTCCTTATGTTTTCATGATGCTACTGGTCAACTCTTCTCAGAGATTTGAGAAATAGAACTTTGAGACATGCCCGTGTTTCTGTTGTTTTTTTTTTTAAATAACGTTTCCTTACCTCTCAAGGGCCAATTAGTTCCCACTTTGGGGCTAAAACTCCTCTGTCTGTGTACTTGATGTCAACACTTTTGATATGCCCAGAGACAAATCCCCACTCGAGTGTAGTCCCCACCCCATAGGATAGCAAATTAATTGTCTGTTGCTCAGGCTTTGGGGGAGGCTCAGGTGGCCCAGGCATCTGAGCAGAGTCCCAGTGCTCTTAGGAATATTTATACCAGAGAACCAGAATCAGAAGGTGCCTAGTGCCTTGGAGGAATCAGGACCTGCCATGCCCAAAGATGGTTCTTAAACATCTGGACAGCTGCTTTTCACAGCCCAGCATCCCGTTTCCTGTTATAATGAACCTTGGGGATTTTTTTTTTTTTTAGCCTTAAATTCTTTCTTTCTTCTCCCAAGAAATACACATACCTATGGATGGCCCTATCATTTGAGAGAGGTTCTAAAAGAGCTGAAACTAGCTGTTGGTTGAAGTGGCCTCCCGGGTTAAGGGAATCACTTCTGCGTCTTCAGCTTCCCAGAGCTGTCTGAGCCAGGAGGGCATGGGTGTGTGCCCTGTGAATAGCTTCTTTGCCTGTCGTGGCCCAGTCATTACGATCAGTGAGCAAGTACTGATGCACTGGAACGGATTTAGGTCCATTTTCAACCCTTTTCCTTGACTTTTGCCTAATCATCCTTTCATGCCCTTACCCCCATCGCAGGACACCTACCACATTACACATTACATTTAGTCAGTGTGGTCACTTTAGGCCCTGGAGGATTTTTCAACTTTATCTTGTCTTTAATGATTGACGTAGTGCCTAGGTTGATCGGGCGTTTTATAGATGGCCCCTTAATTAGAATTCTTTCATGGTTTTGGTCAAGATTAGCCTGGATGGGTTTTGGTGGAAGAAAGCACTGAGCTGGTTCTACTTGTTGAGTGGCTTTGTGATTTGGGGTAAGATGGCTAATCGAGCCCGTCTCTGATGCTCGTATGGTGCTGAAGTTGCTGGCTGCACAAGCTGAGCTGTGTGATTGGGGATTCAGTTAGTGTTAGTTCAAGGTGATAACAAAACATTGTCTTCTAAAAGTCCTGAAAATGGCCACTAAGGAGAGAAGAAATGGGTGGGGTCAAAAAGAAGGAGGCAAGAGGCAGAGATGGAAGAGAGACAAAGAAGGAAGGAGAAAGAGGTACCAGCCCAGTTTGGGAAGAGAAGACATTGAAGTCAGTAGTTGACCGTTGCCAGGGAAAGCAAGTGGGGAACAAAGATTATGGAAATCAGAGTGTGAAATATTCTCTCTGCTTATATTTAGGTTGTCATAGAATAATATTTTTGGTGATTTTGTCAAGAAAAAGTCCTCGAAGTAAATTAGAAAGGTTGGTTGGCTTGTACCTTCAAAGTAGAGAGTCAGGATCGTCTGTTTCCTGGGTAGTGTCAGCTCAGTCAAGCCAGAAATCCGTCTCTGATCCAGAGTGTCTGGCGGAGGCCTAAGGCGGTCACGGAAGCGGCTTCCATTAGTCACATTGTTGTGACTGGCAGATGGGCTGGAACACTTACATGTGGTATTCACATCACTGAGGACTCGACCTCTGCCTTCCGCTGAGGGGATCAGAATAAAGGTGCTAAAATAACAAAGGTTGGGATGTGAGAAGCAGACTGAGATATATTTTGTGTCTCACCAGGAAGTGCGCGTTGAGTTTTCTTTTTCTTTTCATTTTGATAAGTAGAAGTTTGTCAAAGAACACATGCAGCTATGCTGTGTAGTTGACTATAGGTAGAACCACTTTGGGTACTGTTACTGTTCCACAATCTAGGAAAGGCTCTAACCCTGGAATGGTGTCATATTAAGATATGTCCTTAGCCATGTCACATGAGTCCTTGGGTACTCTTTGTTACATGACAGTTCAGATTTCCTCTTCAGATTTCAGTGTTTATACTTGGTGGGTTCAATTATAACTTCTCTCTTAGAGGTTAAAAAAAAAAAGCCTGTAACTTGGGGCACAAGGTCAGCCTCATTTGCCCAAACCTTAAGTTAAAGTATTTAATTGCTGAGTAGACTGGGAAACTCTTATATGAAATAAAAGCCCTCTGACTTTGTTTTTATAACACCAACCCTATTTGGAAAAGGCTTTTCACTTAGGAGGAAAAGCAGAAAGGCTATCTTGCTGTTGGACAGGCCAAGCTTGCAGAAGTGGGCTCTGGCTAAAGGAATGTAGACATCTGCAGACATCTTTCACAGAGGCCAATTTCTGCAATGATGTGGTCAGATGTGGTAGAGCCCAGCTGTTTGCTCTACTGAGAGAGGCTTTAGTTAGCCCACACAGCCTCCAAGTGCTGTGTCTGAACTGGCTCCAACAGCAAGCCTGTTAAGGCTCACTATCCCCAGGGTGATGGAGTTTGGTAGGAGAAGTTACAGATGAAGACCTAACTATTAAAAATAAAAGTATCACAATGGGGAGATAGACTATGCACATTCCCCTCTTATTCCATGGACTGTTAGAATGCAGGCAAAACATAATTTATCCCTTACCTCTAGTCATTGGTAGACATGTTGTGATTTTGATTATCTATGTCACCACAGGTGCCATTGAGTGAAATACAGTCTTCCTTTCTGAATACCTCTGTGCCCTAGTTTATTGGTTCAGAGGATAGACTCGATGCAGACTTCCTGAGTTCAGATTCATCCATGACATATTGCTAAGCTATGGGACTTTGGTAGTTGGTTTAACCTTCCTAAGGCCCTAATATCCTCAGAGTAAAAGATAATGACCGCAATAATCACCTCCAAGAGTTGCTATGAAAATAAAACATAAGAACAGAATCCTAGCGGTTAGTGGAAAATTCTGTTTCCTCTGAATTTTAATTCATCTTAATTTGCTAAGGGCTGCTGCTATCTCCACAGAATACTTAGCTATATGACCTTTAAGGAGCAGTGGGTCAACAGAGAGGATGATTAAAAAGAAAGAGAAAGTCATGTGCGTGCTACACTCTCATTTACACAGGAGTAACTTAATTAAAGAATTATCTTCTTTGGAAATGCTGTTTGTACTGAAACCTTAGAGTAATATCCTCTCTAATGAAAACAGCCCCATGTGTCTCCTTAGACTCTCTCACGCCTTACTGCCTTCCAACTAAAACAAGACATTCATTTGTTCCTAGATTAGACCCTTTTTGGGGGGGGGTGTTGTGTGCAAGTAGAACAAATTTTGCTCAGCTTGTTTAAGAAATTTCTATTAGCTCACAATTCTCAAGATTGGAATCTCAGGAAAGATATTGTAAATCTCTACCACTTTCTGTAGAGCTATACAAAGGAGAGTCAGAACTACCATCGGATGGTGTGGGTTGAAACAACTGAAAATTTTAAAGTATGTTATTTATTATAAAAGATAAAATTAATGGCTGGGCAGTGGTGGTGCATACCTTCAAATACAGCAGTTAGGAGGCAGAGCCAGGTGGAGTTTGAGGTCATCCTAGTGTACAATAGTTTACAGGATGGCCAGGGCTACATAAAAAAAGACTATCTCAAACACCTCTCCCCTCCCCCAAAAGATAAAAGTATAAAATAAAAGTCAAAAATGTGAATTAAGCCAATCACACTCCATTCTGCCGATCTTAAAGGAGGCATGGTAAAGTGGTGTGGTGCCCCGGTGAACGAGTGTGGAGAAAGGAACAGGGTTGTTTGTTTCCTGCTATTAAAGCAGAACATTCTGTTGCAAGGGGAAAGCATTCACACTTTAATACTGATGCCTCGGGTTAAAGGTGAGGACCAGATTATGAGCCAAGTGTTTACCTGTGAAAGTATGAGCAGGGTTGTAAGGGCAGAAAGTGGCGAAGCAAACCATCTCCCCACTGCTGGCCTGACGCACAGTCTGTTTTCAGTTCGCACGCTTGTGTCTGTAGTGGCATCTGCTACACCCATGCCACTATGTCCCCACTCAACAGCCATCGATTTCCTAGGAAATATGAGAGTTTAGCCCATTGAGAGAAGAATACCTTGTCTCCTGCTTCATTTCTTTAGTGGGGTGGTTTGGTTTTTATTTGGGGGAGCGCAGGGTCTCACTGTGTAGCCCTGGCTGATCCGGAACTTAATAATAATCCAGGCTAGCCCTAAGAGCATAGCTTTTATTTGTCGGTTGTTCTGAAATTCTATGTAATATTCTTAGCACCCGTAGTTCTTGAATCAGTTGTCTTATTGATTTCCAAACTCTTTTTGTCCACCTTGTTTCTAAATTCATGCTGACTGTGCCATTATTATCTGATTATTTATTACACTAACTTGTCTGTGGTGTATGTGTCTGTGCGCCTGTGTGTGATGGCCAGAGGGGTACATCAAGTGTCACATTCACTGTTGATCTTTTGAGACAGGATTTCTCACTGAATGGAGAACTATGTTGGTGACTGGCAAACCCTCTAGATCTCCTGTCTGTGCATGCCACAGTGCTGGAGTCATGGCGCACGTGTGGTTATATCCATTTTTTATGTAAATGCACTCTCATCCGTGGGCATCAAAAGCTCTCTTACCCTCTCAGCCTCTACCCAGCTCTGTGCTGTGACTTTTCCACTGCGGACGCTTAGAACACTAACTTCCTGTTTTGTAACTGTGATAAAATTTTCAGCCTTCTATGCTTTTGGTAATGGAATGATTCTATAAATAGAAAAACAACAATGCTCATAGTATGATAACTTTTCAATACCTTGGGAAGAACCTTTTGCGTATCTTGCTTTGGAGGATAGAAACAACGGACTCTGGACTTTTCCATAGGCCGTTTCACCTTGTTATATGCAATGCCACTCCATACGTGCATTCATTTATGTTACACAGTTCTTGTGGCTTTTACTGGGCACCCTGCAAAGGCTCAGGGGCCTTGTGAGGCAATCCTAGGATTTGGTGTGGGGGCTGGGCTGGATCCAGTGGAGCTGTTGTAATGGGCCATTGGTGGGGAAGGATTGAAGCTACTGACCTTGGCTGGCTTGCGATTTAAAACCGATAGACTTTAGAAGGGTTGAGCTCCCTCCTCTCTATATCCCTATATTCCATTTTTCTATACATCTGTGTCCAAGCTTTTGCTTGCCCAGGATGTTCTGCATTCTGAAGTTTGGGATGATACTTTGTCATATGAGGGATAAAATGACAAGATCTGTGCAGTTAAATTATTCCCCCCAAGCTTTAATTGTATGAGTGGATTGGCTGATTCTCATGAAAGCCAGAGGAGGGTATGTGACAGTCTCCTCCATCCCAGGATTGGAACTACAGATGGTTGTGAGCCAGGTTGGTGCTGGGAACTGAGCCCAAGTCCTCTGGAAGAGCAGAAAGTGCTCATTTGCTGAGCCACATCTCAGATATACTTTTAGTACTCTTTTGTCTCTTCCTGCAGAAGATGAGTAGGTGAGATGACTCCATCTGGATGCTGCTACTCTTTGGTTCTCCCATTCTCCTTCTTACAAGCAAAGCATGAATGTCCATTATTGTATGGATATGAATGCACACACACACACACACACACACACACACACACACACACACACGTGCGCGCTTACATGGCCACATTCTCTCTCACCGACTGTAGAGAAGGCAAACATCGTATTATCACAATGCAAGCTGAAATCAATGAAGACCAGAGAGGCCGAGGAAACCTGGCTCTAGACACTCAGTTTTCCTGCTGCTGAGTATGAAGTTCAAGGCTGCTGCCAGCCCAGTTCTCTCCCCTGACCCTAACACTGAGTGTGCATTGTACGCTGTAGATTGTTCCAGAATTCCTGGAACTATAAGCAAGGTGAAGGGCAGGAGCAGAGTTTGCCTGAGTCCCTGCCTGCAAGAGGGAGAAGAGAGAGGGACAGCGTACAAGCAGGCGGCCTTCGCATGTAGATGTAGGATGTATCCAGCTCAGAAATCCATGTTAGCTGTGCAGTAGTTGTGTGGAAGATTTATTCTTGAGGGATTGTGGTATTTATACTAGAAAGCTTTGGAATGTCTTCTGTTTTATAAAAATTGACTGTAAAACATGTGACCTTTTAAAAAATAATACTTTTTAATCTTTGAGACTTTCATATTATGCCCACTGCTACTTCCCTCCAGCTCCTCCCAAACTTCCCCCAAAATGTCTCTGCCCCGACTTCATTAGTTGCCTTTTCTTCCTTTTTAGCTAATAACTTACTGAGTCCAATTACTGCTGCCCATGTGGGCATGGGTGAGGGGCTGGGACTTCCTCCTCCTCAGTCATCAACTGCCAAAAGTTCCCAAGCTAGGGATGGATAGTCTCACAATCCCTCCCCCATCCATTCTGGAATTTTGGCTGGCTTGATCTTGTGTGGGTAACCATAGCTGCAGTGTGCTCATGAGTGTAACAGCCATGCTATGTCCAGAAGACAGCAGTTCACAGATCTGCTCCCCGTTTTCTGGCTCTCACATTCTTTCTACCCCCCTCTCTCGTGATGTTCTCTGAGCCTCGGGTCAGGAGTTTAGATATGAGCACTCAGAACACAAACCCTCTGATTAGCTATTGTTGGCAACTAGCATCAATGTTTAGGCTTGAGGACACGCAAGCTGAAGAGCTGAATGCTTTTCTGTCGGTGTTCAGCCTTGCCTTTCAGATATAGGTGTAGCCACACCTTCACCCAGCTCTCCCCAGGAACTCTTAAAGACCCTCCTTCTGGATTCTGAACGGAGTCTTTACCCCAAGACACGTGACAAGCTGTCTGTAAACAGTAACGCCAAAGTGACACTGCTTTTAGTTTTTTTAAGGGATTTCTGGTATTGACTGTTTCCAAGCTTTTGCTAAAGAAATATTTACATGTTTGGCCCTTATTTTTTTTCAGACTGATGGTAGAGTTTGAATTCCTGTAATTTTTGTGAAGGAAGAATGTGGTAATAGTTGGGAGGTGATCTGGGCCAGAAGGGGCGGGGTGGGGTGGGGGGAACGTCATTTCTGAGAGTAGGCATTGAAAACTTTGTAACGGATTTCAATGTGACCTTTCTGATCCAGGTTGGTAAGAAGTTGGCTTAACTTAGATCTGTACACATCGCTCCTTGGTTTTTGGCACCTGGGCATTTGAAATGGCAGGCATCTTTTTGGCATCTCCCAGATTTCATTTCCTGGTGTACTGTGTACATGTTGGTGTTAAGGGGTTCCTACCATGTCAATATGTTCAATGTTCCAAATGTCCTAAACTACCCAACTTGATCAGGCTTCTATATTTTAGTGTCCTCTGTTTGCTGGGGTTTGCTTGATCACTTAGAGGGTTATCTCTCTCTCTCTCTCTCTCTCTCTCTCTCTCTCTCTCTCTCTCATTTGCTTATTTCTTATTTTTCAAAGTATGGAATTCTGTGTTTTGTTTCAGACCCAATGTCTGTGGATCACGTTATAATGCATACTGTTGTCCTGGATGGAAAACCTTACCTGGTGGAAATCAGTGTATTGTTCGTAAGTAAATGGATAACCTGTCACTCACTCAAATGCTATCGTGGCTTTCGTTGCATACTTGCTACTGAATACTAGGAATGTGTTTAGAGCTCAGCCTTCTGGAGATAAGAGTTTCCTAATTTTTTCTGAATCCCATTTGGGAAACACAATAACTTTCCAAAGCACTGCCCTTCTTTAATCAGGGATTTCCTTTAGAACATTGCTAAATCTACAGAATGGAGCCATGGGGACTCTTTGATTACAGTTGTGTGCTGTTTGCACGTGCTGCTCCTGGCTGCATAGATGAGTGTAATCATGCTAATGGGATTTTGAACAAGGGCTTCTCATTGCTCACTTCCTCATTGTAATTTCTCCCTGTTTGGCTGTAATGTGCCTGGGCCTCCCCAAACCACCTACATTAATTTGAGGGAAAGGGCAGGTCTAACTCTTGGACAAAGAGCAAAGGCAGTGACTTATTTTAATGATCAAAGTCACGACTGGCTGTGGCAGTGCACACCACCATCTCAGAACTCCAGGAGCTGAGGCAGGAGGATCAAGAGCTTGAGGTCAGCTTGGGCTACTTAGTGAGACCATGTCTCTATAAAAACCTAGGCATGGTGTTATACACTTTAATCCTAGCACTTGGGAGGCAGAGAAGGTTGGATCTCTGTGAGTTTGAGGATAGCCTCAAGGAGGATAGATAGCCTCATCTATCCAGGCCAGCCAGGACTACACAGAGAGATCTTGTTTCATCACATGATGTGCACACACCAAGAATAAAGAAAAAAATGTACTAATGGGGTAGGGATGGTGGGATTCAGAGTTTTCTAAAGGAGCTTGGCAGGAGAATCCTTTCCTCCTAGTTCTTCGGAATTCTCTGGAATATTTTCACTAGGCATCAAAATAAATGTTGCTGTGATTCTATGATCTCTCATCTGGGAACAGTTTGTCATATCTATGAAACCATTTACCATGTTTCAGTTGTGCATTCTACCCTGTTTATTATTTTAGCCTTTTTCATTATGTTTGCCTCTTACGGGCTTTGAAGGGGTTTGGGTAAAGGACCACACTGAGTCTAACAAGTAGTGAGCGAGTCTTAGTTTGCTGAGAACTACAGCTCATCTGCCATTTAATTTGCTCTAGAGGACACTAGCAGAACACTTGGCTCTGGGTGACACTGGTAGTGTGAATGTCTCCCTGACTTGTAGAATCAATTCATAGTGGTGGATTCCGGATTCTACCCTCAGGCTGCCAGTATAATTTGGAGCGGACCGACAATTAAATGTTTATAATAAAATCATATGCCAAGAATACGGTTATAAGATTTCCATTATTAAATTATAAATTAATATAAGAACAGAGTTCTCATGAGATTTTTATTTATTTGGTTTTCTCTTCATAGCTTGTCCAGGGACACCGAGCGAATGGGTTCTGTTGAATAAGAGAAAGGGAGAGAAATACCAATATCGATAAGGGAGTTACTGATCTCAAGCTAGTTTCTTTACTCTGGTAAACTTGCTTTGTACATGAATACAAGAGGGGCAGTGGGCTGAGCCTTGGTCCCTATGCCTAGCTGTGTGCTGAGGAACTCTATGTTGACAGACTTCTGATTTGATTTGCAGCCATTTGCCGGCATTCCTGTGGGGATGGATTCTGCTCGAGGCCAAATATGTGCACTTGCCCGTCTGGTCAGATATCTCCTTCCTGTGGCTCCAGATCCAGTGAGTCTAACATGTCATTATAGACAATATTATTTTATGTGGTTATGGCCTATTTTCCCCTAAATTTGCTGTTAGGTTTTTTTTCTTTGCCTGCAATACATTTCCCTCTGACTAGAACATCTGCCTTTTTCAGTTTGCCTGGAATTCTTGGACAGGCATTCCTGGATCTAGCCTCCCACTTCTTTACTCTTCATATGAAAATTGCCTATGGGGTATAGTTTCTAGGAAGAGCATAAAGATTATCACCTTCAATGTCAATATAGCCCCCGTTCATCTCTGTATCTTTAATAGAAGCACTGGGGAAAAGTGTTCACAGGACTGATCATAGAATGAACTGTTTTTTGGTTCCAGGAAACTAACCCCCCCTTTTTTTGTGCTACCGAAAAATAAAACTGATTCAGTGAAAAACATATTTGAAACTCAAGACATTTGCCTTTCTACAAGGAAACCACGAAACTCAGTGACATACGGACATACAGACATACAGACATGATATAAGCATGCTGTTTATTCTGTCTGGCCACACAAACATCCATAGTTCATGCTAGAGAGCCACCCTTCTGGTTTTACTGGGTTTTTTTTATCTTTAAGTGTGGTATCCAAAGTATTGAAAAGGGGGACATGTGGGGACTGGGAGGCTAGTTCTTTCTTAGTTGTTTAAAAAGTTAAAGTTTATGTTTGTATAAACAGTCCTCAAAATTCCAATTGTTGCCAAGGCAAAACAAATGTGTATTCCTATTTCCCTTCCAGTTTCTGGAGGAGAAAGTGCACCCCCTTACTGCTATTCTATGTTGGATGGGATTTTCAGAGTCATTGGTGTGGTGCAAGTGTGTTCTTTTTTTGTCTGGTGCAAGGAGAGACTGCAATGTGTCAAGATTCCCTGTCTGCTGAGAGGCCTCACATTGACTTGTGGCTGTTATGAGCCCAGTGGCTGGCTCCAGTGAGTTGTCTGGTACAGCAGATCTTAGTGTCCACTCATGTCCCTTGGCGTTCGTAGGGGAGCACATGAAGTTGGCTTGAGAGCTTGGTCACCATTTTTCTGTCCAGGGATGATCCAGAGTAGAGGAAGGGAGGGGTGTTGCCAGCTCAGTGGACACAGAAGCGACTTTCCACCGGTGACAGATGGAGCAGCTCTGGGGCTTCTGGGCTAGAGTTTGGATAGCTCTGAGATTTGTTCTACACTACTTCCTAAAATTTCTGACCAGAACCCAGCCTCAGCCCATAGTTCGCTTCCTGGAATCACTCCCAAGCAAACTACCTTTGCTGAAATTGTTGTCTCAGAGTCCGCTTCTGCGGAACCCAAGTAGAGCTGGCCTAACACTAAATAAAGCTGGTTGTAGATCAGGATAGAAATTCCCCTGTGACCTGGGACTCTTAACTCCACACACTGAGCATGGCATACTTGTATTTGATTTTAGCCTGGTTTTATGTGTGTGTGTGAGCTGACTCTACCCATCAAAGGCACCCAAACTGGAGGAACAGAAAGAGACAACCAAGTCAACTGGCCATTTCAGGAACATGCAGGGCATCTCTATGTGTACCCCAAAGACCCCAGACTGCCACTGAGGAGAGACAGCCTCAGTATGGGAAAGAGCAAAGTTATCAAAACGGGGATAAAACCATCCTCTAAGACTGGCCTCTCTTATCTAATGGTCACCTTAAGGGAAGAAAGTCACAGCTCATTATCCACATAGAAAGTTAATCCAGTGACAATGTGAGTGCTGAAGACTTCTCTGTGAGGAAAAACCATGGGATGTGGACAGGATTTTAACAAGGCCAGAGATGGTCCTGGTATGCTTCAAACTATTCATGAGGTTGGAAGAAGTATGTCAGTAAGACCCTAGGCCAGATGTAAGCTAGAGATTTGAGTCTGGGTGTTATGGATGGTGCTTCCTAGAAAGTTTGGATCTGTCTGGGGTGCCTGGACTTTGGGCAAAGCCCCAGAGCCAAGTGTAGATCCGAATAGTGTGTAGAAAGACTACTACTTCCTCAAGATCTTTGAGGTATATGGAGTCTTAAAAATTATTGGCTTGAACTCTCTTAGAATTAACATTGTCTTAAGAGCATGAAAAAAAATTAAAGTTGGCAATATTTAAAAAAAAATTAAGTGTAGCTGAAGATAGCCAAAATCCCTTTCTGGTTTTTGGAAATGATGTTTATGGGTTAGTTGTGTTGTGTTAGAGAGGCGTGGTCATCCTGTAAAAGTTGTCTGTGTATATGGATCATTTGATAACTCTCCTGCTAATGCTAATGGGATAACATCCATCAGTGAGATATTTTCATTCAAATACCTGTTCTTCTAAAAGGGCCCAGTTCCCAGGGCATCTAACCTTTGTGTTGTGACAGAACACTGTCATCTACAGCAACCCTGGGCACTTGCAGCCTGCAGGCTTCTGGTGGGGCAGGTCTGACTTCCATCATTTTTACTACTCGGTCCTATGGAAAAAGAAACTCTAATTATTATGTGATGGGGGATGAAGGGTTGTGGGTCTCTGACCTCTTACTGTTCTGGTCTGATGGAGGAAAGGCCGGAAGGAAGCTGTTCTTGCAGGTGGTATTTGACTTGAATGGCCCATGAATCCTAAACGGGAAGACATCTCTCCACAAAATTTTAATCCCCAGCCGGCGATTCTCATGGGAGCAGAAGGATTCAGCTTCCCTTAGACCTAGCAGGACTCTGGCCACTGGCCACTTAGGCTCACAAGTTGAAGAAATATTAGACAAAATGAGAGCTGGGGTTTTTCTTTGTTTTCCTTCTGGATTTTAATTCCAGTTCTGTTTAGGACCCTACTTAAGTTTCTGAGTCCAGGGTTGGATCCTGAGCAATCCTACTTCTTATAAAGTCCTACCATGTTTATTAAATGAGTTTACAACCCTCCTTAAATATGTATGTACACATACATTTGCAAATTCATATTAGCTTGCAATGCTAGGATAAAGAACTGTTTCAGGGGGCTGGAGAGATGGTACAGCAGTTAAGAGCATTTGTTCTTCTTGCAGAGGACCCGAGTTCAGTTTTCAGGATCTATAACAATAACTCACAACCGCCTGTAATTCCTGATCCATGGGCTCTGGCACCATCTTTTGGCTTCTATGATACAGGCATAATACTCATACAAATTTTAAACAAGGAAGGAAGGAAGGAAGGAAGGAAGGAAGGGAGGGAGGGAGGGAGGGAGGGAGGGAGGGAGGGAGGGAGGGAGGGAGGGAGGGAGGGAGGGAAAGAAGGAGGAAGGAAGAAAGGGAAGGAGGGAGGGAGGGAGGGAAGGGAGGGACGAAGGAGGGAAGGGAGGGAGGGAGGGAGGGAGGGAGGGAGAAAGGGACAGAGAGAGGAAGAAAGGGAAGGAAGGAAGAAAGAAAGGTGATTTAGAGGGCTGGAGACCTGACTCAGTGGTTGGCTGCAGCAGGACCCAGGTTCTCCCCCCGCCCCATGCTCTCGCCAGGTGCCTCACAGCTGTCAGTAAGTCCAGCTCCAGATGATTTGAAACCTTCTGGGCTCCTAAGGCACCCATACACATACACATAAGTACAATTTAAAAAATTATCTTAAAAGAGAAAAATGTTTCAGGCTGCCATAACTAAATATCATGGAACTTTATTTTATGGTTTTAGAAACTGGGAATTGTAATCAGGGCCCTGGAAGTTTTCATATAAGGGTACATATTCATAGCTGTCACTCTCTGTATATTTTCACATGACAGCAGAGTAAACAGTCTCCTGGTCCTCCTTGGAAGGGACTGTCTCAGTTATTTCCCCATTGCTGTAATAAAAATACCCCAGAGAAAGGAGTTATCTCGCTCACAGTCTCAGGCTAGAGTTCATCACTGAAGGTAGGTCAGCGTGGCAGGATCTTGAAGCAGGAAGTCACATCCCATGTACAGTGAAGAGTAGAAAGCATGAATGCAATGCATGCATGCCGGTGCACACCTCATTTCTCCCTCTCTGTACAGTCCCGAATCCTAAGCACGGCAATGGTGGCACCTGCAGTGGACAGCTACTTACCCTATTATGCTAGCTCTGTCTGACCTGTGATCTGCAGACATTTCCGAGCAAGCCTTTCTCCATGGTTTGCTTTCTCCGAGTCAGTAGGCTCTTTGACCAAGCAGGATTTTAAAGCCAGTGCACTGTAGCTTATCAGCCTTTCCTCTGCTCATTCATGCGTCTGGCATCCAGCCCCAGAATGTGTTGCATAGTCTTTGATCACAGAGATTCCTCTCTAACTCGTCTCTAACTGTTTATAGTTTTACATCAACATCTGTGGTTTCCATGGAGATACATTTTGTGTTAAGTATGAGGTTGGGGTTAGGGTCAGCTGTTACCTATGGGTGTCCAGTTGCTTCAGAAGATACCAAAATTCGGTCTTTAAGCATTTAGTTTTGCCATGGTTTGTCTCATAAAGGTTGAGGAGATGGTGGGAGTAATGAGTGTTCCCCAGGGAAGGTTCATCAGGTTGTTGGATGTCCTGGAAGGAATTGCCCTTTGTGGCCTTGTCCTGAGGTGAGTCATCTTACCCTGCCACATACTCCTGCCAGTGTGTGCTCCTTGTAGGCACAAGACAATGGGGCTGAAACTGTAAAATGGAGTCTCCAAAGGTATGAGCCAGCGTGACCCCTGTCTCTCTGCAGGTCGACTAGTCAAGTGTTTCACATAGTGATAGGAATCTGACTGACAAGATTTACCTTTGTGGTTTGTCAACAGTCTGCCGGGTGTGCTTTCGTGAGTCTGAACTCTCTGCTATGCCATTGATCTGTCCCTTCTCCATTGTCACACAGTCTCATGTGATAAAATAAATCCATACTCTTGCTTTGGTCTTTCTTTCCGAATCCTTTCGGTAATCCTTCACCTGTCCATAACAAGCTTGGGCTGACCACACCTATACCTCCATAGCCTTAGCATATTTTGATAGGAATTATATTAAATCTGCATATCAAATGGAGGAGCACTCCTATCTCATAGGAACCCGCCCTTTTCAAGCTTTGTCGTTTTCTGTTTAATTCGATTCCAGTTGTGTCTAGGGACACTTCTACTTCCAACATAGATCTGAGACCGTAGGAAGACCAAGGAAGGTTAAGAGTGTGGTACAACCATGTGCCAGGATTGTGAGAGGGCTCAGAGGAAGAGAGACTTGTACCATAGCTTCTCTGAAAGGCTTGGCTCTAGAAAACACATTTTAGGGATCTGTAGTGTTTACACTGACAGGGAGGAGCACCCAAAGGCTGTCCAGACTCACCTTTACACTTGTTGAATTAGTTTTCTCTCTACACAGACTTTACGGAAACTTATGACAGATGCCACTTCAACCTAAACTTTTCTGAACAGCTCAGGTGACTTTTATGTTTTGGAGGCGCTCTGGCCCTGTTTTAAGCTGTGTGAGTCTGTAGACACCCACAGATGTTTATGCACCTAAGGGAATTATCGGTCCAAATGAAAACTGTCTGTGTCTTGCAGTGACTCAGGCCACCTTAGTGGATTGTTGTCTCAGGTATAGAGGCTAGAGATTTCATTTGCCTATTTCATTTTTCTGATTGGGCTTTTCCCAGTGCTGAAATTAAAACACACATTCAGTCGCTTATTTGAAAATTTCCCAATGCTCTCTCTGGGGGCTGAGCCTGCCTAGAGGGTGATGGTTGAGATGTTGAGATCCAAATGTTGGCCCTGCATCTTTCCCTTCCTGTGCTGCATGCATGCCATTCCTTTCTAGTTAGTCATTTTAATGAGTTTGTACCGCACTTTCTAAAGACAGGCTTTGAGCTCTTCCTGAGACCTTCTCAATGGAAGATTTTCAGTGGGTGTTTGTTGAGTGATTGAAGGGACCGATTCTGAAATGAATACAATGCTTATTTGGGACCTTTTGTGGCTGCAGGTAAATGTGGGCCGTGCCTGTTACTTCTAGGATGTGGATCCTGGTGTGAAATGATCAGAGGCTCTCTGGCCATCTTTAATGGGACTTTTTCATTAGGGGTCTGACTGCACAGGTCAGCTTCAACTTGCACAATGACTGCTTAGACTCTCTTAGTATTCTGTTTCTGGTAAAATCTCAATACAGGTTGAGTTTAGGCATGTGTCTTGACCTGGGTTTTTTAGCACATCCATTGATGGATACTGCAGTCTATGAATGTGAGTAGAACTCACACTCATTTTTTCAGAGTTTTTTTCTTTCATTAGACAAACTCTTATCTGCTAATTATGAAACATCTGGGATTCCTGTTTAAATTAGAGACTAAATTTGACTAGGTATCAGGATGCAATCCAGAGGAACACCTGCCTGTGAGTCTGGTCCCTCTAAACGATTTCCAGATTAGGCAACAAAGGCAAAGCCTTGTCAGAGATACTAGGTTTGCACCCACCTTCTAAAATAACTTTTGAGATGAAGTCTCAGTCTGTAGATTATGGGAATTTGCTCTGTAGCCCAGGCTAGCCTTGAATGTATGCCAACACTTCCACACGCCAGCCTCAGCCTACCCAGTGCTGAGTGTTAGAGACAAATCACATGCCAGGCTTGCTCCCACTTTTAAAGGAACACTTTTTCCTTAAGCTCTAGGACCCATCCATGAAAGCAGTGATGGAGGCCTCCATTCTGCTGATAACCCCAAGGCCCACTGGGCAGCGTGACCACTGGGCTCACAATGACTTTTGGCCTTCCAAGTCTCACAGGGTGGTTTTGTTTTTTATAAAGGAGAAAGAATATTTTTAACCTGGAGAAGTTTCAACTGGAAAGAGGGGGTTTAAGGAAATGAAAGCTGTATCAAGGGAGGCTTTTGATCTGTCACGTTTCAGTGTACATAGAGTCATTCTTCCTGGAAAGGAGATTTTGCCCTGACTTTCAATTTGAACAAGTAACTGGGAAGCCACTGTGCAAGCCACTGATCACTCTTTCCTTTTTTTGTTTGAAATCGCAGAGTAGCTAAGCGGCTTTGTTGCTCGTGTGGGAATGGAAATCAGGCCTTGGCATGAGCCACTTTAATTGAAATCAGTTTGTGCACTGAGTTTGCTCGAAGGATGACGTCATTTCCTGCCCTTTCCCAGTCCTTGCTGTTTTTCTAAGATAGCATGGAACTAAGCATAGCACTGAGTTTTAAAGCAATTGTACACCATTTCCTGACCCACTTAGAATAGTATCCAAAGCCTTAAGCATATTTTTTCCTTTCTATACTTGTAGATTGTTTTAGAGTTAAAAAGCATTTGGCTTAGAGGCTTTAATGGAGCCTAAAGTAACCGTTTGTCTGCATGGTTTGCTTGATGTCTGTAGCAGGGGGAGCTATTAGCTCTTGTAGATGGAGGGAAAAAGGTTAAAATGTTTGAATCATTATCCTCTCAGAGCTATATAGGCACCTGGGACACACGGGGCAGCTTCTTAACCTGGGTTACTCTTCCAGTCTGCTCATTAAACCAGATGTGCAGGGTTTCCCCTTCATCATCTCCCATCTGGCTTGAGATAGAGGACAGAGCAGAAGTCAGAGAGGATCAAAGAAACAGAGAGACATTTAAAGGGTGATGGAGACTGGTGGGATTTGATGAGAGCTTTAGTTTGGTCCCCGAGAGCTAGGGACAAAGAAACAGGAGAGGTTAGGAGGGGTTCCACAAAGGGACCACCTCAGAATACCTAGCATTTCTAATGACTCATAGTAGGCATTCAGATTTATTTGTCAGGGGACCGAATGATCTGTTTCCAGGTCAGGAGGCTGTTCTGGGAGCTCTGATGGGTGTTTAGGGCCCCACTGGAGAGGCTTTGAGTGCTGGGGTGCAGGGATCTTCCGGCTCCGGAGAAATGGAGCCTTTGATGATATTCCAGGAAGAGACCAAGATTCTGGAAAGGCAGATCACTTTCAACTCTGTGTCTGAGAGGGTGAAGTAAGAACAGGAGTTCAGATTTTCATTTTTCGGCTGTCGGGCTAGGTTGACCTCTGAATATTTGTAGCTCTTTAGACAAATGACATTTTTTCACATAGTCAAGTAGTCATTTCTTAGCACTGCTGCGAGGACAGATGAGGTTGGCTGTGGGGAGGACTCTCTTGTACTCTGGGGGGAAGAGTACTCTGGCTTGCGCATTCCATGAAGACAGCTTAAGAGTGGTCAGAGCCCATTGGCTCCTGCTTCTGCATAGAAGGGACAGACCTCTGTTCCCTGCGGAGCCATTTCCACTGGGAATTGACTCCCACACATAGGACACACCAGAAAAAAGCCAAAACTCTGGCTTCCAACTATGGCCTCATATCGAGAAGTGTCAACAGGACTCATGATTCCCTTAGCCAAGCCTTTAGTCTTCTCTAGGTAGGGTAGTTACTGCTTCTAGCAACCAGGGATCAGCTGGACCTTTTGAAAATGCTATCAGCACAAGATAGCCTACATGCTAGAGGAGAGAGCATGTTCTGTGACTATGGACATCTCTCATAGGAGGGTCTACCAGACATTTCTAAGACTCCACTTTTAGTGTGTCACTGCATAGCATATCACTGTCTGTCTCAGGTCTGATGGTATCCACCCATAGCCTAGGATTTAGAAATGCACACTTCTCTAGGTGAGAATGTGACATAGAATGGATTTGAAATACTGATGGTGACCCTAAAAATTCCACCAGAGAACTCCTAAACCTGATAAACAGCTTCGGTGAAGTAGCTGGATATAAAATTAACTCAAACAAATCAATGGCCTTTCTCTACACAAAGAATAAACAGGCTGAGAAAGAAATTAGGGAAACAACACCCTTCTCAATAGTCACAAATAATATAAAATATCTTGGCGTGACTCTAACTAAGGAAGTGAAAGATCTGTATAATAAGAACTTCAAGTCTCTGAAGAAAGAAATTCTAGAAGATCTCAGAAGATGGAAAGATCTTCCATGCTCATGGATTGGCAGGATCAACATTTTAAAAATGGCTATCTTGCCAAAAGCAATCTACAGATTCAATGCAATCCCCATCAAAATTCCAACTCAATTCTTCAACGAATTAGAAAGTGCAATCTGCAAATTCATCTGGAATAACAAAAAATCTAGGATAGCAAAAACTCTTCTCAAGGATAAAAGAACCTCTGGTGGAATCACCATGCCAGACCTAAAGCTTTACTACAGAGCAATTGTGATAAAAACTGCGTGGTACTGGTATAGTGACAGACAAATAGACCAATGGAATAGAATTGAAGACCCAGAAATGAACCCACACACCTACGGTCACTTGATCTTCGACAAGGGAGCTAAAACCATCCAGTGGAAGAAAGACAGCATTTTCAACAAATGGTGCTGGCACAACTGGTTGTTATCATGTAGAAGAATGCGAATCGATCCATTCCTATCTCCTTGTACTAAGGTCAAGTCTAAGTGGATCAAGGAACTTCACATAAAACCAGAGACACTGAAACTTATAGAGGAGAAAGTGGGGAAAAGCCTTGAAGATATGGGCACAGGGGAAAAATTCTTGAATAGAACAGCAATGGCTTGTGCTGTAAGATCGAGAATTGACAAGTGGGACCTCATGAAACTGCAAAGCTTCTGCAAGGCAAAAGACACCATCAATAAGACAAAAAAACCACCAACAGATTGGGAAAGGATCTTCACCTATCCTAAATCAGATAAGGGACTAATATCCAATGTATATAAAGAACTCAAGAAGGTGGACTCCAGAAAGTCAAATAACCCCATTAAAAAATGGGGCTCAGAACTGAACAAAGAATTCTCACCTGAGGAATACCGAATGGCAGAGAAGCACCTGAAAAAATGTTCAACATCCTTAATCATCAGGGAAATGCAAATCAAAACAACCCTGAGATTCCACTTCACACCAGTCAGAATGGCTAAGATCAAAAATTCAGGTGACAGCAGATGCTGGCGGGGATGTGGAGAAAGAGGAACACTCCTCCATTGTTGGTGGGATTGCAAGCTTGTACAACCACTCTGGAAATCAGTCTGGCGGTTCCTCAGAAAATTGGACATAGTACTACCGGAGGATCCAGCAATACCTCTTCTGGGCATATATCCAGAAGATGTCCCAACCGGTAAGAAGGACACATGCTCCACTATGTTCATAGCAGCCCTATTTATAATAGCCAGAAGCTGGAAAGAACCCAGATGTCCCTCAACAGAGGAATGGATACAGAAATTATGGTACATTTACACAATGGAGCACTACTCAGCTATTAAAAAGAATGAATTTATGAAATTCCTAGCCAAATGGATGGACCTGGAGGGCATCATCTTGAGTGAGGTAACACAATCACAAAGGAACTCACACAATATGTATTCACTGATAAGTGGATATTAGCCCAAAACTTAGGATACCCAAGATATAAGATACAATTTGTTAAACGCATGAAACTCAAGAAGAATGAAGACCAAAATGTGGACACTGTGCCCCTTCTTAGAACTGGGAACAAAACACCCATGGAAGGAGTTACAGAGACAAAGTTTGGAGCTGTGATGAAAGGATGGACCATCTAGAGACTGCCGTATCCAGGGATCCATCCCATAATCAGCTTCTAAACGCTGACACCATTGCATACACTAGCAAGATTTTGCTGAAAGGACCCAAAGATAGCTGTCTCTTGTGAGACTATGCAGGGGCCTAGCAAACACAGGAGTGGATGCTCACAGTCAGCTATTGGATGTATCACAGGGCTCCCAATGGAGAAGCTAGAGAAAGTACCCAAGGAGCTAAAGGGATCTGCAACCCTATAGTTGGAACAACATGATGAACTAACCAGTACCCCGGAGCTCTTGTCTCTAGCTGCATATGTATCGAAAGATGGCCTAGTCGGCCATCACTGGAAAGAGAGGCCCATTGGACTTGCAAACTTTATATGCCCCAATATAGGGGAATGCCAGGGCCAAAAGAATGGGAATGGGAGGGTAGGGAATTGGGGGGCGGTATGGGGGACTTTTGGGATAGCATTGGAAATGTAATTGAGGAAAATATGTAATAATAAAAAAAAAGATGCTATCCAAAAAAAAAAAAAAAACCCAACAGTTAGTGTTTAAACATTCAAAAAAAAAAAAAAAAAAAAAGAAATACTGATGGTCTTTCACTTAACGTTACAGTTTAAATGAGCAGCGCTTTCTAAGTTCAACTCTCTGTCCATCAAACATCGTTGCTATTGTAACGCTTCTAGTATGTCCTTTTATCCTGTCATCAACATGGAAGAAAAATGGGTGGGAAGTATTACTCCAACCATTTCCCTGGCTGGATACTTTGAACTCTGAATCTTTTCATGGGAATCATTGCTACCTCAGCCTTGTCCTGGGGCCATCACTCAGACGCTCATTTCTTATTGGTATAAATTACAGAGGTGACACTGGAATGTAAATCCTGCTAAATTAAGGAAGTCATTTAGTCCCATTAAAGCAAGTGCCAAGGAAAAAACCCACAGTGCACTGTAAGTGGTTTTATACATAACATAATGAGCCTCGATAATTAGGACCCTTCTGCAATCTGCATGATATATGAATCTCGATGAATTATTTTATTTTTGTCAAATAGCCACAAGTCATGTCAGGTGAAATGTTGCCATCTGCACACACAAACTGCTACACTAAGCCTTTCCTCTCTTTTTATCCCTAGTCCAACACTGCAGCATCCGCTGTATGAATGGGGGCAGCTGCAGCGATGACCACTGTCTGTGCCAGAAGGGGTACATCGGCACTCACTGTGGGCAGCGTAAGTATACCGTGTAGATGCTGGTCACAGGCAAACCTGTGGAATTACGAGACAGGTGCTGGGAATTTTCTTTGATAACTCAGGGCGCCACATTTTCACAGATGTCTCGGGACCCTTGCAGATGGACAGATCACCCCAACATTTAGTGGCAGTCTTCCATCCCGGGGTTGATAGTAACTTGCTTGGTTCACGCTCTTTTTGTTTGCCTTTGCCACCTGCCTTGCCTCACACCTTAGGCTTACAGGTATGAAATACTTCTTTTTAAAAAATATTTGACAGTTATTTAATTCATAAACTACATACCCCATCCTTTCCCACTGTAGAGCTTCATAATGTTAGCTCATCTACCAGATTGTGCAAGTATCACCATCAACCAGTTCTAGAGCATTTTCATCCCTTCAGAAAGAAATCTCAGCCTAAGTTCCACACATTCGCCTCTTGATTTGCTGACTGTCTCTACCTGAATTTTCAGGAAGTATTTCAAAACAAATCTCATCTCTCTTTCCAAACATTTTCCTTGTATTCACTAATTGTGTCTGCATATCTCCAGCTCCCCATGACGGACTCTGCTACACTCGTGCTGACTGGATGTCTAGATTGCTTGTTCACTCACAAGCACCATTGATTGTGTCTGCACTCTGCTGGTCCCTGCACACTGCTTAGAATAGCTGTTCATCTTATGAGCTTCTTCATTACCATAGGATGAACTACTCACACTATAGAAAATCTTGGAAAATTCATTATTAGTAAAACAAAACTACCTATAGTTCTATAATCTGAATACTCCTTTCTAGGCCCAAGATAGATCTTTTATAGTTAATATTTGATTATTTGTATTTTCTTCTCAATTATTATTTCACAGTTGTGTTAAATTCTACTACACATATGCATACTTAATAAAAGGTTACTGTCCATGTTCTTTTGAATTTATATGATGGAAAATGCTACTGTAAATAAATCAGCACCTATATTATGCCCAGTGATTATCCCCACACTACTTTGTGACAAGAATATTGAGTTTTGGGCAGCCCAACTTGGAAAGAGGAGAGAGTCACAGCAGCCCAGCTGGAAATTAATATGGTGGCAGTTACTCCTTGACCAGCTAATTCCCCAAGTAACCACACAGAGACCTTTTAATATTTCAAAGCTTAGGCCTTTTCTGGGCAGACTCTCAACTAGCTCATCTAAGTTAATCTGACCATCTAGCCTTATCTAGCCTTCCAGGTCAGGAGTCACACTGGTCTTCCCTCATATCTCCTGGTGAAAGACCTTTCTCTTTTCTTCTTCCCAGAGTTCCTTTCCCTCCCAGGAAGTCCTGTCTTCCACTTCCTGCCCAGCCCATTGGCCATCAGATTTTTATTAAAGTCAAGAAGAGAATGCCTTAGATAGGCGAGGAAGGACGGAGACCTAGCTTCACACAGTGACCCTCAACAGAATCCCAGACTTAACATTTGGTCACTTGCAGTTAATGGTGCTATCAGCATGAACATTGTTGCTCCTTAGGGACACCCTCTCAAAATTACACATCAGTCCTAAGCAAGAGTTCACTCACTCACATGAAGTTTGTATCTGGTGAGGCGAGTTCGAAACATGCACCTTAGATGCAGAACTGAAAGCATTTCTCAGGGGCTGCACACACGGAGATGAGACCGTAAGCATAACCCAGGTACAGAGTCAGCTGTTCAGGGAGCATCCTGTGGTGATCTGCAACTGTGGGGTGTCTGCCCAAAGCAACACTGAGGGGAGATCATTCCCATTGTCTGGGGGGAAGGGTCCAAGTGCAGCATCCTGAGACTTTCTCTCCTTATCTTGCAGCTGTCTGTGAAAGTGGCTGTCTCAACGGAGGGAGGTGTGTGGCCCCAAATCGGTGTGCCTGCACATACGGCTTTACTGGACCCCAGTGTGAAAGAGGTAAAGTGTTTACTAAGTGATTTGTAGAAAGGCATTCTGGTGACTAATCTGTTACTGGCTTATATTGTCATCAAGTGTGTGCAGCTACTTCCTGAAGTTGGCTGGCCAGGCTTCTGAAATGTCACTGAGGAGGTCTCCAGGATGCCAAGATGGCGGCTCTGGGTTTGCATGCTGCTCAGGTCTTGGCAGTGGATGCAGTGTTTCATAGTGAGCTTACACAGAAGAAGGGTGGGCACCAACATACAAAGGGGACAATTTCCCATAAAGGTGAAGTCATGAACTTCACATGATCCTGTAAGTTCGAGAAATGCTTTCCCACAAGAACACACATAGAAAGGGAAATGTTTAGGATGAAAAATCACACTAGAAGAACCACTGACCCTGGCAGCAGCTGGAATGACAAACACGGAGTCCAGGGTTAAGTGCAGGGGTCTGCTAAGTAGCTGGGCTCAGCACTGTGTACTCAGTGTGTAGCCCAGGAAGTGTGGACATCTGTTCTTGCTCTTGCCTCCAAAAAGCCACAGCTCAGAGATGTCCAGGAATAGCCTTAAGGCCAAATGAGTACCAATAAACTTTCATTTGAATCTGGATTTTTCAGTTTCAAATTTACTGCTCCATGCTCCTATCAGTTAAAAGAAAAATTTTGCCTGCTTTGCCTAGCTAATACGATATTGACTTATTCGGGGATGCATAATGTTCTTAATGGATGCCAGCTTCATTTATCATTTTGTCTCTACACTCATAGTCATTTCCTCATCATTTCTAGTTTAAATTTTTATTTTAGTGTTGTTTTAAAACTGGTCTTTAAAGTAATTTATCTGTCTCTCTGCATGTTATATATTGTATGTGCACACGTATGCATACCCGTGTTCTACATGTGGAGTCCAGAAGAGGATTATGAATTTACACATAGGCAGACTAGGCACCAAGATACAAAGGGACAATTTTCCCTATCTCTCCTTAAAGCTTTCTATTTTGGCCAGCCTGGCTGGCCAGTGAGTTCCCAGGATCTACCTGTCTCTTCCACACAATGCTGGGGTCACGGGCATCCACTCCACCATCACACCCATCTGTTATATGGCTTCTGAAGACTTGAACTCAGTGACTCTGACTTCTATAGCAAGTGCTCTTACCCACTGAAGCATCTCCCTAGCCCTACCATTTGTTATTTAGTGAAGCTTAAAAGGTTTGTGTTATATAAAGCTGAAATTGGAAATTCTCCAGAGCTGGAGATGATATAGCACATGCTTTTAATCCCAGCACTTGGGAAACAGAGAGACAGAGGTAGGCTGATCTCTGTGAGATGAAGGCTAGCCTGGTCTACATAACAAGTTCTAGGATGGCTATGGCTATATGGAGGAATCTTGCATATATATATATATATATATATATATATATATATATATATACACACACACACACACACACACACACACACAAAAGAAAATTCCTCAGAACTTTCCAGAATTGCAATGATCACTCTTCTCCCAAATTGTATAAAGATCTTATTCTAAGATGGAAAGCAAAGCTAATTATGATTGTGATCGACACATGTCACTCAAATCATGGAGCTGAAACAAAGAGCACTTCAGTATGTAAGAAGTTGTTTATTTTTCAATGTCAACATAAATTCAGTTGTTTTTTAATATACCAAAGGTACATTTTGATAAGCAACTGTAGGGCAGTTGCTATGATTGTTTGATAAATGACACAGTATTGCTGTTCTTTGGCCCACTCTGAGTGTAATGAGTGAGGCCATTGTGCTGTATATTGACATCTTTTGGAGTCTGTGTTTAAGTGTTTTCCCTTTATAACCCGTGCACGTATATTATTGACCTGGAGCTAAGACATATCCAGTGGCACCTTAACAATGAAGGACAATTTGTAATAGATAGTAGCCTTCTGTGGCCTTACTGTTAGCTCGGTGAAGATGCTACCGATTAAAATTGTTGATGTATGTCTTGGTGGCTTGTGAAGGGAACACTTTAGACATTGCTGCTGAGTTTAATTTGTCTTGGAGAAACAATGAATAAAATAAACATTCTTCTTCAAACAAAGTGGTCCAAGGTTGTCTGCAAAGAATAATTGCTTCCCATGGTGGGAAGTGCTAATGCGGAGCACCCAAGGGATTTTGAGCCATTGATATTTACCCGTTACTATTTCAAAAATGTGATGTTTGCCAAAGATGGAGAAATGGCCTGAATGCATGAGATTACCAAATTACTAATCAAAGTGGTGAGTTTCGATGTGGAGTCTCCAAGTTTAGGGTATATTTAAGTAGCCTTCACTGAGATGTGGAAGGACTTGGCCACAGAAGAGTAGCGACTATGGCAGCTTTCCAGATAATGGAGAAGTGGAGGCTGGGGACAGGAAGTCAGCTTTCCCTAGCTGTTACCTGCCATTGTTCTCCCAGGAGCACAGAGCTGCCCTTCAGTGAGGGAGGGGAACCAGAAAGCCTTTCTTCTCACAACGGGGGGAGGAGGAAGTACCATTTTGATTGCAGAATTCATTTTTATCTACTGGATCTTCACTAGTTTGTTCTCTTCCGAAAGTTTAAAGAATGGGGTCCTATATCTTTTTACCTATTACATATGTGAGATTTCATGAATGGTAGATGAATGTGTAGAATCTATCATGACCATCAATGTTGAAGGGAAGACAGCTTCTCTTGATGAATTGTGTTAACGGATAACTAACTACTTAGGTTAGTGGTATTCTGTTTTCATTGAGATGAGGCATTTTTGTTTGGAAACCAACTTTTTGGAAGCCATTATTCCATCTGTTCTCTCTGTCTCTCTCTGTCTCTCTCTTTGTGTCTCTGTGTCTGTCTCTCTCTGTCTCTCTGTCTCTCTCTCTGTCTCTCTCTCTCTTCCCCCCTGCTATAATAGCATAATGGCAGCCATTAAATGATAATGAAACTGCAGGTTGCCTTTTCCACCTCTGGAGTGAGGCTCAGGAGCAGCTGTGGATTCAGAATCCTTAGTGCCTGACACATGGATGTGAACTGTGTCCCTCTAGCCTCTTCAGGAGATCCAGAGGCATAGTGTTAGACATGAACCATTTATTCTAGAAGGCAGGCAGTGTAGGTTGTCTACATGTAGACAGATTAGCATTCTTATCATTTGTGCCAACCTTGGCTATACAGGAAGTTCAGGACCAGCCTGGATACCTGAAACCCTGTCTCAAAAAGCAAATTATTATTATTATTATTATTATCATTATTATTATTATTAAAAATTAAGCCTAGGAGGGTAGTTTTTCTCCATGTTACAGTTCAACCAAGTTTGTTTTAAGTAATTTTAAAAACCAAAAGAAGGTAAACCATTGCTTGGATGAATCTAACATAAGGTCCTGGAATTTTCTGACTCATTTTGATTTAAAGGCACCAGTCTACTCTTCGGAAGAGCAATTCTAGTCTGGCTGCTCTTTATATTAATGGGCTCCCAAGGACTACACAGGCTATGAGCGTGTGCCTAGCTTCTTACATCCAGATGCATTTGTTCAGATAAATCCCTGCTCCTGTCTCCAGGATGAGGACAATATTGGGCTCTGTACCCACTCCAGAAATGCTTTTAGTTGTTAGCTGTTTATCAGTGAAGTTCAGGGGAAGCACTGTTGGAATCCAACAGAGGGCATGAGGTAGCACAAAGCTGGTGCCAGTCACTGACAGGACCAACCTCCTGCAACTGTGCCTGTCGTGCAGATGGGCAGGGTTTGTCTATTTCTGTAGCAGTGAATAAACAACTAGGCTGCTTGTGGCTCATCTGTACCTGTAGGTGCGGATGACGTGCGAGGATTCCTGCTTCCATCCCTTAGCTTCTCTTACGTTATAAAAATTGTCTTTATTAGATATATTCAAAATAATTTCATTAAGTGGTTTTTAAAACTGTATCATATTAAGCAACCAGTAAGTATTATGTGAACCAAGAAGGGCATTGACTGTAGTGTCTGATGAATGGGAAAGACCAATACTCAGTGATACAGATTTATGACAACCACATAGTCCTGTCTGGATATACCACTTCATCAAAGAAAGTGGATGCATTGTTGATTCACAGGAGCTGATTAGAGCTCTTCGTGACTCCCTCCCTCCCTCTCTCCCTCCATCCCTTCTTCCCTCCCTTCCTTTGTTTCCTTTTTGTCTTCAAAGTTTTCCTTTTTTTGAGTTTTATTTTGTGCTGTGTAGCCAGATTATCCTTATTTTGCCATCCTCCTGCCTCAGCACCGACGCCCCCTCCAAGTGCATCATATTTGGCTTAAAATCTGTTATAAATAAATTCTATGGCAAATAGTTGGGGCTTATGGCACAGTGTTATGGGATGCATAGAGAAAGTAACGTGGCTTCCATAGTGGATCAAATTCTTTTCTCTTCTCATATATTTGCCTGTTGGTGATAAGAGGACTTAACAAAAACCTATAGAGTACAGAAACCTATACTACATGGAAAAAGCCGCATGTTCATGGATGAGGGATGAGGAGAGGAAGTGGCAAACACATGTGTACTAGACTCCTTGCTAGCTTTTGAAATAGGGACCTACTGTTTCCCACAAATATACAGGCTGGAGAAGGTTATACTAAATAGAAGAAGGCATCTCAAAAAGTTAAACATTTCACAATGCCACTTGGTTTGGAAGCTAAAAACAAAAAATTCAAAGGCCAAATATTCCAATGCAAAACATAGTAGAACGCAGCCTATACACAGGCTGAAGGAGTATAGAGAGCTGGTGAATGGCGGGGTCTCTTCTTGTGCCTCTCCGAGACTTGTCTGGGATCTTGAAATGAAGAGGAACTTCCTTTTCTCACTGGACCGCTTCCTCTCACTGCCTCAATGTCGTTTTAAATTCTAAGAGGCTGTGGATAAGGTTCTTGGAGTCAGTGCTGCAAACCAACCCTCATCCCTCTGGGGCCTTTGCAGGTCAGAACTCGGAATGCTGCTGATTCTTCCCACAGGTGACAAGCAATAGTCCCATCACTAACATATGCTGAAGTACTCTGTGCGCCTCGCCTTTGGTATTCAGTCTAACAGAGAGGGACAATGTGAAGACACAGAATGCCCCAAGGCTGACGCTATGACTGAGGTGGTTTTACAACTGGGCAGCTGGCAGATCATCGAATACACCTGATTTTCTTAGACGTGGTCCAGAAACTACACCTATCAACAAAGATGTGCATATTTCTGATTGAACAGCTGTGGTTCAGAGGGCACACGCACCTCACAGAACCAGTTGTGTGCAATTGGAAACTGCCTGACTTCTGTCTTACACTCTCTCCCGCACCTTAGGCTGGGTTTCCTGTTGACACAGAGCATTTTATGATTGCTTTCTAGATTTCTTAATGTAGACAAAGCACCCTACCTTCCTGCTTTGGCTTCCACCAGCATCACCATCTGTAGGTCTCTCCTTTTAGAGTCTATCACCTTTGCTGTCTAGGCAGCCTTTGGAGGAAGGATTCCAGCTCACCCACACCAGCTTTCTCTTTTGGTAGCCTATGGCTAGAAACATTTGTGCCTTTTAATTTTTGCCACCGCAAACCACCAACTTTGGCACAGTAAAAATCCATCTTTGGACCCCCCCATCCATGTAACCTACATTGGGCATTCCTGGGTGCTCTGTGTCCTCCAGTGGGCAGGACCTATGATACATGCCTTTGATGGGCACAATTTTGAAACCTCTCTGGTGACTTGTATTACAAAGTAGATTCCCACCGGTTCCCTCACAAGTACTTGTGACACCTAGTTCTGTCAGGTAAGCGCCTCCCATGGACACGTTCATATACACACAGATTTAAGAGACTATCATATCCACATTTGCAAATTCTGCATCATGGTATCATACTTGACCTTGACAGTGTCATGTATGTCTTTGTGCTTCAGTTGAAAGGATCGTTTTAACCTGTCCTTGCATTAGTGAAGTAAGGATTTAATATTTTAAAATGTGATATTCTTATATGATATAAGCATGTGGTACATGATCATGTGTGTGCAGGTGTGCGTATATGCAGAGGCCAGCAATGTAAACTGTGTGTCCTGCTCTGTCACTGTTCACCTTTCTCCCTCGAGACAGGGTTTCTCACCTGACCAGGAGCTGTACAGACCTGAGCTGGCAGACTCAGGAACTCTCTTGTCTTCATCTTCTACACGGTGCTATGGGTACAGACAATCCTGCAGCAGTGCCCGGCTTCTTATGGGGGATTCAAGCTCCGACTGTTACATGAGCACAGGAAATGCTCACGAGCTGTCTCTCCAGCCCTAAGGCTAAAATGCACTACTATAAAATTTGCTATCACAGAGAATTAGTTTCAAATCTTACCTTTTCCTTTCAGTTCTTGTGAACTTGGAAATTTTTGTTATATTTATTTACCGTGTGTGTATTTATCGTGTCTGTGTGTCTGTACATGCTTCTGTACACATGCCACAGCACGTGTGTGGAGACCACAGGGCAACTTTTGGAAATCTATTTTCTCCACCCACTATGTGGGACCCAGGGGACAAACTCAGGTAATAAAGTTTGGAACCAAGTGCCTTTCCCCACTGAGAGCCATTTTGCCGATCCCATGTGGATGTGTTAAAAACAAAGCTGGCTGTGAGCATCCACGTGCGATATTTGGGAAACTTCTTAGTTTGCAATGTGTAAAACTCAGCGTTTTAATTTTTGTAGTAGCCACGGGAAGAAAAGGGCAAATTCTATTTTTTAGGTACATTTTATTTTAACCTGATATATCTAATTTCAATAGATAGCATTAGAGGTTATCAATATAATGTATTCCATTATTTTTCTTTAGTATGTCTTTAAAAACCAAAACCTATGTTTTACCACATCTCAGTCTAAAGCATCAGATAGCTGCTTGTGGCTCATGGCTGTGGTGTTATCCAACACAGCCCAGAGCCTTGCTTCCAGTGTGGATAGCCAACCTTAAGCAAGGACCTTTCCCCCTCCAACTGCCTTTTTTTTCCAACTTTACAGAAAGCAGTATTTTTACACAAAGCAAAAAAGGACAGCATGGATACTCAAAAAGTAAACAAATCCAGAGGGTACCATGGCTTCAAAGGAGCCTATTTTATCAGGACTGTTTACTGGAATCCTGTTAAGCATGAGCTCGGAACACACTAGCTGCATCATGTCAGGTGTGACAAGTACAGTAAATGTTTAGTAAAGGCCCAGCCTTGACCTACACAAGTGGTAGGATCAGGAAGTAACGCATGGCTCTTGTCATCAGCCTTGAAACAGACACACACACACACACACACACACACACACACATTGCAAAGAGCCATTTGTGCAGGAGACAGCAAAGTAGCAGAGGTGACAAGAAATAATGTAAACAGTAGGAAGACAGTGCACAGATATACAGACACTCAGTTTGTTCTGGGGCAAAAAGGAGGACTCCCTGCTGGGAGCACCCTTTTATGGGAGCACAGATGGAGCCTAAAGGTCTTCTGGCCTCATTCCAAAGAGCTGGGTTCAGGGCTCTCTGAGGTCCACCCCCCACACTCTCTATTGTGCTTCTGTATAACTTCTGTCCAAGGCAAGGTATGGGCTTTTAAAGAACTTCTCCTTTGTATTAAGGCAGGGTAGTGGAGTTTTAAAGAAATTCTCCTTTGTATGTATAAATTGGGAGCGGGCCAGTCTATTTCTGAAACTGTTTCAGCTCTATCTATGAACCGCCGTCCAGAGACTCTTACCAAGTTTATATGCTCAATTGAGAGTATTAGGGGATACGTGGTGCTTATGTTTCCTGGTAGTCATGGTCCCTAGGGAGTCAATCTTTGGGGTTTATTAATGTATATTGGACAGATATCTGGAGCTATGTGGTCCATCTGATGTGCCAAAGTACTTTTTGTAGAACATTAGTCCCAAGAGGGGTCCATGAAGCGTAGTTTCCATGGTCAATATCATTTTGGAAATCCTATACTACAGCCTTATTCTTGGAGAAGTAATGGGGGCATTAACATATGAACTCCTGGGAGTTCTATGTGAAACAAAATATTTTGGCTTAACTTAAAAACTGGATATTCTCAAATCTGCCCATCTATCCTTCCAGAAGCCTCCATTCCCCCCGCCCCCCATTGATGTCTTTGACATCCTTACCCTGAAGCTCTGGATGCTGATTGTATTGATGATGGTTGCTCACATGCCCATGCAATGGCTTCATGTTTTGGGATTAAGTTCTGCTTCTTACATGATCCCCACTCCGACGAGGTGACCAGCTAAACTCCTGGGTGGTTTTGGATGAAGAGCATCATTGTAAAGACTCCCTCATTCTCTGAGAGGATTGAAAATGTTCTGTATCCCATGTGGACATGACTGTAAATGCCTATCACCAACCTGTGTGGAGTGATGGAGTCTGTGGAGGACATGAATGGAGCATTCAACAGCTTTCCCACTGTGTCTCCTCATCAACAAACCCTTTGCTCTGAATTGTTCCAGAACTTTAAAAGTCGACAATAGATTGGGATCTTTGTTTCCTTAGAAAATGAAAATATTCTAGAGCAGCATTTCTCAACCTGTGGATTGCGACCCCTTGCCAGTCACATATCAGATTTCTGGCATATCAAATATTTACATTACAATTCATAACAGTAGCAAAATTAGTTATGAAGTAGCAAGGGAATAATTTTATAGTTGGGGTCACCACGACATGAGGAACCACATTAAAGGGTTGCAGCACTAGGGAGGTTGAGAACTATTGGTTTAGGGTCTCAACTCATAAAATAGGGCTGTGTCTGTTTCTTTCTGGTGAGCCGTTCCCTGGCTACTGTCCCCACGGAGGCCCCTTTGACCTTCATTGTTGCAGGACACGGAGCCAGGCTGTAAGTGGAGGCTTGCAAGTCAGGCCCATGTTTATCCAAAGGGAAAGTGTTTTTTTTTTATAAGCTCGGGCTTGCTTTTGAGGAGCTGGACTTTCCCTCAAGTCACCCTGGGATGCTTGCACTGTCTCAGAGATCCCGTCTCTCTAAATCAGTCTCATGAACTTTAGAGCAAAGCAACACAAGGTCCCCTCGGCAGTTTAGATCCAGTCTTTCCTTATATGACTTATAAACTTCACTTGAGAAGAGGAAAGTATTTTGTACCTTTCTCTAGCATGGGAAGAATAAAATCCAAGGTACACAGAACATCTTAGTGATTCAGGGCTGGCACTGGAAACAATATGCAGTAGAATTGACTTGTCTTCCTTGAGGAAGACAGCCTTTAAACAGCATAGAAAAGTCTTGACTATTTTTTAGAGCTCATAACTTGGAGTAGCTAGGTGCTTGTCAGCCTTCACTTAGAACCACATTCTTCCTGTCATGTTTCCACTTACCAGGCGGGGCAAGTTCTCACAAAACCCATAGAAGACAGCAGGTTGAAGACATCCACAGCCGCATCCTGGGTCCCTCACTGTGGGCTCCTTATGGCTTATGGGTTGTTTTTCTTTAACTTTTATGAATTAGAGGAATTAATAGGAAAATCATTCCCAGACTAACTTCCACCCCAAAGGAGCCCCTATTCCAATTTAATATTATATGACTATCATTTTAATGTTACTTTAAAAAAATGCCTGTCTAGGAGATGTCATTTTTCTTAACTGCTTTGCCATTCCCAGCATTCTTGGGAATATGCTAAGGGCACAGGTTCTGGAGAGAAATCCGTCCATTTGCTGGCCATGGGGCCTTAGGCAACTAACTGCTTTCGTTTTACTTCTCTGATCTGTACAATGGGTGTAATGAGGGCCTGTGCTTTACTTCTCTGATCTGTACAATGGGTGTCATGAGGGCCTGTGCCTGGTGGAACTGTTGAGAAGGCTCAGTGAAGTAATTTAGGAAGCACTGAGCCCAGGACTCTACTCAGAATCTCTACTCAGAGAATTTTGAAGACCCATGGTTGAAACTATATTTCAAACTTAAAGAAGCTAATGCCCTTGATTTTCTTAATGAATTAGGTGATTCAGTGCACAAAGCTTTCTACAAGATGGGGAAAAAATCAGAAAATGATTTTACTGGCTGGCTGCTCTTAGTTTCTGGGGAAAAAATGATGAATGAAAGGAAGGAGTTGTGTGATAAAATCGAAAGGCTCCAGACACAAGTAAACGATCTAAAAGTTGCTAAGTGTGTCCTTGAAGAGAATCTTCTCTCTTGCAGCAATAGAGCTCAAGTTGCAGAAAATCAAACTGAAACCCTCATTATAAGGTTGGCTGAACTACAGCGAAAATTTAAGTCTCAGCCTCAGAATGTGTCGACAGTTAAAGTAAGAGCACTAATTGGCAAAGAATGGGATCCTATAACTTGGGACGGGGATGTGTGGGAAGACCATGTTGAAGCTGAGAATTTTGAATCTTCAGATTCTCAAGGGTTTGCCCCACCTGAGGAAGTAGTACCCTCAGCCCCACCCCTTGAAATAATGCCTTCCCCACATGAGGAAATTAATTTTGCAGAGTCTGATAAACCAGCAATGACTTTCACTACTGATGTTTCTCAAGGCCCACCAATAGTTTCTTCTAGACCTGTAACCAGACTCAAAGCAAAACAGGCTCCTAGAGGGGAGGTAGAAAGTGTAGTCCATGAGGAAATTCGCTACACTACTAAGGAGCTTAATGAGTTTGCTAATTCATTCAAACAGCAACCTGGTGAATATGTGTGGGAATGGATTTTAAGGGTGTGGGATAAGGGTGGAAGGAACATAAAACTAGAGCAGGCTGAGTTTATTGACATGGGCCCTCTGAGTAGAGATTCTAGGTTTAATACGGAAGCTCGCATGGTTAAAAAAGGTGTCAAAAGTTTGTTTGAATGGTTGGCTGAGGTGTTTATCAAAAGATGGCCTACTGGAAATGACTTGGAGATGCCTGATATTCCATGGCTTAGTGTTGATGAAGGGATTTTAAGACTTAGGGAAATTGCAATGCTAGAGTGGATATATTGTGTAAAGCCTAATTGTCCACAATGGGAAGGTCCAGAAGATATGCCCTTCACCAGCTCTATAAGACGCAAATTGGTGAGAGGGGCACCAGCACATTTGAAGGGTTTTGTTCTTTCCCTTTTCCTTGTGCCAGATCTTAGCATTGGAGATGCTTCTGCTCAATTAGATGAATTAAATTCACTGGGTTTAGTTGGATTCCGAGGTAACAAGGGCCAGGTGGCAGCATTGAATCGCCGGAGACAAGGTGATCCTAGTTATTATAATGGACAGCGTAGGCAAAAGAATGTTTATAATGACAGACCCAGCAACGGTCAGCACAGGAAAGGTGAAATTTATAATGGCATGACTCGCTTGGACCTTTGGTACTGGCTAGTCAATCATGGTGTTTCCAGGAATGAAATACATAAGAAGCCTACTGCATATTTGTTTGATTTGTATAAGCAAAAAAATTCTCAAACAAATGAAAGAAAGGCTACATTAGATCGTGGTAAACAGCAATCTCGGCCAGTGAATCAATTTCCAGACTTGAGCCAGTTTGCAGATCCGGAACCCCTTGAATGAAGGGGTGGCCAGGTTCCCCTGAGGAAGGATCCTGATAAGACACCCCACTCCCAGTACCAAATTCTGTATTAGTCAGGGTTCTCTAGAGTCACAGAACTTATGGATAGTCTCTATATAGTAAAAAGAATTTATTGATGACTTACAGTCGGCAGCCCAATTCCCAACAATGGTTCAGTCGCAGCTGTGAATGGAAGTTCAAGGATCTAGCAGTTACTCAGTCTCACATGGCAAGCAGGCGAAGGAGCAAGAGCTAGACTCCCTTCTTCCAATGTCCTTATATTGTCTCCAGCAGAAGGTGTAGCCCAGATTAAAGGTGTGTTCCACCACACCTTTAATCCCAGATGAAAGGTGTAGCCCAGATTAAATCTCCTTAAACTCGGAGATTTAATCTTCTGGAATCCATAGCCACTATGTCTCAAGATCTCCATACCAAGATCCAGATAAGGATCTCCAAGCCTCCAGATTAGGGTCACTGGTGAGCCTTCCAATTCTGGATTGTAGTTCATTCCAAATATAGTCAAGTTGACAACCAAGAATAGCCACTACAGTCATGCATTTCTGATGACTGGGATCCTCACTCTTTGCCAGATGTAGCTTCTTCATAATTGATGTCATGAAAGTTACCATACCAATGAAATCAGACAGACCTCTCCTTTAGAGGCTCTACTGTGATCACCCCCCACCCCCACCCCCCATTTAGAAGTTTTTGGATCAATTCAGATGCAGCCAGCTTTCCTCTTGAATATATTATCAGCCATATGCATTTCCTTAACACACGCCCAGCTATTGCATGCAGCTGTACCACAGACTGACACCACAGGAGGGCAACGTGCAAAAAATAATGAGGAAGCAGAGGTCGGCCACATCCTTGATAACATATAATGCCGATCAAGGCTGTGAGAAGTGCTCACTGTCCACCCTAGATAAAGTTTATGGAAGGTTTTACTACTTTTATGGACACATACAACCAAATGAAGTGTGAACCTGCCCCTTCACAAAACCCAGCAGCAAGATAAAAGAGGTACTTTAGGGGTGTGTTTTTATTCCTTATTATTCTCATGGCTGTTATAAAATATCTGACACAAATGTTGGCTCGTGGTTTAAGAAAGGATACAGTCTGTCCTGGCAGAGACAGCATGGCAGGAGGGGTCAGAAGTGGCTAGTCACATGGTATCTACAGTCATGAAGCAGAGAGTAACCTGGAAGCACTTGCTAACCACCCCCCCCCCCAAGTCCCACCACAAGTGACTCACTTCCTCCAGAGAGGCTCCGACTCCTAAGGGTTCCACAACTCTCCTAAAACGTCCCACCAAAAACTGGGGACCAAGTTCACAGTTGGAGATTACAGGGGATGCTGCACACTCAAACAACAGCTGTGTGACCCTCAGTAGTGTGGCATTCTAAAAATCAGTGAGAGGGGTTAGATACTGATGTCTGGCAGAACAGTAGGAGCAGCTGCCTGAGTTCATACTTAATTTTACAGTGGCTCTGATAACTTGAGTCTACAAACAGCATCGTCAGGTTGGAGTAAAAAAAGGCCTCCAGGTGCAGCACCACAAGCCACTCTTCTTTTATTTCAAAGCAATAAAAATGTTGGTTCTGGAAGACGCAAGCTTTGAAAACCAAAATATTGGAGTAGTTTAAACCTACAGCTTTCAAAGCATCTTTATTAGTGTTAAGGTCTATAAAGCTCAGCCTGAACAAGAAGGCATCTTAGTGCTGGAGAGATGACTCAGCGGTTAAGAGAGCATTCATCTCTTTCAGAAGCTCCCAGTGCTAGTACCAACATCCACGTCAGGCAGCGACTCACAGCCTCCAAGGGATTCAGCACCTTTGGCCTCCCGAGAAACCTGCACTCACATGCACAGACCTCTCACATGCACACACCTACACACATTCATGCAATTGCAAATATAAATAAATCATTTTAGGCATCCTAACCTGAAAGGAAATTGCTATAAGTGGAGAGGAGATATAAACTTACTACTATGTATTGGTGAGAGAGCGCATGTCTGAAGTAGCAGATGTACTACAATTGCCCCAGCTCCTAAACTGTGCTGGTATCATAGCGCCTCTTCTGGATATAGTAAGGAGCCTCATAGAATAGATTTTTCTTCAGTACATTAATAGACTGAGTCTCAGATTGATACATAAAATGCCCCAATGAGCCCTGAAATATTGACTGTGTTAAGACGAGGGGGTTCTTTGTGGTTTGCTTTGAAGTCAGAGGGATCTTGATCATTTTATTACGTACATTGCTTTCTTTCCCTAATTCCTGTGCTCATGCAGCTCTGAGCCCCTAGTTTTTCCCTGGAATCATCATTGAGTTGGAATCTGGGTGACCTAAAAACAAGGACACCATGAACGTGAATTGTTGAAGCACTACGCATTATGAGACAATGCATGCTTTTGAGTGGATGCCTGCAGACTTATCCCCTGGGAACGCCTTTGGATGTCCTAATTGCAGTTCTGCCCTCCATAAATCAGTTGCTATTTGGCCACCTCCTCAGTCACTAGATACATTTGTAATAGTTTGTGTCAGAAATAACAACAGCCACCTAGCAACATACTGTTTGGTCATGTCCTGTTTTAGAATGCCACGTATGGTTTTGTGGGCTTCAGAAGGGTAAGTTCTTACTGGGTCTAAAAGATATTGAAAACAAAACAGTAGATAGTGACGCCACTGTGTACAAGAGGAGGCTGTATGGAGCAGTTTATATAAGAATGAAGTAGGGGCCCGGCGGTGGTGGCGCACACCTTTAATCCCAGCACTGGGGAGGCAGAGGCAGGCAGATTTCTGAGTTCAAGGCCAGCCTGGTCTACAGAGTGAGTTCCAGGACAGCCAGGGCTACACAGAGAAACTCTGTCTCGAAACAACCCCCCCCCCCAAAAAAAAGTAGGGGTTTACTGGTTTGTTAGCATGGTTCTATTCCATGAGGAGGGATCACTAGTCTTGTTCACCACCTTATAACAAATGTCTAGCATTCAGTAACTCAGTAAGCATTTGTCACAATTCTTTTGAGTCACTTAAGAAATGACTGATCTACCCCCTGACCCCTGTAGGCAGGGTTCCTTTGGGTTTTAGGTTAGTATACAAAATAATGGCACTTCCATATATATGTTGAAGATCCTCTAACTTTTAAAACTATGAACAGTGTCAAACACAACCAGTGAATTCTGTGAAAAGTGCTCTCTCCTATGCCATGAAACCTAGACCCATTGGGTACACATAGACATCCCTAGCTCACTCAACCTTGGGAGGCAGGATTATTTTATAGCCAGGAGAACTGGGGCTGGAGGGAACCCTAGTAGCCACCACCAAAGTGGGGGTCTAAAAATGAGGTCCATGGCTTCCACAACAGCTCAGGTGTCATGTGGATGTGCCCCCAACCTGTGGCACCTATGGCTGCCACTCTCAATCATTGGCTATTTTTGTTTTTGTATTTTTTGGTTTTTGGTTTTGTTGTTGTTGTTGTTGGTTTTTTTTTTTTTTTTTTTTTTTTTTTTTGAGACAGGGTTACTCTGTGTAGCCCTGGCTGTCCTGGAACTCACTCTGTAGACCAGGCTGGCCCTGAACTCAGAAATCTGCCTGTCTCTGCCTCCCAAGTGCTGGGATTAAAGGCGTGAGCCACCACTGCCCTGTCCGGCTCATTGGCTATTTTTAATGGACCCTCTGATATTAAGTGTCTTTATTCCTTCCTCTCCGTCCATACACCTCTTTAATTTTGGATTGACATTTTCTAATTTCTGTCCTGTGTCCCTTAGTCTTTTGATCAGTCTTTTTAAGATCTCAATTTTATATGACCAAGAAAATCTTTTAGATTGAGTTTATTGGGAGAGATTGTCTTTAATTATAAAATGCTGTTGTATGATTGGCAGTCTTTGGCTAGCACTGTGATGAATAAAGTTTTTATTGAAATATGAGGGGTTTGAAGCCTCATGGAAATTGAGCTTTGGCTTAAATAGGAAGAGAAGGGGTCCTGAAGGAGCTTGAAATATCTCTCTCTCTCTCTCTGTGTGTGTGTGTGATGCACATGCATGCATACATGAAAGTTGAACTTTCAGGAGCTGGGTCTCTCCTTCCACTATGTGGGTTCTTGGATGTCAGGTCATCAGGCTTGACAGCTAATGCTTCCACCAGCTGAGCCTTTTCTCTGGCTTCTTTTGAGGGCAGGTTATGGAAGCGAGGAGCCAGGGAAAGGTTGAGAATCAGTTCTCTCTTGTGATCAGTTTGGCTTGTTTCTCAGGAGGCATGAAGTTCTCTTTATCTTGCAAACAACTGGGAATTTGAAGTAGAAAGTCTCTGTGGGAACAAGCTTTGGGACTGCCATATCATAGAGCTAGAGAATACCTTTAATCTAATAGACATTCAATGAGTGCTGAAAGCACTCATCTGTCCTGTCCCCACCTGTGGCTCAAAGTGAAGAGCGTGAGTGGCCACATGGCTGTGGAGATGTTCAGTGATTAGCTTCCTCAGTTACCAAGGTAACAGTGCAAAAATCACAGCAAGCGTTTGGCCTGTTGTACGGAGCATAACTTTCCAGTCACCGTGCGTGATTATGACATTGCCTTAGTTTAACTGCATATAACAGAATAGTCAGTGTAGCTAGTCTGTGGCTGCAAAGAGGGGGGTTAAGAATGACAGGCATTCAGTGTGTTCCTTTGGGTAGCCTAAAGTGACATGGATTAATATGCTGCCAGTGTTCTTCCCCTGAGAAATATTTGGTCACAAGAAGATCTGGCTTTAAGAAGAAACTCAAATTCGGGTGTGTGGCTTTTGGCACAGTCTTGACTCACTGGAATGGCCTAATGTATATCTGGTTTCTTTTTTCCCATGCTTTATTTGGGGTGTCCACCAAGACACACTTCCTGCCTGTGGGGTTATCTACATCCATGGACTGAATCTTGGTTTGCAAAGTCACACAGAGGAAGCAGCAGACAGAACACACAGGGCAGTGTAGAGACTGGACAGAAACGCTTTGAAACTGGATGCAGGATCACAAACAGCAAGTTTCCTAGGTCAGGGGAAACTGGGGTGTTTGACTGAAGACCAGCAGTTAGCAATTGTGTTCTGTTTCTGAGACTAGGAGTGGCAAACATTTGTCAGATTCCCTCAGTCATCCCATGAAATGCAAATGTTGCAACTGTCAGATTGTCAGAAACCTAAAGACTACGTATGTTCTCTTTGCTGTGATGTATACATAGGCTGTAGGGCCTTTGATAGTGTCACAGTGTAGGAAGGTACCTGAGGAACAACTGGAAAATTGGAGTGAAAAGAAAAAGGAAAGAAAACTAAGATGTTTGATGAGAAATAAAAAGACGTGTATGGAAATGCTGTTTTTGCTTCAGTAACTACAGAGAAAGAAGAATGGATAAAACTTTGATATTCTCCGTAGAGCAACCCACACTCTGGTTTTGTCTTTATGCTGTAAAAGTATTGAATGCATTACAGGAAGCTTTTTAAGGCAGCATAAGTGGTTAGTATGGAATTCTAGCTTACAGCAAGAATTCTCACCTGAAGCGTTGCAAAGGCAGGTCCACAGCTGCCCGGGAACAATGGAGACGCTGTTTCTTTCTTTATCACTATTTTATCCTTTAAATGGTTGTCTGGAGTCTTTTCCTCTGTTATCTTTCAAAAATTCACTCCTTTTAGGATAATAGTTGACTTTATACAGAGCATTCTAGTTTTAGAAGTTATTTTTAAAATAGGCTCCTTTTTAATTTCATAAAATTAATATCAATGATGACTCTATTAGATCAGATGGTTACTGCAAACTTATCTTCCCTACCAGACTGAGAATAATTGAAGGATGGGCTTAGTAACTAACATTTAAGAAGTCCCCGCTGAAGCTTGTCTCAGGCCAAGGAGCCTGAGGGAGCTCAAGCTTGAATTTGCTTTTCCCCCTGGGAGACTGTGAAGGGCTGAGGAGTACTCTTGCTTCTTTCTCAGATCAGTGTAGGTTGAGGTGAGACTATGGACCAATGAAAGAACTCCAGACTGAAGCAAAAGCTTGTTAGAAGTATTCTCACCATTGTTGTTCAGCATCCCGGTGGGTTGCAGATGGCTTTGGACTTCAGAAGGCTGGCTTTGGGGGACTTGAGTCTTCGTGGAGTATGGAAATTGAGCATGGCAACTTTCTTGCTTGCTTATCTGTAAATAGGTGTTCTTTGTAAATACATATAGTCCTTATTAAAAACCAAGCAGCAGCCTAACAGGAATCATATAGCTCTCTAACTTCATAGGGTAACTCCTATGTTCACTTGTCTCTGCATTTGTTGGGCTGGAGTGCTGGCCTGCCACTCAGGGGTGGCAGACTGCAGTCTGTAGTGGGGGTCCTCAGTCTGTGTTTCCTTGGTGAAAAACAGTGGAGTCTGGGGCCATTGCTGAGGTTGCCAGTCTCCTGTGTACCCAGGCACTGCTGGTATACTGCTGGGAGTTGGGAATGAGGCCCCCCCAATCCATGCTTCCCCTTGGGATGTCCACATGCTAGGCAGGAAGGGGAAGGCAAAGTCTGGGACTAAGGTGGAACCCAACTTGATTCCGAGTGAGTGCAGAGAGTTCAGGGGGCTGGGATAGAGAAGGCCTTCTCTGGGAGATTTGGGCTCTGTTCTTTATGATTAAGGCTTCCTCCTGTGGTGATCCTTGATGAAGAGACAGTCTTTGCTTGACCAAACTGCTTTATTTGATGGTGAATGTGAATGCATACACCTTACTCAGGTGAACCAGGGATTGAATAACTTTGTGGGAAGAAATGTCTGGGAAGGGAAACTCTTTGGCTGAACACTCAGGGCCTGTCTAGATACCTCATTAACATGGAGAACGTCAGGCTTTTGTGCTATCTAACTGATACTGCAGTCCTCTCAGTGGGGTGTCATGGTTACCAGTTTCAGGTAGAGTTTGGCAGGGAGTGGCCTCATTCCTACCATACTTAGTTATGAGTTTTATGGGGTTTGGGCTCACTCAACCTTACCAGTTCATCCGTCTGGTGGCATGGTCCACTCACCTCACAAGTGTTTGTAAGACCTGGCTTTTGTCCAGAAGTGCTCAAGTGTGAGCATGTAAAGTATTGTCTCTTCTCTACGATTGCTGCATTCATACCATAATCGTGACAGGGAACCCTCTTTTTCCTCCTGATGGTCTTGGTTTTCTCACTAGACTTTCTCTACCTGCCTTCCCTTTAAGTCATAGCCCCTACTGATACCCAGTCCTTGAAAATACCTTGAAAGGGTTTTAGCACACTGGAGATGCAGCTTCAGAGATCACATCTTTAACTTTGAAAGCAGTCAGAGAACACACTTGAAAGTATGCACATCCATGAGCAGAACAATGTCAGGGCCCAAGGTTCCTATAGCCCAGTTCACAGTCCTGTCTCAAAGCTCCCCAGTAACATCACTGGCAAAGGTCCTGCCCTAACTGCTCAGCCGTTTTCCCTTCTGCACGGACACATGGATGTAGCATAGCTTATGACTTTTACCAGGGAGATGCCCTTCTCCTTTCTACTTCTCTGCTTTAATGAAAAACTTAAAAATGAATTTGAAAGACTTGCCAACCCCAAGGCTAGACTTTTTAAGTCTTTTCTTCTTCTAAAATATTGGAAATAACAGCCCCTCTCATGATTGCTTAGCCTCACTTCCTGGACTCCAGTCTTTAAGTTCTTGTAGACAACTCTCCCCAACATTGTGTGTTGGTGGGAAGAGGCATTACCTGGTAACAAGTACACAGCAACAGCCGAATTTCCTCTTGAATTGTTAAGCTGCACAAGTCAGTCTGTGCCAGCTGAAGGTCACTTTTACAATAGGGGATGTGTTAAGTGTGCTAATGTTAACAGTGTGTTTCCCATGGGAAGGGGCCAAGCAGGACCTTTCCTCTTCTCTAGCCAGCTTACCTCTGTGCCCACATCAGCTCATGAGTTATGGACACTTACCAACACATAAAACATGAAATTAGAAATGACCAGAGGGGTAATGAGAATTCTCAGGGCCACTTAACTCTGAGAAAGCACAAGCTTTGTTGATTTAAGAGGCTAGTTTGCAAGTTTCTTGATTTCTTAAGGTGCAAATGCCACCGTATGCGACAACAGAGAAGGCTGAAAGGAGAAGATGATAAACGGAGTGGGTCAGCCAAACATGTTGGGAGCTGTTTGAATGTCCACCCCCTCGGAGTTAATCAATGGTTCGTAAACTTAAAAATGCCTTTTTGTTTTGAGAACCAAGTTTCAGACTCAAGTTACACAAGAGAAAATATTATTTGGCTTGAGAACGGAAGGAACTTGGTTCACATGAATTCGGACGCAGATTCTTTTATCATGGGGGAATTGCAATTAGGGATTCGGGATCTTGAGAACATGATTGTGACCTAGTTATTCCTGTGCTCGGAGCACTCATAGGAGGTACTGGCTGGGACTGAAAATAATGAATTAAGAGGTTCCAGCTGGGCTGTGATGAAAGCTCTCTGGGAGTCTCCGTGTCTTGGCCAGACTGCATGGGTTATAACTTGGAGGGATCTAAACTAGCGGGAGTATATGACAGATTTATGGCCCAATTGATGTTGGGCATCAGGAAAAAAGGCTGAGGTTTAAACTGCTTTGATGACTCTGACTTCTGGAAGTTCTGCCATTGGGCAGCTAAAGAAGAAAAGGGTGACTTCCTTCTGTGATGGGGATACAAAACCAGCTTGAGACAGCCAACTGGAACCATCTTTTTGGGGGGTGGGGGTAGCAGCTCCTTCTCCACGACCCCTTCTTTGCCCTCTCTGCTGGCAGTTCTCATTGACCTATTCCATACTCTGCAGCTTGCATGATGAGGTCTTGTTAGTGCTAGGCCTTGGGACATCATGGGGTCAGGCACTTTCCCCACTGTGCCCACACTCCTGTTCTTCACTGTAGCCACAACTACTATAATAGTATCAGGTGAAGCAGCTCAGGGTAAGCTTTGTTGAGTGAAAGAGTGAATGGATAGAGTCAGTTTAAGCTAGAAGTTCATGTTGGCCTCTTTGCCTTCCCTTTACCGTCTCTCCCTGCTCTTGTCCCCTCTGCCTCCATCAAGTGTTGATTCTGGCCTCCGAGAGCACTGCATGAACATGGTGCACATACATACATGCTGGCAAAACTCTCGTAATGTAAAAGACACTAAATAAATATTGTAAAAAGTCTAAGACTTTGAAGAGTGACCTAATCTTATCGGGGAACTTCGGGTGCTTCACTGTGATGGAGATGGGAGATCCAGCAAATGGTGCCTTGAGGAAGTAAAATCACCCGTGATACAGGGGGGTTGTGTAGTTTTTGAGTAAATTGAAAGGATTGTAATTTCTTTATATTGCAGACAAATACCACAAAGCTGCCCAGTGTGTTTGGTCATCTTACTTTTCTCTTTTCTGACTTTCTAGTTGTCTCCTCAGACCTGGATGCCTTCAGTGAGGCTCAAGGGAGCGTGACTTCCAGTTTCTTGCTCCATCATTATTTGTAGTATGGAGACTGTGGGTGTGTGCGTGTGTGCGTGCGTGTGTATTTGCGCGCTAGCACACAAAGGCCAGAGGTTGATGATATGTGTCTTTCTTCATTGTGTTCTCTCCTATGTTTTCAAGACGGGAGGTCTCTGACTGAACCCTGCCCTTTCTAGATTTGTTCTACTACGTGGCCACCCAGCCTCTGAGGTCCACCTATCTCTGCCTCTCCCCCCAGCCCTTGGTTTACAGATACTCTTAGGTGCTCCCAGCTTTTATGGGTTAAGGACTTAAGCTTGGTCCTTATGCTTGCATAGCAAGCACTTCACTCACTGAGTCCTTTCCCCAGGCCGTTTTAGCTCTTAATAACCAAGTTCAAAGCTGCCACGCCCTTATTAACAAACTGCCTCTTTGAGCTTGGAGTCTTTTTGTTAGTTTGCTTCTTAGATTGATACACAGAGGGGGATGGGTTTCATGGTGGGGCCCTCACACCTGCTTTGTTTTCCTGGATCCCTTTCCCACAGTCCCTTCCAGTTGCCCTCCCCCAACCCCCAGTTTCTTACCTCTGGCTGTGGTGTCCCTGAGAGCACAGCATGACTGTCATGTCATTCACTGGAGTTTCCATGTACCTCATGCCAGATACCTGGGAGTGTTCCCTAGTGGAACCTACCTTTATATTTAGGCTCTAGGGGTACCTACTAGTAAGTGGATAAGACTGTGCTGATCTAACAAAAGCTCTGATATTTTTAAAAGTTTTACTATTAATACCTTTATATGTGATATCATCAGTATTTTTTCACATAAGCTGATATTCTAAACTATGTGAAAAAGTGATGATGCTCTTGGTGACACCAGTTGCTCCTTGGTGGCTCCCTGAGTTTCTGAGTGGAGCCCACGGGAACTACTGCGTTCTTGAGCATTTCCATGTCCTCGATCATCTTAGTAACATTTCACTGAATGTTTTATAGCTCACATCATTCATATTGCTCTGGTTTTGCTCTGATAAGAACAGTGGGAAATACTCAGGGCCCTGATGTGTCCATATGCAGGTATTCACACCAAATAGGTGCTTAATATGTACTTGTTGAGTGACAGATCAGAATTATATTTTTATCATTAATTAATTATTTACTTTACATCCCAATTGCAGCCCTCCCCACTCCTGTCCCCTTCTCCTCTGAGAAGGTGGAGGTCCCCTGGGTATCAACCTACCCTGGCACATCAAGCCACTGCAGGACTAGGTATATCCTCTCCCACTGAGGCCAGACAAGGTAGCTCAGTTAGGGGAACGGGATCCACTTTGGAGGGACAAAGACTGAGGGACTGGCCAGACAATGACCCGCCCAACTTGAGGCCCATCCCATGGGCAGAATTATATTTCTAAAGCATGTGTCTGCTCATTGCCTTTAGGCAGAAGTCCAGTTTGCTTTTCACAAGAGTCTCTGTGCCATTTGGAGTCTGGAGCTGGTAAACCTTCTTCGGCTCAGTCTCCCACTGCCAAAGCCACAGCCCAGTCTGCGGTATCTTCTCAAAATGCTGTGCTCCACTCTTTCATATTTTCACTGATCCATTAGACAAGAAAGTGATCTCTAGTAGTCCTGCATGAGATGATTTCAATACTCCCAAGCCGTTATGGATACATCACTGGTACTCCACTCTACAGATTCACCTCCTCTAGTTTGTGCAACATGGACTCTTATTATTTGTTTGTTTGTTAGCTTGTGCCTCTGATTGTAGCAAGGGACTGTAATCAAAGCAATCTGTGCTGAATTAATAAGTAGTGTGAGCAGGCCAGTGTCATGGCCTGAGAACAGCCTAGCTCTGTGGTCCATGTGGCACACAGAATGACTTGGTCTTTGCATCTGGACTGAGGCTCATGAGACCTTACACTTTGCTGGGCTATCACAAGCCCATGCTTAGGCTGCATTCACTCTGGAGTTCTATCTGGTTGCAGCAGTAAAGGAGTGACAGTTGCTGTCTTCCATAGTCTAGCGCTGTCTCTGCCACTTGCTGAGAGAAGCTATGCTGCGACATCAGGATTGTTGAGAAGTCCAAGCCTCGTTATGAGAGTTCCCTTAGCTGTCCGTCAAACATCTTCCTAAAAGAAGTAGACATTGAGAGAGTGACAGGAGCCCACTGTTTCCTTGCTAGACCACAAACTGTAACTGAGAGCTACAAATTATGATGCAAGGATAGATAATTTTCCTCAGAACTATGATTTCACATTTGCTGAAGCTCGTGTAGTGCCCATCATGCTAATGAAATTGCAGCCAGTGTTTCCTTGGGTCTGTTTCTATTCTTTACCTAGTAATTTCTTTTCCCAATCAGCACAGAGTGCAGTCTGTATTCCATGCTTATCCTGAGGTACCCCTTTGAGAAGCAGTATGTGACCCCATGTTTGTGTTTTGTTAAGCTTTGGGACTCTACCCTTGTACTTCTTTTTCTGCTATGTCACCATGAGTAACTTTCTTTTCTTTTCTTTATTTACATTTCAAATGTTATCCCCTTTCCCGGTTTCCCCTCTGCAAACTCCCTGCTCTAACCCCCCTTACCCTGCTTCTATAAGGGTGCTCCCCCGCCCCACCACCTACCTACTCCTACCTCACCACCCTAGCATTCCTCTACACTGAGCATCAAGATTTCATAGGACCAAGGGCCTCCCATCCCATTAATGCCAGATAAGACCCCTTTAACTCCTTCAGTCTTTCCCCTAACTCCTCCATTGGGGTCCCTGTGCTCAGTCTGATGGTTGGCTACGAGCCTCTGCATCTGTATTGGTCAGGATCTGGCAGAGCCTCTCAGGAGACAGTTGTATCAGGCTCCTGTCAGCAAGCACTCCTTGGCATAAGCAATAGTGTCTGGGTTTGGTGTCTGCATGTGGGATAAATCCCCATGTGGGGCAGTCTCTGGATGGCCTTTCCTTCAGTCTCTGCTCCACTCTTTGACCCTATATTTCCTTTAGACAGGACCATATCCAGAGGAGTAACGTTTTTGGTTTGTGTGTGTGTGTGTGTGTGTGTGTGTGTGTGTGTGTGCAGAGATTTCTCTGTACTTGACATAAGCTTCTTGACACACAGTTTAAGCACCTTAAAGCACTTAGCATACATGGCCAATGTGATCACATGTGTGTGAATGTCTGAAGCACTTAGTGTGCATTGTCTGTGTGGTTGCATGTGTCTTTTTTTTTCTTTTTCCAATTTTTTATTAGGTATTTTCTTCATTTATATTTCAAATGCTATCCCAAAAGTCCCCTATACCCTCCCCCCACCCTGCTCCCCTATCCACCCACTCCTACTTCTTGGCCCTGGTGTTCCCCTGTACTGGGGCATATAAAGTTTGCAAGACCAAGGGGCCTCTCTTCCAATGATGGCCGACTAGGCCATCTTCTGCTACATATGGTTGCATGTGTCTTAATGTCTGGGTTCTGGTTTTGCCTCACTCTGGCCAGCATATGATCATTCTAAATAGTAAAAAATTAAAGTCTTTTTCATCCTAGCACTAGACAGTAGGTCTAAAGCTTTTGTTCACCCTATTGATCGAGAGTAGGTCTTCAGAGAATTAGTTTTTAAAATATATATTCTATTTAGTCTATGTTGTTTTTGACGCTTAATTTCTGTTAATATTTAGAGTTTTTGGAGATATGGTCTCATATAGCCCAGGCTAGCCTTGAGCTCACTGTGTAGCTAAGGATGTCCTTGAACTCCTGATGTTCCTGTTGCCATCTCCAAAGTGCTGAGATTACTGAGATATGTAGCACTTGGGATTGAACCCAGGATTTTATTCATGCTAGGCAACTCTACCAACTGAACTATATCCCAGCTAAGCAATATTCTTATTTTTATTCACTGTACCACGGGAATATTTTCTTTGTGATTTTTGTCTATTGCTCTTGAGATTACAGATTCCTTTAGCTTCCAGAAACTGGATAAATATTTTAATTTACCTTCTTCTGTTGAATTTTAAATGTATTGATGCATTAGCCCAATATGGATTTGTTGCAGGCTCAGGACAGAAAACCAGTAGAGCATCAGTGTTCTTCTGTGCCTCCTCCAAGCCAGTGTGAGACCAGTGCTAAGCAATGAACTCCGGGATTCATCCCCCACTGGGAGCAGGGGTCTTACTGAAAATGTTACTTACCTTAAACTGATTGTTGGTCTAACCTTGGACTTTCCTCATCTCTGCTGCCTTATTCCAGGTGGTGGGAATCTGGCGTTTGTTTCTCAAAGGTTCTGTGGCTTCTCTCTCGGCTTGTGAACTCTGCCTTTCAGTAAAAAGTGGATTCTCAGCATTTGTCAGCAACCATTCATCCGCAGGCAGAATCCCTCTCGATTTCTTTGCTTAGGAGACCTGTGCGCCCATCATCGGGAGCCTGGCCCACAGCTGCTTGTTTGCCGGCCTGGCCAGCACACACAGGCGATTTCTACCTTAGCCAGCTGAAAGGCCTTCTTTTCCAACTCTGCTGTTCTAGAATAAATTAAAATACTGTTTATAGCAACACCATCGTTTTGTTTTTTTAACGGAGTTTTAAAAAAGCAAATGGTTCAATAATTGAGCAAGAACCGACTCCAGTATAAGCATGATTTATGCCCTGGTGTACTTCCACCTCTGGAACATTCTCGCAGAAGTTCTTTGGGTACAAGTGTACCTACCTCACTTTTCATCTTTTCTGCTTTTTTCCAAGTTTTCCTGACATTTGTGGTAGCAGAGACACAAAACAAAAATTTTCAATTGGTATGGCCTTTTGGAGAAAATGGATTCCAAAACGTGTATAAACAAATTCTGATTGGGAATGAGTTTAATTGGCCGCAGATGGTCAGACATACAGAGCTCTCTTTACACAAACCTTTCAAGTATGGCTGTCACCTGGATGCTTAACTGATGATCTTAAAGTTTACTGTTGGGTTAGTTAACAGTCTGTGCTGAGTCTTAGGTAAATAAATATGAGTTGATTCACTGTTGTTTTTATTTTATTTTTTTAAAACAGATGTACATTGGAATAATTTGAAGTGTATAGCTCAATACATTTTAGTTAAGAGTGACGTAACCCTTACCACCAGCTAGTTTTTGATTCCCTCTCACTATCTGCCACCAGAGTGATCCCTGACTTACTACGAGGAAATCTATGTCCCTATGCCCACCCAGTCACCACTCGTCCCCTTTCTTGATTTATAAGTTTGACATTTTTTTTCTGAGCCTTCTACACAAAAGAACTTACAGTGTCCATTTTCCCTCCTGTGTATTTGGTCATTTGTTGCAATGCAGCACATATCAATATTTTGTTCTTCTTGGTTGTGGAATAGTGTCACATCCTGTGGGGGCATCCCATTCTGCTCATCTGTGTTTCCCTTTCTAAACACTCATGCCTCTGGCTGCTTCTCTGTAGTTCTTCCTCTCACAGTAGGACAGATACTTAAGTCTGAAGTCGCCAGTTCATATGCCACTTGTTTATGTTTAACTTTTAAAGTTGATACATACAAATTGTATGCTACTGTGCGATGTTTTGGCACATGCATATTGTGTAGTGACCACATTCAGTATGCTTCATATAGTTTTGTTTTGCTGGGGTTTGGTGGCAAGAACATCAGAATCTTCTGTGAAGATGCTCAGTAAGTTCAAGGCTGCAGCTCGATGGTAGAATGGCTTCTAGTATTCTGTAGCACAGTATACTAGAGATGCTTGCCGATGATTAACTGAGTATTTCAAAGATGCTGGTAGAGAGATTTTGAATGATGCTAGCACAAAGACGTGGCCTAAGACTAAAGTGATACCTGTGGATTAGCTTTACCTGATCACTAAATTCTCTGTATGTGTTTTGAGCCCTGTATTCCTCAAATGTATATGAATAAAAATTATAAATTTTATAATTTCAGACTTCCCTCTAACATCAGCCTACTGTGCAACAGGTCACTCGGACTTATCTAAATGTGGAACCCAGAGACACACTGAGTAACTTTCACAATGCAAAGGCAAATAATGTGCAAAGGGGCCCACACCATATTACGTTCCCATCATTAGTGTGTGCAGTTTCTGCATCTTCATGACCTCTCCTTCCTCGCCCACACTTTCCATCATGCCGATGCTAGTGGCTGTGGATCGATGGCGTAAGATTCCTTGTTTTCCTAATGACATGTGATCTTGACCACCTTTTCATGTGCTTATTATTTGATAGAGTATGTACATAATTATTTTGTTGATTTTTAAAATTCAGTTTTCTTATTGAATTTTGAGAGTTTCTTGGTTTTGATGGAAGCTCCGTATTGGACATGAATATTATTCACACTCTGAGACTTATTCTGTTTGTTGCTCTTAATGTAAATAATTCTTAAATTATAAAATAGTTACTTTATTCTTGGACAGTTTCATACATACCTAGTACATTTTAATTGTTTTCAACCCCTGTTACAATCTATTCTCATCCTCACCCCTCTTCCCCTGGAGCTCTGCTCAACATGTTCCCCTCCTGGTTCCAGTTTTTTGTGTGCCTGCATGTGCACATGTGTATGTGTTCATGTGTAGTGTTTGTGTGTGTATGTGTGGTATGTGCACATGTGCAGTGTGTATGTCTGTGTGGTGTGTGCACATGTGTACTGTGTATGTAAGTATAGTGTGTGTGCATGTGTGGTGTGTGTGCATGTGTGGTATGTACGTGTGTAGTGTGTATGTGTGACTCACTGAGCTTAGTGCTGTTTGCACGATCATAGGTGGGGGCTCTTTATTGGAGTATGGGGTACAGTACTGAGGAAAGTGAGACCTCCTCTCCCAGCAACCATTAACTGCCACAAGTCCCTCAGGGAAGTTCTCCAGTTTCACTGTGGTTTTTGTTTGTTTGGCCTTCTAGGTTCCTCCTCATTTCCTTGTTTATAAAATCTTGCTTCATTTTTCAACTTGTGAAAATCATTCTTTTGGAGGCATTTTTACCTGGAGTCAATTGCCTTAATAGATCTATAGAGAAGGTATCACATTAGCAATTCCTTTCCCCATTCTGTAGAGATGGGATTTCATATCGCGTATTTAAAGGCTCTTCGACTTTTCTCAGAAATTTTAGGGTGCAGTTCTTGACATTTTTCTGAACTTTATCCTGTATAAATTTTATTGCTTTTGATGTCACTGGAAGTAGACTTTTATTTCAAACTTTTTATTGTTAGTATATAAAAATGATTGATTTTTAAATACTTATAATTTTATCCTGTACCGTTGATGGATTGTTTATTAATTGATTTTATGGATTGTTTTATGGATTGCTGTAGGATTGTTCTGTCTGAGAACTGTACATGCTCATCTAACTTTCTAATCTGTACACTGTGATTTTCTTCATTATTCCACAGGCTAGAACCTCAAACGTGGTGGTCAGTCACAGTGGCACAAGTCAGCATCCCCGCTGACCCTCAGTCTTAGCCCTTTTGATTTCTCCATGATGTGTGACACTGAAGCCCCCTTTTGTCATATCATGTTAGATTCTCTGTACTCATTGTTGAGAAGGTTAGTCATAAATGGACACATAAATGGCTTTGCCTCGTGCTTTGTCTGCATCTGTCGGGATAGTGACATTTTTCTTGCCGTCCACTCATGGCGGACACTATAACGGTTGCTTTTCAGGTGCTAAACCAGCCTTGAATTCCTATAATGAGTCTTGCCTGATATGACAAATAATTCTTCTAATGTCTTGTTCTTTTACTTAGTTGTGCTATGTTCAGGGTCCTTGTGTTCACAGGATGTGAATTTTAGTTTTTCTTTCACTGTCTTTCTCTGATTTTCACAATAAGATAATACTAGCTCATAGACAAGTTGAGAGGTGAGTCAACTGTTTTTCCATGGCTCCGATTAGAGGGAGAAAGGACTGTGTCGTTGGCGAAATTCCATTAAAATAATTTCTAATTTCTTGTGAACTGGTATCCTTTTAAAATTCAATAAAAATGAATCACTTGAAGAATCATACAAACAGACACAAATAGAGCTTGTAGAGGTTTCCCTTCATAAGATAGATTTTAACATGTTTGAAACTACTGGGACCAATTGATACAAATACAAAGACTTATTTTGTGTATGTCTGTTTAGTTGCTTGTCTTTTGGTATTGTGAGCTCATGCCTCATATAGTCCAAGCTGATCTTGAACTTGCTATGTAGGGGAGAATGGTCTTGAACTCCCGATTCTCCTGGTTCTATTTCCCAACTGCTGAGAATTATGTGTGTGTATCACCATGCTGCCTTCTGAAGATTTAGCCTTAATTTTTGTACATACTTCCTCATAGACAGGAAATAACTCTCACAAATCTGTGAACCAACTTGGCATTGGATGGATATAGACTTGGGATTTTAAAACATGGATGTACACAGAAACCATCCAAGAGCCTTGCTAAATAGAAAACAGTTGTGAATATGTCTGGGATCTGGCCTGAGCCTCAGCTGGTCTATCACTCTCTAGGTGCTGCCGTCCCTGCCAGTAGCCATACTTAGGTCCGTGGGCATGAAATATAATGCAAACAGTAAAAATAAATATGTATACAAATGCAATCATATATGTGATTATGTGCATGTGTCTGTGTGGGGTTTGTGCACACACGGTTGGGTGCCTGTGGAGGCATTAGTTACAAGTTCCCCTGGAGGTGGAAATAAAGGTGTTAGTGAGCTGCCTGCTGTGAGTGCTGGGAAGTGAATTCAGGTCTTCTAGAATAACACTGCGTGCTCTTAACCTGCTAAGCCATCTCTCCAGCCTCCACACTTGGATTTTATATTGCTACTCAACCATTATAATTCTCTAAATATCAGTTGTTTCTCTTGGTTCCTAGCCTTCCTGGGCCTCCAACAGTGAATTTATAGATTGTGAGGTTTGAACAGCGAAGGTCTCTCAAATCCCTTCCAAATCGTGTGTCTGTGATCTGAAGCACATGTGCCAAGGCGGCTGAATTCATGCTTCCTTTTTTATAAACATACAAAGTTTTCTATTGCAACAGTCACACATACAAGCTAACGTGCTTTACCAAAGTTAGCACAACACAGAAAGATCAATCAGGGTATAAGAATTATTCCATGTTTGATGTCTGGAAGAAGCAGGTGGGATCTTGCTCAACCTTACAGTTGGGAATCTGATTAAAACAGCATTAAATGTGCTTAAACTGCAGGGAAACAAGCAGTTGTCTGTATTATGAAATTCAAGTTGACAGAAAATACTGAAAGGATTCTGGCCAGTGTGCAACGATGTCATTTTCCTTTACATTCTGTTTCGTTTACTGAGACACGGGGAAGATCCCCCTCACTGCCGTACAAGCAATGGAATGGAACAGATGCCGAATCACTGTGTTGTTCAAACCTCTGGGGCCTGTGCACCCAGCCTTCACATGTGTGAGTGTGACCTTGCTCTTGCTGCAGGCTCTGCACGGATGGGTGGGGACCCTTGGCAGCCTCCAGAGAAAGTGACTAGGAATTGACAATGGACAGAGCACACGAATAACACTTTCTCTGGGTAATAGAACAGAATTCTGTTTTACCCACTGTAGGAGCATCCATACTCCCTTTCTCAGCCCTTCCAATAAGATTTAAAATACTCAACCACCCTCTTTCTGACTCACATACAAATCAGCTATTACATGCTTAACTGAAAAGCAGACATTGGCAGAGTTCATACTGAGCATACACAAGGCCCTGGGGTTAATCCTCAGCACAAACGAGCAAAATAAAAATCTCGTTTCTTTAGAAATTTCTCAAAAAAAAAAATTAGGATTTTGAAGAGAAATAGCCATGTGTCATTATTTTATCTGGGTTACCTGGTCAATGTAAGAGATATTTTTGATTTAACACACCATTAGTATTTCTATCTTGGTACAGAGATATGAAGACATAAAATTGTATAGTAGAAAGATAGCATTCTCATTTTTTTAAATTTAATGCATTGAACACTTAATTAAATGATAAAAGTATTGTATTTCTTTTATTCTTGCCTTTTCTGCAAGACATTTTATATGATAGGGTTTGTTTATTCATTTAGTAATACGATCATTATGACAGACCTTTTAAATTTTTATTTAAACATTTCTATTATTACTATTTAATTTTATATGCACAGGTGTTTTGCTTCCATATGTCTGTGTACCACATGTGTGCTGGCTGTGTATGGAGGCCGAGAGAGGGCAACAGATGCTCTGGAACTGGGGTTTCAGATGGAAGCCTCCTTGTGGGTACTCGGAATTGAACCTAGATTCTCTGAAAAAGCAGTCGGTGCTCTTAACCACTGAGCCATCTCTCCAGGCCCAGACCATTTTATTTTTTATCAATAACACTGCATTGTATCCTGTGCTAATGGAATCCATTAATGTTAGGGCAAACATGGCTCAAAATGTCTCAAGTGGTTCTTCCTGGCAATGGAAAAAATTTATATGTTCTAGAAAGGACTTGTTTATTTTTAACAAAAAGGTTTTATTTATAAGACTTTCAAACTCTAAGAATTGTAGGTTCATTTTGCTCTGGGAATTTTCCACATACCTGTTTATCATACGTAGTGTGCCTACAGTTTGCCGGGGGATCTGCTCAGTGGGGAACATGCTACGCCCAATAACATGCTACGCCCAATAACATGCTAGTCCCAATAAAATATTACTGTCTGAAGTAATAGTTCTGTGCCTCCCACCTGGAAGGGTGACTGAGTTGTGGATGTAGAGACCTCGGCCTGGTACTTGGTGCATGGGAAGTGTCACAACTGTGGCATGCATCATCGCAGTCGGTGTTGGACAGCCTGGCCACAATGCATGATGATCACCTAGGCAGTCTCTGAGAAGTCTCTGCATACCTGCAGCTACTCTGCCCTGGTACAGGATTCTAAATGCCAGTGACCAGAAGTTTGTCAAGCTAAGTTTCTTTAGGGACTTCGTGAGTGCATTTCTAGTTTTAACATAAGGGCTAGTGAGAAGTTAGGGCTTGTTTTGTAGTTGCATAAGTATTATTTTTATTTTGTAGATATTTATCTTATAACCATGTGAAGGTCAGTTAGACTTAATTATTTTTATGCTACTAATAGATAGTAAGCATTTGAGGGGAAGCAAATCCATAACTAGGAAAAAAAATACATCCTGGGACATCTGAACAGTTCAGATGAAGGCATGGAGTCAAAAAGCATCTCTCCGGGATGTCACAGCAAATCACACTTCAAACCCCTCCGCCTTTGTATTGCAGGTAGGTTCTGTGATCCAGGAGATGACTTCAGTAAGCTTGCCTTGTTGATCTGCTTGCCCAGGATACTGCCCAGCCACTAACTGTGTTCCATAAATAGCCTTCTTAGTTGCTCACTGAGTGGCAGGGTGGAGCTGGCGTCTGTGATGATGATGAGGACGGGTGGGGAAAGTCGGTCTGATGGAGAGTTTCAGGTTCCACATCGAAGCAGTTACAGCACCAGCCTGTAGCATTCTGCATGCCGCCTCCCAGACCAAAAGTTATTACCTTCCCCTAGAATTTCCAGACCACCCACCGATTCACTATAGCATATAAAGGGATCCAGATGCTTAGAAAGAGTAAGGGCAAGTTAGAGTGTTCATGGCACTCTCCCACTGGCCGCTCTAGATTTGGAGCACTGTTAACATAGCTGGCATACTAGAGAGGCCAAATGCCATTTCACAGTCCTCCTTTCTGACTATTCTTTAAGAGAAATATATCAGAATTAATCCGTCATGAAGTATATGTGATTTAAGAATATGCTTGATTCTAAGGTCTCTCTCTCTTGCACTCTCTCTCTCTCTCTCCTCCCTCCCTCCCTCCCTCCCTCAATAGTCCTTTGCAAGCAGAGGAGACATGGATTATCTGATGTGCATACACATTAACCTCTGCAGACAAGAAGGGGAGCGAGGGTGAAAGAACAGAGTGTGTCATATCCATGAGAGAGAGCTGAAGAGACAGAGGTGTCATATACATGTCACAGGAGAGAGTATCAAATCTGGGTGGAGCATGCATTTGCAGCCTAGTAGAAGACAGATGACGAAATATAGACAACATACAGTGTAAGGCCCACTTTCTTGGAAATTAAAAAATGTTTAATTTTATACATGTTTTAGGAATGAGTAGGTAGTTGGAACTTGAGCCATTTGGCAGCTTCACCGTGGTTTAACTAGTGGAATATGGTTTTGAAATAGTTCGTTCAAAACCAACTTTACAGAAGCCGCCTCCTTACTCTCCCTCCAGGATAGCGGGTTTATGGGAAATAATTAATCCTCTTCACAAGACACTCATTCATTAATGTAGGTATCATAAGCCCTTCATTTCTCTCATCATCATTTTTAATGTCCCCCAGTCCAAGGTCACCACATAACCTTATTGCAAAAATATTTCTCCCAAATTAGTTTTCTCTTTAGAATAGTACCATGAGAAAAGCAGGAGGTAGCCTGGAGCAATGGCTACCTGCTTCCTGCTCAAGCCTTCTAAACTGAACTGAACCCTCCCAAAAGCCAGGCACTGTAGCTCATGTCTAATAGTAGTGCATCGCCATGAGGAGGTGACAGGCAGAGAGAATGTCTGAAGGGTTGGGTCAGCTAGCCTGGTATACACAGAAGCAAACACTGAGACCCAAACAAGGTGAATGGCCAACATCCACGGTTGTCTTCTGACTTCCGAAGGCACCATGGCATAGCTACACCTACATTCATAGGGGAGGGAATGGCAGAGGAAGAGGAGGAAGAGGCAGAGGAAGAGGAGGGGGAAAGAGCTAGTTACCTGAGGCTTTTGTTTGTAAAGTATTTTCAGTGCCTAAAATAGCTCTTGGCAGAAAGCAGAAATGCAAGTCCCTGAGAATATGAGACCCATGAGTGCTTAGTCCTAAACATGACATTTATGCTGTTTCCTCCATGTTTAGGGAACATTGTAGAAGAGGGGGCAGAATAATCGTCATAGCTGGAAGAAAGGGAGTTGGGCTGGGTAGTGCCCTTCTTCTGGGCATGACAGCCATTGCATCAGGAATGCACAGTACTGGGTCTGCAGTCAGGCATGGATTGGGGTGGGGCTCAGGGGCCCTACCCCCTACTGCTGAGCCATTTTCTACTGATGGATCCAGGGTAAGAAGGAGTGGTTGCCTCAACTTGAGTACCCATGTTTGACCCCACCAGGCTCCAATGGATCATTCCAATCCAATGGTCACACAGAGGGCCCTGATTAGAGCAAGTGGGTCATAAAACAAAATCAAAGTCGTGGATGTAGGAAAGGTAGAGGAGGAAGGGAGAGAAGATAAGAGAGATAAGAGGAAGGCAAAAGAGTGAACAGACTATATTATTGACATGTATCAAACTGTCAAGGACTAACTGTAAAAAAAGAAAATTGAAAACAAACCAGACAAAACCAGAAATGTCTGGTTCATAACAAGTTCTTAACAAGAACATGAGGAGTAAATATTTTCTTGGTTCACCCACATTTGTCCTTTCGTTCGTCTGTCCCTCAAGTTGTTATTGAGAGTCTTGTTTGTGCTATAAACTGCAAAGCTGGGTACTGAGTTCCGGAATTTAAATGTTTCGTTACAAACTCCAGTTTCCATGACAGGGTGAAGTGGAAACTTAAGAGTTCCCTGGAAAGTCCGTTGTGTTGGGTGGTGTTTCGCTGGGACAAACACGTGAAGGAGTGTTTGACTGAGGCAGACACAGGAGAAAGGATGCTCTGCTGAAGCAAGCACGTGAAAAGACACAGGATGAAGGATTCTTTGCTAACAATACTAATGTATTGGTCTGCCTTACATTGTATAGTTGAGCTCTATTTGTTGGGACTCCTTAGAGAGAAACAGGCCAAAAAAACTTCTGGTGATGTGCCTTGGATTTTTGCTGCTTCTGTGGACTTGGCAGAGTGACGTAGGCTGAGACAGCAGCGCGTGCAAGACACAAGCTGAGCAGGACTTGTGAAGGACATGTGATGTTTGGAGGGCATATAAAAAGGACTCAGTGGACAGTGATGGAGGCTGAGCAGACAGTGATGGAGGCTGAGCTAGACTTGCTTATTGAGCTAGCGGTGCGATGCTTCACTTCACTTAGAGAGGCACAGCCGAGAACTTCTCCTGGCATTCCTCCTGGTCCCTCCTGCTGACTCCTGCCAAGGCTGAGGCCTGGCTGTCTCTGTTAGATATTACCACCTCTGGTGATTGGTGTTTGCTATCCCAGCTCTACCAAACCAGACTGCTGGTGTATCCGTGAAGTGTTTGCGAGTGAATCGAGCAGCCACTGCTAACCTGTGAACTGAACTGCCAATTTCCAGACGACACAGAAGGGAGTTGCTCCAAAGAAACTTTCTAATCAGGTCCACTTTCACCCTGCCATGCCGGCATAACCCCACATACACAATATAGTTGAAAATCAATAGAAAAGTCATCCAGCATTGAACTCTGACCCCCACACACTGCATGCTCATACCCTGCCACACACACAAGGAAAAATAATTGAAGCACAAGCAGTTAGATAAGAAGGTGGACTAGGATCCACCACAAACGATTTACTTTTTTCTAGTTAATACTCTTTTGAGCTAGATTTCTTCCTTTTTTTTTTTTAAAGACAGGGTTTCTTCTCTGTTCTAGAACTGACTTTGTAGACCAGACTAACCTCTAACTCACAGCGAGATCCACCTGCATCTAGCTCCTGAATGCTGAGATTAAAGGTGAAAAAAAAAAAACCCTCCAGACTCTCAAAAATATGTATTTAAGCAATATTTAAATTTCCTTCTGAGGTGGTTTGAATGAGAACAGATATAGTCTTGAGTCTTCAAATGGTTGGTAATTGGGGAATGACACTACTTGTGAGGGGTGGGGAAGTATGGTCTTATTGGATTAGGCATGGCCTTGTTGGAGGAAGTGTGTAGTGGGGATGGGCCAGTGTCTCCCCTTTTTCATACTGCCTGTGGATCCAGATGTAGAACTCTCAGCTATTTCTCCAGCACCATGTCTACCTGTGCCCCTCCCCACTTGCTCCTCACCATGAAGATAAAGGGACTGAACCTCTGAAGCTGTAAGCCAACCCTGCTTAAATGCTTTCTTTTTCTAAGAGTTGCCATGGTCATGGTGTCTGTCTCTTCACAACCTAGACCACAGAGCTGATGGCTCTGCCTGGTGGCCCGACTTTGTTCAAGGCATAGGTTGCAGTCGTGTGCAAACTGGCATGCCTGTGCTTCAGTGGCTGCAGTTGTGTGCAAACTGGCATGCCTGTGCTTCAGTGGCGCTGTGTGGCAACCACAGCGCCACGGAAGTTCATCCTTGAGGCTGGAAGTGGTCTAGTTTAAAAGATAGTCTTCTCTTTTGGGTAAATCCATGCCATCTTGCTGATGGCAGAATGTGATAATTCTATCCCAGCACCAAGAGTTAATCCATTTGGAGGCATCTGGTGTTGGTTCAAGTCCTATTTTTATCATATAACATTTAGCAAGGTAACAACAACAAAGAAACACTTTAGGTCAGCATGCTGTGTTTCAACATGTGTTGTTTTCCCGAAGTAAGCGTGTCACATACAGTGACACAGTAAGCACACACTATCTGTGGTCCAGTGTCTGTCGAAATTACCCAGGGTAGCATAGCCTTGCTGTATATGCCTGTGCAGGGGAAATTTATGGACACCTGATTCATTGTCCTCTTTTAGTTGGGATCCTGTGGCATTCTAGTAAGCCAGAGTTATTATCAGGGGCCACACACTTGTTGATAGGAACCTGACTTGAATTCACTGTCCACCTAGTCTACTCTTGCCCAAAATGTAGTCCATCAGCTCCCAGAATTATCAACACATGGCTGTCAGGAAACACATGACTCCTGTATCCCAGGGCAGTCAGAACTACTGGGTGTCCAGTTGAGGAATTCAAACGTTCTACAAACTTAACTTGGACTGACAAGTCTCAAGACTGGCCCCCTGCGAAAGCCTCTTGCCGAGCAGATCTAGAATGGTTGCCAGGATTACCTGCCTTCCTGCTTCTCTTCCATAAGTGCATTTATTGACTATATAACTGCTCCTAGGTGAGCTTTGAAGATGGATGAAGCGCTGGGCGTGGTGGCGCACGCCTTTAATCCCAGCACTTGGGAGGCAGAGGCAGGCAGATTTCTGAGTTCGAGGCCAGCCTGGTCTACAAAGTGAGTTCCAGGACAGCCAGAGCTACACAGAGAAACCCTGTCTCGAAAAACCAAAAAAAAAAAAAAAAAAAAAAAAAGAGTCTTGAAGATGGATGAAAATGTTATCGGAAGCTAAACCTCTCATTTAGAGAGTAAACTTTCCTCCATAGGATTAAGGCTAAGAAAATTCTCACCACAAGGTTGTCAACTTAGGGGTCGGTTAGGACTTGTTGATAAAGTCTACAAGAGAAATTTGATGCTTTGGTTGATAGTGAATGTATTTAACTTGTTTTTATTTCCATGATAGAAAAAAAAACCACCTTTTCAGAGGAATGGATGTAGTCATGAAGCAGTTCACTGTTAAGCAAGAAGAGCTATGCAGAGGTGGACAAGAAGGGAGTAGAGAATTTTCAGTGAATGCTATCCATATTTCTTGGTCTTTGGTTCCCATGAAAGTACTACCTACTCACAGAATTTAGGATGGTACAATGATTTTAGCATTGACATTCACTGTAGGTGAATACTCTGTGGGTAACTTCTCTGACTTGGCCCAATGTTCTAGAATTCTCATCTTCCCACTAAACAGGAGGCAATGAACACTGCTGAGGGTCAGAGCTGGAAAGCCAGAGTCTACTGATCCATCTCATTTGCAGGAAATCACTAATTGTATGAAAAGCATAAATCATCGTAGTTTGGCATCTACGATCCTGAAGCCTCTCCTGACAAACCACTCTGCACTAGAGTTTTGGGTGACCTTGGGAAAAACATCCTTGAATTCTTTCCAGATATGGTTCTCCAGGCTGTGGGTGCTCCCTGCCCTTCTGTTGCTGTCTGTTGTGAACACATTGTATTAAGTAACCCTCAAAGGAGCTCTGGGAGTGGGCAGTGTGCGGTCATCTCCCTTGTTGGGATGAAGAGGTGTGGTCAGGAGGGTAACATGGTTTAAGATGGCTCACACAAGGGTAGGATGTCTAGCTTCCTGAGGTCTTTCCACTGTGACATGCAGGACATGATCTTTAGGGCTCCTTCCAGAATTACAGTCTTAGTCTACAGATATTTGGGATTCAGCCATGTTCCATGCCCTTTACAGAAATTCCAAAGAAATGGAAGCACAAAGCCTTGAAGTTAGGAAAGTGTATTATATAAGAACAGCATCCCATAAAGCTAGGAAATACATACAAATCTTACATGGGCATGACAAAGAAAACTTTGCTGGTCCCTGTAACTCTCCAAGGCAGTTTTAGTTTCCCACAGGGGAAAATTGAGTCCCCATTATCAAAGCCATCTCTCTGCATTCAGGCTCCAAAATTTACCTTCACTATGTAGTATAGTAAGTAGAGCTAGACACACTTTGTTCTTACAGGGAAAGGTGACTGAAAACATCTACTGGACATTCTAAACATTCTGACAGCCTTTGTCTGTAACAGAGGCTTTATGGGGATAGCATCCATTGGTACTCCCTCTTCAGTACGTGCTATTCCTGATACTTAGATATGAATTTTCCCGTATCATCTTCATTTGCTATTCTATTATTGTTTCATCCCCGCCTCCATTGCCAGAGGCAAGCCATTCTGCCCTTGAAGGCTGCAGAAACCTCCTGGCAGCAGAGGCTCAGCATTTACTCCATTGCTCTGGGAAGCCAGGGGAATTTGCTTTTCTTCCTTATTCATATGGACACAGTGAGGTGCGCAGCTTGGCCGCATTGGCAGAATTCACACAGATTGTAAAATTGTGCTTTGCTTGGGACCCTGGCTGCGTTCTGAGTCTGTCTGCTTGTCCTCCGCCTGTGTCCTCGGCAGGCCTTTCACTGGAGGCAGACGCTTCTAATGAGAGTTCTTGGGTTTCAGTCTGGGGAGAGCCCAGCCTCCAGCAGCCAGACTTTCTGGAGTGCTCTCTGCTCTTGCTTAAAAGTGCCCAGAGCCTGGAAGACTGCGTCCAGCTCCCTTTCAATGGGGTCTCAGAATTCCTCGAGCATAACATAGTTGTGACTTCAATTTGTTAAGAAAGGAACAAGACTGTTGCCTGTGGAAGAAATACGAGAGAGAGAGAGAGAGAGAGAGAGAGAGAGAGAGAGAGAGAGAGAGAGAGAGAGAGAGAGAGAGAGAGAGAGAGAGAGATAGCTGGTGTGAAATACCCAGCACTCCACTGCCTCTCCTGCAGCTCCACGTTTGGTATTTCCAGTAACTTAAAGCAGATAGCAGGAGGCTTCGGCTCCTTACACTCACGGGGCGTGTGTTGGTGCGGCATGGTCAGGTGGTTTTATTTACCTGCTTCAGAAAAGGTAGCATTGCTTGTTTCAGAAAAGATATGGATGTAAATATCCCTCAAAAGCTGCCTCGGGGGAAATTGGGCAACTGAGATTTCTTGATAAGGATGCTGCACTAGTTCCTTTTCTGGCTGCTTTGAAGAAATACCTGAGAAAAGGGACTAAAAGAAGGAATGGTTTATGTAACAGACAGTTGGAGGGTGTAGCTCATCCCTGAGAGGATGCCGTAACCATGAGAGCGGCTCTGGCTGCTGCAGAACTCTGAGGTGTTGGTCACATCGCATCAATAGGATGCATAGAGGTGCTTAGAAGGAATTCACCTTTACATTCTGCCCGGGACCCCAGCTTTTGGGGACTTAGCCCAGAGCCATGGAGGATACTCTTTGCTCTGTAAAACCTTTCTAAAGTCAGCCTCGTAGCCACGGTCTGAAGTGTGTTTCCATGATGTGTCTGAATCCAGGCGGCCTGACAGTGAAGCTGTCAATCACCCGTGCACACACGAATGTCCACGGACTTCTCTGAGGCTCACTGTTTCTTCACTAAGGCAGAGTCCCCTGACAATTGCAGGTCTCCTGCACTACTCCAAGGATGTGCATGGCAGGAACTAGCTCCTGGGAAACAGACTCAGCCTTCTCAACCCCACAGGCTCTGCTGCTGTGAATACACATCTGATATCCCTTCCCATTGATCCTTCTCTCTGAGGCTGATAAGCGTGCTACTCCTATATTTATGGTTTTGTATTAGCATATAATGTAGCCAGGTATTTTCCTGGCTTATTTGATTTTTTTAACCTTTTCATAATGCTTCTCAACTTCTTAGGTAGAGAATATCTGAAGCAATAGTCAGTGTGCCAAAAGAGCCTTCACTTTAACAAAAGTCATTTCATGCTTTACTTGACTGGGCTGTGAGAGGATGTAGCTGATTTCTATTGCTCTTCATCACACTGAAGGGGGTATCTGTTCAGGAAGGTTTTTGTTTGTTTGTTTGTTTTTTCCTCTGCTTGGAATATAACTAATAATTTAAGTGTTTCTTCTGGGAATTTCTATGATCTGAGATTAAGCCCTGTGCTAATAATGCAGAAGTTGAATTGATGTTCAGAATGGTACCTATGTATCAATGGCTTTTTACATCCCGAACGCCCTTGTTCAGATAAACTGATAGAAGAACAGGAAATAGTCAAAGGAACAGAAAATGTGTGAACAGGAGAGTCTGCAATGGCATCAGATCAAAGATTTAACAGTTCTTGTGGAGCAAGAATTCAAGAAGGCTATGAGGTGCTAATTATTACTTACATCCAGCTTGATTAAGAATTCTCTTTTATAGGATACCATATGTAAATGGCTTAGCCACTATATGAGAAGCCTGTTTATTTAGACTGTGGAGCCTTAATTTTGGCAAATTCAATTCTCGCTAGTGACAAGTATATTTTAAACAGACTACTTAAATTGAGAGCTATGTGTTTTCTTTAGATGTGAAAATCTCACAAGTACATACATATCAAGAGATAGCACGTATCCTGGGGGCCCTGCAAAAGCAGTGTGTGTGCTCAGTGCAGCCCCAGGCTGGGAGAGATACTTTAGAAGAACCCAGTCAACTACTGCCTTCTCTTTACCCTTCACCTACTTCTTGTCCCTTCTTGTCCCTAACCTGGACCTATCTCTCCCAGTCTCCTCAATGAATTCTTGGCTCAAGCACCATTAGCTCAGCTCGGTCGGTGACACACCCATCGTACTGACGGAATCCTGGCTGGAACAGCAATTGCTCAGCTGCGCTATAGACAAACCCTGCTGGCTGACCTGGTTTAAACCTGGATTTCTTGACGCCATCTCTGGTGTGTGCCAAGGTGAAAAAACACCTCCGTTGCCCCTTCCCTTGCTCCTCTGGAGGGGAAACAAGTTGCCACCTGGCAGGAGAGTTCCTCGGGCTCCCATCCAAAGTAGTAACACGAGTTAGTGAGAGCAGTCCTGGGCAGGGAAGTAAGAAAGTCAGGTTCAGTGTCGGCTCTGACTTTCAATAGCCATTTTGACCTTGGGCAAATCATTTCACTGCTCAGCTTAGGGTTTTTCTTCTGTAGGGATAATTTGGGCCAGATGTTCCCTGTGGGGCTTTCAGATCCTGAAAGCGAGGGATTCATTTAAGGTTAACAAACTCTTGAATGAATAGATATTTGTGTTCCACACACTGGATATTCTTTCTGCGTGACTCCTGCCTCTTCCTACAGAACATGGCTACTTCTGTGTAGTCTCCTAGTCTGTGTACAGCCCCCTTGCTCTGTAGTCTTGGGCTTAGTTGTCTCAGAGCCTTTGCTTCTCTGCAGTCCACACTGAAGTGGAGCATCTTAAAGTCTGTAGGATAGGGCCGGTGACTATGCCTCTCCGTTTGTCTCTCATGGGTGGGTGGTCCATACTGAGCTACTTTATTGTCTGCTTTTTCCTGTGGAAAACTTAGTCAGGCTTCACTGGAAACCTCGTGCTTGAGAATAGGTGTTTTATGTGCCACGTCCTTCCTAAATCTGGACAACCCAAGAAGGAACATCTGTGATATACACTTGTCCCTATTGTGATCCAGGAGCACATTTCTAATAGAGATAGGACTGTGTTCTGATCACATCCATCCACTCATCCATCTATCTACAGCCTAAGTACTGCCCACAGTAAATCTAGTGCTCTGTACAGAGGTGTCAGTTAACCTTATGAAGGTCTCAGAGAACATGGCTTCTTGAGGCTTCTTAGAGGGTCTGAATCTGGGTTGAGCCAGCACTCTTCCACTTATTTTAAATCCAGCCTCTCAGGGGGAACTGAACTCACATGCTTCTGACCGACTTGTACATCACTCATCAAAGAGAGCTGCTTAATAAACATCGTCCCAGCCTATGAAAACTTTCCTGCTCATATTTGGCTGTCACTGGCTGGAATTTGCAGCTGACGTAGTTGAAGCTCCCCTTTAAGTCCCTTCCTCTAGGCACTGTTTCATGTTGGCTTCACCTTATGAATGGATGGCCATCGAAAGGGAGTCTCAGAGGTCTCTTCTAGAGCATCCTAGAAAGACAGGCATAGTCTCTGATGCTTACTGCACTTGCCTTGGTCTCCTGTCTTAAATGATGGAATTGTGCACTGATGTGATCCATGAAAGGAGAACTGCATTCACAGATAACAGCTCACCCTATGCCGTTGCATTGAGCAAAACTGTTTTAGAGATGGAAGGAAACTGTGTAGGAGAGACATGTTAGTACTTTACAAAAGCTGTTAAATGTAGAATTTTCTTACTCCCCAGATCTGAGAGTGGTATACCTAGCACAAAGCTTCCTCCAGAAACCCTCATTAAACACGTAGAAGGCAAAGCTTGTTTACCTTTGCCCTCAAGAGCACTGGGGACATTCAGTTCTAATAACCTGCTGGGCTGGAGACCTAACTAACTTGTCTAATTAACTTCACATGAACTCATCTATGGAATGTGTGTACTTGTTGGTAGTTATAAATGGACCAAATGGATGCAAGAATTAATTCTGCATCTCGTTAATAATATCTCATTAATAAATGTTTGATTCAGCAAACATTTATTGAATGTCTCTTGTTCCTGGCAGTTGGAGAGCAAGGAAAAGAGATAGACAATAGGCTCTCTCTCTTTAGGGAGTTTGGTACCCAGGAGGCTGTGACCTATAGCCTTGTCTTTGTACCACAAGGGAAAATGTTATGGCTCTGTGCATAGGTTCATGTGCATTGTACAACATGGAAGCTAAGAAAATGAAAGATTCATCTCCCTGGATCATCAGATTAAACAGGTTGTTCCCAAAATGTAATGTTTAAATTTAGTCTTGAAGGATAAAAAGGATTTGGAAGAGAGAAGGGAATTCTGGAATGAGGCAAGCCAGATATATTCATAGGTGATATAAACAATGCCCGTGCCAGACTCTGCTGGCCCGGATGGCTGCCCTGTGTGGTCGTGGCTGAGTGAGTTTGTAGGTGTAGATTATCACTCTAGAAGCTATGACTGAGTTGTGTTCCTCAGTAACAAGCAACCCAGTTGGCAAAGACTTTGCAGTGTGGCATTTCAGTCTTGGGTCAAGGAGAGAACACGAGAGAAGGGGGAAGGAGAATAAAGGCTTACAGATACAGTGTACAAATTTTGTACATCCTTATTACTTACCATGTTTTAGTAGGTTATGCTACATACTTTTAAATCTGACTTTATAGTAGGACAGTATGTTGGTTAACCAGTTCTATCTGATGTCTCAGAAATCAATCAAGTGAGATGTCTTAGGCAAAGGATTCTGTTCATAGTATGACGGTGTGCAAGAGCAAGACCTGCATTTAACATTTCGGTACATTGTCTCATATAATTCTGACAGATATCCCACTGTCATCCTTATTTAAGAAGACCTGTGATCAGGGAGGAAAGGGTTTGCCCACAGTCACACAGGTACAAAAGATGTTTCTGTTTCCATCGCTGGCGGCACCCAGATGTGTTTCTGTGTGTGTTGCTTATGTTTTGTGTTTGCATGTATGTTTCTTACTATTTTTGTTTGTATTACAGTACATGATATGACATTAAAATATACTCCATATATTAGAAATAAAATAATAATAAGATGAACCAAGTTAAGCTCTAAAACATTAGGGCTTGCACTTGCGCTTCTCCAGTGCATCCCCAGCTGTCCCCTCTGTCACATGTTTCAACACAAACCATTTTTAGATGACATCCAAAGTGATTCTGTGTTCTCATGGCTCAAGGTCAATACATCTAATAAAGCAAAATTAGGATAATTTATATTTCATAAAGACAACAGCTATCACTGCACTAGGAGTTTAAAGGTAGCTGAACATTTAGGTTATGACCAAGCTGCCTGATTTACATAGCATTGCTTTAGTTCTAAGACCTGGTTTTCAATCGTGGTACTTACTTTCTGTATAACCTCGGGCAGGTTCTTCAGTGTAACTCCTGAGCCTCAGTTTCCTCTTTTGTAAAATTGGGTAAGTCTCCCTCCATGGATTGTGAGAGTTAAGTGAGCAGCCAGCACTATAAGCATTGTGTGTCCATTTTCTTCTCCTTCTTCTGTGCTGCTTTCCAATTCTAAAGTGAGAGGATGCAAAACTCATTTTATACATAAACATTGGAAGCACAAACAGCTCATAATTATGGCATTTCCTGTCTTAAAGGCCTCAGGAATTCTCTCCAGTCAGACTTGTCATCAGAATGTCTTCAGAGATCTGGATGAAGCTTTCAAATTAATAACAGCATCTGGGATCGAAGGGGAATTGGTCCTCTCACACTCAGAGTGAAGAGAAGAAATGGAGAGAAAATCCAGCAGCACACACGCGCGCACACACACATCACCACCACCACCACCACCACCACCACCACCACCATAGCTAAGAGTTTGGGTTTTGTTTCATGAGTTATCTGTGCTTATGTGAAGTATCTGTCACCCTATTTAATGACTAAATATTTCTCCATGTTCCTGCAATGGTAACGGGTACCTTTTGGTGACATGACTTCCCAGCACATTCCCAGACTTCCCAGTCTGAAGACATTTACATATTCATTTGTTCTTTTCTTAATCCATTCCTGCTGATGGGTAGCTTGAACTTGGGCACTGTGGAATAGCTCCAGTGCTTCAGTATTTTCAGTATCTCCTCTGTATTTGTTCATGTCCTTGTGATTGAATGGTACCAAGCTATGTGCATAATATTTGGAAACCCAATGTTTAATTTAAAAACTTTTCAACTGAGGATAGTTTAAAGGTATATCACACTCAAATATCTAAACTATTTTAGAAAATAGGATAAACAAATGTGATTATCTTCCTAAGATATTACAATGTTTATTTTCAAAAACAGAATGGTACTTAGACAGAGATGTAGTGGAGGAAGGAGGAAGGGGAAGGAGGAGAAAAGGGAGAGAGAGAGAGAGAGAGAGAGAGAGAGAGAGAGAGATAGAAAGGAAGGGAGGAGGGAGAGGGAAAAGAGGAAGAGGAGAGGGAGAGAAAGGGAGAAGAAAAGGAGAAGGAGAGAAGTAATGAGGGAAAGAAAGAAGAAGAGGGAGGGAGGGAGGGAGGGAGGGAGGGAGGGAGGGAGGGAGGGAGGGAGGGAGGGAGGGAAGAGGAGGAGTACCAGGAGATGAAGGGCAGCTGGGGGTGGTCTAGGTCCTCAGAAATGCCATCAAGGACCTGAATGCTTCTTTCTGTTCACCAGCCAAGTATGTGAACGTTTGTCCTCATGCCTGCAAGTTGGCAGTGAACTCTCAGGCATCATATCTTCTAGAAAGATGAAAGAGATGAGGGCAGGGGATACAGATGGATTTATCTCATTTTATCAGAGAGTGAAAAACATTCCTCAGTTGTCTCTTCTTAGACTTCTGCTTGCATCTTATTGGCCAGTTCTGGGAAAAGTCCATTCCTAACTGGAAAGCAGCCAGGGAGAAAGGGTTGTTTGCGTGTGGAGCATCTATCTCCTTGCTCACTGAAAAAGGCTGAGGGTGCTCTTTGTCTGTGAGAATCAATGTAAATGTTTAGTAAGGTGTTTGATACTAAGTCATATTAACTAAATGACAGTGTTCCAGTTTCCCTGGGGGTGGGGTATGTGTGGCCTTTACCAGTGTGCTTTTTGATCAGATTTACAGTGCTGGGTGTGGGTTGCCTCCTGTGGAGTCAGTCTTGAATCCAATCAGAATCCGTGGTACTTTTATTTTTACTCTATTTCAAAATTTTCAACTGTTTCAGACATGAGAGGACCAAGCAAGAATGGAAGGGTAGCTTACAACCATTCTTATAGAATAGAGCAGAGGGTGTGAGTCACCTTGGAGTTTGAGTTGGTGTCATCATCTATTCATAAGAGTGACAGAGTCTGTGGATGATGAATTTGGGGATAAAGAAGGTGGATGAGCCAGGAAATGCATCAGTTTTTTTATATATAATCTCACTTACTGGCTCAGGAGGCAGAGGCAACTGATGTGAAGGCTAATTTTGTTCCCAGCCTCAGTGATACTGCGTGATAACCAGGATGGATCATGAATCGTGAGTTGTGCCCTGGCTAAAGGAAGAGAATAATGCACAAAATTGGGTGATTTAGACTAAATTAAAAATAGATCTTTAGTCCTCTGCTTTTGTTTGCTAGGTTGTTCACTTGTGTCTTTTGTGAGCGTGAAAACCACTCTTGGCAGTGAAGATGCATAGTTTAGTAAGGCAGACTACGTATTCTCAAGGCGCATGGCTTGGTAAAAGGCAATTTTATTCCCAAATGGTTCCCATAGTTTTATCAGTGCCACAGAGCGTGGAGAAGAAAGTAGTCAAAAGAAATCCCCCAGGAGAAGGAATTTTCTAGAAAATGGAGAGAAGAAAGGAGAGGGGGCATGTGCAAAGACCCATGGGTAGAAAGAAATGGCCACATGAGTTGAGGAATCACTGTTTACCCAGTATCTCTGGACAGTGGCTGCAAATTAGGGAAGAAGCCAGAGCTGAAATGGGAGGAGCCTGCAGCAGGTACCTCAGACTACGATGCCAGCTACACCCTTCTGCAGGTGACGGGAAAGGGGCTACCTGGCCGTCATTAGTAGTTTACAAAAGAGGGAGGGCAAATGGGCCACCAAGTTTGGAGTACAGAGGATACTGTGACCTCCCCCAAGTCTGTGGCCAGAAAAGCTAGGCTATGATGAATGAATGATATGTGGGAAGTCAAACGTACGACACACACTCCCGTCAGCCATTTTCCTACCCACCATCCCCTGTCCCTTCTGTAAGACAAAATGATTCAGCTTCTCCCCAAAATCCAGTCCACTGCCCTCTTTGGGGTGCTCAGTCCACTGTGGGGTGCCCAGACACACAGAAGGGTCCACAGCACCCACCCACAGCTCTCCTCTTTGCTTCTCTGATCCCAGCAGCTCTGTGGGGTGTCTAACTCAAGCTGACCTGAGACTGGCACACAGACCTCCTAAAGTGGCTACCACTTCTTGCTTTTCTTATGGCATCCGTTGGCTGAGTAACACCCCCAGAACTCACCTGCTACCCTTGAAAAACCAGTCAGTGTACATTTCTGAGGTCAGCAGTTGAGTTGCCTGTGGTAACACTCAAGCAAGTTTGTTTCTGTCTGTGTGGCCTTCTTTGGTTATAAATCAGAGAAGCAGAGTGCATATGTTCCTAACTGAGAGACTTATTTGTTTAATTAATTAATTAATTAATTAATATCTCACATTTTCTTTGAGACTGAAGAAAAAGAAACTTCTCTCCAATAAACCTGGGCATCTACCTGGGTGGTCCCTTCTCTTAGCTGCTTTTTATTAAATACTGAGGAGTTGTATTTATCCCACTGTTGAACTGTGGGGAACTGAGAGTCTGATTACACTGTACTCACCCAAAAGGGTACCCACTATCTTAGGTCACATTTTGCCAGCTGCAAGTAAGGAGACAAGCTTAAGCAGAAAGAATTTGTATCCAGAAGCACGGGATGCACTGTTTCCTATGTTATTCAAGAGCAGGTGTGCAGCAGGACATTGCTTGGAACTGGACTAAGGTGTGGGGGGGGGGGTGCAGTTGTAGGCTGTCTGAGCTGTGGGTGCCCTGTCCCCTCCCCTCCCTCACACCTGCCACACCTTCCCTTTTATCATACAGAGGCATTGCCACCCCACACAATGGATGCTGTCTGACTCCCAAAGTCCCAGACAGCTGCAGGGAAGAACAGCAGTTCTCCTTGACCCTAATCCCAAAGTTCTAGAAAGAGCATGTGGCTGTCCCTTTCCTCAGAGCTATCAAACTTGTGCATGATTTTATGGCTTACTCCAGATCCCAGAATTCCCGCTTATGATCTTTGAGTAACAGCTCCATGACTGCACAAAATTAATGCTGATAGCCCAATGGTACTACTTTTTACCCATAAAACATGTAATGAAAATTGAAGGTAGAGCTTAGGACAGAGTGTTTGCACAGACATATAGCATGAAAGTACTTGCTGCCTCCAGAAGCTGTGAATTCTGAGCATAAGAAGGCTGAGCTGTGGAGACCCTGACTAGAATACCTCAAGAGAGAAGGATGCCCCAGGACAGCAAATGGGAAGCTCATGGAGTTATGATTGCAATGTACACAATGGTGCACTTCTAACTGTAGAGAGTTGGAACTTTCAATGTTAGCTATTGATGTGCGTCACAATAATCCAAAAGGTATTCAGTGTAGACCCATTAATATACCAGAAAGCCAAACTCTCCCACAAGCAGAGTTATGATCTTCCACCTGTTCCTTGGTGGACATTGGGCCACTTTCAATAGGGTCTCCATTACTTTCTAACATATTCACTTTCCTCCTGTGGTGTCACTTCCAGAAGGTTCTAAGCTACACACCATGGCCCATCTGTCTCTGTCATTTGTTGTTGATAGTCACTGCCTTCTGATTATTTGCCTGTGATGTCTGTGACACAGTGACCCATTCCAAAGGGCAAGGTACATTGTGTAGCTTTTGCGTTAATAGCAGTCCCTTACAGCTAAGTCAAAATTTGTTTGTTTCTAATGAGGTCTCACAGAGATCGTGACACAGAACCAGCTTTTAAATGTGGAGCAACACCAGCACCAACCGCAGGGCTTCCAGTGCACCCAGAACATGCATGTATCAAATTTCAATACCTGAGAATAAGCAGATCTCTATTCAGATCAGATTTTCAGTGTTTGGGCAGTGGAGATTTTTCTTGTCAGCTACTTGGATCTGCATCTCTGGATGCAGTCGCTTCCAGTCAAGCCTGCTGCTTGTCCCTTCCCTTCTACAGCCAATCCCTCCTCCCCGGAGGTTACTCAAGTGTCCTGAGTGTTGCAGTACTTTTTTCAGACTTGTCTTTCTCCCACTGAGCTCAGCACCAGACCCTGAGCTGGAAACAGTGTCAGGAACTTGTCTTCATCTGACATTGACTTCCCAAGAAAAGTTCTGAGGTGAATGAAGCCGCCTTGAGAGTTACTTGATGGTAGATTGACTAGAGAGAGAGGAGGAGGGAGGGAGGGAGAGGGAAGGAAGGAAGGAGAGAGTGAGTGTGAGGGAGGGAGGATGAGAGAGGAGACATACACAGAGAGAGAGAGAGAGGAGGAGGGAGGGAGGGAGAGGGAAGGAAGGAAGGAGAGAGTGAGTGTGAGGGAGGGAGGATGAGAGAGGAGACACACACACACACACACACACACAGAGAGAGAGAGAGAGAGAGAGAGAGAGAGAGAGAGAGATTTATAAACTCCACAAGCAAGTGCATATTTGGTAAAAGGCCAGCTCAAGAACTACTACTTGCCAACCGGTATATGTAAACGATCTCACAGCCGTTGGTCTGGCTCGATATTACAGAAAGTCCGGATTGATGTGAGACATTTCTCAGATACAGTTGGCAATGGCTGAACATTCATCCTTGCTTCCCGCTTTCTATGAGACCGCTCAGGATTGATGACATCATGGGAATGTGGTATGTATCCATTTACCATGGAATGAGCACCAGGCTGGCCGCTCACACACTAGTGGTCTTGGATTCCCGTGCCTGTCATGCTGGAAGCGGCAGTGGAATTGCTCAAGAAGCAGCCTCTCCCCCCCCACCCACACACACACCAGGATCCCATCACACAACGTTGGTCTATACTTAATACTCAGGTTTCGGTGAGAAATGGCCAAATGCATTTTAAGAACACCTCAACCACTCAAGCATTTATCTATGATATAAGCAAATGCTTATTTACAAAAAAGGAAAAGATGAAAAGTAAATTAAAGTATATGGGTCACGATAGGATTTAAGAAGGTTGTGTTCACAGTCAGCTATTGGATGGATCACAGGGCCCCCAATGGAGGAGCTAGAGAAAGTACCCAAGGAGCTAAAGGGAACTGCAACCCTATAGGTGGAACAACATTATGAACTAACCAGTACCCCAGAGCTCTTGACTCTAGCTGCATATGTATCAAAAGATGGCCTAGTATGTCATCACTGGAAAGAGAGGCCCATAGGACTTGCAAACTTTATATGCCCCAGTACAGGGGAATGCCAGGGCCAAGGTGTGGGAGTGGGTGGGTAGGGGAGTGTGGGGGGAGGGTATTGGGGACTTTTTGGATAGCATTGGAAATGTAAATGAGGAAAATACCTAATAAAAAAGATTAATTTAAAAAGAAAAAAAAAGAAGGTTGTGTTTAGGATTTACAGACTTCGTCCTTTCACTTGGGCCCCGCCTTCTCAGCTATAATCACCTGTCCTACAATAGCTCCTTTGTTGCAAAAGTGCACAACTTTTAATACTTGCTTTTAGCAGAGCCCAGCGTCCCAGTTCCTCCATTTTAATAAATGAGCTGGAAGGCCGGGGTCTCTGACTTTGGTTTCTCTCATCCTTCACTTCCAATCCACTTGCAGCCTTGCTGGTCCCGCTCACCAAGACCATCTGCCATCCATAGCCTTCCCTCCTTCTTACATGCCAATGGCCAAGCTACTACAGACTTCTACCCCAAGTCCTTTAATAGGCACCTTGAAAAGCCTCCTGTCTCCCCAGGGGAGCCCACTCAGTAGCCCTCCTTTAAAGGAATGCCTGATGGTGACTTTCTGCTAACTTAGAGATAAGTCTAAACTCCTCACTGTGGCCTAGGGCCTCCTGTGAAATTCAGTCCCTACCAAGGAGCCAGCACAGTGTCTCCTTAGCATGTGTCCTTGGCAAACAGCCTCTTATCACGTGTGAAGCCAGTCTACCTCCCAGCTCAGACCACCACTCTCCCTGTTGCCAGTGCCCGGGATGCCTGTGCTACACTGTGTCTGTCTTGTTGTCAACCACCAGCCTGTTCCTTTGTCATTTTCTCTCAGTCTTCTTCGATCATCTTGCCATGACTGCAGAAGTCATTTGTAGACTAAGTCACAACTTCATATATGAAGTTTTATTTAATGTTTAGATTTATTTTGTTCACTGTTGTTTTGTATGTGAGCATGTGCGTGCACATATAATATGTACATGTATGTGTGTGGAGGGGTGCGTGTGCTGTGGCATGCATGAGGAAGTCGAGGGACAATCTCATGGAGTTGATTTTCCTCCAGCTTTATCTGTGCTCCAGGAGTTGAACTCTGGTCACTAGGTATACACAATAAGTCTTTTTTACCAGTCTTAAAGGTTCTGACATTATTTTAATATATTTATTTATTTATTGACCATCTCCTATAGTAGATTGTAAACTCCATGTGTGCAGGGATTTTGCTGCACTCCTTATTGATACAGCATAGCTACTCATTAAAGGTTGTTGAATGAAGAACGAAGCCCCTGATTCTTAGGTTGACTCCTTAGAACTAAGCACTGAGATTAAAAGATGCTTTTGTGTATACAGTACAATGGTTTTTCTTATTCTAATATGCACATAAAATAAAACTTATCACTGTGACTATTTTAGACAGGCCATTTGGTGGCTTTCAGTAAATTCCCCTTGTGAGGCAACCATCTCCAGAACTCCTGTTTTAAGTTAAATGTATTTTTGACAGCCCTATACATGCGTGTAGTGCATTCTGCTTGCATTATCTGTCCACCCTCTGTTATCTCTCTCCCAACACTATCAACCCCTCTCTTAAAAGTCCTTCTTTCATTTTTTATGTCCTTTTTTTTTTTTTTTTATTTTGTTATGTGGGCTGGTCATGAGGGTGTGGTGTTGAGCCAACCACTGAAGCATGGTGAACTCGCCAGTGACTTCACCACTGAAGACAATGATTCTACTCCCTCAGGAACTGTCAGTGTACGTGGTTTCTCAGAGAGGGGCTAGGTTCCATGAAATCCTCCCCTAGTGATAGGCCTCGTCCTCTGCAGTCACAGAGCAAGCAATTGCAGTTGCCGTGAGAACAAGATTGCATTGGCCACATCCTTCCCAGACAATAGTGTTTCACAATCCTCCCCTCTATCATCTGGCCCTGACATTCTTTCCAGACCCTCTTTCCAGATGTTTCTGAGCCTTGAAGGGGTGACACAGATATTCTTGGAACCGAGAACACTCATTTGTTCTCAGCACCTTGACCAGCTGTGGACCTCTGAATTCATTGCTGCAGAAAAGCAGCCTCTCTGATCAAGGTTTCCTATGGATATAAACAGAAATGTTTAGGGGGCAGTTTGACAACATGATGGTTTTTGAAAAGGAAAGCAGCAGATTCACCCCCTTAGGCCTGTGACCTCCTTTGACCTGGTCCACAGCTCTAGGCATGAGATCCCTCCTGTGGAGTGGGCCTCAGATCCAATCAGAAAGCAGTTGGTTGTCACCACCACAGTCAAGCAGCTATTGCACCAGTGAACACATCTTACCTGGCAGGTTAGTGTCAGAGCAGGGGCATGCACACCTGGGCAAGATTGTTGGTGATTCCCCCTCACCCCTGGTAGCCTTGTGTGTAACATCATAGTAAGGCAGCCATTAGTGAGGACGTTTCTAGTTCAGTTTCAGCCTGATTTCCCTCTGTCTTCTAAGCAAGCTGTGTGGTGTCTTCAGCAATAAGATCTTACCATTAAGTTCTAGTGGTTAACCAAGAACAATTCCAGTGCCAAATATGGGATACTTCCTTAGGACTTGTTGGTCAGAAAGACCCAAAAGGCTCGCAGAAGAATGTTTCGTTTTAATATTGATCTACTACTAAACATCTGTTGGATGATAGAATATTGCATGACACACCTGTAGAATGAGTCCGTGGCGAGGCTGGTTGGGATAGGGGCAGGGCTCTAGGCACCAGTATTTCGCAGAAGCCCAGGGTAAATGACAGGAACAAGACATAGCAACAGCAGCCCCAAGGCTGCTTCTGCTTACAGTCCTGAGAATTCCCCCTTTTGATTTCCTTTCGAAGCTTTCTGAACTCCTCCCTCTGAGGATGAATTAAAATTCTATTGGTCAGCTTTCTTGGGAAGATCATGGCTGGTCTGACTTTCTCTGACATGAATAAATTGATATCTTAATCTTCTATATGTAATTGTAGGAAAGGAAGGGTTTTAAATAATTGGAGTCTAGTACCCAAAATTACATCCCTCGGAATCTCTGCAGCTTGCGGTTCGGTGGCTGGGCAAGAGCGACAAGAATTTACTGACCGCAGGAGCACTCTGCCTGTAAGTGATGAGTCTGCGTCAGGGTGAAGTCTGGTTATGAAGGCAAGAGAACCAACTCTACAGTCCAAGCGGTCTGAGCTGCAGATGTGGGAGTGAGCTCAGCATCCAGGACCACAGCTGTATGGCCTGAACTTCAGCCTAGATGAGGTGGCTTCGTAGGGAAAGGTGCTTGTCACCAAGTCTGATGAGCTGAGTTCAGTCTCTAGGAACCACATGGTAGTTGAAGAGAACCAGTTCCCGTAATATGTCCCCTGACCTCTACTTGTGTGCATGATGACACACACACCATATCCCCCTTCTTCAATAAATCTAATACAGTTTAAAATTATTTTTAAGTGTAGGTTTGTGGGGGGGAGGGTATATGCCCATGAGTGCAGGCATCTGCTGAGACCCAAGGTATCAGATGCCCCTGGAGCTGGCGTTGCAGATTATTTGAGCATGTGACTTGGGTGCTGGGAAGTGAACTTAGGTCCTCTGCAAGAGCAGTACGTGCTTTTAACCTCTGGACCTTCTTTCTGGTGGGACAAAATTAAAGCAACAGAACAAAAGCCTCTCAATCTTAGAGGGCAAACTAACGGTCAAGCAGCGCTTGTGTTACCCACTCACAAAGGACTGCAGAGAGGCAAGATGTCCCAGAAGTGAGGGAAACCAGTAGATAAAAACTAATCTTGCATTTTAACTTAAAAAAAAAAAACCAACTTTGGAAGAGTTGGCCTGGTGCCCTAGTTGTTGAAGCTCTTATAAGGAAGTAGTTATAGAGAGATTTGCACATAGAAAAGCTTTCTAATACCATGTTCTACTTCATTAAGAATAATAACTTCTGTTGAATCCAACAGCGTCCATGAGACACTCTCTTCCTACCACTGACCTATATGTGAAGAAATGTTAAAATAGTTGTAAATTTAGCTTAGTATCACATAGGAGCCATGGAAAGAGTTATCCATAACTAGATTGTTGGTAAAGAAATGGGTGTGTAGGTAAAGTTCTTCTGTGGTTGGAATATTGAGTAGGAACAGGGTTAACTTTTAAAACTTACTAAAGAACAGAGCTAAGCTAAACTTACTAAACAGAACTTACTAAAAACCACAAGCTGCCAAATCAGAATGACATTTTAAAGCCCTGCTAATACATCATTTGCCTTTCAAGAGATTTCTACTTGCAATTGCATTTCCCCCAGACTACGATACCCTCTCTGTAATCATCCATTTTCCCAGAAAGTATGGATCTCAAGTACGCTTGCCAACAGGCGCTGTCAAGCAAACAACTTCTAAGTTGATTCCAAAATTACTTCATCTATGGCTGTCAGTTTCTAGTGTAGACGTGTGTGAAGTCTATAGATTCTATTCTGTGCACTCGAGCTATTTGCCAAGTATCCACTATAATACCGAAGATAAGTCCCTGTGTTCTAAAATTGCCTAATAGGTACTGTGGAAATTAACAAGTGTCCTCTCTGCTCCATGGGTTTCAATGTTTCATTTTGACCTTGGAAAAGTTGTGAAGTTTCTGGGTTTTTGGACTTGTGTGTGTGTGTGTGTGTGTGTGTGTGTGTGTGAAGAGATTCTAACCAGGCATTCACACCCCAGGTCCAGAACCAGTGTTATGCATAGTCGAATTGGCCTTTCTTGGCATCATGTGATATTCCTGATGTTTGCTGGTTTTACCCACAAACACCATGTTCATGTTACTCTGAATTCTTCCACCACTCATGCATATGATACTCCATAGGATATTATTAAAATGAGCACAGATCCAAGCAGTGATAAAGGCAAACTCATTGGTTAAAATCCACATTCCTTTATGCTTTTCAAACAATATTGAGAATGGCGTGCTAAAGCATTTGTACTTGCCTTAGTAAATTAGCAGAAAAGAAGAGACGAGACTATCTTCTGCCTTGTTCCATTGCATAGGAATAGTGTATGACTCTGGCCTTGGTTTAAGATACTTAAAGTGAGACAAATCTTGATGGTTGTTGCATGAGCTAAACACATTGAATGATATGCATAATAATGAAGAATTGGAAGTGAGTTCGATGATACACAGTAAAAAATGATTGAATAAATTACATCATAGCTTGATGAAAACTAGGCAACACTAAAACTCATATTTTGGAATAGTATTTAATTGCTTGGGGAATATTTTGGGTAACATTTGCTGAAAGAGAACCAAGATTTTATCTTGCAAACAAGATTATAATCAGATTATCATTATGTTGTGGTTTAAGTAACACACACATGGTCGATTATGTATAATATAATCATATATAATAGTTTGTATACAGTTAGATTTATTTATGTCTCATTGCCTTTTCCTGATTGTCTAAAGTACTTTCTTCATCTTGAATAAAAGTACATGATAAAATATTGAATAATAAAAGAAAAAAATTAGTCGAGTCAAGAGACAGCCTGCAGGAAATTGATATCCATAATATATAAAGAATTAAAAGAACTAAATGTCAAAAATGCCAAGTCATGCAATTGATAAAAAGTCAAATTAACTGGTTAGACAGCTTTCAGAAGAAGTGCAAATAAAATATGGAGTGTAAAAAAAAAACAGAAATGCAAACAGCAAATGAACATATGCAATACATATTCTTTAGCCACCAGCAAAAAGCAGTTCTAAACTAAAATGCTGATATTCTGTCTCAACCCAGTCAGAATAGGAAACAGAAAACCACAAATACCTGGTGAGGATGGGGGCGGGGGGGAGGAATGTTTTTTCACTGCTGGCGGGAATGTCAGTGAATGCAGTCACTATGGAAATGGTTGTGCTGCTGCCTCGTCAAACTCAGCATAGAGCGTCCAGCCCTGCCACTCCCGGGCACATATCCCCAAAGGTCTAAGTGAGCACGCTGAGAGACACCTGCACATCTTGCTTGTTGGGGCACCAAAATAGCCTATTAGAGAAGCAGCTTAGGAATCAACAAATGTGATATCTATGAACAGTAACGTGTCATTCAGTCAGAAGAACAAAATTATGTCATTTTCAGGAAAATGGATGGAGCTGGAGATCTTATGACAGCAAAACAACCTAGACTCAGACAACTATTGCATGTTTTCTCTCAGATGTAGAATGTAGATTTTTCAACATATACATACATATATTAAAATATATGTATATATGTATATTTCATTTACTTATATATGAACAAGAACAGAAATGGTAACGGAATAAAGGGGGAAATACAATATGAATGTATGGAAATCCTGCTATGAAACCCATTATTTTGTGTGCTAATGTTTAAAATGATAAATAAAATAGATAAGTAACTTATTAAATGTTCATGGGGCCATGTTTGTAAAAATGACTTCCGTGTCCCGTTTTGTCTCCATAGTTATTGTATATGAGTGATATTGTGGCATTCAACCCCAGAGTTCAGTGACTTCTTTTTTGGGAGAACAAAATGAAGGCTGAGATTTTAGTCAGTAGATAATTGTTAAATTTTTAATTCCTTGTAAAACTTAGAACCTATTGATTGAAGATGGCAAGCTTTGAAACGATCCAGCACATTATATAAAGTATCAAGGTCTGCCTAAAATCCAACTGTAGGCAAAATTATTTTTAAATTATTTTAAATCTTTTTTAATTTAAAAAATGAAAAGCCAGTAGAGTACAATATGTACCCACAGTGAAGTGGTGTGCCTGCTTAGACCGGGGATGTGGGGTCTCAGTCACAAAGGTACCTGCCGCCAAGCCTAGGTTTGACCAGGGATGGACATGGTGGAAGATGCCCACATGCATGCCATGGCATGAGAGTGTCCCCTTAAACACACACACACACGCACACGCACACACATGTATCAAATATTAAATCAGTCTAAACATGTCTGCTTCATTGAGCATTTCTCTTTGACAGAACTTTCAGTGTTCTCTTCTCTAGCTTTTGAAATGCACGTTCCATTAGTGCTGTCTGCAGTCAACCATTGTGCTAACAGGCACTCAAAGATAACCTCTCCCCAGCCCTCCCTTCGCCCTGTTTGCTTTTAGGAACCACTGTTCTACTCGAAACTTCTGCATGGTAACGTTTAAAACCCCACCTTGGAACGACAGGCTGTGGCACTTGCCTCTCTGTGCTTCCCTAATTAATTTATCATCAATCAAAAACCCCACTGATTTTAAATGGTGGGATTCTATCTTTTTCATGACTGACTAATACTTAGTGGAACATACCTACCACAGTTCATTCATTAGCTGACAGACACACGGGTAGCTTCCATTCTTAGCAATTATGGACGATAGCAATGACCACGGAGTTCATATGTTCCTTTGACACATGAATTCTATGCCACTGAAATATAATGGTACATGAAAGGCTGCTGCAATATAGATACCTAGGTATTTTCTAGACCAGCTGATTGGATAGTAATACCAGGATGCTGTGTTTCCCTCAACATTCAGGCTTATAAGGAATTTCCCTAAATTTATCTGATTCTAACAAGGGCATCTTTGAATGGACAGGAACCAATGTTTTCCCCTCCTTTGTAGGTGAGAAAAATGGAAGTTAGGGGTGGAAAGGTCTACTCAGACTTTACACAGAGCCAAGGATGTGGGAGCTGCCGGAAGTTCTTGTCTGAACTTGGAGCTGCAGGATGGGGCACAGCTGCCCCTTCTGTGCTGGCCCTTTCTCCTCTGAGATTTGACGAATCTCTTATTCTTTACTTTCAGATTACAGAACAGGCCCGTGTTTTACTGTGGTAAGCAACCAGATGTGCCAGGGACAGCTCAGCGGGATTGTCTGCACCAAAACACTCTGCTGTGCCACCGTGGGCCGAGCCTGGGGCCACCCCTGTGAGATGTGTCCTGCCCAGCCTCACCCCTGCCGCCGCGGTTTCATTCCCAACATCCGCACTGGAGCTTGTCAAGGTAAAGCCACAGTATTAACAAGGAACAGTCCTGTTCAATAGAGGGCCACGCCCGGGCTGCTGAAAATGCCCTAGTCCCCGCTGGAGGGGGACAGCTCAGCTGCTGAGAACTCCCATCCCCTGCCTCCGGGTACAGCTGAAGCCTCAGTAGCCAGATTCTTGGAGTCCGGAAGGTTTGCTAAGTCTGTCTGGCCAGCAGGCCCCTCTGGCCCAGGAGTGGTTCCGTGTGCTCTGGCTCAGGCGTAGAAACTGTGTTGGGGCTACGCTGTACCTAACGGCGCTGCCTTGTAGAAACACAGCGAACAAGGTAGTGGTTGTTGTTGTTTTCTCTTCATCTGAAACTCTTAGAGGCCTGAGCTCCAGGTTGCACTTAACTGACCTAAAGAAAATTGCTCCTCTGGACATTTGACATGCTACATTATGGCTTGTTTGTTTGTTTGTTTGTTTGCTTGTTTGTTTTTAACAAGTCAGAAATAAGTTAGAACTGGCTTCACTGTTTTAAATGCCCCCAGATGTTGTCTTAGGACTCTCCTGCCCTCCCCTAGAATTCTGGTTTTGGCTTTGCCTCTGCTCCCCCAGCTGTGTAAATTCTTCCATTGTCTGGATGTCTGGCAGGAAAGAGGAGGAAGTGAGCAGAGGCCACTCCACTCTAAACTGATGGGCCTGAAAACTCGCAGGCTATCTCTGCTTCCTTTAGACGGCTGCGGTGCTTTTTTTAGACAACGGCAGTATTTTCATAAAACTCACAAAATATGCTTTTTCTGAGGCAACTAGGTAGTAGCTTGGCTCAGTTCCTTGTGTTCATTCTGAAGATTAGGATTCAGGACAGGGTTCGAGCTGCTCTCATCTGTGTGTGCGGTGGGCAGCACTAGATTGATTGTGCCTGGCTTCAGACTCCTCTGCGTGCCCTTGGATGTGCCCCTCTAAATGTCTGGGAGCAGCCAAAAGACACTGTTTTAAAATCCTAGAGTTGCAAAGGACTGATGTGAGCAGGCATCTCTTTTGATGTCATTTTTTCCCCCTCCTTCTTAGAAAGTCTCCTTGAGTTTTGAGGAATTTGTTGGTCATTATATTTTGAAGTTGCTAATAGCCATGAGCTGTTGACAGTGACTAGGGAGACAGATCCTCACTTCCCAGCTTCCAGTCAGAGGTCTGGGAACCAGCAGAAGAAAGAGACAGGGAAGGAGAAGAGAGGAAAGGCAGATAGATTCTCCTCAGCTTGCTAGTCCTCTCGTACAGTCTGGACTTCCCCTAGATTTGCTTCCTGTCCCTTCTTGACTGTCCATCAACACCTAGGTGGGGAATACTAAACATTTGTTTGGCAAAAACCCATGGCTTCAAAATAGCAGCTTATATGGTCACTTGCAAAAAGAACTTTTTTCTTTTGATGGAGGAGGTTCTCGAAGTGTTATATGTAGCCAGGGTGTCCTCTCACTGGTGTTTTTAGTCCTTGGGCCAGATGCAGGCTGTGGGCAAATGTGTTGTTAGACACAGATGTACAGGCATAGTCTGGGAGTTCATGGTCAATGGGGAACTGCCTACATATTGGCTAAAACTCATGATCAACAAGACTATCTAGAGTTGTCTCTCTGACTATAAAGTTGTGATTTCAAATCATGTTTTAATAAACATTCAGAAAAACCCTGATCTAAAACAAAAATGAAACTGGCTGTAGAATATAATCACAATTGTTTCAGTATAGTCATTGGTAGGTCAGAACATTCTATTAAAACGGTGACACTTCTATTCCAAACAAATATTTCTCCTCTGGTTCTCCTTTAATTGTGGGGTGGCTTTCCCCAGCAGCATAGGGTAAGAGCCTGGAAATGTCACTCTCTCTGTTGCTTCTCATACCATCAGGGCCTAGGGAAGATACTGTGCTCACTAATGTCTCCAAGACAGTCTAAGACAAAGATACTTAACTCCTGTTGGGGATCTTTATTGAATCAGTATTTTCCAAATGAAGAAACTGAGAGAATACACTTGTATACATTGTCTTCACAATGGAATCCAGGCAGCCAACACCATGGAGGAGGAGGTTTCTGTTGGAAAGGTTAATTTAGGACTATATATAGAACCAGAGGCTAGTCTCTAGGTTCTTAGAAAGGGCACTGAGCATAGTGGATTGAGTCTGCTGCGGGGAAGCCCATGTTGTTGAAGAATAAAACACATTCATTACTAGGATGGTTGTGGTGAGAACCAGGGGCTGGATGTTGCTATCACAGTAGCCATAGACTAGTGAACAGTCATAGGCTTTCTCTGAATTAGTGGTGATGGGGAGGGACATGATCCTAGCTTTCAAAGGTCCTCCCTGGTACAAGTTCTTGTGGGTGGGTCTACCGCTGAACCCTCACATTCTCCAGCACAGCTCTCGTTTCTGGCCCCGATGAACTTTTCCTGCACAAGACAATTTTCCAGAGGGTAGAAGGGAATATGAAGACACTAGCTGTCACATGGCAATCTCAGCGATCTCAAATAAATTTTGTGTGACTGTAACACTTCAAGATAGCTTTATTAATAGACATGCATCACATTTTGCCTTTGAAGGATGTCTTAGATACTTTTGATTATTATTGGCAATCTGAAGGTGAAAATGACACAGTAAAGGTTGTCATTTTAATCATTGTATATTCTACTTGGCTGTGTATGATGAAGCCCCGCATTTAGTAGAATGACCTCCTCTGCCTATGGGAAGACAGGACTTCTCTTTGAGCATTATTGACTAAGCTATGTTAACAACTTAGTTGTTTACATAATGTATTATAACAGTTGCTGTCATATCCTGAAAGCTGTGGTGGGTTCCTTTGACATAAACATGGTGATATAATTGTGGATAAACTATTACATTTTATTCTTCAATGAATCTTTCTCTCTTCCCAAATTTGACAGATGTGGATGAATGTCAGGCCATCCCAGGGCTGTGTCAAGGAGGAAATTGCATTAATACCGTTGGATCTTTTGAGTGCAAATGCCCCGCTGGACACAAATTTAATGAAGTGTCACAAAAATGTGAAGGTAAGCAACCTCATGGCTTGCAGCTCAAGAGAATGAGGAAGACAGACAGGGTGGCATCGGCATCAAGCTTGTTAGCACATTAAACCCTAGACCTTCTGGGTTTTTCATTCCCAGGAGGCTGGAAATATGACAGTCTGACAGAAATTATGCATCTTCCATTCATGGAACCAGAAAAGCCTCTGCAGCTTGTTCTGCTTTTATAGAAACAAAATGAGAGGCGCATCTGAATCAAATAAGTAGTACAACATGAAATATTTTCAACTGAAATTTGGCTTAAAGTATTCAAGACGTGTGTTTTGTATAGTTTTGGAGGCATGACTTTAAAGTTGACTATTAGATACCATTCAAAATGATACCACTGATATTTTCTAGTTAAATGTAGAATTTTGAGGGGTGTGTGTGACTTAGTAACATAAATAGTTGTGCTCTTAGTTAGAGCTTAGGATTTTCTTTTCTGGACCTTGATATCTACTGGATGAAAAGCCAAGCAAAAAAGCAGGCTGATGTGATTTTTCTATTTCTGTTTCGTTTGTAGAGCAGGCTTCTAAAATGTATACACAGGGGACATGTTTACATCTAGCTCTGCTGTTATATGCAGAAGCAGGCTGCCTTCCGGGGAAGTGATTTGTTTTTGAGATGCAAGCATCCCGGAAATATGTAGATGGCTCTCAGTTCTCCTTGCTGAATTGATGGAGTGTGTTCTGACAACCTTGGAGCAACAAGCAAAGCTCCATCTTGGGTCAAGCTCAGACAAGGCCATTCCTTTATTGTCATCCATCCTCCGGCTGTGGCCTAAGTTTCAATTAGAAGTCTGTGGTTTTTGTTGAACAAGTCTATCCTTGGGTTCTTAACCTCCATGAGTTCCCAGTCTATCAAAGCAACAGAAGACAGCTTCTGATGTGAAGTACTATCAATAAACCATAGTCAGACATTTAATATGACTTGCCCAGAATGGAATAACCTAGTTGTCATAGAATTCCTTCGTGGGTTTCAATGGTTTTTAAAATTATTAATTGGCATAATTTATAATTGCTGTTGCAATTGAGAATATATTTTTATTTATATCACATATGTAGATATATATGATATATCATATATAAATATATCCTTCATAAAATATCATCTATAATATATATGAAATTTGTATGGCATATATAAAATATATCATATATAATATATAAAATATCAGTTATTTCAACTATAGAACCATGAGACAGTTTTACTTCCTTCCTGAAGCTGGGCTTCATAAAAACATCTCATGTTTTAAAGAACAATAAGACTGGTTTTCTCCAGGGGGACTGATCTTAGGAACTGTTGACATCAGGATGAAGTAGAGAGTATTGGTACTGACAGGGGCAGAGGTCTGTCTGCTTTTCCACATTGTAAATGATGGGAGTGTCTTGAGGATGTTGAGTGTCTTGAGGCTGTTAAGTAGCTGCCAAGGGTTCATTTTGACTCTCATGCTGACGTTAATCCACTATATTGTATTGACATATCTCTCTCTCTCCCCACCACCACCCCTGCTCTCTTGTAGTCCTGGCTAGCTCGAAACATGTTTATAGACCAGGCTGTCTCCTTCTCCACTCTATGTAATCCTGGCTAATTTGAAACTTGCTACATAGACCAGGCTGGCCTCTAATTGGTAGAGGTCTGCCTGCCTCCATATTTGGAGTTCTGGGAATAAAGGCAAGGTTCTCATGCCCAGCATTTATTTTAATTCCTAATGCTTGGAAACTATTTAACAATATTCTGGTATGGATATTCAGCCATTCTTAAAGGTATCTTTTGTGTTGATGTAATGAGGTTTCCTGCATGCAGAATCCACATCAACAACAGTCTGTGTGTCACATTTTTAAGCTTTTCTCTACTTACCATATTGAGCAACAAAAGATATAGTCAGCTTCAAGACTAAAGGCAATGGAGACCATATGGCCTGTCTAGCCTGTGTTTTGTCTTTTAGAATCAGAGTACTTCCTGCCTGAACAAAAATTGTTTTTCTGCCTTTTGCTTTTTGCTTGATTAGGCTCGCTAACAGAAACAGTCATAGTTGTGCATCACACAGAATATTCAGATATAATGCTCACACAGAAAAAATAGGGAACTCAATCTTTTATTTTTATTAATCCTAAGAAACCTACTTTGTGATATATCTAATAAATCAAAAATTCAACCTGAGAATTAATATTTTTGACAATAAAAACAAATTCTCAACTGCACATTGGAATCTATAGCAAGATAGAGAACAGACCTCTTTGGTGAGAGCTCATCTTTCCTCTGCTACCTACAGTTATATTAAATTTTGGTGGTGGTTTTTCCTGTCTCTATTTTTCTATGCAAATTGACATCAGATATGATATTTTCTTGTTACTGCTATATTTGCTCTAGCCTGGGACTGGTTGGAATAAAGTTGGACTGTTTTGCCCTGGTAGAAATGTCATAAGAAAGTCTTCCCACACCCTTCTGCAGGTTGGAGAATGGCACCATTTGAACACAGGCTGTCCTTTGTGGTCAAGGGAGGGATGCTAGCAGATTGAGCACACAAATGCAAAGAGAACAGCAAATCCTATGTGTAGCCAGGAATAGAGTCTGGCATAACAGGGTCCTCATTGTTAGCATGCTTTGTGAAAGCTGCATGAGAGTTAGCTTTTCAATACTATGACAAAATACCTGGGGTAGTCAACTTAAGAAGAGGAAAGGTTTGTGTGCCTGTATGTGTCCTGCACCCATAGCACTCATGTGCAGGTCTGAGGACAGCTTGCAGGAGCAGGCTCTTTCCTTTCACTGCGTGGGTCCTGGGGATCAACCTCAGGTGGTCAGGCTTGGCAGCCAGAACCATTACCTGCTGAGCTGTGTCACTGGCACTGTGGCTGGCTTTTAAAGTGTGCTTTCCCTTGACTTTGAAAGGAAGAAACTATGTAGTTCTTAAATTATCTTAAAAACAAAAGAGCCACTTCAGTCCAGTGAGTATTAGCAAATTTCTGAGATGACAGCCACCACTGCTCCATCACAGGCTGCTCTACTGAAATGCTTGTCATTTGAGCTTCCTCTTCAGAATTCTCCCTTTCTTTTACTAAAACCTCAATAAAACATATTAACTATGGTTTAATACATGTATACAGTTTAGAACAGTTGAAATGTAAATGAATAAACCAAAGTGATTCAATATTAGATTTTAAATATTTTAAGCGACAAAGATGGAAGTTTATAGCTGGGATTCGAGAAAGAGGATCAGAGCTCGCAGGCTGATTCTCAGCAAAACCTCTTTGCTGGTTTTTCTGAGGACTGCAAAGCTCCTGTACTGAAGGAGCAGAGGTGCCCTCGCCTCCTGGAAACCAAGCTTACTGTGGGAGGAAATTAAGAAATTAAAAATACGTAGTTAAGGGATTACATTTTATATCTGGAAGAACTCATTTGAATTAATGGTTAACTTTTAATGTTTGGGGATTTAGATTATCATCAGCATAGCCTCCAGGAATCTTAAGAGCAGAGTACAAGGCAAAGTAATTTTTACCATGTGGTCTCTACATCCATGCACTCCCTGATATGTGAGTTAGAGTGCTTGGGACTTCTCTTTACCACAATAATGTCATACTTATATCTGCATATATTATATGTATATAATATATTACTATACATCTATATATACATATAGATGTATATGTGTGTGTATGTATGTGTGTGTGTGTGTATCCCACTGTACCCAGCAGGCCTATCAAACATATATTTTTATGAGTGGCATCTGATACAGACTGATTTATGGAAATCTTGCTCAAGTCACCATTTTGGATTCTGTTACTTGGGATGCCTGAAGTTCTAGTAAAATGAGATAACCATGGAGTTGTAGGAGCCTGTAAGATGATGAACCAGGAGGAAGAAGTCTAGCCTGTGACTTTGGGGGAACCCCTTAGCACATAGCCCTTCCCACAAGGCATTTCCACCACTGTCTACTAATGAGAGCAGACCACTGGGGAGGAAATATTAAGGAATTCAAACCTCCACATGCAACAATTTCTCTCATCCTGTTTTACCTTAATGAGCCCTAGCAGCCAATCACCTTTGGCTTCTGTGGCATTTAAGATATTCGTTAAGGCATTTCTTTAGGATCAGTGTGTGTGTGAGAGAGGGAGAAGTGGCAGGAGTAGAGGAGAGATCATGTGACCTCATCAATTGACCACAGCGGGCAGTGTGGCGTAAGTGACCTAGGTGGTGCAGAGTCAAGTCACCATTAGAAATGCTCATCTTCCATGACTTCCTATAAGATATGGGGTACCTGGAAAGGATGTGACCTCAGGCAAGGCAGTTGTGTGCAGCTCCATGATGCCTTACAGGACCAAAAGTCAATGGCAGTCTGTTGACCACATCTCCAACAGTAGGAGCAGGCAGTCCTTCTGTTGGAAAGCTGACTAGAACATCCCATTGTCTGGAGTTCACTCACCAAGTGCACATTTCCCAACAAAGGAGCACTACTGTGGTTATTTGGATGTGCCTTTGGAAAACCAAGTTGGTACTTCCTACCCCTAGTCTGGTCACCACAGGTCAGCAACTCCCAACCAGTGCTCAGGCCACTAGGTCTTCTCTGAGGGATTACAATATCTGCCTTGTGGGAAATTTGATTAGAACAAATACAGAAGATGATGGAGCATATAGAATAATTAGCGGAGGAGTTTAATCTAGTACAAAATATGCAGAGAAAGAGAGAGCAAGCTTTCAAGACAAATGCACTTGAAATATTAGCAGGCTATTAGTCTGCTAGTTTCAGTTCTAGAGACGGTAAGTTTATTTGGCTCCCTTTCTTGAATCTGGTAAATCCTTCGGGAATGTCTGTCTACATCGGCTCTTCTCTGGACAGCTGTTATCTGGGGGCTTGACTTCAGAAGCAATCTGTGTGACCGTGAAATTTCATATTGCAGCCCCCAGATGACAAGAACTCCATTTTCTATTGCAGATATTGACGAGTGCAGCACCATTCCTGGAGTCTGTGATGGCGGGGAATGTACAAACACTGTCAGCAGCTACTTCTGCAAATGTCCCCCTGGTTTTTACACCTCTCCCGATGGTACCAGATGTGTAGGTGGGTCTAATTACAAATGGTGGGCACAGTTTTTATTCATAGACCACAATGAACATCTCTCTGAATAAGTTTGTTAATGGGACCAGTCATTTCTGGAAATGCATTCAAGAGTAGAGAGCCTATTACCTAGCAGAAGTTCTGTGTCCTTGTTTATGGATTTGTAGATGCCGTCTGTCTGTGAGTTAAGGTGCGGTCATGCTTTATCTAGCCATGTTGTCTCTCCATGACTACATTTAGCCATTTTCCAGAATCTTTGTTAATCTAAGTCTAAGATTTTGCAATAATCTTTACTGGGTCTGGCTTCTACACATCTGCTTTGCCAGGCTTACCTTCCTAAAATAGTGATTTGATTAAGTAACATTCTTGCTTAAGCATCTCAGGTACTTTTCACCAGGAATGGAAATTAGTGACTTTCAATTTGTATCCAAAACTTCCACATAAACTGCAGGCATGTCAGTACCTGCATATATACACACTCCAGGTAAGACAACACACACACACACAAATATACCACATGCACACACACACACACACACACACGCACGCACACGCGTGCACACACACACTTTTATACACACACTTGTACACACGCATACACACATGCACACATACACACACTTCCTACGTGCACACACACACATCCTACATGCACACACACACATACTTGTACACACACACACACACACACACACACACCCTCTACTCCACACAGAGCAGGTCTGCTCTTATCTGTTGTGATGTTTTACTTGCCTAAAGACAGAAAATTAAATGAAGGTGTAATTTATTCTTTTTAAAACTAATTTACATTATTTTGAATTATATGTGTATGTGACTTTGTGTGCTTGTGAGCACGGGTACAAAAGAGGGTGTTGGATTCCCTGAAGCTGGAGTTAACAGGAAGTTGTGAGCCTTCTAACACAGGTGCTGGGAGCCAAACTCAAGTTCTCTGATGATGCTATTTGTAAATCAAGGGCTGCCAATAACCTGATGGCAGCTTGTAACTTCAGCCCTGATAGTCCTCATTTTACCACAAGGATCAAGAGTCTCCAGTACCCTGGAGCTCTTGACTCTAGCTGCATATGTATCAAAAGATGGCCTAGTCGGCCATCACTGGAAAGAGAGGCCCATTGGGACATGCAAACTTTATATGCCCCAGTACAGGGGAACTCCAGGGCCAAAAAAATGGGAATGGGTGGGTAGGGAAGTGGGGGGGGGAGTATGGGGGACTTTTGGGATAGCATTGGAAATGTAATTGAGGAAAAGATGTAATAAAAAATATTTAAAAAAAAAAGAGTCTCTGACTCACTGATAGCATGCTATCCATCTAGAACTGTAACCACATGGTATCAGTTAATTTGCAAAATAATAGTCATTAGCCTGTTAAAAGTTTGCCATTGGCAACCGTAGGTCCCAGCTTTGCTCTGAAGGAGAAACCATCCATCTGCTAATTATATGTACACATTTCATAATGTGGTCAAGTGTTTACAACTGGGTTTTGACTACCCAGCTGGGACACAACTCATGCTTGGAGTCCTCTGCCCATTCTTAATAGCCTTTGGGTTCTGTGCCCAAAATATTTAATAGCATAATATGTAAACATTAGTAGCCTTGAAACCTTTCGAGTTAGAATGTAGAACTCCCATTTCTCCATCATGTTCACAGAGAGGTGTCCCACTGTGGGCTTCCCAGAGAAGGCATGTCTACACCCCCTGTGTAGGTACTCTTCCTAGATCTAGCTGGCATATGACCCATTCTTGCTGAGATGTCTGCCCAGAGGTACCTGAACCAGAATTAACATTTTCTGGGAATTGCATCTGTACTTGATGGTGGTCATAAGTACCACTCAGAAACTGTCTTGTGTCTGTGATGCTGACCCTTAGTCGTTTTCTGTGGTATGTCTAGGTTTGTCTTATCCTTCTTTGCTTAAACAATGTAAATGTTCCTAAATTATGAGTGTTTATCTTTAAGCATTTCAACAGTAAAACCATCAAAGGCTTTGTGTTTTTAAGGATGTCTCAGAGAAGTGTACACAGACGACCCTCTACGGCAAAGCTTGATGCTGAATATTCAGACTTATGGCACATAGGGATAGAGTTTTGGCTGCCAAAAAATTTCATGTTACAAAGTCCATTCATGCATCTTACATTAAGTGAGAAGCATATTTCAGATAAGACTTGCTTTTCTCAACTTGATTATATACTTGATTATGTATGGAGATGTATTTTCCTTGGTGAGCCATGGTGTGTAGATAGAAATAGGTGTTTACCCCTTGCTATGGTCTCCTCTTCCCAGGAACACCTCAGGAGCTTTTCCTGTGCTCTAAGCTCTTTTTTTTTTTTTGGTAGCCGAGAGTTGTACCATAGTGTGTAAGCTGTTGTCATGACAGTCAGACATGATGTAATCCAATAAAAGTGATCTATAGGAGAGTGCCCCACAGTGCTGCTTTGAGAAGATACTTTTCCGCCAGAAAGAAAAGAACTCATCTAGAACTGTTGGGCCCCTATAGGGCTAAGAATTTGCAGTCAGTGATGTTTTGGAATTTATTAATAATTAACCCTTTGAAAAAATTCCTGAGAGCTTCAGGACAAGAGGGAACCTGATTAATAGGCATTAAATCTTGCTGAAAATTGACTCCACCCTTTAAAACACAACTTCACAAGTCTGAGGGACAATTTCAGACTAAAAACTAACGCCCATGTCACAGTTTAATGTTTTTTAAATGAATTTATGCAAATGTTTGCCTAAAGTAGTTTGAATTATGTAATTTAAACCAAAAACGACCCAGGCTGTCTTTAATCAGAGATACGTCTTTATGAATAATTGTCTGTCATCACTGGTGATTGTCTTAGTCCTTTTTTTCCTATGGTGCATTGGTTTAAACCATTTCGTCTCACCTTGGGTATGGGATGTGGAGTTTTGGCAAAGTGTTCCAGTGTGCAGAGGCAAGGTATGATACAAGGCATTTCTGATCGAGTACTGGGCCAGTGGAATGCTTAAGGGCTCAAAGCTTCCTTTCCAGAGCTTACACTCATGGGTCAGCCTGTCATAGCCCCAGGGTGAGGCATTGGAGGTGTTGAGACAGAGGAATGTTGTCCCTAGCATGATCACAAAGTCTACATGTGTTCTTGTTGTTTTTCTCTCAGATGTTCGCCCTGGTTACTGCTACACAGCTCTGGCAAATGGGCGCTGCTCTAACCAGCTGCCACAGTCCATAACCAAAATGCAGTGCTGTTGCGATGTTGGCCGGTGCTGGTCTCCAGGGGTTACTGTCGCTCCCGAGATGTGTCCCATCAGGTCAACTGGTAAGAGTCCATCTATAGCATAGCCCATGCAACCCTGCCAAGCCCATGGCTTGTTTCTAGATCTGCCGATGACTTGGTTCTCTCATTGCCATAGAGTAGCATGGAGTCTCTGTTTTCTCATATTCCTCAAGGGGGACCTGGTGGCTCTCCTGTGACGTTTACCAGCTCAGAACGATAAAGTCCGGCTGCCCTACCACATACTTCTCCCCTTTCCCTAGCAGTCATCACTTTTCTCTTCCTTCTGCCAAGTCCCATTTTTGTTTTTTGGTTTTTGTTTTTTGTTGTTTGTTTTTTGTTTTTTGTTTTTGTTTTTGTTTTCCTTTGTAGCTTTCCAATTATCTGTCATATTTCCTTTGTTTCCATGGAAAGCTGATCAATCCAAATGGTTGGGGTGGCCTCCTATGTGTCCAATGGGGGATCTGCCACATACATTTCCCAAAGTATAGCTCACCTGACAATCGCTGGAGAGGTTGTATAGAAAGATGTCTAGAATATTGTCATTAGTGTGGCCACAGGTGATATTTGCTGGTTCAAATGATGCCTTTTCCTGCAAAGAAATATTTATGATTTGGCTTAGCATCCGAAGTCCCCAAAGCTGAACTAAGTTCTTTTAGTTGTTAATGTTTTGAGAGTTTTATTTTCTATTTAAATTATATGGTGGTGTTTCTCTTGAATAGTCTCAGCATTTCTAAAAGAAATCAGTTATTTTTTTTCCTAAAATATCTGCACAGTTCATGCCTTACCTTTTACTCCCTTCTTCCACAGTCCCTGCTGTCTACATAGCTGCTAGAGAAGTGTTTCTCAACCTGTAGGTCATGACCCCTCTGGGGTTTGCATGACCAGTTCACAGGGGCCACCTAAGACCATCGGAAAGCCAGATATTTGCATCTTAATTCATAACAGTATCAAAGTTACAGTTATGAAGTAGTAATTAAAATAATTTTATGGTTGGGGGGGTCACCACATGAGCTGCAGCATTGGGAAGGTTGAGAGCCACTGCTCTAGAGGGCTAAGGATCTGTGCAAACATAACCTGATCCATGGAGATGCCAAGCCAACCACAGCTGGAGGTGTGGTCGCATCCTCATGGTCCAGCGGTTTGTAACTTCTTTGTGCTCAAGGTCTACACTGCCCTGCGTTTTGCCTACCTGTGTCCATGTGCTGCAATGACACTAGTTAATAAATCTTATGAAGAGGTCTTAGTTCTCACTACAATCTTATATTTCTCATGCTCTCTGCACTGCCGTAGTATTTAGCATACTCTTGCTCCTGGGAGGCATTCGGGTAGAAAATACAGCTCATGAAGAATGACTTTTCCCCACAAGTTCCAGTGAAAACCTGACCTTTTAGCCCTGTTTAATTTTATTCCTGAAAGGCACATTCGAATCGGAGAGTCGAGGGGAGGTGGTGAAACTCAGGGTGGAGGAGTGCAGGGATGGTGTGATGCTTTTGAGATGCTGATCATAGGATGTGCAGTTCTCATCATGGTTATAGAGCCATTGATGGTGTCAGTATAAGATGCTGCTCATCACTGAGAATTGTAGGTGTGAACTGAAGAAGTAATGCAAACATTCTGGGTGTCCATACATACATGCATGTATGCATACATACATACGATTCAACAGGTCATATGTCCTAAAAAGTAGCCCTTCCTCTTGATTTGCTGCAGAACTATCCCCTAGATCATGGTCTGGAAGTGCATGACTTCTATCAAGATGCATAACTTGGGTACCAGAAGAATTGCTTCTTAAATGCACACATCAATTTGAGAATCTATATCATTGATTGGATTCCTTGTACTGAGACCTTGAGTGAGGAGGGAAGGCAGTAGATGTAGAGGCCAGCAGGAAGACCTAGTACAGGAAGATATGGTTCTTGTGTGTGACTTTGCAGAGAGCTGAAAGACTTAAGCCTGACACGGCACAGAGCAAAGCAGATGGGTCATGCAGACTCACGTGCTCGTCGGCTTTTGCTTGTTCAAATCTTCCAAGACAGTGCCACTGAGCTCTGGGCCTCGCCTGTACAAAGCGGTGATGTAAAAAGGACTTAGTCCTTTTTATCTTTCTTTTTCTTTTCTTCTTCTTTTCTTAAACTGTGTTTCATCTCTGAGTTGAATGGAGACAGAAAAGATAATTAAGAAACTTTATCTCTGGCTGCTGTTCCCTAGAGGCTCATCGATAAAATCTATAGAAAAGAAGGAGTTTAGGGCCCAGTTAGACACGTGTCCTACAGGGTTAAGATGAAGTTAATGGTGATCTTAAAGTATTCGATCCACCTAATTAGCAGAAATACTAATGAGCCACCCAGCTGCTTTCACAAATCCAAAAGGAATTTTAAAACTAGACTGACAAGTGCTTGAAAACAAAATGTTTCCTTTAATATATCAAAATTCAGTTAAATCCAACATAGACTGAAATCCTCTTTATGTAATTTACAGACTAGGCTGAGAGTGATAATTAGTTACAGCTCATATATGGTCCAGATTTAAAGTGGGTCATAGCAATGTGGTGGCAAGGGTCCTCAGAACGGTCGAAGTGGAGTATCTAGGTGATAATTCTGTGGGAAAAGTCACTGTGGTTTAGTAGAAGGAACTTTAGCATCCCGAGTCAGGAAAACACAGACAAGGGAAAAATCCCTTCCAAGTACGATGAGATACCAAGAATTTGTGGGTCAAAATTCCAGGTAGGTAATGGAGCATAGTAATGGAATTCTCTGGAACTTGAACTAGGTCTGAGTTATAGGTGAGGAGCAAGACTGAAGGATGTCCAGAAATGGACTAGTAACAGCACAGCGTGTGGAGCTTGGTGTGTTTAGTCAAATGTAAAATGGCAGGATGTGCCACGAGGTTGAGTTATGAGTGCTTTCCAGAATTCCACGGGTAAAGAAAAACATTAACCCAATTTATGTTAATGGTTAACGTTCTGTAAAAAACAAAACAAAAAAATCTATATAAGAATCATTTTGTGACTGTGAGTAAAGTTATCGACATTCTAGCCCCAAAGTAAAGAAGTAAACTGCTGTGGTCGGCCTGTAGAAGGGGACGGTGACCACCCGCTGTTGTCACAGATGCACTAGCTACTGCCTAAAGAACCATTCTGGAAATTAAAAGATGTCATGAACCTATGGAAGATTTAGTCTTATAGAGGCCTGGTATTGTTTAAAAAGAAATAGGTACTCAAGCCCGACATGGGCAAACACAGGGAAATACATGATCAAGGCAGGGTGCCCCAGCTCACAGAATCACTGTGCAGCATTCAGCAGCTGTGCTTCCCTGCCCTTCCTGCTTCTTGTGTCTAGTTGTGTTTACCAGACAACTCCTCAGAGCTCTGCTCTGGGCTTCCTGCCTTCTGCATTTCTTAGAATTCTTCCGTCCCATTGCTTTAAATATTACCTCTCTTCTGATAACAGGAAAGAAAATGACTTCATCTCTGGGCTCCAAACTCTCTTCACCAATTGTTGTGTGCTATCACCATTTAACTCAACTGTTCAAAGTAACTTTTGGCTTCTGCTCCCCCACACCAGTCTGCAGCTCCTGATGGTTTTCCTCTGACTGTAAAGGACAGCAGCATGTACCTATCTGAACAGCCAAAACACTAGTAGTTATTCCTCATTTCTTAGTTCTGGGGCTCTAACATTGTTCCCATCACCAAACACTACCATTTGCCTGTGAGTTATCCTGGGACAATTGTGCACTATGTCAGGTCTACCCCCACCTCTCTTGTGTGTTCATCAGTATCTTGTCCTTGGATTTCTACACAAACCTTTCTTCCCTATAGAATTTATATATCAGCAAGAATCATCTGAAAAGACTCATGTGATCACACACTACCCTGTTGGAGACTGCTGTGGCTTCCCCATGCACATAAAATAAACCAAAATCTTACAGAAACAAAACAACAACAAAAACCAAGAACAAACAACAGTAGGCTGTCATGTAGCACAAGCTGGCCTTATACTTGGTGTGAGAAGTTCAAAGGTGACTTTGAACTTCTACTGCTGCTATGCTTTTTGTGTTGTCTTGCTAGCCCTTATTTTGTAAGTCTGTGAACTTTGAAGTGATTGGGAGTCAGTGTAATAGGTCTCATTACAGCACTGTCATCTACCTATGTCATGTACTTCTCTCTAATAAGGACACAAGCCTTCTGATGAGTTTTTTAAATCCCTTGACAGCCACATTGGGGGCAGAGAAGAAAATAACACCTAACATTTTTCCTGCTGGGTTTCAATGTGTAAACAAATATCTTTCTAGATTTTGGAAGGAGCACATGGTACCTGCTCTGGAGACATTAATTTTTTTCTTTCTCTTATTTTGCTTAAATTTGTCATTATTGTCTCAATGTGTATATTATTGTCTCAACTGTGTACATATTAAAAATATGAGTGATATTGCTTATCCCGATTGGCCAGTGCACTGCGATTTCGTAAAGACTTGTCTTCCCCAGCCTCCTGGCAGTTATGGCTCTACTGATTGTGTCCTGTTGTGTTGTATTCTTCCAGAGGATTTCAACAAGCTGTGCTCTGTCCCTCTGGTAATTCCTGGGAGACCAGAATATCCTCCCCCACCCATTGGCCCCCTTCCTCCAGTTCAGCCCGTTCCTCCTGGCTATCCTCCTGGGCCTGTGATTCCAGTCCCTCGGCCACCGCCAGAATATCCATATCCATCTCCGTCTCGGGAACCACCAAGTAAGAGTTGCAAAGCCATCTACGTACTTTCTCTTGCATTAATAGGCCCTATTTTTGGCTTATGCCACTTTCATCTTTAAATATATTTTCGCCAATTACTAAGTAAAACATTTTTGCATAGTTTTATGAGTTTCTTAGTTTTCCTGTTTTGTAAATAAGAATGAAAGCCTGGTATGTTCCAGAGTTGAATGTCCTTTTGTTATTGATATAATCAATCAGATGTGGGAGTGGTATGGGAAAGACTAAAATCGCATTCAGAGAATGAATTAATGGCAGAAGATACATGATATTATACCTTAGGTCATTTAGTGTACAAAGCAGTTAGTTAACTGCCAGGACACTGAGAGACATGTCTCAGACAGTATTCTATCGATGTGAAGAGTCACCAGGACCACTGCAAGAGGTTTAGCCCATGATGGTCATGGCGGAGATCATGACAACAGGCAGGCAGACGTGGTGCTGGACAGTAGTGGGGAGATCTACAGCACCCTGCTGCCCTAGTTATTTCCCCAAACTGGAAGCTTAAGCATGAGGAGGTGGGTGGGGTGAGGAGAGGCAGGCAGAAAAGTCTCTGAGCCACAGCACCTGCCCTCCTGTGGCAAGGTACAATGTGCTCTCTGAAGGCTCAGCCTTGGTGGCACCTGCTTTAGGACTTGATATCTTGTTCACTATTGACAGATTAAGAGCTGATGTCATGGATGTGAATAATTTTGATGGGGTTCAATGCTGTTCTTCTAGGGGTTCTGCCTTTCAACGTTACTGACTACTGTCAACTGGTCCGCTATCTCTGTCAAAATGGGCGCTGCATTCCAACTCCCGGTAGCTACCGCTGCGAGTGCAACAAGGGCTTCCAGCTGGATATACGTGGCGAGTGCATCGGTAAGCAACTTGCCACTTGATTGACACTGAGAGACATGTCTCAGACAGTATTCTATCGATGTGAAGAGTCACCAGGACCACTGCAAGAGGTTTAGCCCATGATGGTCATGGCGGAGATCATGACAACAGGCAGGCAGACGTGGTGCTGGACAGTAGTGGGGAGATCTACAGCCAGATCCTCAGCAGAGGGAGACAATGGGCGTGACTTGAGCATTTGAAACCCCCAAACCCACCACTAGTGACACGCTTCCTCTAACAAGGCCACTCCTACTCCAACAAGGCCACACCTTCTAACCCTTGACAAGTAGCTCCACGCTCTAATGACCAAGCATTCAAATCTATGAGCCTATGGGGGCCATTCCTTTTCAAACCTCCACAGTCTGCATCGGTTGTCTACTTCTGTTTTAACAATCATACAGCCTCACACAGTGGCTCTGAAGCCCTCTCAATCCAGGGGTTAAAAGGTAGGTGCAGGTAGGGCTGGATCTTCAGAACCTCTTGGAGAGAAAGAATTTCCTGACCTCAAATTTCTCAGACTCTAGAGGCAAGGAGGAGAGTGTCTTCCGTATAACACAAGGACAGCGGGACTTCTGGGCCCGACAGCACTCTGCTGACGTGTGCCCTCTTGCCTTAAAACACATGTGTTTCTTAGCTCAGTCAGTTCTTGCTTTCTCAAGACTGTTCATTTCCTGCTCATATAAGGATGCTTCTAGAGGTTATCCAGAGTGAAATGGGAGAGGGAGAGAGGAGTGTGTGGCTCAGGGTCAGACTTGACTCTTCTCCCAAGATACCTGAACACCAATAAGGCTTTGCTGAATCTTAGTTTATTCATAAATAGCAGTGTAGACCAGTGGGCTGCGCTACAGAGCATTTAAAGCAACCACGGTACTTTAGTACTAAAGCTATGGAGACCACCTGAGTACGTGGTCATTGAGAACCTCCCTTTAAACAACCACCTATCTCCATATATTTTGTTCTTACATTTTTAATAAAACAGCAGGAGATGCTTAGACATGAAACAGACCTTCTTTGTATTAAAAAACAAAAACAAAACAATAACAATAACAAAAAAAACCCAAAACTTTAGTGTCTTTAATTTTTTCCTAGTTCTGGGAGTTGAAGGCAGAGTTTCATACATGCCAGGCCAGTGCCCTCCCCTTACCAACACCCTAGTGCACGTCTCTTTTTACTTGTTTATTACTCTTTTTTTTTTTTTTTTTTTTTGAGAAAGCGTCTTACTAAGTTGTCTAGGCAGGTCTCGAACTTGCAGTTGTCATGCCTCAGACTTCTAGCAGCTGGATTAAGAGCCCTATACTTTCGCGTCTGTCCGTCCGTTCAATTTTCTTAGGCCAGAATCACATAAGAAAACAGTATTTGTTATCTCAGAGTATATTCATACTCTCTGAAAACGACACAAAGAACAAGTTCAGGCGAACTGCTTTACCAGTCTTAAAATGGGTGAATCCGGTGGCATACTGTAGTGGGAAGGGAAAAGATATGTCACTATGCAATCTCCTTTCTTTTCTGAGTTTTTCTTTGTTGAGAAAGGGTTCCACTACACAGTGTTGGCTGACCTGGAACTCAGTAGGTACTCCAGACTGTCCTGTAATTCAGAGGGCCATCCGCCTGGGCCTCCCAAGTCCTGGGATTAGAAGTGGGCCCCTCCACCACCCGGCTTTGCTATTTTCTTATCTTAAAGGAAAATGTTTTTTAATTTGTGAAGAAACCTATGAAGCCCTAGACTTGTGAGCTATTGTGCACACTTCCACTGACATGCTGTGTTTTACAGATGTGGATGAGTGTGAGAAGAACCCATGCACTGGTGGAGAGTGCATCAACAACCAGGGCTCATACACCTGTCACTGCAGAGCTGGCTACCAGAGCACACTCACCAGAACTGAGTGCAGAGGTAAGGCTCTTGGGGGCTGGGGTGTGTCTGTCCCAGATGAAGGCTTGGCTTGTAAGGAATCCAGTGAAGCATAAATGCAAGAGGCTAATCCCCTCACCCCCACCCCCACCCCTACTCTCACTCCCAGCCTCATGGCCCCACACCACCTGATGGGTATTGTTTTGTTTTGTTTGTTTGTTTTGCCTTATTCTAAGCCTCACTTCTCTGAAGGTGTTGCTACAAAATCTGGCAAACATCCAGATATTTTGAAAGCTCTCTGTGTGCCAGGAGAATAGCTTATTTTCACTTCTTTTGAGTTATTTTTTCTGGTGGTTCATCTTCCACCCAGGACTTAGGGGATGTGGTTTCTCTGTGTAGCAGAAACTGGGGAAAGCCTCTTTTAGGATTACATGGCATTCGTCTCTCCATAGAAAGGAGGATTCGGGGCTCTGCTCCAAGCAGAGGCCGGCAGCCAACAGCAATATCACCTAAAGGTTGCCTGAAATGGTGATTCTCTAGTCCTCCCTGAGGCCAGCTGCTGAGAGCCAGCCCTTGGCAGGCTCCCCCGCCTTCTGTATACACACTGACATTTCAGAAGCACCTTAAATGTCTTCTCATCAAGGTTGCCCCTCAGGTTTATTTCTTTTTGTTTTACTAAAATATAAAAAATTAGCAATAATATTTTTGAGAAATTTGGACATCAGTACAGTGTTTATATAATTTCCACCTCTCCCTCTTCCCCTTCAAAATCCTCCTATGCCCCTTCAATCCCCTCTCAAACTCACCACTTCTTCTTTAATTATTGTTTACATGCACACACACACACACACACACGCACACACACACAGTCCATGTGGTGTTGCCCGCTTGTAAGTGTTTAGGGCTGGCTGCTGGGGAGGCTTGTCCCTGAAAAATGTCCCCATCTCAGGTGCCATTGATTCCCTGTAGCTCTTCATGTAGGTGTGGGATCTTGTGAGGTTTCCCGACTGTCCATGTTGGCAGGTCATGTGTTTATTCCTTAAATAATTTATTACGTTGTTCAATATGCCTTTGGTTAGATGGCATTCATGCATTAAGTTCCTATGGTGAAAATGAGTAAGATATATGTCCAATTCTTTAAGAACTGAGAGCTTCTTTAATCCCAGCACTCGGGAGGCAGAGGCAGGTTGATTTCTGAGTTCGAGGCCAGCCTGGTCTACAAAGTGAGTTCCAGGACAGCCAGGGCTACACAGAGAAACCCTGTCTCGGAAAAAAAAAAAAAACCCAAAAACAAAACAAAGAAAAAGAAAAAGAAAGAACTGAGAGCTTTATCTAGATATTCAGCATAGAATGAATTGTGTCATTTATTCTGAAAAACTAGATTAAATAAGTGAGCTAAGCGAGCACTTAGTTTTTAAACACAGGGCAGGTAGGGAGATGTCTGCCGCTTAAAAATGTGAATCTACTAATACAAGATGGTTATTTGCCTCCTTTAGCAAAAGCCCTTTGTGTAAATTGAGCAGGTTTGGTATTCATCCCTGAAAGACTTTCATAATCTTTGAGTTTGGTCAGATTTGGAGACACATCACCATCACTGTAGTCCGGTACCCAGGCCAAAAATGTCAATATGGAGAGAAAACAAAAACCCAAAACTTGGAAGCACAGTCTTTCTACACAATTCTATTAACAGCCTACAATCTGAACCATAAATCTGAATAGGTAGAGAGGCCCTTGATGCCCCAGTGTAGGGGAATGCCAGGGCAGTGAGGTAGGAGTGGCAGGGCACCCTCATAGAAGCAGGGGAATGGGGGATGGGATAAAGGGTTTGAGGACGGGAAATTGGGAAAGGGGATAACATTTGAAATGTAAATAAAGAAAATATCCAATAAAAAAATCTGAATAGGTTGAGTATTTAGCTGATTTAAGAATCTTCTTACTGCTTCAGCTGTTAGTTAACGTAATGTGAGTGCCAGTGGTGTCTTGGACATTTCTCAATAGAAGAAACTACTGTTAAGGGCTTGGCTGCTCATAAGCTATAACAAATTGTAGAGCAGGGATTGGCTGGAGCAAGGGCCTGCGGGGTTAGGGCCAGGCCGTTACCCTCCACGTGGGGCTTGGTTAGAGATGAGGATGACTGCGGCTCCCCTACCATATCCTTCATGCTGTGAAACTTACCAAGCGTAAGGGCGCACCTGTGGTGCTTGGAGGACAAGAGTCTCTGCAGGGAAATCCAGGAGGCTGTGCTTTCAGCTCAGGCGCTATGCTGGGGTCAAAGGGGACAGAAGAGAAAGAAACACCAGGAGGCAAGTTTGAGTGATAAGCTTTTATGCTGTCTAGATTTCTAGAAATGCACTGGATCCCCCATGACATTCTGAAAGTAGCGAGAAAAAAAGATGAACTCTTTTTCTTGTTTATTTTAACCTCAGAAAAAATTATAGAATGTTAAAATCGGTTCAAGAATATGTGGATTTTTGCTATTTTTCTTTGTAGAGCAGGACAGGTTTTAGTGAGCATTAAGAATAAAGGGAAAGAAAAAAAAAGAAGAACTCAGAGGGGTTTGGCACAAAGATCAGACAGAAGAAAAGCCCAGACTGCTTCAGCTAGTCCAATGGCTCACACAGAAACCGCTGTGGGATCAGCCTGGAAAGAGAATGCGTAGGAGGGTCAGCCACAGACACCGTGCAGACGCTGGGCAGACAGGATAACTGGACAGGCCATAACTGCACATTCCTCGCTAGGGTGTGCAGGATGCTCGCACTCAGGGCCTCCACTCAACATGGAAGGGTTGCTCTGAACCAACTCCTCATAGTCCTGTTGTTCTGGGAACAGAAAGCAGGAATGATTGTATGCTGCAGGGACAAGAGTGTTTTTGCCATCCTCTGTAATGTTCATCCATTTGGAGTCCTTAGGACAGGAGGGACAGAGCCAGGCTACCCTGATGTCTACCAGGTGTGGGGTTTTAATAATGAAATAAAAAAGTAGATTATGTCATTTTAACATTCCTGTCATCATCATCATCACCATCATTAAGTGGGAGAGGGAACACCCTCCACAGGAGCTTTGTTTGGTAGCTAGAATAGTCATAAAGTTTAAGTTAAAAATTATATGCCTGCTCAATGAAACTATACTTGGTCAGAACTGCTGTGAGGCAGGTGGACATCTTGTAGTTATGTGGAGTGTTGTTAGGAAGAACTGAGAAATATCTCAAAAATAAGATAAAATAATGTTTCTGTTATTATTTCTGATATTGTTATAAGATTTACTTTGAATCATGTTTGAAGTGATGTCAGCCAAAGTTCAATATAAATAAATTCTCTAGAAAAATGGTGAAAAATTGATTCTCTTCATATAGTTGAGATCTAAACAGTCTTAATAAAAAGTCAGAGTAAATGTGACTTCTAAGTTCTTTTCTGCCTCTTATCTTTCTGACATTGATAATCCTGTATGCACAGATGATGATGTATGTTATCAAACAGTTGAAATCCTAGATTAAGGTTATACCTTTGGAAATGGAGGTTAGAAAGAGAGTAATTCCAAGCCTTCCAAATTAACTTTTATACTTTTTAAATTTTAACCTTAGACATAGATGAGTGTCTTCAGAATGGCCGGATCTGCAACAATGGTCGCTGTATCAACACAGACGGCAGCTTCCACTGCGTATGCAATGCGGGCTTTCATGTCACGCGGGACGGAAAGAACTGTGAAGGTAATGGCGGGCCTACAAGGCCGCTCCCCTCACACTGCAAGTTCCACATTCAGAGTCTTGAACAAGACAGAGTCAAGCGCTGTGTGAAAGGTTGAACTGTCAAAAGTGTTTCACATATTTCTTTCTGAAAGGCAAACCTAAGTCTCCACGTTGTCTACAATCAGTCACACATACTAGCAGCAGTGCATGTTTGAAGGTACCTTATGGTGATGACGCTCTTTTGGAATGTGCCATTACTTCTGAGTTCTATGCAATCAGAATTTGCATATTGTGGAGTTTTATATGATAGCGACAACAAAACAACCACAAAACAGTGTTTATGCCTGTATCTTCTTTGGTCACTTATAAATCTTTTGTGCAAAGTGCCTGCCAGGCAGTAAGCCCCCTAACCATGGGTGGGCATGGAGAATTGTTTTGAGAAGAACTAGGGGTGTGGAGAGCCAGCCTCTTATCTTGACTTCTGAAGTCATCCTGTGATAGGCTTTCCCCTGTGGAATATGTATGAGTGCTGTGGGTGAGGTTCCACATTGTGGGCCTTCAGCAGAAACTAAAGAATGTTCTTTATCGTGTTTTCCAACCTCCTTAGGAAAGATCCCAAGAATCTGTTAATATGTTGAAAGAATTTCAAAATTGTTCTTAGGAACATGTTTGGCAGAATATTATCTCGGTGATTCAATCCACAAACTTAAGGCCAAAATTCCCAGTTAGGGTCAAATCTATTATTTTTTAAATAAAAGAAATAAAGAAAAACCATAAATTGTTTTAGTTTGACTAAAAGCCTGTGAGCGAAGGCAGGTCATGTCCAGAGGTGCAGGCCTCCCAGGAGAGCTTCATTGCTCACAGACTAGCATGCCCATGAAATTAGGAACTGTCTCTGTGATCAAAGGGACCTAAATATTAGTAGCTCAGCTGGATCCCAAAGGCGAGTCTAGCACTGACCATATCCAGCTCTGCAATATCTACTTCAAACTGCTTGAAATGGCAAGCTTTCTTCTACTTTCTATTATTCTTTAGATGACTGTTTTTAGAATTTCACACAATGTATTTTGACCACACTTTCCCTTCCTCAAGCCCCTCCCAGGTCCTCCCTCCCCTCCCTACCCACCCAACTTCATATTAGTTCTCTCTATGGTCATTTTTATTTTTAATGAACCAAGATTTAGTCTAAATACATTTTTATTCCCAGTAGCCTTAATTTTTGTTTCAGTTTCAGTTTCTCAGAAACAAGGCTGGGAACTAAGGAAGCTAACTAAGTCGTTAGCGCCCCTTTTGGTTTGGGGACCAGTGACCTTCAAAAGGATCCCACTATCCCCTGTCAAAAGAGTCAACCTGAATTTTCGACACCTGTTTCACATGACTTCTCTTTTTGTATTTATCATATGGATGAAAATTAGCCTTAGGCTATACTAACAAAAACTGAGACAGAAATGTGAAAAGCTAGCGTTGTATCCGGGCCTGCCTTCCTCTTCTTCTCAAGACATTGCCTATCTCTCTTTCTAGATATGGATGAGTGCAGCATCAGAAACATGTGCCTAAACGGAATGTGTATTAATGAAGATGGCAGTTTCAAGTGTATTTGCAAACCTGGGTTCCAACTGGCATCAGATGGCCGCTACTGCAAAGGTGGGTGCTACAAAAGTATGCTCGCTGCCCGCTTTTCCTTCTCCCTACAGCTTCTGGAAGATTCTCCCCATGTAGAGTTCCCCGGGGCCCTGCTTTGGAGACCTGACTGGTATTCCTTCTTATGTATCGCTGTCCAAACAGCCACAGTTAGTGAAACAAGGCTAGTCTTATTTCAGAGAAAGCATTTGGGTTCTTCTGGAGGGGCCCGGAATCAGCTGAGGTGTGTCGTTTAAGGAGCTGAAGCGTTAATCTGTTCTGATGGCTCTGAGTTTTCTGATAAAGCTGAGTTCTGCCTTTTCCTTCCAGCTGGGGATAAGGACAGCTGGGGGTGATGCTTCTTGATCATGCCCTTCACCCAACTCATCCCATCTTCCCCTGGGGGTGGGGGGGAACGCTGACTTATTTGTGGTGCTGTATCCCTTCCTGGTTCATCTAGCTATCATAAGAAACAACAATGAATTTAGGCTTTACCAAGTTATGTAAGTCAAGGGCGAGGAGGAAGAGGAGGAGGAAGAGGAGGAAGAGGAGGAGGAGGAGGAAGATAAAGGACAAAGCAGAAAAGTAAACCAGGAGTCAGGGTAGCCTGATAATTTTGAAAATAATCTCATTGCTTCAAGTATTGTAAGCAAAACTTGGAAGTTCCATTTGTGCTGTATGGGGTTCTAACAAAAGTTGCTGGAGACAATTTTGTTCCTATTTGCTGCTGTATAGAGTCAGGAATGAGTAGCTGTTACATGTAGATGCAAGATACCAACTGGAGTCATTCTTCTCAAATCCTTATATGCAGTGTCAGTCCAGGGTGTCTACTAAGTGGCCAGGAGCCCCTGTTCATAGCATCTGCTGCAGAAATGTAGCCCAGGACACTGCAAAGGCAGCATAAAGTCACAGGGCACCTCTTCTGACTGTCCCTAGTTTCCAGCTCTGGTTAAGGTACCGTGGAAGAAAGCCTTGTATGTCTTCAGTTCTTGGCAAGGTGTGCACTTTCTCCAACCTTTAAAGAGCTTCCAGCTCTTGGCCGTTTACCTGCATCCCCTGTGACCTTCACACTAGTGGCTTGTAATATTGTGAAAATCCATCTTCAGTAGAGAACAAACAGTTGACTCTTTTCAAAGTTTGAAGTAGGAAAATGGTTTCTGTACACATTGAACTCTGTGCCAGGAGGAACTGACATGGAGAAGAGAGTTTTGTGACATTCTGCAGTAAGATAAAGTGTCAGGGTGTGCAAATTAAATACTGTACATGTGGGAAAGAAATGGGAAGGGCGTGACTGATTACTGGGCTATTTGGAAAGCTGAGGTATGGTGACCAAAGTGGCAGCCTCTTGGCATTAAATTATGCTGTTTCAGAGGACGTTATGACCTCAAAGATGAATGTAGGCTCTGAAGCCGTTGATGATCATGGAAATTGTGATTTTATGTAAATAGTGCTGTTGACTCAATCGTGTGGAAGAACTGATAGTTGCTCACCTGGACTCAGCATTTTGTATTGAGGGGAGGAAGAGGAGAGGAGGAAAGGAGAAGAGGGAAGGAGAAAGAGTGGGGGAAGGGAGAGGAGGGAGATCAGTTTGTATCATTGGCCTCATCGTTCTCCCCTAGTGTACAGAGCTCAGATAAACACACTTGGGGGAGGGGGAGAAGGCAGCCACCATATGCTGCTTTTCCTTGTGTCATGTTTCTCTTGCTGTGGGATGAGATTTTTCTCTTCATCTGTCATCCTGAAGCCACAAACACATGATGGCTGAGAGCCTTGTTACCAGAGCCTCTGCCAGTTGAGAGACTTCATGTTCCACTATGAAGCCTTTCAGGCTGCTGTTTAGAATATAGTCTTCACTGTCATACTGTTGGTCTCTGCTTGACCAAAAAGATGCCTGAAACAAATGAACCAATCTGAGTTCACATTCTTAAATATAACTGCTGTTTTTAATACAGTCTGAACATGAAGTCTTGGACCACCAGGATGTATTTTATGCCAAATAACACAAGCTAAGTAAAACACAGAGGTGCTTCACTCTCAATTTGCCTTTTTAAGGTCAGGAGAAAGGAAATAATTGCATGCTCTATTGTATATTGTAAAAGGACTGTTGGAAAGTGACTTGGTTCTGAGCATCCTTGTTTTTTCAAAACTCAGTTTGGGTACCCTTTCTACTCTTAATGGGAGAATTCTCTACTATTGTTAATGTGAACTCAGTGACAATACTTAAGGATATGCATATGATACTAAAAATACTCAGCAGTGCTTTAAAAAGATTTTCCCAAACTTCTAGTGTCCTTGAGTGTTGTTCTGACCAAGGGCTGTCATCAAAGTCACCCTGTATTTCTCTCTGTTCTGTCTCTGTAGTGCTCCCTCTGGCATTTAATTAATGTCTGCCTCTTGTTAAATGTCCCAGGGGTCTCAGGAGAGGCTGGTACTAGCAGTGGTGCCAACCTGGGTGTTGACTGCAGAAAGGAAAAGCTTCCCAGCACAGTCAAAGATGCAGTGTATATCAAGCTAGATCCAGGCATGGCTACAGTGGGATGTGTTACCCAGTGTCCTTTGCCTTCTAGTGGCTATTTTCCTCCCTACACCAATTCTGCTTGCCTTTTGTGTTCTTGTATTTTCTAGCAGGTATCTTGGGAGGGTTCTATTAAGATGACTTTTAATAGAAAAGTCCCAAGCTTGGCTGACCTCTCTCTTTCCTGTCTTCGGAAGAACACCGAGCAAGCATCCCAATAGCGTGCCGCTGTGGTCGTAGAGTATCGTTTTCCACGGTACCCATGTTCCAGTGTTACCATAGTGAACGTGTTCAATGGTGTTAATGAAATGCTTCCTCATGCTGCAGATATCAATGAGTGTGAGACACCTGGGATCTGCATGAACGGACGCTGTGTGAACACGGATGGTTCCTACAGATGCGAATGCTTCCCCGGATTGGCTGTGGGTCTAGACGGACGTGTGTGTGTTGGTAAGAAAAAAGCCACAGCCTGATTTATTATCAATACTCCCAGAATCATTAATGCTTATCAATTACAAATGTGTCCTACCCTAGCAGGTGAGATACAGTGATTTCTACTGAACAATGATTTAACAAATCCATTTCTCTTCTTGAATAAGTTGGACCCTCATGTTAGAAATAGAAAGATAATGTTAAGTAAAGGAGAGGCTGGGGGAGTCCCCATCTTTTCTTCTCTTTTTTTCTGCCCCAACTATATAGCTGTCTTTAATTTTCTCCCACATTCTTTTCTGGATAAAAGTCTTTAGAACTGGTTTGTACATGTATACCATTTTATGGTGTGCATTTTAATAGAGAATTAAATGTCCAAGGGAAGTGCATGATGCCACAGAAATGTGGATAATTCATAAGCATGCAATGACAGTTTTACACGGCTTTGAGATTTGTTAAATAACAAGACTTTTATCCAAATTATTTCTTAAAAAGATACTCAGTAAGCCCTTTGATTTAGGAGAGGATTGGGTGAAGCTGGAAATTCCTCCTCTAGAGATAGAGATAACACAGCTCAGTTGACCAACATCTGCAGGTTTATATAATGAACCTTTACAGATTAAACTTCCTCCCTTTTGGAAAGTAGACCCAATTTAGACATTCAATAACTGCCTGTTTATTTTTTAGTAAGCCCCGTTTCTAATAAAGGTCTTATTTATCACCATGTAAGATCCAGCCTTCATGCAGTGTTTATAAAGTTCCTGCTCTGTGCATGCCTAAGGAAGACAAAAATGAATGAAAAATAATCGCAGCACTTAAGGGCCTCACAGTTTGCTCTACTACGATCACCAGAGGAAACTGGTTGACGTTGGCCATTGGTTCCCACTGCTCTGGACCCTAATGGGTTTTTGGAGGTTTATTTTTTTTATTAGTTTTAATTTTTTTCTCATTGTCAAGCACTGAAAACACAGGCATTCTCTGTGGCTTAGAACAGGGCAATGGAGAAAAAAAGGCAACTTTGGCTTCAGTGTGGGGCTTTTATCTGTTTAAAACGACAGTCCAATGATGGCTACTTCCTCCCATTTAGACACACACATGCGGAGCACGTGCTACGGAGGATACAGGAGAGGCCAGTGCGTGAAGCCGTTGTTTGGCGCTGTTACCAAATCGGAATGCTGTTGTGCCAGCACCGAGTATGCCTTTGGGGAGCCCTGCCAGCCGTGTCCTGCACAGAATTCAGGTAAGTGGCAGCATGGAGGTGCCTCATCCTGCCAGCCTTCTGCCACCATCCAAGGGCCTTGCTTTCCTATAAGTTACCAGGAAAGGCTGTGTTATGGTCCCAGGGAAATCTTGTAGACCCTGCTGGGGTCTTGGCAGAGGCTAGTCAGTGTCTAGGCATATGTTACTCTCCCTATCCTCACTATTATTTGCCATAAGCAGTTCATGTGCCTCTGTAGGAACCACCCCACCTCAGTCCTGGTCACACTCCTGGAAATACATGCCGTTTCAGGACGCTTGCTTTTTGCAGGAGATGACTATTAGAAAAGCAGAATTTTACACAGTGTAAAAGTAAATAACTTTCAGATGACCTGAATATTCCCAACAGCTCCCCAGAAGGCCATTTGTAAATTGTGTTCACAACCCACATGTTGATTCTGGTGCACTTTTCTTAAATGGCTTTCTTTATTCAACCTTAGGGAAAAAGTCTTTTTCTACAGTTTAGGTGGCATGACTAGTGAAAAACAACCAGCCAAGTGAGTCAAAACTCTGCTGCCCAGTTCACAGGCAGAAAGACTTGGGAGAGATTAGTTATGTGTGCATAGCTTTGCCCACTTAAGTATTTGAAAAAGACTTAGAATAATAATAATAAAAATAATTATAAAATGAGATTATATGGACAAGGAATTCTTAGTGTTCTGACCTACAAAATAAATTTCCCTAGGTAAACTAGACGGTCCTATGCAGATATAATTATTTAGATTCATAAAGAAAAAATAGTTTATTGAAATATGTTGAGCTGCCTCCCATATGCAAATTGTGTGTGTGTGTGTGTGTGTGTGTGTGTGTGTGTGTGTGTGTGATATACAACAGTAGAAAGGGCTGGTGAGATGGGAGGAGAGAGAAAGTCATGAAATGTTTATGTCATGAAGGCAGAAAGAGGGGCCTTTTGGGAGAAAGAAGAGAGCCAGCAGGAGAGAGGAGGAAGGGTATTAGAGTAAATAAAGCTGGCATACATTTAGGAAGAAAACAATGTAACTTATTGAAATGAAGGTGGTTGATTTTACTCTTTCACTATTATCGTAAGGTAGCTTGGCAGTTGACTTCTGTTTTCCTAAGATAAAGCTAGGGCTAAACCAAACAACCAACCCAAGCAGTTAGTGAGCGTCCACATAAGATTCAGTTATTTCATCTCCTTCCTAAGTAAAATCCATTAAAAATTATCCTAAGTATGATCTTTCAGTGCTTTGTAAATAAAAATAACCTTTGAAATTAAAGTGTTTGAAATGAATTTCATAAGAAGCTAAAGGGAAGACTTTAAAGGCCATAAAGGATGCCACTGGAAGGAGAAGGTTGCTTTGGCTGGGAATAACTCACAGACTATCTGTATGTTGTCAAAAACCAGTTAAATACACCTCTAATTCACTTCAAATAGTCATTGGAACAAAATGACTGCATAAAACTCTACAGTCGTATATTCTGTCCTTGGTTACACTAATTTTTCAAAGTGCTTTTCTCATAGACGTTGAATTTATAAGACAGATGTGTGTCAGTAAAGCTGTAAAAGATGACAGTGCACACATACTGTGAGCAAAAACATACTGCACACAGTTCTTGGCTTTAACATTTTCCCCTCTGCACCAAGAGCATCTCTAGAGAGTGTTTGTTCTCAGGGGAATGACATGGGTTTAGGAGAAGGTCACTAAAGAAACACAGTTTCTTGAAGCAGTGAGGCTTAGCGGAAGCTAAACCGGAAGCCCCTGTCACTAACTTCTGGCTCATATCTGTGCTTTAGTGCCTGAGGGTATTTGCATGGAAAAGGTCCATAGGGGAAAGCTCTTCTGTCACCTCAGTGGTTGACAGGAATGTCAAACCATGGAAGATCCTCTTAGGCTCTCCCTCATCTCAGGAGAGGGTGATCTAACAGGTACCGACAATCCCTAGAATCTTGTAGTCAGCTGAGGGAGGAACTGCCACCATGTGAATTTCCAAGGTCACCATGGGCCGTGCAAGCCAAGCAGACTGTGAAAAACCACGCCACTGGCTCCTAACCCGATGTATGTGGTTCAGCAAGCCTTCTTGTCCCTTCAACCTCCAACTAGTTCCCTCTCTTAGAAAGCAGTCAGCCTTGAGTGCAACTCTGGGGTGCTTCGGTGCTGCCTGCCACGCTGCTGCCTGAGGCACTACCTTGGGATAGCTTAGGAAATGGTTATTAAGAGTGTGAACTGCCTGTGTTTATGTTATCACATTAAACCCAGAGAGCTTCGGCATGGAATGGGGAAGAGCACCCAGAGGGGAGGGATTTGCTTCTAGCCATAAGTATGTTAGCATTCAGATCCCTTAATTACACAGAGGAGTTGGGCCTTGGCCGGTGGCAAGCACAGTGACCACGCTGTGCCTCTGTGTAGGCCAAGTAGCGGCTAATCTGAATTAGCCGTGAGAACACTGTCCACAGAGTCGCCATGGTCTTGTCTTCTTGCGTTATTATTCAGTTCCGTGACCACGCTAATAGTTGAGAGTGTGAGAAGATACCGAAGATACATTTTTGTTCTGGTTTTGTTGTCATCATTCAGTCTCTGGATTTTAAATACACAGTGGCTGACATTCTCCTTCTTGTCCCATTTTGGCCTCTTTTTAAATGCTTTAAAAAAAAACAAAACAAGAACATTTTAGTGCTTATTACAAAACATACACTTTGAAGGACTAATTTTTAATGGTGCTTTCTTGGTTTTAGTTGGTTGGTTCATTGGTTAGTTTGTGTGTGTGTGTGTGTGTGTGTGTGTGTGTGTGTGCAGCTTTTCTTTTTGAGACAGGGTCTCACTATGTAGCCTTGTCTGTCCTGGAACTTAGTGACCAGGCTGTCTTCGAACTTAGAGAGAGCCTCTTACCTCCGTTTCTTGAGTGCTGGGATTAAAGGTGCATGCCACCACACCTGGCTAAAGGATTCTTCTTTTTTTAATTTTATGTTGTCCAAACGTATTTGTCTACCATCATCAGAAATAGAGCAAGTGTTTATTCCCTCTAATAAAGTCCCCTCCACCATGTGCAGTCTCCGTATGTGACTCTGATTCTGGCTGCCAGAAACCATGGGCTGGCAAAGGTCTGTCTCTTCTCTGGGCCTTGTATAAAGTCTGGTTCCAGGTGCTTGCATTTCTCACCGTTCACCATTACATCCCTCTGAATGCTGTGAGAGTTGTCTATAACGCTTCATAAGTACTAGAGAGCTGATTCTGTCACAGGTTTGGGGAGCAATTCTGCACACCTCAGTTGATAAGAAAGAGAGAACAATCTAAACATTTATCAAGAGTTTTCCTGTGGACTCACCATGGAAAATGAACAGTGTCCAGATGATTCACAGCTGTACTTCACTTGAGCTTGGATGCTCTGCTGTGTTCTTGTGAGGAGGGCCCAGAGAGTCTGTGAAGGACAGAGGACATGGGAGAACCTGATTGTACTGGAAAAACAGCTAGAACAGAGAAACAGAACTATTCCCAGGATGGCAGGGAAAAGTTTTATTAACAGCGAAAAAACCACATTTTTAACAGGCACATTTCACTGTACGTGTAAAGTGTTCCCTGGTGAACAAAATGAGTTGTAGGAAAAAACACCCTTTCCAAAAGAGCTTTGCCCAAGAAATTGCTATGTGTTCCCTGTATCCTTCAAAGTCACTTTCCTCAGTGGTGCGGAACGCTTAAAACGCTTCAAATGAAAGCCCCGTCTAAAGGGAGCCCCCAGGAGTTCCTCCTGTTCTGTTACCACTTTAGCTTGCTTCTCCTTGCTCTGGAGGAAATGATTGTGTGAGCCAAGGGCAGAATTGACCTGTTCTGCAAACAAGGCACTCATTTAGTATCTGATAATTTATTACAGCGGAATATCAGGCACTCTGCAGCAGTGGACCGGGAATGACATCAGCAGGCACTGGTAAGGAACCACTCTGAAGTTTCCTGACTTAAGCATGTGTAAAGGCAGAACTGAGCCTTTTGTGGGTATCTAGTTACTGTTGTGACACAGTCTGGCCTGACACCTTGCTGACCATCACAGGTGATGCCCCCTGCCCCCTGTGGCAGAGCTTCTGTGGCACCTTGGTGGCTGTGGGCGTGGGGCTTTCTCACTGGCCTTTCCTGGGGACAATTTGTGGAGGGCTATAGCTGAGATACAATGGCTGGTGTTACTCAGTCTAGAGAAGCGGCAGCCTGAATCTTTATGAGTTTCCATTACCAAATACAGCTGAGGATTTTAGATTAGACTAACAGTTATCCATTCAGACTAAAAGATTTCTTAACTCTAAAAGGTTCGGTCATAAGATACCACTTAGATTTTCTATCAAGAAATCATATCAGCCAGCTGAGTTGGAAGAAAATAAATTGTATGTAGAAATAGCAGAAATGTAGGGGGTCACTAAAAAGAATAGAATCAAAAGAGACCACTGAGATGAGGGTAAAGATGGTGACAAGAAGAAGGACTTCCTCACTCATATAAAACTAAGCAATTTGATTAGGGGGTTCTGGGGGAAATCCAGACCTCATTTTATATGTGGATGAAGATGAGGAGGGAATAGTGATGAAAAGGGGGAGTGAGAAGGGTGATGATGGAGGAATCAGTGAGGGAGTCAAAAGAGCCGTGGCAAGGGCATGGGGATGAAGCAGATTACAACCTTGACTGATAAAGACCATCCATCCATGTACCGCCACTTTGTCGTCTCCCTCTCTGGTATTAGAGAGGTCTGCTCAGTATGTGTGAACACAGAGGAGGCAGTGTGTAGTCTCCGTGGGACCAAAGATGAGGCTCTATCCTGTGAAGAGATCTACTGAATGAATTCCCCACACAGTGGACAGAGGGGCTTGCTTGAACACCAAATTTGGAGCCAGGAAACACATGATTCATACTTTAATTTGATGATATTGTTGAACTTAAGAACTTAAAGCAAGGGCATGATGTAATCACCTTGCTGGCAGAATGGGAGGCAGGAGCAAGAGGGAAGAGGTGGTGACATGCCAGGGACTTGGGCCCTGTGCATCCTCTGCCTTCATCCTAGTGCTTGGACCATCCAGCACATCTTCTTCAGCCTAATTCAGGGATGATGGGTGATCTATGGTCACAGCTCAGATGCCAGTTTCCCTATAGGGTCTTGAGTGGGGGAAGATGTGACTCATCTTACAGTGGGCAAACAGAGGGGAGTTCCCTCTTCCAAGTGAGCCCATTGGGAAGCCCTAAGGTCACTGTGCATGCTGTACTCTTTCGTGTTGTTGTCATTTAATGTTTGTTTTAGAATGTGATTGACTTTGAATTTTTTGGTGGTGCAGATATAAACGAATGTGCATTAGATCCTGATATTTGCCCAAATGGAATTTGTGAAAATCTCCGTGGGACCTACAAATGTATATGCAACTCGGGATATGAAGTAGACATAACTGGGAAAAACTGTGTCGGTAAGTTCAGCTTGCTTTCTGTGACGTTTCTGGTGAAGAATCACATGACAGATTCACTTGGTAAAAGAGAACCTTGCTAAGTGTAGGAAATGCAAGTGTTGGGAGCCTTTCTCACATGGCTACAGAGCCATTCCACTGAAACAGTTCTCCCAACTACTCATTAGATTTAATCAGAGAAAGTACAGTTTGTTTTCAGTAATGATGACTCTACATTGGTTTTAACAAGCACCCTTTTCCATGTGATAACAACCTTTAATGAAGGAAGAATCCAGAAACTAAGTAAATCATTTGGTTGGGAATAAAACAGTCAGCCTAGGGCATTAGTTTTTTTTCCAGCATTCTTTAGTTGCCTAGAACAGTATTTTCTGAGAACATCTTCTGTCTGGAGCAACACACAGCCTTGTGTTTCCTGAAGTTGGGCTTTTAAAACCAAGATATGTGTGCTCTTGGGTAAAGAATGCACATATGTAAAGTGGTGCATTTTTTTTATTTGAAGAACAAATACACCTTTATGGAATATGAAGCAAATTGATAAGTTTTAAGATAAACTAGAAACATTTCAGATTATATATTTTTATTTCCATTCAGGGCTTTGGGGTTAGGCATCCCACTTTTACATTGGTGGGATTTTTAGAGCCAGAGCTGGGAAGGAACTCCCTGTTCAAGGAGCTGATCTATCTAACTTTGAAGCAAGTAATTGATTATTCAGGGATAATTCAGATTGGTATAAAAGTCTGTTCACTGTTCCAGCCTGGCACACAGCCTATCAAGGATCAGTAACTTGTTATATGTACACTGAACTCCACTACTGCTCACACAGCATCTGACTCTCCATGGGCTCGGACCCAGGAGAAGAAAGTCCCTGTTTTCATATGTCCCTGGGTCTTTTGAAGCCTCCTGGTATTTGGAACTCTTGGAAAATAGCTGTGTTCCTTATAGTATTCTGATAGACTTTCCATGTCCATATGCTCAATAGAAACATTACTTCTTGTCTGATTATTCTCATATTTTAAGCAATATAAATGCATATAATATATACACATATAATATGAACATATAAGCACATATATAAAAATATATTGTCTATTAAAGTATATTCACTCTGTGGTTGGAGTAATTTTACATGGCCTTCTCCTCCCAGTACTGGATTACAGATGTATACTATCATATTGAGGATGCTTTCTATTTGTTTAATTTCTTAAAGCAATAAGATTAGTCCTTTTGATTCTAATGCTAAAAATCATTTACAGAAGTAAAGATAACTAATTTTCAGAGAATCCAAGAAGTGAATTAAATAGCATCCAAAAGCTTGGGGCTTTGTAGACACTTAGTTTGGACAAGAAAAATAAGCTCCCGTGTAGGGTAAGCCAATGGAACAAGAGTCTTGCCTCTTTGGTGGACTTGACTATACCATTAGGAATTTAAAGGCCTGACCTAAATGGCATTGGCTGTGAGGGACAAGCTCTTTCTAACATTCCCATTTGTTCTTTCTAGATATTAATGAGTGTGTGCTGAACAGTCTACTTTGTGACAATGGACAATGTCGAAACACACCTGGAAGTTTTGTCTGCACCTGCCCCAAAGGATTTGTGTACAAACCTGACCTAAAAACCTGTGAAGGTATCTGTGCTTTTTTTGTTCTCTCACCACACCCCCCACTCTCTGGGAAAGCCATTAGACCTTAGAAGTAAGTTAGAATCTATGTTAGCTGATCAAGCCAGTTCTGTTGAGATTCTCTGCTTCTAAATGACACTGCACAAACTCTAGCCACAGACGGCACTTACTTGCATTTAGCATTTTGCCCCTTCATCCGTGGTGGTTTCAGGGTGTTCATTTCTATTCGACTCTAGCTGGCATTTTCACTTGCCATCACTTAGTAGATGAAGAAAGTGTTGTGCATGTATAATTTGAGTCTATAATTTTATCCAGATTTTTCTGAATACAAAGACTCACTCATGTGCCAGCTTCTATAATAAAGAAATATGCTCAATTAGTATTTTGACATTTGACAACTAGTTTGGCAAAACCTGTTTAGGCCAGCTTTACTATCTAATGAAGGCCAAAGTTGAGGTATGCATTTTATGCTTAAGACCAACTTTCAGTAGTAATGGGGACCTGGTTTTGTTTCAGACATTGATGAATGTGAATCGAGTCCTTGCATTAATGGAGTCTGCAAGAACAGCCCTGGCTCCTTCATTTGTGAATGTTCTCCTGAAAGTACTCTGGACCCAACAAAAACCATCTGCATAGGTATCTATCCTTCTGAGAATGATTTCTCAGTGTTTATCAATAATACAGTTGTCTTGCACTTAACAGTTGTTTTGACTGCCACAGAAGTTCAGATATAAGAGATTAAATGATTATTATTCCCTGTTTCATAATGCCACTCTAGCCATAATTCTAGTGTATACAATGAGTTTTTTTTATAAGATTCTGTTAAATGTCTGTCACCCCCTCTTTCTGCAGAAACCATCAAGGGCACTTGCTGGCAGACTGTCATCGACGGGCGCTGTGAGATCAACATCAACGGAGCCACCTTGAAGTCCGAGTGCTGCTCCTCCCTTGGTGCTGCGTGGGGGAGCCCGTGCACCATCTGTCAACTTGGTAAGAGAACCGGTGCATGGCTCTGCAGCCATCTCATTGGTCAGTCCACTGACTTAGGTCCACGTGGAAAAATTTAAAAATGACCTTGATTAAAAAAAAAATCCCTGAATAGGACCTACAAAATATCAAGGACATCTATTTTATGTGATTCTGGTCAGGGTACCATTTTCTCTCCCTATGTGGTCATGTGATTAGCTTGTGGTGCTTCCCCTGAAGCACCAGTTCCTGCAGGCTGGGTTTTGCTAGCAGAGAACTCTCATTGGTTCTCTGCTTTTATTTCTGCGGTCCTGTGCTTATTCATGGCAGCAAATTCCAACCCTTGTCCCAAGCCCTCCCTCTAATTGCTTCGCTTTATCATGACTGAGAGTTCTAGATAGATGCCGTTAATACTGTTTTGTTTCCCCACAGATCCCATATGTGGTAAAGGGTTCTCAAGAATTAAAGGCACACAATGTGAAGGTATTTCTTATTACTTCTAAATCGTGCATCTTTGTGTGTATGAAGAGTGTTTGTGTTAACATGGCCTCAATAAAGGAGTAAAGGAGCTTCCCTGTGAGGGATATGATGCAGAAGAAAACATTACGCAGAGCCACAGAACAGAACTGATGTTAAATGCTCAAGCCGCTGCCAGTGTTAGATCACTATGGCCAGAGGACAGCGTGGCTGGATAAGCTTTAGAACAACTGTGCATCTTTTGGAGTGGCCACGTTTTCAAAAGGCTATCTGCAAATCAGGAGCAAAAAATGCAAGACATTTCTTTCTTTTTGCAAAGACTGTAAAGTTTGCATTCGTGGCTAGAACCCCACCCCTTTTATTATGGTTGCTTGTTTATTTGTCTCACATTCCTGGGTGACTTAGAGGGGTGAACTCAGTTGCCTCTGTTTTCAAGGTCCATGTGGACCCTCTCCAGTTCGCTGAGGTTCTTTCTCATGGAGTCCTGAGTAGATATAGGTCACGGTGACTAACATAGCCTGACATGACACAGCAGCTGAAGTATTTTCAAAAACAACAGTCCCATATGTGGGATAAAATGGAAGGTTTTTTTTCCTGTTAAAACAAAGAGGAATCCTACAACCCCCACCCAAGGGCTCGCTTTCCAAATGATGACTGAATCCCTTGGCTTTTTTTCCTGGTTCAGACCAGCCGTTCATAACTTATCTGAGCTTAACAGCACATTTTGGTATACAAATGGCCAAGGAAAAACTCGGAGGAACAACCCCCTCCAAAAGTAGGTTAGACTCCATTTCTGTTTAGTTTTCTTTCAAGAAAACATTGAGACTTTTTCTCAACACTCTTGGCTTAGAGAGAGACCTCTTTAAAATAGATGTGTGTGTGTGTGTGTGTGTGTGTGTGTGTGTGTGTGTGTGTGTGTGTGTGTTAACTAAGGCTCTCAAGGCTCCCTCCTTTTGGCATTTAGATTGCCTTTCTTTGAATTAATTCAATGTTGTCTGTTTTTCCAAATTAAGTGCAGAGAACACATTGCCCCATGAGGCAAACTGGGAAGGATCAGTAGGCTGGGGCAGCACTGGTGGATGACAAATGGATGGTCATGCATGTTGGCCTCCCTCACCCAACCAACCACGTGGGCTCAGTACGCCTTCACTGGCCCACATGTCCCACAGCAGGATTTGATTTTCATACACTCAAGTTCAAGCCTTTTCCTCTTTGATAATTTTTGTCTATTTCTAGTCATCTTGTCTCCTAATGCTAGCTATAACTCTCAGACCCTTACTTACCAGAGCTGTCCCCCAAGCCCTTGGCCTCTGTCTCTACAGCTCAAATACAATTCCCAAGGACCAGTGAAAAGACTTCTGGCTTTAGTGAACATGCCCACTGCTTGCCATTAAGACACATCAGAAGTTAATATGAACTGTTGGAGGCAAGCTAGGGTTTTGAACTTATCAGGTTCAGAAAAGGCCCTTTCTTTAGTAAGAATCATTGTGAATCTATGAGTAGGATAAGCCAGGATTAACTTATACAAATATACTGACTTAATGCTTCCTTTCTTTTTTCTTTTTCTTTTTTAGATATCAATGAGTGTGAAGTGTTTCCAGGAGTATGCAAGAACGGCCTGTGTGTCAACTCCAGGGGTTCATTCAAGTGCGAGTGTCCCAATGGAATGACTTTGGATGCTACAGGAAGAATCTGTCTTGGTAAAGATAAATAAAATTCAGTTAAACATTTGGACACAGACACCCCCCACACATACACACATATGCATATACATGTGCACACACGGCCCCGCAGATTCAGCTCATCTGCTAGGATCTAGGGTGGTTTTCTTGACAAACTGTCTTCCTAACTCTGCTAAGGAAAGGCTTTCTTCTGAGCTAGTCGTTTCATTCCTCAGCTCAGTGCTATTCCCAGTTGCTACTGTGCTGCTGCCCATATGCCCTGGGCTATAGGATACAGGCCGAGTTGCAGAGGGAAGAACATTTGCATGTAATAGGGAGCTGCACCCTATTTCTTTTAGCCTTGATCTATAACTGACAGATAGGCCCTTATAGGAAGCCCCCATTGATGTCAGGAGCAGAAATCTTCCTAGGAAAGGGAGTTGGGGGGGCAGCTAGGAAATAGGGATATATATCATCTCTACCAGTTGTATGTGAATCTTCGTGCCAACTGCTAGAGCCCAGGGGACAGGACACATCCAATCATCTAGTCATCCCATCCCAGTAACATGGAAGAGACTTGAAGTCCTCAGAAGGATGCCCCATGACTCTTAGCTGTTGTATCTGTCTGACTCCTAGTGTTATGACTGTCAGTGTCTTGCTGCTTAGCCTTTGACTCTGTAAATGATGTCACATATAGTACATCTCTGATGCTGAATCAGACTGAAGAATATCCCTGATGAAGACTTTATGTGCTTACAAGGCTATCAATACAGCTGAGGAATTTTGATCATTTACAAATGAGAACCAACCTTCAGACATAGAATTTGAAAGTGTTTACAATATGGAACAGAAGGGAAGTTCAGAGCTCTGAGTCTTTGGTAACTAAGGATATCAGCCAATCCAAACCCAAATCTTTATTTATTTATGAGGGACCTTGTTCAGAAGCATCCCTCTAGAGTCTCAACTGAAAGACGGAGTTTACCTTAAATTACCTGCCTCAGTCTGTGAAACTTGGACATAGGGCAATTCAAATGCTTCAGAGAGATCTTTTTTAAAAAGACACTGGGTAAGTTGAACACTTAAGTAAATAGTCACAGCCACATTGTGAAGGCAAATGGGAAGAAAAACACACGTGAATGATACTTTGCAGTTCTTGGGTGCATAATCTTAGCAGGGCATCAAGATGCTTCCTGAGAGATGGGCATTCAGCAAGTGTGAAGATTTGGGATCAGGCATAATGATTTTACTAAGAAACAGTAAGTTGAAGAATAGTCCCAGAATCCAGGTCTTCTGTCCCCTGGTCTGCCAGCCTCCTTCACAGTAGCTTAAATTTGGGGCAGGGAATAGGCGTGCACACACACACACACACATTGAAGTAAAACATCTTAGAAGAATGGATGGCTTTCGTTTGCCATTTCCTCTTTTATCTTAACAAGGGAAGCCCTCTTTCCAGATTAGTGGTCTGCCATGACAGAAATGCAGTAAGTCCAAGGCCATAATGTTTGAGCAGTAGGTACATTCCAGCAACAGAGTGAGTTTGCTCCTAGGAAGGAGATGCCAAGATACCATGGAATGCACACAGTGTTGATGAACATGGCTTTACAAGGAGAAGATGCCCACACTCAGCAAAGTGGCACTTTTCAGTCATTGGCTGCCTATGTAAAACTATCAGGAAATACCAAAAGTTGGAAGGGAGCCTTTCTTAAACAGGACATTTAAACATGTCCGAGGAGGAAGAGGATAAAGTCTTCATTAGCTGGAATACCTACCACATAATCCTGGTTTCCAACTGGAGAAAAATGTAGTCATGGAATATAGCAAACTAGGATGTGTTGTATTTTCCCTAAGAAAAGTTGGTAGCTTTGGACAGTGAAGAGCAGCTCTCCTCAGTCTCCTGCCCTCTCTGACAGACATCCGCCTGGAGACCTGCTTCCTCAAGTATGATGATGAAGAGTGCACCTTGCCCATCTCTGGCCGCCACCGAATGGATGCCTGCTGCTGCTCTGTTGGGGCAGCCTGGGGAACAGAAGAGTGTGAGGAGTGTCCGTTGAGAAACAGCCGGGAGTATGAGGAACTCTGTCCCCGAGGACCTGGGTTTGCCACAAAAGACATTACAAATGGGAAACCTTTCTTCAAAGGTATGTACGGTGCTCCTTGTGGCTGCTGCTGCTGCTACTGATGATGATGGTGGTGGTGGTAATGGCGGTGGTGGTGGTATTTGTGTGTGTGTGTGTGTGTGTGTGTGTGTGTGTGTGTGTGTGTGTGTGCAAGATGTGCTTACTCCTGTGTGTGCACATGAAAGTGAGAGGCTAAAATGTGAGTCTTCCTCTACCTTATTTCTTGAGACAGTATCTGTTTATCTCTTACTGAGCTTGAAGCTCATCATTTTTGGCCAGTTAGCCATCAGGCCCCCAAGGTCTTCCTATCTCCATCCTCTGTCCCCAGCACGGCGGTTACAGGTAGGTTCACAGGGCCATCCCTGGATTTTTTATGTGGATGCTGAGAATTCAAAGTCAGGTCTTTGTGACTGTGCATCAAGTGCTTTCCCCAGCTGAGCCGTTGCCCAGGCTCCTGTTCACCAAGCATTCTGATCAGGCAGAGGCCAGGCTGCTGTTCCGAGTGGAGGATTTGACAGCTCAGTTTTGCGTGCTACCTCTCACGAAAGGCTTTGGAGATCTGAAACCTCATTCTCGAATTCTTCAAGACTGAATCGAGTCAGGAAAATGGGAACTCAGTGCATAAACACTGCCAGATTGTCTTTATACATAAAGCAAGGGATTTTCCCTTTGTCGTCTCTCTGTTCCTTCCTTCTCTTTCTTCTCTTATTCTTTTTGTCAGTTGTTATTCAGTGAGACCGTGATCACTCAAACTATCCTGTCCAGAAAGGCAGTTTCTAGAAGACCACTTAAATTTCTCTTAAGTAAATTCAAAACAATGTGACCCACAGGCTCTGTGTGTGTGTGTGTGTGTATGCAGCCCTTTTATATTCAAGAAGCTCTCTAAATTATATTAGTGACATATAATGTTGAGAAAATAAAAGTAGCATGGATTATTTGTAAACTAAACCTCAAGTGACATCTTTAAATTTTCAAAGTCATTTTAAGATGTAACCAAGAAAGCATCAAAGAGCACTAAATGAGGGCCTCATTCTGTTGCCATGATGGTTGTGAGTGGGTGAGAGGGTGGGTGGCAGGGTGAGAGGGTATCTGGGTGGCAGGGTGGGAGGGTGGCTGGGTGGCTGGGTGGCTGGGTGAGTGGCTGTCTGGGGGAATGTTGTATTTGTCATTGTCCATGTGCTTTAAGTAGCATTTGGAGTTCAGACAATCATTGGTCAATGGTGATCACATGCTTGCCACATGTCAGGAAGTGAGCAGCAAGCTCCCTTAACAGTGTTCTCTTAAAACGTAGAGGTCAGAATAACTAGGGATGTTTGTGAAGTCCTAGCCCTGGATTATCATACATTTTTGAGATGGATATTGACAAGACCAGAAATGAAGGCTCTCCAACCTTCTGGGTTTAAGGTGAGAGATCCTAACCATTTACCCATATGCTTTTCTTCCCTGCATTTTCATGTTCCTGAAGATATCAATGAGTGCAAGATGATACCCAGCCTCTGTACCCATGGCAAGTGCAGGAACACCATTGGCAGCTTCAAGTGTAGGTGTGACAGTGGCTTTGCTCTGGATTCTGAAGAGAGGAACTGCACAGGTCAGTGTCTGCAGGGGCGGGAAGGGTGGAGTCTTCACATTTTTCCTCTTTTTCTGTGTTGTTTCACCTTGTAAGGTTGTGCCAGCCCTCATGCCACTGCTTCCTGCTGTTTTTCACACAGACATTGATGAGTGCCGCATATCTCCTGACCTCTGTGGCCGAGGCCAGTGTGTGAACACCCCAGGGGACTTTGAATGCAAGTGTGATGAAGGCTATGAAAGTGGCTTCATGATGATGAAGAACTGCATGGGTGAGTATGGGAAGCCAAGGACTGTGAGAAGCCTGCATTCCTCACAGGCCATGTCCCAGGCAGTTCCTGCTGTCCAGTCTTCTGACCAGGGAGGGCAGTCTGTGGCCAAAGGAGACTCATATAGGAAGGCACTGAGGGGCTAACAATCATAGGTGACTCCATGGGCAAGCTGTGAGACCCTGAGAGATTTCAACTTTCAACACCTGACACAGTTGAATTGAAAACAATTCAGATGTAAGCCATAGCAGGAGCCCCGTCTTGGGGTGTCTGCATCTCAGTTCTAGAAGACAATGGTGACTACCTTACCCTACCTTAGCTTGGGTTCCCTGTGAATATTCTGAGAAGAGATTCCTACACACAAGCGGTGGACTTAGGTTCATTTGTTTAGATTTTGGTTTGTTTGTGCTTTGTTTTGCTGTGGATTTGGAAGAAGTGTTTTGAGGGAGGAATCCCTCAGAGTGGCAGAGAAGATAGTATGGAGTCTGGCTGTACTGCAGCAAACTCAGACCCTATAGGGGGCTCTGGAGGGGAGAAGGGCACCGGGAGTTGCCCTGTGTTGATACAAGGTCAGGGTTTTTTATTTCCAAGTCGGTCAATTAGGATTCACTGTGGATTGCTTCTAATGTAGGAAAGTGTTGTGGCCTCTCACCTCCCAAGCTCTTGAGTGAGATGGACATCCCTTCTCCCCGAAGGGAACTGATAAGCCATCAGTAGCCAGGGTTCCCAGCAACTGGGGGCTGGAAAGGGGGACTGCCTGGTAAAGAAGAACAAGGTACCATCTTGAAGAACAGCATCTTCAACATGGGGCATTTCCGTTTTCCAGATATTGATGAATGTCAGAGAGATCCTCTCCTGTGTCGAGGAGGCATTTGCCACAACACAGAGGGAAGCTATCGCTGCGAATGTCCTCCTGGTCACCAACTGTCCCCAAACATCTCTGCATGCATCGGTAAGGAGCTCTTTTAGAACACGTGTGCGGGGTCAGTTGTTTGATTCAGACACTTACATCTCTATGGTGTTCTTTGTTTCTAAACAGACATCAACGAGTGTGAGCTGAGTGCGAACCTCTGTCCCCATGGGCGTTGTGTGAACCTCATAGGGAAGTACCAGTGTGCCTGCAACCCGGGCTACCACCCGACTCATGACAGGCTCTTCTGTGTGGGTAAGTTCCAGCCTTCTTTCTATTTCACCGTGCATTCTATTTCATCTCTTTGTAAAAGCAATGCATTCTGAGTTCCAGCTTCATTGCTAGATCCCTTTGCTTAATCTTTCTTGCAAGTAGGATTCTCCTAGCGGCCCACAATATTTGCACCTCACTTCCCTCTTCAGAGAAGCAGATGAATGAAAGATTCATAATCTGGTGTATGCTCTTTGAGAATGAACATAACAAACGCATGCCAAAGCCGAGCAGCCAGTGATAATTAACCCTGGGGTGAACTAAGTATAGCAAGTGCCGTGGAAAATGCAGGAAGGCATGATGTGAGGTCTCTGCCTGGCTTAGTAGAGATCATTTAAAAACTTCGAAGAGTGATCACCGACAAGAAGATCATGGAATGTTGATATCTTACCCTGAAATAGAGGCCATGTTTGGCACTCCCTAAGTATGGGTTTTTGTGGGACGAGAATTTTGCTTTGTGGTTGGTCCTCCGTAGGTCTAGTTTCCCCCATGAAGAGTGACACGGAAGGCCCTGTGGCTTTATCATGCCCAAAGTCCAAGTGAGATTGTGTAAATGCTGCCAGTGTGGGCCTGGCTTGGGGTGTACACCATGTAGAACTGCCAAGTCTTAGACGGTTTCCACCCACAACCATAAATCAGCCCAAATTCTTTTGAAATCTAGCCAAGGTCAACTCAAATCTTCAATTCAGGTTCTTGCAAAGGATCAGAACCCCAGCCCATCAAGCCTCAATTCATGTTTCTAATTGAATCAGTGACCAAGAAGATTGCCCCAAGTGTAGACACAAAAGAAGGTGCCTCTGTCAGTCTTTATGTGCTATACTGGACTACCCGACACTGGCTAATTTATAATGATAGAAATTCATTGCCTCATAGCTCTGGAGGCTGGGAAGCAATGGCAAAGTGCTGGCATTGGGAATGGGCCTTTTTGCTGCACCAAAATGTGTAAGAGGCAAGAGAGAAAATAAGAATGGCCATATTCATCCATTTACAGTTGTCACTAATGCTACCCATCAATGTGCGGTTCTCATAGCTTAATAACCTGTCAAAGCACCACTCCTTAATACTTGTATGGTGGGAATTAAAGTTCAACAACAGTTTGGGAGAGGACAGATGTTAACATTGTTCTCACTTCTCTTAGATATTGATGAATGCAGCATAATGAACGGTGGTTGTGAGACCTTCTGCACAAACTCTGACGGGAGCTATGAATGTAGCTGTCAGCCAGGCTTCGCACTGATGCCAGACCAGCGATCGTGCACAGGTGAGCAGCTTCACGCTCTTCACACTTCACAGTCCCCCAAGTAGAGCGATTCCGAGGCCTGCGCTTCCGAGTGTAACAACCTTGGGCTCAAGTGTAATACCTATAGCACTTGTATAATAATTGGACTACAAGACATTTTCTTGGTTAAACAGAATTTGGAAAATTGCATCATGAACTTAATTTGGTGCAATTCTGAGTGTGTTTTCTGCATCAGCCCTATGACCTGAGGATTTGTGAGCCTGCAAAACCTCAGCCTCTATCCAAATCTACTGAGTTAAAAAGCCCTGGGCAATCCTGGTGATCCATGTGTTTGGATAGACGCTGAAGTTTGAGAGCCTCTCTCCTAACTTATACTGTCTTACTACCTGATGCTGGCTGAGCCCAGCAGGCAACAAGAGGTATAAAGTAGAATGCGTGACTCAGACTTTGATTTTGCCTCTGGTTTAGAAGAGAATTTGAACCTAAGAAACACACTGATTTTATTTGACCTTAAATCCCCCCCACACCCCCCCACACACAAAGCCCACCTCTGTGTAATCTGACTATCCAAACAAAGGTTGAAAGTAGCCATTTCTAACTGGACAATGATAAAATATGGTTCATAATCATTTTGAATTGTGAATTCATATGATTAAATTCGTACCAATAGTCTTTTAGGCCAGACACTGAGAATTTTGTGATTGGCTGCCTCCTCTGTCCCTAGGATAACCTGATAGGGTAATCTTTACAAAGCTTCGTTTAGATTTAGGGTTAGGAGATGCTCATGTTATACAAGTGGGCTGAATTTTGTTACATTGGGTCAGTTTATACTTCCTTACTGAATAATGGAGCCAATGTCAATATCTATATAACAGGTAGCTGTTGATTTTCCTCTCCTCAGACATTGATGAGTGTGAAGACAACCCTAATATCTGTGATGGTGGCCAGTGCACAAACATACCTGGGGAGTACAGGTGCCTGTGCTATGATGGGTTCATGGCATCTGAAGACATGAAGACTTGTGTGGGTAAGAAAGAAGGCAGTGTCATCTAACTGCTCAGTGACCGTATTGAGAAACTGACAATAGAGACCAATTAGGTCATAGTTCCTGCTTCCTCTCCTGCCTGATAACTTTCTTATTGTAAGCTGGCTGTTTTAAATTTCACCTGGATTAAACGCTGGCTATCTCTGTGTTCTGGAAGTATTGTTGAACTTTGAGGATGTGGTTTGGTCATCTGGAACCAGGCTGATACTTTTTACAAGTCGTACTTTTAAGCAGCAGTTAGCTGAGAACAGTTTTTGCTGTATTGTTGAGGCAAGACCCTTCTGGAGGGCTGCTCCATTCCCTGTGAAGTATAAGGCTTTCTAGTTCAGTTGTGGGGAAAGGGTACCATTGTTAGTCTTCTGTGAATGTGGAGGAGTGCTGCACTGGACAGCGCGGCCCCAGGCCTGGGTAGTTTGTTTCTGTGCGTGAGCAAGCTCACCACTGCTCTGAATATCTGCAGAAGCCTTCCTCTCCTGACTTACCCAGGCCAGTGATGTTATCTGGTTCTATGGGGTGACCTCTTCCAAAGTCCCAGGCTGAGTTTACTCTTCAATAATCTGAGAACAATGCCGAACCCAATTTCTTTTCTTTATCTTAGGAATCACTGTGTTTTTGTTGCCTCGTATCCAGGGCCTAGGAAGAGTTTCTCTAGCTGTTGTTCACTTTTACTTCTGAATTTCTTTTCAGTTTATTTCTGATGAGAAGGTCATTCCCTCTTGGCCAGAAATAGGAGCCTAGGGTGGGTTATGAGCACATCTATTATATGGGCAGATGTTTGCCTACATGTATGCCTGGGCACTGCATGCATGACTAGTTCCAGTGGAGGTCAGGAGGGGACATCAAGTCACTTAGGATTGGAGTGAGTGGCCATGCGTGTACTGAGAATTGAACAGCCAATGCTCCTAACCACTGATCCTTCTCTTCCCATAAATTGTAGGCGTCACACAGTCAGAATCACAGTAATCTTCCCACGGAGAATGATGTCTCCTAGAGAAACCACCCCATAAATGAGCTTCTATTCATCAAGAGTTAGTGAGTGTACTCACCACCCGATAACAGGCAGCTCGCACGGGTAGTCAGCACTAACACATGCCAGTATGAATGGAGTCCCTTATATTTTTTTTCTGAGAGAAAGCATCTAAATATAATATTTTATAATGTTTAGTTTCCAAGATTATTTTTTAGTGAAAGTGTCCCACCTTTTCTTAGTTTTTATCATAGTTCTTTTTCTCAGGGAGAAAATATCCATTACAGCAGAAACTTGGACATATGAATTGTATCTCTATCTTACAGATGTCAATGAGTGTGACCTGAATCCAAACATCTGCCTTAGTGGGACCTGTGAAAATACCAAAGGCTCGTTCATCTGCCACTGTGATATGGGATATTCAGGGAAGAAAGGAAAGACGGGCTGTACAGGTATCCTTTCTGTTTCATACTGATTGAAAATGTGCCAAGTAACTAAGAAACTGCCCTAATAATTGTAATTTAACACCTTTTTAAACTTACATTTTTAACTGTATTGTGGCTATTTCATGTTCCATAGTTCCTCAATTTAGCCTCTATCCCTTTGAAACTTTCCATGCTTTATTAAAACCAATGTAAATGAAGCCTATCCTTCTATCTGTGAAAATAACTGTGCACTGTGTTGGATACGTGAACATGATGAATGGTGTAATCTTTATAGGTTAAGAATCATGCTTTCAAATCACATTAGTGAGCATGCTGCTTCCTGAAGATTCATAACTGTTTGTCAGAGCAACCTTCTTTTGCCAACACTTCATTTTGCAACTAAGATTGCTTTTGAAGTAAACGCCCTGGATTTTATCTGTCCTTACCAGTCCTCAAGTTAGAGTGCTTTGGATACACTAACTTTTTAGCCTAAACAAGTCTTTATCCATGTGACTTAGCTAATGGCATAAAGAAATTGAACTATTCACAGTTTTCTTATTTGTTATCAATAGCACTTAAGAAACCCTTACGCAACATTTTCAGGCTATCATATTAAATACCAAGTGGAAGAAGCTACTCTGTGCCATGACGTTGTTTCATAAGTATTTAGATGTAGTCTTCAAACATGAAATAATGAAATTAAACACATGCAATGGTAGACAGTAACATTTTACTATAATAACTTATATTAAAGATACAGATTGTGGCATATGACATAATTTAAAACATCATGGTGACCTTGAATGGTAACTTTACTTTAAAAACATTGAAGAAGTAATAGGCTAGGTTTGAATTCCAAAAGTTGCTTGGCAAGGCCCTGTGACTTAAACATTAAAACTGCCATAGTGGCAGCTTAATAATGTATGGTTCCTCCTCTTAATTGTATCAGTGTATTTCAAGAAAGCATCAAAATATACTTATGAGTTATAAAGTGACTTGTTAATTGTCAATCTTACTAATACATGGCAGTAATGTTATTGGTGATTCAAAGATGACAGGATGTCCAAGTCATTGAAAGAGGCATAATACTGAAATTCTTTTATGCTCCCTTGTTGCTTCTCACAGAAATCCTGGCTAGGGGTCCCTTCTGGTAAACAGGAGCTCATCCACATAGATGCTAAGGTACAAATGACTCTCAGGTTCAACATTTATCATCAGCTTCCAGTTTCAATATAAGGCTTGCTAAGGGATGGTGGTCTGGCATCGTGAAGAGGAGGGTAAACTAACACTGCTGCATTGTAATGAATAAAATAAAACAAAACAACAAAGCTCACTGAAGTTCAGAGGGCCGTGATGATCATGAAGAGACAGAGTCTCTGGGAGAGTCTTCATTGACTGGAGGCAGAGTCTGTCGAGCTCCACTTTCCAAAGTCCATTTAACTGGTGAACATGCAGCTGGTTATTTTAGGTCTTTCACCATGAACACAGGTTATGTCCATGCTATTGTTGTGTCATTACAGGTAGATATGATAGATATGATGTACGGGAGCTTACTGCTATTTCAGATAACATGCCTAGAGGCAACGTGAAGTCTACTGAGACCTCAATATAACTGTTTGCCACACATGCATGAAAATCCATCTTTAAAGGGAAATTTTTTATAATTGAATCTGCAGAGATGCAAAGACTGGGGGGACAGGACATACTCATTGTGGGCTGGCTGAGTCAGTGCCAATGTGACAGTACAGAAGTCACCTATTAGTAAGCCCAATGAACAGAAGTATACCCAGAGAAACACTGTTTTATTTTGTTTTGTTTTGTTTTCAGAAGGGCTGATACCTTCCTATTTTTTCAACTGCAGTTTAAAATGACTTTTCAGTTTGAGAATATCCAGCCAGCACTGTAGGAAAATGCCTCAAATTTTGTGAGCAATATCACAGTAGAATAGTTTATGATATTCATGTCTGGAAGAGAAGACTCCTCGATTGACTCCTCGATTGTGTTCTGGGTTCTCCCGCTGGTCTGTGATCATAAACAAATCAGAGTCATCTGACTTTAACCAGACAACCCCCTTGGGCAAAGAACTCTGCAGTAGCCTATGGGAGGAGGGGCTGCATTAGGGTGAAAAGAAAAGATCCCCTGGGAATAACCCTGTTAGTAGCAGCCAAAGGTATCACACTGGACCGGAAATGACTTACACAGACAGGAACTGGCAAGCCTCACACACTTGAAAACATATTTTTAAAAATCAGCCAAAATGTCTTTTTATTTCACGTAACTAGGTCTCCTTCAGACTGGTTTCAAGTCAGTATTACTCATAGCTTCGAGCACCGTCAGGTCACCTTGGTGATGGTCCCGTTAAGGAGGAGTGTTTATAATGTCCCAGACAACTAGTGTAAACTGAGATACTTATCTTGCCTATGTGGATAAGCAAGACACACTACAAGTAACAGCAAAAAGAAATGTCGCAACTCTGTCATAGCACACACACTCTCACACACACATGCACACACACACACTCACACATGCTTACACACACACCACATACACACACATGCTCACACATGTACGCACACACTTACACATGCATATACATACCACATACACACGCTCACACACATACATGTACATACCCACATGCACACACACCACATACATGCACACCCTGCTTATTTGGATAGATTTTTAAATGAGTACCCTGGGAAGCAATTATTAAGAACACATATGCTGTTTCCTAAGGAGGGACTTTGTTTCATGAGAACTAAAATCACCCTCTGGGCTCTATTACAGCTCCGTCTAAATATTTCAGCTCCCTTGTCATTACTGATTGTTTCCATTTTAACAAATAAACATGTTTTCTTCTCCCAATCACATCAGCAGCGTTAAGAATCCACCCACTGACTCGCATTCCCAGCCCACACAGATGCTAAGCATTTCATTTTTTTTTTCTTCTTAAGCTTTGTCCAAACTGTGGATACTGCTGAAGGGAATGTCTGATTTAATGGAGAGAGAATGTGTGTTTGCTTGGAACCTAGGACGCAGATCCTCTGTCTTTGGCTTAAGTGGGTGGGGTCACAGCTTTCCTGTGACCTCTGCTGCTCATTCTAAGTAACTGTAATGGGAAGAAGATAAAGTCATTGCCGGGTGCCACCCAAGTGGGTCTTCACTTTCACAAGCTAATTTTTAGAACCTACCTGACATCACATGATCACTTAACTAGTGGATAAAATCAGAATTGTTGAAAGAGCAAGATTTCCTTTCACATGAGAACTGTTTCTGGCGGGTCTCAGAGTCCTATTCTTCCATGCCGCAGCCGGTCAGTTCCTCCTGCTTTTCTTATCACCACTAATTTTCCTCCGCTGGCTGTCAGCCTGTGGAAACTCCATGGGTGTTCTCTTCGGTTAATAGTCTTGGCTCAAATTTTGACCTAAATTAAGAAATCCAAGTAGCACTTGCATTTAAGCTGTCATGCCCTCTTCCTCAGCCCTTAATTCTAGAGATTGCTTATGTGCCAGCACACGGGCTCAGGATCCACGGGACGGATGCTATCGAGGGGCAGAAAGACAGGCGTTTGTAGGTGACAAGCTCTCTCTCTGTATGGTGGCTGTGGAGGCTACAGAAGTTCAATATGCATCTCGTACCTGTGTGGCAGATTTGTGGGCATAGGGAAAGTCCTGCCACGGAGTCTGCTTGCCGCTCACCCTTACCCTTCAGGGGGGCCCTATACAGAGGACCTGTGTGAGCCTTTGTGACAGAGGACCTGTGGGGTTAAGAAGGTTGCAGTGTCAGCCTGAATTTGAATTTCTTTGCTTTGCTTGGCTTCCACTTATTCTGAAAAATGAATTTTCTGTCTGGAGCAAACTTGTGGAGAAAAGGGAACATTTGTACAGAAAGAGACGTTCTTGGCAGACCTGTGCCGTTTCCCTCATGCTATTGAAGAGCGTTACAGTGCTGTGCTTTTGTTTGCTTGTTTTCCTTATGGCTCAGTTTCCCCTCCACATGCCCAAGTTTGCCATGGAAACAGTTAATTAGCAAGAGTCGTTGTGTGCCTGAGTGTGTGTGTGTGTGTGTGTGTGTGTGTGTGTGTGTGTGCGCGCGCAGGCATCCATACTTACGCTAACGCTGTTAACTCCGAAATGTGTTTGCACTGTATCACCTGCTCTCTTTCTCACCTGTGTCTTACTCACTGAGAACATAAGCTAGCTAATATGCTCCATTGTATTGACAACGTGAGACTTGATTATGATCCTTGAATCACTGTTCCCAGGTCTCCCAAAGCTCACAACACACACCCTCTTGCAACTAGAATTTCTTTCACCTTGAAAACATGGCAAAATTTAAAATATTTTCTTGGATTTTAATTTTATATTAAATCTTAGTAATAGTGACTAAAGGAGATTCCTCTATCAAAAGAAGTACCCATCTTAAATGCAAGATTAAGGGAAAAGGTAAAGGGGCATATGAAAATAGTGGTATCTTTGACCACTAGACAACTAGACAAAGGAGAAAAAAAGGAGATAATTAGGGGTTGAATATGGTCCAAGGACATGATATACATGTATGAAACTATAACCAGATCCATTTTATACAGTGAATATATGCTAATAAAGAGAAGACTGGAGAGGATTATATTGCAGATTGATAGCCTCTGATTAACTGTGAAATTATACTTAGTAAAAGAGATTTATGGATGTTTATCTGAGTTGCATCAACATTTAAGTCTTTAAAATAAAGTTTAAAATAAAACTGAAGTTACTAAACTAAGGATCTTAGTTACACATCCCTGTCCCAAGGGAAGTGTCTGCAGCCAGGGAAACCAAGTCCAGGCTAACCCTAGCTTTGCCTTTTACTGGCTGTGGGGTCTAATCTCTGCCCTCTCTGAAAATTTAAAAATCCCAAGACAGAATTCTAGTCCTTTCTACTTAAAGTCTGTCTTAGTTCTGTATCCATTACTTTTCTTGTGGGAATGGAACACCCGATAGAAACAACTGAGGAGAAAGAGGATTTATTTTGCCTTGTGACTTCAAGGGACATTCTGTCATAATGGGGAGGGACGACAGCTGAGCAGCCATACCTGTGGCAGTGGTTTGCAGGATGGCATGTCTTCACTGGCCAGGAAGCAGGTGTCATCCTGAAGCCTGGCTTGAGTGCTCACATCTGCTGCCTATGCCATGGTACCAAGGCCTTTTGACCTTCCCAAACAGCACCACAGCTGGGGAGCCAGGGCTGCACACAGGAGCCCATGTGGGACACTTCACACTCAGGCCCTAGCCCTTCTGGAGTATCTGGAGCAGCTCCTTCATTCCACCAACAATTAGTTGCCAAATATTATGACAAATAAAAGAAGGAAATTAAAACAGAACTCCACAAAAGTTATGATTAGTGTATTACCTTCTGCAGTGTGGGACTACCATGCCTGTGGACATCTCTGTTGGTGCTATGGAGTCTATTAGACAAGCCTGGAGAGGCTTGCTTTTATAAACACCTATGTGACATTCAGCACAATTATCCCTACACTGGCCTTCTTTATTTCTGGGAATGTGATGGGCTCTCTTGTCCAGTTACTTAAGGCTCCCAGTCATGAGTTCAAAGCTACGAGTCTATGTTGGCCTGCCCTATGACCTCTGTCAGTTCATGTGACTGTTGAGACCACATTAAAATTTACCTAAACAACTTGCTGTGATCATTAAAAATAATTCTTCCCTATGTGTTTTCATGTCACGATTATCAGTGGCATCACAAAAGAATGTCACAAAACCTGTCATCGTTGTATTTTGTGCTTGTTCCTAAGAATGGAGAAATTTAAAATTGCTTTTGACCTTTTACTAACTTGACCTAATCTTGTATTTCTTAATTCTGATGAGAGTCCTCTCTAGGTTGACTTGAGTTTTACATGAAATATCCAAGAGTGCAGTGTGCTGCGAACTCTTAGGAGGCCAGAGAGGAGTGACTGCTGTAGTGCCTTAAGCAACATATTCTGCGTGTGATTGAGATGATAATACCTAAAATAAGAAGCTTCTAAAAGTAAAACATAATGGAACAGAAATAATTTAAATTTAAGAGTAAAAATACCTTATACCAACCACAAATGCAATGACCATGTCATTCAGCCTTTGTAAATTAAAAGGCAAAACTGTCTGGTAGGGAGCTTAGCATCTGTGTGGATACTAAGTTGTCTGTTACGCCATAGTGAGGATGGGAGAGAATCCACTTTTGAATATTTGTAGGTCATTAAAAAGTCCCCCTCCCCTAAAGCTTTTGTGCCAAACATTTTCCTAAAGCGCTGGTTACTTTTCAGATATCAATGAATGTGAGATTGGAGCACACAACTGTGGCAGACATGCTGTATGCACAAATACAGCAGGGAGCTTCAAGTGCAGCTGCAGTCCTGGCTGGATTGGAGACGGCATTAAGTGCACAGGTAAACTGGAAAAATAGCACAAGTTATATTCATGAGCTACATGGATCAGAAACACAGAAGTATTCATTTTAGGAAGTAAAATGTAATTTTTACATTACTCAATGTAAATATCATGGTGTTGCTAATGATTTAAACTTTGTTCTTTAAGATCTGGATGAATGCTCTAATGGAACCCACATGTGCAGCCAACACGCGGACTGCAAGAACACCATGGGGTCATATCGCTGTCTCTGTAAGGACGGCTATACAGGGGATGGCTTCACCTGTACAGGTAGGCTTACTTTGGAAACAACCATGTAACTCTTGTTGGAAAAGCACACTATCCCATATCAGACCAACAATTCTTCTTGAAGACTGGGGCATGCCGGTCAAGTAACAGTAATATTTTCTGTATTCCCGTGGAATCTAAAACCTTGGAGGCAAGTCACCAAGGAGACCTCAAAAGCCAACACACACACACACACACACACACACACACATATATATATATATGTATATATATATATACATACACATGGACATACATACATCTACACATATACATTTGTATGCACATATGTCAATCCATATAATGGCATCACTATTCTAAAGCAGGTCATGTCACCTTTTATGTGTGTTTTCCTTTGTGTATCCATACCTGTTTCTCACTGCTGCCTTGCTATCCCTATCCAACCCAAGGATAAGTTTGCTCTAGGAAGATACATAAGGCCAGCAATGTGGTGTTCTGTATGAGGAAACAATAAAGGCTCTCACCACATCATTCCCATCACTGTATTAGCAGAACAACAGTTCAGAACTGCTCTGTAAGGCTTTCTCTCACTTTATGATATACTCACAAAATCATCTGTCTTCCTACCTCTAACTAAAAGTCACAGAATAAGCATAAACTTGCAATGGGAATTTAAATATGTATGATTGCAGGACTATGTGACTTCATTGTGCACGTGCATATCAGCAAAGACAGTACTTCTTGTGTCAAGGACATTGGCCATAAAGTAGTATGACTATGTCACCCATACTTTTAAGTCACCCATGTGACTTGGAACATCGACCTAAATTAATTAAATGAATCAACAAGCACTAATTTCTCTCTGGCATTATGAAATTAATAATAAGCTGTCTAGTGAGTACAAAAGAAGCTAAGGACAACTGAGTAGCTTGCTGAAATTCACTGAAAGTTTTATTGTAGCTCAAATCATCTCTGTCCAATCCAGGAATGTTTTGTCTTATTCCCTTGGAAAAAATATTTGAATTACACTCATTTGGCATCAGTGCTTCATATGCTCAGAATTTAATGTTTGTGAACTTAGTGCTCCATTTCCTCTGTGACCTCTTTGAGCTGAGCATGAAGCCTGAGATATGGGCATACTCTGTGACATGTTCTTTCAGGTCTCAAACATGTCCCTTCTGTGGGTGAAAAGATCTGTCTGAATAATGAGTTTGACTTAATATTCACATTGCAGCACTAGAAGCGATTTAGCATTCAGAGTTCTGAATCTGTACCCAATACTGCTGCATATTCAATATTGGCCAAAAAGAAAACCAGTGGGTTTAAATTTATCAAACGGAGATTATGATGAAGTACAGTTGGAACTTGGCAGTTAGAAAAAAATTACAGCACCTGGGGCATTGGAAATCGCTTGACTGCAAAAGCATAGCCTGTGTTTCTGTCTGCAGACCTCGACGAGTGCTCCGAGAACCTGAACCTCTGTGGCAATGGCCAGTGCCTCAATGCCCCTGGCGGGTACCGCTGCGAATGCGACATGGGCTTCGTGCCCAGCGCTGACGGGAAGGCCTGTGAAGGTAAGCATGGAGAAGCTGTGAGACTTGGTTGTTCACACATCACTGGATTTTTCCTACTTTAAACCTGAAGTGTGTCTTGTCTTCACATTTAAGCGTTGGTTTAGTTGGCAGAGCTGTATGATGGTATTGTCAACTACAGAGGATCTAGAAACACCTAGAGTCAAGCCTCCAGGCATGCCTTGAGGGAGCATCTAGATTAGGTTAACTGAGCTAGAGTCATCCTAACTCTGCATAGCACCTTATTATATGCTGGGCTCCTAGATTCGATAAAATAAGAGAAATCAAGCTGAACGTTAGCATTCACCATTGTCTGCTTCCCAACTGTGGACATAATACATAAAGCTGCCTCATGTTCCTGCCACAGCCTGGCAGGGCTTTCCTGCCGGGAGCATGCATGATCTAAAAGAAACACTCTTGACTTTGCTACTGTTGGGGGAATTTTTGTCACACCAAGACAAGGAACTAGTATAAGGTTACAATACCTTCAGGCAGACCACTCCTGTTTATGCAGAGAAAATCTGGGCCAAGTGATTTGCACTGTTACACCATAGGACAAAAGAGACAACATGCGACCATGTATACTTCATCTAATGCAATTCGGTTACTCCTACTTCTGGAGGGCGGGGATCTCAAAGGACAGATCCCCTGGTGTTCTGTTTCAGGGTTGTCTATAAATACAGAAGCACGGCTGTTAATTTCTGCCAGGCTTTGGTTTCTAGAAGTCAAGGATTCCAGATAATAGCAGCAGAGAGTTGGCTCCTTGTGTGGAGTAATGTCCTAAGTATATCTTAGAACATTCTCTAAATATCTCACACATGTAGACACAGAGCGGGATTTGCCATGTCCCTGGAGGAGAATTCCCTGGAATGGTTCCACTTGCTTTGGTCTCTCAGCTTCAAGTTCTGTCTTTCTGGGAAGTACTGGTCAGACAGGAAGCGTCCTGGGAACCTGGTGACTCAGGATGGATCCAGTTAGGAAGCAGCAGATTCTTCTCCTTACTCACACTTGTCAACTCTAAGTACACTGTCTTCATTGAAAGTAATTGGGGATTACAGTGAGCTGAGATGATTTCGGGAGAGATAAACAAATGATAAGGACTGACAGAAGTTGAGGCAAGGCCCCAATTTGTGCATTAGCCAATAGCAGTTCCTTATTAAATGGATATGAACTCAGACTCCTCTTCAGCTGTGCCCTACATACTCATTTCTGTATTTTCCTCACTTACGGAGCCCTTGGGGGTCCTTTATCCTGTTCATGTTAGAAATGCAGCACTTACGCAAAACTTCTGAGGCCTTGCTCATGAGCCTAATGCCTTGTTTGCTTCTGTACCCTAAACCCAGGGGAAACAGGTACTGTGCCACCTATGGTGACAGTCATGGGGCAAATGTTGCTTCTCTTAAAATTTACAGGAAGGTTTTGTTGGTTTGTTTGTTCTTAGTGTAAACTATCACCGACAGAGTGGTCATGCCTAGTTAAAGCAGTCTCCAGTATGAAAATAAAACGTGTCTATTCATCACACAAGCAGAATATTTCGCTCTGCGGTGTGTAGGTCTCTTGTGGACCTCAGCAGGCATGCATCCCTATCTTGTTCTATTTGGCTCCTGATTACAACAGTAAGGTAAATCTATATAAAATACCACAAAGAAGATTGATGGCTACCTCGAAAATGTACAGCCTATGGCTTAGCATGTGATGGGCCCCAGGAAACAGAGCCTGTCACTAGCAAGGCTTCTGTGTACAGACAAATCCCCTGAAAGTCTAGGAAGCTGCCTATGTTGATGTCAGGCAGACTGCATTTTCTTAATGCTGATATCCATTGCCTAATTTTATTGGATGGCTTATTCAGTAGAAATTTAAAAAAATAATAAAATAAAATTGTCTCTTTTTGTAATCCTTCCCCAAGATATCGATGAGTGCTCCCTTCCAAACATCTGTGTTTTTGGAACTTGCCACAACCTCCCCGGCCTCTTCCGTTGCGAGTGTGAGATTGGCTACGAACTGGACCGAAGTGGTGGAAACTGCACAGGTAAGGTATCATGGATGTTAAGATGGGCTCCCAGGTATCCCCAGGGATGCTGTTGCTTGGGCATCACCAGGATCACACAAGCTACAGAGGAAAGCAAAGGAAGAGTAAGGCATTAAGAATCAAGGGTTCATTTCTCAGGCCTGGAACTGATGAGAGTTGAGTATACAAAGGCAGGGGACATGCCTGTGTGTTTGGGCTTGAGCTTGTAGCTCCAGAGAGAAGTTTCTGGGGTGCTCTAGCTGTATGGCTTCCTTCCAGTTCCTTCTCTGCTTAAATACATCCTCAGAACCTCCTTTCAAAGGCCATGCCCTGAAACCTCCAGTTGGCTCCTTTTACCCTTCCGATGCAGTACCCACACCTTTCCATCCATGCTCAGGTTCTGACCTGAGTATCAGAGTGCTTGATACATAGGGGCTGCCCGTGCACTTATTTTGTGTGTGGCAGTGGTTGGGGGTACAAGTAGATGTTAGGTGTCTGTGCAAATGTACATAGAGGCCAAGAGTCAAGTTTCCAGTGTCTTCCTCCGCTGCTGTTCACTTCATTTGCTGAGACTCGGTGTCTCCTTGAACCTGGAGCTCACTGATTGGCTGAGTTGGCTGGCAAGAGTTCTGAGATCTTCCTGTTTCTCCTTCCTCCTACTCCTAGGATTATATGGGTGCAGAAGATCTCAAGTTGTGCCCTCATGTTTGCAAATACTTTGCCCCACTGACCCGTCTTCTTAGTTCCATTTAATACAGGAGTCTATTTTTGTAGCGAAAAGGACTCCCAGGGAACACAAGAAAAAAAATTAGAAAAATTATAGCTCCCAGCAGGCTGCCACATAGCTCTCTTTGGTACCAAGAAAAGTCATGCTGACAGTCATGGCAAGTTTCTCTCTTAGACCACCTTCCTACTCAAGATACAGAGAAAGTAGGTCTCATCCTGGAGGATATCGGCATTTTCAGACCATGGGGAACACCCCAGGACAAGCATCCCAATTCCCTAGGCTGTCTGCTCCAAAGCCATTTATCTAGTTTGGGGTATTTCTTAAGCATTAAAAATAGAGTAGAGGGTTGTACAGGGTTAGAATTTGTCAAAAAATCCATGTCCTAAATCTCTGGAATGTTGTACATAGTTTTGGAATGGATGCCAAAAGAGAAATAACTGTTGAGTCCAGCATCTGGGCGGGGAGGGACTCTTTATGAGCTTGAAGAAACACACTAAGCCTCCCACATGTGTGTGCAGAAAAGACAGCAGAGAACATCTGCTCCCAAGTGTTCTATGGGGCATCTTACTCTAATTTGACAAAATAGCATGCCACACATATTAAATTGTTCTTATAAACCTATATCTGAAATTTTGGTTGACCGAGGTCAAAACAATGTTTTGCCATTAGTTACCTGGCCTGGAATAGCTTTCTTAGCTTCAAAGTTACATTTTATTCTGATGACAAATTCAAAGGGTAAAAGTGTTCAGGGGTGGGGGTTGGAGCAACGGCTATATGACACAGTTCCCTGCCGGGGAGGTGCCTTTCAGAGGTGGAAGGTTGCATCACTAGGCATAATGGAGGAATTGATTAGTTCTCGTTAGGAGCCCTGAACTAGCTGCTACTGCCATTGGTGACGTCATTCCACATGGGATGCTGGGTAATTCTGCCCATTTGTTTTGGCTGTAGATGTTAATGAGTGCCTGGATCCAACCACCTGCATCAGTGGAAACTGTGTCAACACTCCCGGTAGTTACACATGCGACTGTCCTCCAGATTTTGAGCTGAATCCAACTCGTGTCGGCTGTGTCGGTAAGATCCTTCAAAGTTTCCCCAGACACCTACTGTTTGTTATTTTAAAACCATCACTGAATATTCCATTTCTTATGTTTTCAAAAGTAATAGCATAAAAATGTAAATATTTCTCAAACACATTGTATGCTTTGAGCTTTCTTTTCTGAAGGAAAATGACCAATATATATTCTTGGACACTTTCAGCTTCCTAAGTACACTTAAATTAAGATTTTTTTTAAAAATTACTTTGAGAAACAAGTTTGACTCTTAACCCCTCTTATGCCTCTAACAGGAAGAATTTGCCTGACACTTTTTTATTTGTGTATGATAGATACTCGCTCTGGAAACTGCTATCTGGATATCCGACCCCGGGGAGACAATGGAGATACAGCCTGCAGCAATGAAATTGGAGTTGGTGTTTCTAAGGCTTCCTGCTGTTGTTCACTGGGTAAAGCTTGGGGAACCCCATGTGAGCTGTGTCCTTCTGTGAACACATGTAAGTAGACATCCTCCATCTTACTACTCCTACAACTACTCCTACATATATCTACTGCTCTGTTTCAGTCCAGCTCTCTCTAGATCCATAAAGGCAAAGCCACTACTGTCTTCATGTGTAGGATAGGAAAGGCAGATTAATCCTGTCAGTCCAGTATGTGGGAGCCCAAAAGGTTCTCTGACTTGCCCTGAAAGCTTATGTAGGTCAGGAAGTGTCTTCTGTCCTAGTAAGAAGTTAGAATACTTTACTATTTCCAGGGCAAGGTTTTCAAGTATATGTGAATGGGATTTTCAGAATTCAACTTGAAGGATGTAAAGAATACACCTCCTTTAAAGAAGGGCTTCTGTCTTGTACACTTTGATTTAAGCCAGGAGTGGCCAGTCTGGCCAAAGTCAGTGCCTGCTGCTTATAGGGTATATTGGGATGAACGTTGGTTCATTTCTTGGAGAATGGTCATTTATTTACTTCTCAAAATATTTGTCAAGTAAGTTGAGAGTAGAAAGCCAGCGTTCTGCCCTCTAAGAATGCACAGCCATTAGGTAGAGTGGAACACAGACATAAGAACTCTAATTCAGCACAGGCCTCAACCACAGAGGAAGAAGTATAGGCTTGGAGTCACATTTGACAGAAAATACACACTAGGTTCAAGTTGGGACTCTTTGAGTGGTGGCTGTGTGATCTTGGCCAGACTAGGGTCTTAGAATATTTCACCCAGCACAGCCTGGCTGGCACAAGCTTCTCTTTCCTCTTCAGAGAGAGAGAGGGTTTAGTTACAGATAAAGGTGGGTGCTGACCACTTTGCGAACTTTTGAGCTATGCATTGAAGAAGAACATGATGTAAGTAAGAAGACACCCGAAGGAGGAGCAAAATAAAAGTAAGGAAGAAGACAGACACCCAGTGCCATTGATATCAAGAGGGCAAACCCAGATTAGGATTTGGAAATATGGAATTCAGCTTTTTAGAATAATAATGATTAGCAAGAAGTCACCAGTTCAAACTAGAATGGGAATTTGAACATATCTGAATCCACGTGCTTTTAAAAAGCCAGGGCAAGGGCCAGGCACAGCAAGACTTTGATAATCATGAAAGAACAAGTCTCATGCTCTTCAGGATGATATTATGGGTGGGTCACTTCATTTGCATTCTGAGGCATAGCACTGGAAGAAATAATTATGTAAATCCTTATTGCTTGATGGAGAAGTTATAAGATGCTGGAAAAAATTAGACTTGGAGGGAAATCAAGATATTAGCATCACATGTGTGACACAGAGGAGTAAAAAAAATATCTAGACATTAAGAATGGCAGAAGGTTGAAAACAAGAGCATAGAATCTCCTGCACTCTTTGGAGAGAGTTTTAGAGACACACTGACAGTCATTATTAGGGCAGATGGGGACACCCAGGAAAGAATACTAAATACAACCAAAATGGAGTGAAGTTGGCAGGAAACAAAAATGGAGAGGGACTCTTTCTTAATAGGCAGTGATAGACAATAGAGAATAAAATATTTTACAAGAATACACAACCATAATAACTGGGTTTCCAAGATCAGTGCAGTGGCCTTATGTTTGGGGAATGGCCCATGCATGCTTAGATAGATAGATGTTTGATTGCTTTAAATGGGTAAACAAGAGCTGAAGATTCTGGAAAGTTAACACTTTCAGTCATATGTGCCAGCATTTCTCCTGAAGATATTATTTTAGAAGTTCTAGATTCAAAGGAACTCATGTGGAACTTCTTGTTTCAATAGCTGAGTATAAAATTCTTTGCCCTGGAGGAGAAGGTTTTCGTCCAAATCCCATCACCGTTATATTGGAAGGTAAGGGTTTCTCCTTTGTCTTAACACGAACACCTTTTGGATGCCCTCAGTTTCGTTCAAGTCCTGAAGGCATGCGTTGTTTTCATTCTTACAGACATCGATGAGTGCCAGGAGCTTCCAGGGCTGTGCCAAGGGGGGAAGTGCATCAACACCTTTGGCAGCTTCCAGTGTCGCTGTCCAACTGGTTACTACCTGAATGAAGACACTCGAGTGTGTGATGGTAAGAGATTGCATGCAAGATATGTTACCTCAAATACTGAGGACTGAGCAGCCCCTCTCCCCCAAGTTCAATTTGAGAACAATTAGCCCAAGGACTGTGGTAGGGGATAGGGAGTGAGGAGACTCCATCTACATCCAGGATTCGATGGACCAGTTAGGGAAGAGACCTCTTCCATAAGAATTATTTGAACATCATGGTGTTTAGGTCTGACTTAGCGCTCAGACTCACGGTTAACAAATATTCCTGTGATCTGCCTTGTTGCCGGTTGCTGCTGGCTGCAGTCTAGATTATATCTATGAACATAGGAACTATGTCATTATCTTTCTGAGGTATACTTGACAGCTATGATTTTACCCCATTTCCATCTCTCAGTGCTTTGGGGAACACCGAGGACTTTTTTTTAAGCGTTCATATCAGAAGGCATGAGCTGCTTTGAAAACCTTCTTGAAATTTAACCTAGAGAAGAGATGTCCACAGGCTGAGGACCTGCTGTTCATACCTGGGTTTTAGGTCCTCTGGGTAGAAGCTTTGCTCCTTACTGTCAACATACGCACTGACACTGAGCATCCTCCTGTTCCAGAACACTGTTTCCATGGTCGTGTAACACTTTCTCCTTTGGATTATAGATGTGAACGAATGTGAGACTCCTGGAATCTGTGGTCCGGGGACATGTTACAACACTGTTGGCAACTATACCTGCATTTGTCCTCCAGACTACATGCAAGTGAACGGGGGAAATAATTGCATGGGTGAGTCCGAGTGTACCTCAAGCATGTGGGCGTGGCTCTCGCCTTCGAAGTCCAGTCAAACAACTGGTGTTTGCTGTTCTGCAGAGTGATTGCCTCCTTTGAACTGTTGGAGTGAGATACAGCCCGCCTCCAACATGCTCATGTAACCTGTAGATTTGGCATTTTTATCGCTGTGTGTGTGGCACGGGGCAGTTGAGGGTTTTCTTTAAAATGTGAGATTGGAAGATGCCAAACAGTTTAATGGTACTTCTTTCGTTTTGACTTATAGGTGTGTCTTTTTACAATTATATTACAGCACTGACCTACAGCATTAAAACATCCTGAATCGGAAATAAGAGACTCCCTGCCAAATAGCAGTGGAGGATTGTTACGAGGAGAGCGGGTGGAGGGCCGTGTAAAGTTTGCTAATGCTGCACTTTGTAATGACCTCATCCTGTGGCACAGAACAGCGGGAGTGCCTTTCTCCAAGTACCTCGCTTGTATGGCACTTGTAGCGGCATGGGTAGCTGAGAAGTTGGGTGCATGACAGTTTTCTACTCTTATCATAGCTGGATTACCACATACCCTTGCCTTTTGAGTCTCTTCTTGTGCTCTGCTGGGCTGTGGAGATCCCATGGGATCACCAGGTCCCTTGCTCTCCTTTCTTCTAGACATGAGAAGAAGTCTATGCTACAGAAACTATTACGCCGACAACCAGACCTGCGATGGAGAACTCCTGTTCAACATGACCAAGAAGATGTGCTGTTGCTCCTACAACATCGGCAGAGCCTGGAACAAACCCTGTGAACAGTGCCCCATCCCAAGCACAGGTGACAGTTCGCTTCCTGCCTACCATCATGGTAGCTCAATCAGCTAGAAAAAATTGCTAGAGAAAAATCAGCCCTAATAAAAAGAGAAAAGGTGTGTTCTTTAGTTTCAGAGAGAAAACTTGACCTACCAAGGTGAGCGTTTATTAACCTTTCAGTTGCCTTTCAGTCTCCATGTTCTGTTCTAGAGTACCTGAGCATTAAAGTAATATAAGGCCTGTATTTAGATGTATTTAAGAATCAAACTTTCAGTGTATCCTGAATGTGGTTTTGGTGAGAAAGTAGAGAAGGATTGAGGATTGATGCCAGGGCCTCACACACGTGAAGCATAGATTCTTACTTCTGAAGTGCATGCCAGTCCTCTCAAGGCTGTTTAGAGGGTCTTTTATCTAGAGGTTTAAAATTATTTCATCTTGGGCTGGTGTGATGGCTCAGCCATTAAGTACACTGACTGTTCTTCCAGAGGTCCTGAGGTTCTTCCTGCTGGAAAACCAAGTGACAAGAGTAGTTAGTATATTTCCTAATTTATATCCAAAGTTGTAACCAGACCAGTAAATTCAACATGTCACAAAAGAATAAACATTGCTAGCATTACTTCAGAGTTCCCACCACATAATTAAAACACTGGGAACATCAGAGAAGTGAATATGATAAATAGATGAACTTTTTTAAAAAATTTAAATCTAGTCTTGGGCCAGGGAGAAAGAAGGCTCTGTGTTCGAAATCGTTTGCCACGCAGCTGCAAAGATCCAAGTGGGCAAGTTGGATCCACATGAAAGTCAGACACAGCCACCAGGGTGGAGGACAGGGAAACCTGGCTCTCCCTCATTGTCAGCTGGAAGGCCATTTTCCTTCAGTGTCTGTGTCCCAGGCAATGTGACATCTGCATGTTTTCTGATGGATACATTTTCATAAATGTTTTAGTCGGTGTTTTCCTCTGTGGGTGCATTCTCGCTCATTCCTGACCCCTATGCCGCCTTTGTTTAACTTTTGCAGATGAGTTTGCTACCCTCTGTGGGAGCCAGAGGCCCGGCTTTGTGATTGACATTTATACCGGTTTACCCGTGGGTGAGTTGTAGCCTGTGTCCTTGTGAGCATGGTTAGGGGGAGTCCTCTGCTTCTGCATCTGTGTTAAAAGTGGGGTGCATACACACCATGGTTTTCCTTGGTTTGCTTTTTCCTTTTCTGAGAAGGAAAGAATGCTAATGAGGCCTCAAGCTGTTTTCAAGAGATAGATGTCTTTACTGCTCGTGACTAAGGGGTCTAGGAAGCTTTTCAAGAAGTAACCATCAAGCTTAGTGAATCCGGCCCTAGGTGTCCACAAAGGGAGGCCAGGGCCAGCTGACATTGCATTTGATGTTAATTACCTGATTTTTAAGTGTAACATGACTTTCCAGTTCTTTTATAAAGATTGGTTAACCAAAGCCCCCTTGCTTATCAACTCTATCTCTCTTGGCCTCTCTTTGGGTCTCTTGCTTAGAGAATTTCATGGCTATAAAAGCCTTTTCAATATGAGGTCTCATGTGGAGCTTAAGCCGACCCTGTGGTGGGGTAGTAGCTTGTACTAGATTCAGAAGCGCCATGGGTTGAGGAGCGTTGCACGAAGGTTAGCCAGCATAGACTGTGCCCTTGTGGTTTAGAAGCAAATACCACCAAAGTCCGTGGAAGCTGATGCGGTCTCAAAGTATCCTCCTTGTGGTGTGATTTATAGCCATCCTTAGATGCCCCCTAAGCCTCGGCGACTGTGTCTGGTAGCAGACACCACGGCTTGCTTTGTCTTGCCTTATTCCTAGTAAGTAAAACTGAAATCCACATCAGCCTTTCCAGTGACCTTGTTTAAGAAAACAAGGGCCTGGTCCAGCAATCAGCAGGCTTTCTTAGTGCCAAATCCATACAGCTCCACAGGCCAGTCAACATCCAAAGAAACTTCATGGTCTGGAAAGAAAAACTGCTAAATGACATTGGCATGGAACACCTGGCCTTTGCTGCTCTGTTTTTCTCCTTCCCAAACATCTTTTAATCTGTCTAGAATCTGTGATTGGGAGTTAAGTGGCCTCTAATGGTAATGGGTCTCCATGGGCAGTCCAGGCATGTAACCCAGCAAGACCTGGCCCCCACAGTTGGCAATCAGCAAAGACTTGAAATGGCATTAGCGCCATCCACCAGCAGACCTGGGAAGACCTCCAGTCTCCCCGTCCAACTTCCTTGCTTTCCAGTGGAGGAGACAGAGGCCCAGAAAAGGGAAGGGACTCACCCAAGGCCACCTAGCTAATCAGTACCAGAGCTGGAACCAGAACCCAGTCCTGACTCACAGTTTTCTTGGCTTCTAGTTCTGGGCAACTAGAAACATGGTATTCACCAATGTACTTACTATTACCAAATTCTGTCATGACAAAATAAAGGCTTATTCTATTTGAGCTTATAGCCTTCCTCTGAAAGGTTTTAGAACTGTTGGCATCTAGAGCCCATTCCTGTGTGTCTAAAACCATATAGCATGTTTATTAATCTCACCCTAAAATACGAACATCTCCAAGTGGAAATAAAATCAAGACAGGAAAAGAAAAAGAAAACATTTAGTAATATCCCTTTGTCGTGTTGTCCTAGCAGTGACTGGGGATTTGACTCGGTCTGTTTTTGCTAAGCTGGGTAATAACACATCATTTCTATTTAGAACCAACAAATGTGTGTGACCCTATTTCATGCTTTAATGTATACTAAAAGAGTGATTCTAAATTGATTTTCGTTTGCAGATCAAATGTAATTGTGATTTACCTCACATGGCTATTTAACATTAGTGCCAAAAGTCAAAATTACCTGTATTCAAAATAGTGATGTTATGAAAGTATACCCTTAGAGATTTTTTTAATTGTTTTTTTAGGTTAACATGTAAAGCCACGGGCTTTATCATAACATTTCCCATACACAAGTACAATGGTGCCTCTTGCCCTTTCCTCTCCCCTACACCCCACCCCTGCTGCCCCTTGGCTAGTTCCCTCCCTCCCTCCAGTCAGCCTCACTCCTGCTTTCTTACTTCCCTCCTCCCTTGAGATCCTTCTTTCCTGTGATCCCCTTTGTAGTTTCACAGCCTGTATCTCCCTTGCAGAAACTAAGCTGTGTTTTCCATTAAGGTGATCAGTTTGCTTTCAAACAAAATCAAACTCTTGGAAATGGGCCTTGGACAGACAGGTTGTTGTTTCAGGGTGTGCTCTTCTGCAGTTTCTGCTGATCTTATAAACCCTACCTTAGCCCAGAGCTGTCTCCTTACATCATAGGCAAGAAAATATCCTGCAGAGCCTCCTGATTGTAAGGAAACAAGTGCTTCTGTAGAAAGGCAGAAGCCTCGGGACTAGACACTCGTGAGGGTAGCCCATACTGTACATGCCTGCCCAATGGACATGGTCTGGCAAGCAAGTAGAGAGGCCATCCAGGAGAAGCAGGCAAGCCCAACCCTCTGGCCCTAGGAAACAGTCTATTACAACAGCCTTCCTCTGAGCAGACCATGTTTTCAGTCAGCTCGTATTCATCTGGTGTATATGTTGTTCTGTAGTGGTCCCTACCTTACTAATTGGATGTTTCGCAATAAAACTCAACCCAAAAGATATGGACTCCACATAGACACATGAGTGCCCATCTTTCTAACCCTGTCTCGGTCTGCATGGGATCATGGACCACACTGCCGCTCACAAGGGGCTTCTCTGTCTTTAGATATTGATGAATGCCGGGAGATCCCTGGGGTCTGTGAAAATGGAGTGTGCATCAACATGGTTGGCAGCTTCAGGTGTGAGTGTCCCGTGGGATTCTTCTATAACGACAAGTTACTGGTTTGTGAAGGTAAGTGTGACTGTACCCCATCTACAAATGAAGCAACTCGCAAGCTGCTTAACACCCTTGACAAATTCTGCCACAATTCTACGACACTGGAACCTCAGCTCAAGAGTCAGAACAGAAAAATACACTGTGGGAAAGCCTACTGGAGTTGACAAAAATATCATTTTAAACATTAACTGATTAAGAGAAGTACGTGGTAGAGACCCACGTGAGTTTTCTCTGTTTTCCTTTTCATGGATTCCCAGTGGGAAAGCCACACTGTTCATTCTAGAACCTCTTCCCCAACACAAGATATATATCAGATTCCCAGCTGATAGGGAAGACCTTTGAGGCTCTGGGTATATCAGATAGAGGGCTTTTGCTTCATCCTCTCCTAAACGAACACAAGAGGACAGTCATCTTTAACTAAATGTCAAAGTCGGTGTTCTCTTCCAGAGATTCTGCTTCTCCCCAATGGAAACAATGGTAAAACCAATATTCCAAATGCACGAGAGAATTCTAAATGGCAAGAACCAATTGATTTGATATGGGAAACATTGGCTTGCATACACATGGACTTCCAGTGGCCTCCCATTGCTGTGTGTGCAGCCTGTGAGGCCCAGTGTTTGCTGTGACACTCCACACTTTTCCTCTATGGGGAAGATAGCATCCTTTTACATTTTAGTGGAAGAGGCATTGCTGCACACTAAATACGGCATGTTCTCTAGAACAACTGGAGTCAGTTTCTGCTTACTGCTTGAGTGGTGGGCCTCTAGCCAAATTTTACACATTATAGAAAGGGCTGTCACCCCCTTGGAGCATGGGTTATGGCACACATGTCAATATTTTGACATTAACAAACCTTCTTTTTCTAAATTAGGGACTGTTTATGATCCACATGTAGAGTTATGTTCCATTAGTAACCACGTACTTGTTGGGCTCTCTTGCCAGCTTTCAACCACTGTGGCCAACTGGGCACGCACCACTTGCCTTGCTTGTTGTGTGGGTTGTGGGCAGGGGTGATAGCCAGTCCAAGACTCTTTAAAGAGATAGCCAGTTCAGACCACAGCCCAGCTGTGGGTTTCCAGGAACCATCAAGAATCGGTTCCTGCAGAAAAGGCACTGCTTCAGGAATAACAGGGAACAGCAGAGCTTAGTGTGCTAGAGGTGGCTGTCTTCCTTGTGACTATACTCTTTCCCTTCTGGTACATGTCACAGAATGCCTGCTACTTTTTTTTTTGTATTTTCTCTTCTATTTGTCAGCCCCTTGGATACCTACCCCAAAACCCCTTTGCTACTTATAGTTGCCAAAAATGCTGCCCTTGGCCAGGACACATAGGCAAGGCCACCCATGAGTACAAAGTCATCCCGGACCTTGCAGCATACATGGGACTGAAAGCCTGCTGGGCCAGGGCAAGGTGCCCTGCTGTCGGGGAAGACCCAGCAGGCTCCGCCCACTCTCTCTGCTCATAAAGGTGTTGAGAAACAGTCATACTCAGAGAACATTAAGAAGACTAAGTGCTCCGATTTTTGGTTTCCATTTCACAAGTTACTCCTCTTCAAGGTGAGTGTTTAAATACACTCAGCTGCTTCCCAACACATTCTTAGCTGTCAAAATAAACCAGAAAATGAAGGTTGACTTCATGCGTGGCTCAGCTATTCTGAAATTGGAGTGGATTCCAGGAATGTTTTGGGGGACTTCCATATTTATGCTTTCCACAAGCAAGTGCATGAGCAGATGTTAGTTTCTCATGTCACAGAAGTGCCTGCCTGTCACACCACTTGGCTTCTAATGTGGCATGGTTGGCTCTGTTTCTTTACAGTTTACAAGCAGGGCAGAACTAGTGGGTGAGTTGAGGCTGTGTCTTTCACCACACTGGCATGCTGCTCATGAGCCTACTGCACAGAAAGGTGTAGTCCACCCCGTCTCAGACAGACACTCCCGGTCCTGGAAGCTCCACCAGCTACGTTCAGGTTTTCCCACCACACAAGCACAGGCCTGATGTATTTCTGTTGTGGCTTTTCCTGGGGAACTCTGAACAAACATCTCTTCACTCCGGATAGGGCACTGACAGCAGACCAAGGATGCAGTTCTTCTGTAGTCTTGTTTAGTGGACCAGGAAGTCTACTGAGTTATGTATAGGAGTATAGGTGAGTGGTTCCATACAGGAGCATGGGTGGCCATAGGCAGCTATGTCACCGAAAGCCTACCGTACCCCAACATGGCAGACAGTTCATGAAAGCTGCTTCCTGAACAACTTGCAGGCAGCTTGGCTGGCCATTAGCCAGAATCTCCTCTTCCCAGGCACTGTTTGTGTCTTTCTACCTTGAGACTTTCTGAGTCTTCCAAGCTCTTCCCTTCCTGAGCCTTATGTGCCTCATCTCCTAGGGAATAGGATCCACCACTGGTATTGTACTTCCCAGTGATGGAACAAATTTATAGTGACAAATATATCTACTATGACTTTATAATGATGTATATCTACTATGAGTGTATCACAGTTTCTCTGCCTTAAAGCTTCTCTGGGTTTATCTACCTGCCCTTCCCCACCATCTCCAGACCCAATCTGAGCCCTGGAGATCATGAATCTCTTTACTGGTCCCATAGTTTTGCCTGTTCCAGAAATTCAGATATTGAAATCAGAACATTATAGAGTCTTTTCAGATGGCTTCTTTCGCATATTAATCCACATGTGGGTTTCTCCCATGTCTTCCTGTAGCTAGCCAGCTCACTAGAATATTGACCTATATTCTACCATCTTAATATACCACAGTGCATTTATGATGCATTCTCCTACTGAGGATTATTTTGGCTTCTTTCGAGGTCTTGCCACTGTGAATAAGTCTGGTATAAATACCCATTGCTGTCTTTTCAAATGATTGAGTCATTGTAAGAACATATGTATCGCCAACTCAATGCCAGACTCTATTTGTCCTTGAAATAAACTCTCTTCTGCTTGCAGATATCGACGAGTGTCAGAATGGCCCTGTGTGCCAGCGCAATGCGGAATGCATCAACACTGCAGGCAGCTACCGCTGTGACTGTAAGCCCGGCTATCGCCTTACCTCCACGGGTCAATGCAACGGTATGTAGCACCCACTCAGAGGCCATTGCTGTCACGATCCTGACTCTGCACTTTTTTACAAATTCTAAGGCTAAGGAATAGAAGTGAGGATGTAGGTTGAAAAACTGGATGTATTTAAAGAGGAAAAAATAGGAAAATTGTTAAAATAGCTAAATGCTTAGCTTTTTGCCTTCCTTATAAATGAAATATCCACAAAGCAAAAAAGAAGTCATTTACACAAATGAGTCTCTCTATCCCTACCCTACCCATTACCCACATATACAAGCCCACAGTTCTCTAATCGGTGTTCATGATGAGGAGGAGGAAGAAGAGGAGGAGGAGGAAGGGGAGGAAGAGGATCATTATTATTAGCTTCTGCATAATGTAGACAGGGAAGGTTTTCATCATATCTTCTATTGTGCTAGATGCCTTTACTTGAGTTGGAGCAGATCTTCCTGCATAAATGGATTTAAAAGATACACACACGCACACACACACACACACACACACACCACCCTTGTCTTCCCAAACATCTTACTGATGAGAATGACCCCCTGAAGACAGTAAATAAGCAAATCTTGACCGTCTCCTTACCTCTGTACTACCTACAGCAAGCAGAGGTTAGGAATGTCTGCTGTCCACTTTGTCAGGATGTGGTATAAAGAAGAGAGTACGTTGTCCACTCACATTGGCCATACATTTGGTCACTATCTAAGGGTTTCTCTAGCTAGTGGCATGAAAATAAAGTCCCTTGTGTTAGCGCTCAGAGGCAAAGTAATACTTTAGATGGGCCCTCACCTACACTTCAGTACAGTTACATTGTACATTTAAGAGTGTTGTTACCCTGCTCAGGGTTCACTTCCAAGTGAGTTTCCTGGGTTTTTGTTCACTTGTGAATGAAACAACACAAGAGGAACCGTGCTCAGGTTTGCCTCGGCTCTCTTGGCCAACTGTGATTAAGTGGTAGGAAATGTGCTGCCCTCTACAGGATATTTTCCATTGTTTAATGAAACCTTGGTAGGAAGAGGGTATAAGAACAAAACAGAAAAAAAAACAATCACTTTGCCAACCAAGATTTGTTTTGTTGAGTTTAAGGGAGCATGTGTGAGTATTTGGCATTCCATCAACAGAGCTGAGATTATCCCAAAGGTAAAGAACAGGTATAGAACAGGAAAAATGAGTCCCTGGCAGATACGAAGCACAATCTCCCCCGGTGACATTGGGCTTGAACGCCACTTCCCTGCATTTTACTTTCAAGTTTTATTTCTTTGGAGCTGGGTGAAAGGTGGCCAGTTAAAATAAAGACTGGATGGTCGCCCTGGGTGTGCCATTGTAGACCATTTGCTCTGGCCACTAAGTTGGGCCATTTATAGATCAGCAAAAGGCCATCAGCTACAACCTGCTACAGCTCAAGTCCTTCCGTGTTTTCTTATAGAATGTTAACCTAAGCTGCCTCTGGTACTGTCAGGGAAAGCCTGGTATTTTATCCTAGAAATCACTTTGTTCCCATCTCACTTTAGTTGCTGATTTTTGAGACAGGATCTTCCTCTTTAGCTCAGGCTGGCTCAAGTTCACACTCCCCCTGTCTTAGCTCCAGAGTGCTGAGATTACAGTTGGTGGCTATCATGCCAGGCTGCCATCCTACCTGAAAACTATTTTAAACCATTTTAAGCACTTATCTTATCCTGGTAGTTTTCAAACAGATTGCAAAGCATTCCTCTCTGCCTGTATTTAAAACAAAAATATCGTCCTATGAGATTTGAATTTAAATTCATACAAAACTCCAAACCACAGTGGTCCTAGCTCCACATTGCTGTTGATGGTGGTGCTCAAGTTGCCAGTCTGACCTCAGTAGCAAATACTATCCCTGTAGAAATGCCTTTCCCAGCTACATCCCCAGCCACTGTCTGATGATCTCCCCTCTCTCTGTATCTCTCTATTCCAAACCTCCCAGGAAACCTCAGACATGCTCTCCTGGGAACTAAAAACCTGTCTCTTAGACAGATGGTGACTGACCTTTCTCAAGGGAAGCTCCCTTTTATGATCATAAAAAAAAAAAATCCCTTTTCTTTGCCCACCCATTCTTCATTTTAAATATTTTCTCAAACGAGAATAGTGGTATTTGTTAACTGTTTTCTATGTAGACTAGACACAGTTTAGGGGCAGTGTAACCCCAACCCCTCCTACACTTGAAACTTATAAACAGTGTCTCAATTGATGGCTTCTGACTGGAGATAGCCATGATCTCTGCCACAGTTAGGCCATGTTGCTCTGAGGTAACAGTTCTGTAGACCCAGAAAATAAGCAGCCTGACTTTCCAACTAAACCAGGTGGAATGAAAACTGAAGGAATGAGGCAAAAGAGTAAGGCCAACTCTGAGCATCTATGCAATTACAGTAGTGTCCCACTGTGAGCATCTATGCAATTACAGTAGTGTCCCATTTCAGTATACGCATGATAGGTTTGACTTTACTATCAATTTTCCAAAGAAGCCCCGAAGTCTTTGCCCATGATCTTTGTTACCAAAACCTAGAGATATCAATTCCATGTGAAGCTGTTTAGGCGCTGTAGAAAGAACTTCTCCATATTCTGAGTTTTACTTTCTTCTTTCTTTTTTTTTTTCCACTGTTTTTTTTATTACATATTTTCCTCAATTACATTTCCAATGCTATCCCAAAAGTCCCCCATATCGCCCCCCACTTCCCTACCCTCCCATTCCCATTCTTTTGGCCCTGGCATTCCCCTATATTGGGGCATATAAAGTTTGCAAGTCCAATGGGCCTCTCTTTCCAGTGATGGCCGACTAGGCCATCTTTCGATACATATGCAGCTAGAGACAAGAGCTCCGGGGTACTGGTTAGTTCATCATGTTGTTCCAACTATAGGGTTGCAGATCCCTTTAGCTCCTTGGGTACTTTCTCTAGCTTCTCCATTGGGAGCCCTGTGATCCATCCAATAGCTGACTGTGAGCATCCACTCCTGTGTTTGCTAGGCCCCTGCATAGTCTCACAAGAGACAGCTATCTTTGGGTCCTTTCAGCAAAATCTTGCTAGTGTATGCAATGGTGTCAGCGTTTAGAAGCTGATTATGGGATGGATCTTCCTCTTTCAATAAACCTTTGGCAGAAGGAGCTGTCTCCTTTTGGTTCACCTGGTACTAATGCTCTGTGAGTAAGATCTGGCCAATTTCAAAGGAAAAACTAGAGAGAATGCCAGTGTCTACTTCACTACCTCAGTTTCGAGTTAGGATTATCTCTGAGAGCAATGCCTGGAGATAATTTGTTCAGTCGTTTTATGCTCTAAGTCTCCATCTAAGAAAACATGCAAATGTGCAGTGTCCCACCTAAGACACTTCTGGTTTACAGATCGAAACGAGTGCCAAGAAATCCCGAACATATGCAGTCATGGCCAGTGCATCGACACCGTGGGAAGCTTCTACTGCCTTTGTCACACTGGCTTCAAAACAAATGTGGATCAGACCATGTGCTTAGGTGAGTGTGTGTGCATCAGTCCATGGGTGAGTGTGTGTGCATCAGTCCATGGGTGAGTGTGTGTGCGTCAGTCCATGGGTGGGTGGGTGTGCATCGGTCCACGAGTGAAAGTGTGCACATCCAGTCCGGGGGTCAGAGTGTGCACATTGATCCACTTTTTGGTACTATTGGAGTGCTTCACAAACATCTAACTCTCCTTTCTTTCTGACTTAAGGTTGCATGCATTAGGCCTTTGAGGGTCTTTAAGCCCATGAATCAAACATATCAGAAGAACAGCGTACAGAGCCTGTTTAGAGCCCTTGCCTTTGGCTATAACTAGGTCCGCCCATGAACGATGCTTAATCTCCCCCTTAATCATCCTGGCTCATCCCAGGGTGGCTCGCCCTTCCTTGCATCGCCACAAGAGTCTGCCTCACTGTTTCTCAATCTCCCTCTCTTGGCTCTGGATGAGCATGACAGACTCGCTTGCCTTCCTAATTCTCAAGTGGCCTGAAGAGTGACAGTGACTCATTATTTGGATGTGATGCTCACTCCGCATTCAAGGCACTGGAGAGCTAGCAATAACTTTTCCATCTGAATCACAAATCATGTCCCAAACTTGAAAGAGGCAATCTTGACTTTGGCCACTACGTTTTGAGCTCCCCAGGTGTCTCTTTCCATTTGTTCTCTCCCCTTATCCTTGGCCCATCTGCTCTCCCTCTTCAAACCAATGGTACCAGTGTTCTCTTTTCTACTCCCCCATAATATAGCATGTAAGAAAGATGCTAACCCCTTTGGTAAAATGCAAAACTATGTAAGTTTCCAGAATAGGCATCATAATGCACCAAAGAGAAAAGTCAAACTCATGGACCAATAAATAAAAAGGCAAACAATGCCAGGGCTTCTGAGCCAAGCCAAGTTGAGTACCATCTTTTTTGTTTTGTTTTTGTTTTTTGTTTTTTGTTTTTTCGAGACAGGGTTTCTCTGTATAGCCCTGGAACTCACTTTGTAGACCAGGCTGGCCTCGAACCCAGAAATCCGCCTGCCCCTGCCTCCCAAGTGCTGGGATTAAAGGTGTGTGCCACGACTGCCTGGCTTGAGTACCATCTTATCCCTTGGATGTGTTCAGAAGGATAGCTGAGTTATCACTGGTGGGAGGAAGGAGCCGTGTCCCAGGTGGCAGCTTAGCTGGGGAGGGGAGCTCTGTTGCTGATTGCAGAGCAGATCTTTCTGACTCACGACCTTGGGGTAAAATGGAACATGAATCCTGTAAGCCAAAGTGTGCCAACATCCGCCAAGGGAAGGTCCAGATGCACACCGAAGTTTTTCCATTTTCAAGTGAAAATATTTGAGCAAAGTGGCAAGGGTGGAGAATTTGAGAAGCAAATAGAATAAAAGTCTTGTCCAGTCCTTGTGTCCTCGTCTCGCCTCCTCTCACACGCCAACTGAGGAAACTTGGGACTTCCAAGATGTAGGTCCTCACCTCAGCTTCCCCAGGCTGGTGACATCAGGCAGAACATTCCAGCCTCCTGGGAGAGTCTGTGCAGCCACAACTGCCCTTCAGCATCAGTGACCACATAACCACTTTCCTGTTTAGTCATTGTGTCTCCCTCTCTGGCCTTTCTTCCTCCTAGACATAAATGAGTGTGAGAGAGACGCCTGTGGGAACGGAACTTGCAGAAACACAATTGGCTCCTTCAACTGTCGCTGTAACCATGGCTTCATACTGTCTCACAACAATGACTGCATAGGTGAGTATCCAGGAGGTCACCATGTCACGCATCTGCATCATGGCCGGCATCCAATCTTCTGCCTAACAGTTGGTCACGTGACTATCAAGTACACCATGTTGATTAAAAGCCAACTTTTAATCAACTTTTAATCATGTTGATTAAAAGCCAACTTTTGTAACTGTTACCTTTATTGATCTGTGTACCAGCAGCTATGATTTCTATATCTATTTTAAGTTAAATAAATTTCAAGATAGGTTAAAATATACAAAAGCAAGTCTTTGTAAATTGTACAATCCAGAAGGAGTATGGAAGCCTTGCTTAGATCTTTCTCTATACCCACCCTTCAAATAAACAATTTATTAAGTGTATAGCAGCCCCCTTATAAGACATGATAGGCATTTTCTCTCAGGTGCAGACTCTAGATTAGCTTTATGTATGTACTATATAAAACATACATACATGTGACATGAAGCAAAAGGAAGAATGTTTGGGATGAAGAAGGGACCACTGGGAGGGTAGGATACTAGGAATGTGAATGTGAGCAAGATGCAAGGGTGTATGCATGAAAACCAGTTACTTTAAACTAAGAAATTATATAGAGAAGGAATCCTAAGAAGTAATAATGAATCAAATACCACGTAGAGTTAGAAGCTAATTTTAAATACTTCTAGTTGCAATACTATAGTATGACTTCATCTGAATTATGTATCCAGTAAATCAGTTTTATCTTTTAAAATTCAAATCTAGTTGGGCAGTGGTGGCGCATGCCTTTAATCCCAGCACTTGGGAGGCAGAGGCAGGCGGATTTCTGAGTTCGGGGCCAGCCTGGTCTACAGAGTGAGTTCCAGGACAGCCAGGGCTACACAGAGAAACCCTGTCTCGAAAAACGAAAAACAACAACAACAAAATCAAATCTAAAATTAAGAGACCAGAAAGATGGGGGTGAAGAAGCATTGAGATGGTAGAGGGATGTATTAGCAATAAAAGCAAACGGAGGTCTTGGGGTGAACAGAGACTACAGGGAGCCAGGGGGTAGAGCAGAAAATCTACATAAAATCAATTTTGTTTGAAAATTCCATGATGAAACTTAATCCTGTGTGTACTAATTAAATTTTTTGAATAATAAATGCAAAAAGGCAAAAAATATTCAAAGTCTAAGCAAAACTGCTACAAATTTATCATGCAAATTACCAGCGTTAATATGATAATGTAATCTTTTCATTATATTTGGATGGGTGCCTCCAGCTGGGTCTGTGGCTGAAACCAGACCTTCATTGCAGTTTCTTGTATTTGGCCGAGGCCACAAAGGCCACCGAAGATCAGAAGGATGGCAGGGAGTTTGACATTTTCTTTGGACCATAACGGAGATGTTGTTTTTCAGATGTTGATGAGTGTGCGACTGGAAACGGGAACCTTTGCAGAAATGGCCAGTGTGTCAATACGGTGGGCTCCTTCCAGTGCAGATGCAATGAAGGCTACGAGGTGGCTCCCGATGGCAGGACCTGTGTGGGTGAGTGAGGCGCTCAGAAAGACCCCAAGAGCTTGAGAGGGACGGGCCAATCCTAAGGGGTCTGCCGTAACTCGTGCAAGTTAGCTTAGGGGTGTGTGTGTGTGTGTGTGTAGCGCAAAAATAGATATAAAAGTCATGAATTCAAGAGGGGTGTTGGGGAGACATGGGGAGGAGTTGGAGGGAGGACGGTGAAATGTATGCAAACTCAGTGTACTTATGAAAGTCCTCAAATTAAAGAGAAAGGAAGGAAAACGGGCCCTGAGAAAATGTCCCCAGAGGCCTAGCACAGAATCACACAGAATGCATTCTAACCTCACTGTTATTTTTTTTTAATGTATACAGATAGTCATTTTCCTTCTTAGTTTAAAAATTAGGTTGTACTCATAGAAAACATTTTAACTGTTAAATGTTAAGCTTATTAGCTCTGATTTATTATATTTTGCTCAAAACACCCCTCCAAAGGTGACTTTGTTTAATCTTTTAAGTGTCTTTAGAACCCCTGTCCTGCGGAACACTTTTCTTGGAATACTCTATTATGGCAGGTAGACTAAGATGTGGCTGCATTGCGTCCTTTGGGAAGCTTTTACAGTAATGCCTTTGCTTTCCTCTTTGGAAGACTTGTGGCTTTTAGCGAGCTCTGTGGGCTTCTATGGTTTGATTCCAGTGCCTTTGATTGAGTTTGCACTGCTTGATGACAACCATGCCAACAGGGACCTCTCTCTCATTTCCTTGTCCCTGCAGATATCAACGAGTGTGTTCTGGATCCTGGGAAATGCGCACCTGGAACCTGTCAGAACTTGGATGGCTCCTACAGATGCATTTGCCCACCTGGGTATAGTCTACAGAATGACAAGTGTGAAGGTGAGGGCTGCTGGTGGGGCTGAGCATTGATTAGAAGCTCTGAAATCAGACATTTTTTATTTGTTTGTTTGTTTGTTTACAATTAACTCACAGAATATGGCTTATGACTTCACACTCTGTCAGGGCAGGAAGAGCCAGTCACTGTCCTGGTCACTGGGAACTTTGGTTTTCTCTGTGCACAGACTGCTCTGGTGGCCCTAACTCTTTCCATGGCACTCTGATTCAGCACAATTTCCGGTCCCACTGATGGTCTTCCTGAACTACATGGTTTTAAATGACCATTGTTGACAGCTAAAAACAGCTCCTGTGTCCACTTAAGGTCTTTAAGTGCCCACGTTCAAGGTTGGGTGAAAGGGGTTATATAGCTTGTCTATGGTGTCCTCAGCAATAGAGAGGTAGAAATATGTTTTGAGTTATAGAGCATTCCATTCCTTTGATCTCAGCACAGGTTCCTTTTCTATTTCTATGTGAAGAATAGCCGTTGTAAGGGCTTCGTAAATAATTAGAGTAAGTGGATTCCAAGAAGTCACATAGTTCACACTGCTATCTTTAAACAGGTCTTTCAGTCATCACATTGGACTTGAGTTTTCTCTACTTTTTATTACATGATTACCACAGAAGTTCCCCCAAATAAATAGAATCAAAATACTAAGAAATAAAAATAACTCCACAGATGATCAATAAAATGTGCCCATTCTGTAATATCTGTACCTGTTATTTAGAACATGGCACCTACAGGCTAAATTTTAATATAAGAAAAAGAAGTGGGGGCTGAGAGATGGCTCGGTTGGCCTGAGTGTAGGAACCTGAGTTGAGATCTCTAGCGCCCACATCAGCACCAGGTGAGTTTGGTAGCCCTCCTATAACCCCAGCATTTGGGAGGTAGAGACAGGAGATCCTTGGAACAAGCTAGCAAGCTAGACTAGCCAAACCAGCATGCTTTAAGTTCAACTGAGAGAACCTGTCTCAATAAATAAGATGGAAAATAATCTAGGAAGCCATCCAATGTTAACCTCTGGCCTTGATACACACACATATGCTCACACTTACAAACACACACACACACACACACACTCACACACACCATATGCACATACACCTGCAAATATATGTATATAATAACAAAAGGTTGATAATAACAATAAAAGCAGTCTCCAAAAGGAAATATTTGAGCATTAAAGGAAAGGTGAGATATAATGGTGGAAGGAGTCTAAGAATGAAAATAATTCAATGAAGAGAAGTTCAAACTCATTGATAAACCCCCAAAAAAGGCAACTAAAAAATACACTACAAATACACTACAAGTTCACAGGTGAGGAGGCTGAGTTTGCATTGTTTGAGAAAATAACCACTTTGATTGCTTATTTCTAGATTATCTGTTGCATGATAGTACAACGGTAAGGCAAGATACTGGAGTTGGTTTCTTGTCTTCCCCTTAAGTGGGAACAAAGTCATTTAAATGTACTTTGTAGGCAGAGCTACACAAATGTGAAGCAAAAGAGTTACATGACCCAGGAGGCAGTTAGTATATAACTTTGAAAATTTTAACAAAGACAATACAGCCCAGATTTAAGACTATAGAGACCTTTCTTCACTATAAATTTCAGCTGAAAGTCACAGGAAATGAGTGAGTTTGTTACAGTTGAGTGGCTGTTTTTCACAAAAGTAGAATGATCATGTTTTATTCCCTAAACAGATAATTTGGAAAGAGAAAGTGAATACTTAATTATACAGTCAGGCCAACGTCCACGAGCTGGGAATCTCTAGGGAAAACCGTTATGGCACAACACATTGGTTAACCAAACTAGTCTGAATTCTCAGTAGGTCAGTCCTTACAGGCAATATGATATATTGATGTTCTGAAGACAGCAGGTCTTAAATCACATGTATCCAGTTCCTATTAGCTCTGTGATGAAAGTGAAGCCCTGGTCTATACAAGAAAGGGATTTTTCATATCTTCAGAAATACTGACTTGAAGATCAGAATCATCTTCTGGGATGGGATTGTGCTTAGTAACACCTTTAAGGCTGCCGCAATAAGGTATTGGGAATGCTACTGCATGGGCTGCTGGGAAGGCTCCATCAGCCAGTGCAGGGAGATCACCTTTCATTGAGGTCAGCATTGGACTCAGGTTGTGCAATGGTGAGGTGCGGTGCTGGAGTTCTGGCCTCTCTCCCAGTTCAGTGTGGTGTGGAGGTCATACAGCTTCTCTGATTGACCCTGTACCTTCTCAAGTAAGGAGCTCATTTCTGTGACTGCCCTGCCCCTCCATGTGTGAGTGGTTCATCATTATAACTCTTAGGAGGCTCTAAGAGATTCCATTTTTACATTGAGACTTGTTAAAAGTCACTTTTAAAACTTCAAAATTCTATCACAGGCAGTCGCTTCCCTGTTGCAAAGGCACTCAAACAACTCCCCACTGAAGCTGTATGTCTCGGTGCAGTGACCGATGCTGTCTGGATGACATTCTGACTCTGATGTGTATAATTCTTTCAGATATTGATGAGTGTGTTGAAGAGCCAGAAATCTGTGCCTTGGGGACCTGCAGCAACACTGAGGGTAGCTTCAAATGTCTGTGTCCCGAAGGATTCTCCCTGTCCTCCACTGGAAGAAGGTGCCAAGGTAAATGCCTCTGAAATCTTTGGACTTTCATGATTCTGTGTTTATTTGTTATGGTCTTATGTTTTAAACATGGCGAAGCTCTGAGTCTTTGTGAACGGGAAGATGTTTCATTCACCCACAGGTCTAATGATTACCATATGCCCTAAGGTTCATTTTTACTTTTGAAGTTAAAAACTCATCCATCAAGTTTCAGTTGCTTATACAACTTTCTTGGCACTTACATCTCCATCCCTCTGACAAGCACAGATGCTGAGAGGCTCCTGGGGGGCGGGCATCCCAAGAGTCACTGATACTGCAGAACCTGGAGCAGACCAGATATAGGTTCATTCCTGCCTTAGAAGCTGCTGCTTAAATGCATGTGGGTGCAAACCAAAGTCTTCAGACAGAGAAAATGCAAACTGATAATCTGCCCCCCACTTTTACCGTACATATCCTTTGGAGAAACCGAATACCTGTCAATGGTGAAAATATTCAAGGGCTTGCCAGGTTAACTTTAAAAAAAAAAACGTTAAAAGACTCAGAAGGTAAGCACAAAACAATGTTTGGATAAAACCCAGAAACATGTTTAGACATTCCCAAGCGGTGCAATTGTTATTTGGCTATACTTATACAAGCGAGTTTAATGAATTACAGGGTGGGGAAGGCCCATAAGTATTTAGTTTAGGATTTCTGTCCGTGTCTATTTGTTGCTTTGTGCTTTTAGTTGTTTGTTTACATTGTGTGTGTGTGATTTGCTTCATATTACCAAATAATAGGTGTAGAAATCAATTTAAGATTCTAAAATATGGCTTTGGAATCTAGGCCTGCCAAGTTTTAGACCAGAGAAGCCATTATGGGTATAGAAATCCAGTTTGCTCACCCAAACCACACCAATATCCACCCAAGCAACTGCATGACACAGTTCTATTGTCTGAGTCTCCTGTGAACTCTTGTTACTATTATTCTTCTGTCTGGTTATGGTTTTATTTTATCAGTTGATCAGTGCAGAAGTATGAAGGGAAAGGTTGCAAATTCTCTGGTTGGTTTGATCTTGTAGGGACTATCAGATGACCACAAGGGTTTCAGGGTAGTGATTGAGGCACAGCTGGCTTCAAGTAGCTAATCTGACTGTGTGCTCCAGGCCAGCCCCATAGAGCCTGACTTCATTTGTGTCTTTGGCTTGCTTGGCCTGCATTGGGAAAGAAAGCAGTGAGAAGCCAGGTGCGAATCTGTCCATGTGGCAAGCCAGAGGAAACTCCAAGGCTATTAATTCAATTTGCACAGGCCTGTCACAGGGCAAGCTGACATTGCAGGAAGAAGCAGCCCAGCTGTGAGAACCCTGCCACATCCCTCAGCCAGAGCTGAGGAATGCAAGCAGAGAAAATGACTGTCAGAGTTCCAGAGAAGTTTCAGAAGTCAGGAAGGGCTGTTCGCAGATGAACTGGTGAGCAGGCGTTCTAGTGAACACTGGCTGAGGTGAGCACTGAGCTATGTGAGCACTGTGCTGTTTCACATGACTGAAAGCAAATCTCCTATTGAGTGCAGGTTCTGCTGGCACCTGAAATTTTGAGACAGAGATTTTTCTTATCGGGTGTCAAATTGAGTCAGGCGTCTATTGGGTATAAAGTGAGGAAGTTACCGGAAGCACTGATATGGGGTTTTGAAGCACCAGATGCCTCTGGGACTTTATGCATTTGAGTCTCAGTCTGAATCGAAGATATTTATTTTCTTTTGGTGTAGAGAGTAGAGTGGGGAAGATTGAACATTGAACTGGATCAAGAGTAAGGTCAGCGGTTTAAGGATGGCTGTGGGAATAAGTGGTAAAAAAAAAAAAAAAAACTCTGTTTATGCAAAACAATGGATGGGACAAAGAACTTGAAGAATAAAGCAAATGAAAAAAGACGTCACCCAAGACATGAGAATTACTTAAGTCTTGGCATTTCTCCACAGAGTAAATATTTGGGTGGCAAGCACTGCTGTGGGAGTGTGCTTTCTGGACTGGAAAACTGAGAGTAGAGAATGCAGAAGTCAGAGGTAGTCAGAACCCAGGAAGGAGGAAGGGTACAAAGCAGAAGCAGAATCAAGTCCTCAGCTCTGCAGAGCTTAGCCACAGTGTAATGAAGGAGACGTTATGCGTGGCTCTGGAAGTCAGGTTTGAAAAAACACATTTTAGACCCTACATTAGCTCACTTCTCAGAGTCACCCAGTCTGCTCCGTAAGGATGGGAACAGTTGGCTTTCAAAATTATGTCAAGCAACACTGGAGCATTTTATTATAAGAGAGATATCACCTTTTCCTTGGAGTTACCAGAGCAATAATGAATATAAAGAAATACATATGTTCTTTGAAAGAAAGGTTATTCTGCTTGCACCCATCCATAGCCCTGCCTTCTGTCTTCTTTTTGCATCCTCTTTCTATTGCACTGAACAGACTTGTTGGAAACTTAATTTGCTGTCGCTGTGTGTGCATGAATATAATGTCTGCAGAAAATCCCACTTGAAGTTTGTCCCCACAATTCCATGAATAGCTACTTTAGTGAATGCCCCTGGTGGCTCAGTTGACTAGTCCATACACTTACAACTCCTTCATTTGTCCTATGTAGTGGTGTGGGGTTGTCTTTGGTCCCAGAGTATATAGGGCACAGAATGATGGTATGTCTTAGAACCAGGAGGCTCTCCTGTCTTAGTCTGCTTGCTGAAAGTTGTACAAAACCCACACAAGAGAAGCCATCGTGCAGGCGTTTCTTCCTGAATGACTCTATCTGGGGATGTTCCAGTCCTGGCATTGTTAATGGAAGTCTATTAATGCTGGGAAGTTTGGAGTTTACTATTCCTATCAGGTTTCTTTGAAGTAACAGGTAAACTGAAGGAAAAAGATAAAGCAACATGAGTCTGTTCCTCCTATCTTGCCAGCTGTCTGTGACTTCAGCAGTCTCAGCTCTTTCATGCTTCCAATCGCATTTGGAATATTGCTCTAGTTAATGAGGGAATGCATTGATCTACTATCATACAATGAGGATTCAGTAGGAAAGCGACTAGAATGTTCTGTGGATTTATGTTGTAGATTTGCGAATGAGCTACTGCTATGCGAAGTTTGAAGGTGGGAAGTGTTCATCACCCAAATCCAGAAACCATTCCAAGCAGGAGTGCTGCTGTGCTTTGAAGGGAGAAGGCTGGGGAGATCCTTGCGAGTTGTGCCCCACTGAGCCAGATGGTAAGTCTAACATCTCTGTTTCTCATTGCATGATCTCATGTACATATGACCATGGAATCATGAACCGTGTAAGCCTTACACACTCAGTAGGGAAATCAAATTCTAAGTGTAACTTGAATGCCATTTAAACATATTTTACCAGAGGAACATGGTAGTTATTTTCTCTTTTAATAATGTTGTAAATCAGAGTCATCCAAAGAACAGGCACATCATTGAGAATCTTGGTGATGTCTCCTTGCTTCTGGGCATCTTGTTAGTGTCTCTCACTGTGTGCAGCATGTGGCCACAGCCACACAGTGGATGGGGGCGTGGGAAGGCTGTCATTGTCTCTGGTCTGCCCACTAATGAGTATATCTCTCCACCACCACAGAGGCTTTCCGCCAGATCTGCCCCTTTGGAAGTGGGATCATTGTGGGCCCTGATGACTCAGCAGTTGGTGAGTGCCCAGCTAGGTCTTCCCTGCCTCTTTGTCCTTCCTCTGGGTCTTATTTCTCCTTATCTACCTGGGAGAAATCATCTCTTCTATTTGATGTCTCATCATTTGGATGATAGTTGTATTGTGATATTAGATATTCACTTACTGAAAACTGACATGACAATAGTTTAAGAAAAATACCTTGGTTTTTTTATTGTTTTTTCTTTCTTCACTTAAGATATGGACGAATGCAAAGAACCTGATGTCTGTAAACATGGGCAGTGCATTAACACAGACGGCTCCTATCGATGCGAGTGTCCTTTTGGTTATATTCTGGAAGGGAATGAGTGTGTGGGTGAGTAGCGATTCTGTCCCTTCCTTTGAAATTGTTTTAGGCAAAAATTGACCGATTTGGCTTTTACTGTACAAGTCCTGTTCTGTTCCTCCACTGAGGGCTTCTTCATTTAGACTGCTAGCCAGTCCCCACCCTGTGCTGGGTAGGGAGCTACTACAGTGAACCAAGCAAGGACAGTCCTTCCTTGCATGGCCCTTGTAGTCTAACTTGGAAGGCAGATCCTAGACATGTCCTAAGAGATACTGAAAAGGAAAACAGAACAGAAGTCTTAGTGAAAATTAAAATATACTGTTAGTGCCCATAGTTTATACTTTCAGTATGTAAAAACACCAAGTTTCCTATGCATCTTGTATATTTGGTAATATGGAAGGCCACCCACCTTATTCAGTGTCTTATTTTAGCCTTTCCATTAAAATGTCTAAGGATGGCTTCTATGTGGACCACTTACTCTTAATTCTTTTCGCTATATGCTAGAATTAAATATGTCCAAGAACTCTAACAAAGTATTCCTGTGACAGTGTGATCAACACTGAATGCCCGTGTGTGCAGATTAAAAAGTACTGTCTACATATGAAGAGAGGGGGTCTGAGGACTGCAGCACGAGCTAAGGGTGGGATATAAGTATATTCAACCTCTCTCACCTTGGGGGTACTACTATGCAAATGAAATGGTTTGTGTCTAATTACCCTGGCAGCTCTAAACTGCAATGATACTGTTGTTTTTATTAAATCAGAGAAGACGCAGTATTCTGGACTAAATGTGAGATTTAGTAACCTAACAGGAACAAATTTTATCAATGTTAGTGTTTTGGAATCTTCAGTTTGCAGCTGTGTATGTGCAAAAGGATTCTCCTCTCCTAGAAAGAGTGACCACTGAGGAGAGCCTGCTGTGTTTCTCGGCTTCAGATATCTAAAATAGCTACATTATCTCTAAAAATAGGGTTCTTTCTTTCCCAAGGGAAAATATTCTCCCTAAGGCTAAGGCCAGAAACAAGAACAGTGGACGATCCAGATGGATGGGTTAGGAGGCATCTATATTTTTTAGGGAATTTTTTTTGGTAAAATATTTTCTCTCTCCACAGTTGTTTAGAAAGACCATGACCTAAACATGTTTTCTCTCTCTCTCTCTTTTTTTTTCCTAGTCTTTTCTTTTTCTGCCTAATGTAAACCACCTGGTTTTAACAGAATCAACAAAATCTACTTGAATGATGGTTTTTTTTTTTTATCCAGTATATTCTATTTAATCTTAGGTAGTTTTGTATTTTATATCTGACAAAACTCCATCATATGTAAGCCTTTTTGTGTAGTGATGTGAAGTGGGACCAACTGGAGACTTTGTCTTTGAGCCAGCAGAAACCCCTGGCTGCATATAGGAGCCTTATTTTAGCTATTAGGACATCTACTCCTAGGACAGTCTGCAGAAAGCCACGTGGGCGGTGTAAGGGCTAGACATCCATCTCTCTCACTGTCTCTGCCTTTGAGCAAGTGCAAACTCCAGCTAGAAACCAGTGGTCAGTAGGTTTCCCTCCTTGCAAGAACAGGAGAACTGAGCAAGACAACGCAGGTCCAAGAACTCAGACAGAATGAAAAGTGATATCAGAGTCTTAGCTCCTTTTTATCTGCACTCATTTTATCTCCACTTTGGATAACTGGCAGATACCGATGAATGCTCTGTGGGCAATCCTTGTGGAAATGGAACCTGCAAGAATGTGATTGGAGGTTTTGAATGTACCTGTGAGGAGGGATTCGAGCCTGGTCCAATGATGACTTGTGAAGGTAAGGGTCTCGGATACAGAAGAGACAGTTGCCTATACTGACCATGGGAGCAGCTGCTTGATTGTAGTTCTTAAGACCAAATACCTTTCGGGGCATGGAGAGTTAAGAACATCTGAGCATGGCAGGCTGTTGCATCATTCTTCTCTGTGACCTCATATGGTCAGGAAATATAAAGAAAACAATATAGGTGACTTGTGGCAGAAGTTATATTGTATATAACAGAATGCTCACTAATGTGTCTTTCTGCTTACATCTCAATACAACTCCTCATTTACTACCTCCTGTCTTATTACTCTCTATCTCTTTTGTTGTTTTTGTTTCCAAGGCTCCCCTCCCCTCCCCCACCTCTTTTGTGTTCTCCTGCTCTCCTCTTAGAAACATCTGCTCACAGAGCTAGATAACCACTGACATCCTGTGGTCATCTGGAGTCAATCCCAGAGGAGAGGTTGCCTAACCCATAGAGGCATCTGAAAAGTATTTATCAGTGTGACTGCCTGGAAGGAAGTATGGAAAAGAAAGAAAAACTAGGGAGTGCCAAAGAGTGGTTGGTCCCTTGACTATTTGCCTCATATTCCCCTGGGATGCAAGCTTTCTGGCCTCATCTTCGATCACTAAATCACAAACTCTAAAAGCAGAGCCCAGCAGCTGTCCAGATGATCCACAAGCTCTTCATGATAGGGTGTAGGAAAAGAATGGGGGAGGGGAAGGGAAAGTGGTATTAAAGGGATCCCTTCATCAGAGATATGGATTGTTGGTACCTTCAGAGTGTTGTGAGCCTTTCAAGGCTGTGCTTCAAACCTGGCCTGGATGCTGTCCTGTCCTTCACACACATTGTTGTTCTTGGGGAGCAGCATGATCATCGAAGAGATTTGGTTTCACCCTCTTGCTTTTGAAAACATGTCCTGACATTTCTAAACCATGCACTCTAGAAAAGTCATTTTGCCCAGTAGAGGGCATCTGTGTAAACTGAGTTTCTCTAAGTATAAAATGACCAGAACACTCTGTTTGAGCACAGAATCCCTGTTGTCTCATAGGAACCTCTTTGTTTGGGGAAGGAGAGGTTACTAAGAGTATCAGAGAGCTTGGCTTCTTTTTGACCACAACTTCTTTAAAGGAAGCAAAGATGATCTATAGTTCATGTACAAAGGAAACGGCAACTGGTCAACCTGAGTCTTCCAAGTATGCAAAGTGGACCTGTTGTTCCTCATTCATGTAAATCCATAATTACACCAGGACATTAAGCTTGAGAGATGTACTGGGAGATCTGGAACATACATCCACCATATTTATACCAGCTATAAAATAATCAACTCATTTTTATAATTTTCTGGATCCGTCCCATGCCTATGATAAGGAAGGCTTTGACTTTTAGTAAAAGCACATTTCTCTCTTTTTGACATTCTTGGTGCTGTTGGCTCATTCTTTTACGTTCTCTTACTACAGATATAAATGAATGTGCCCAGAATCCTCTGCTCTGCGCCTTCCGCTGTGTAAATACCTACGGGTCCTATGAATGCAAGTGCCCTGTTGGATACGTTCTCCGAGAAGACAGGAGGATGTGTAAAGGTGAGGGCCCATTTTAGTCCATTTAGTCCTAAGAATTATAAATGCTTCAACAAGCAAGTATGAATCATAAAGCAAAGAAGTCCAGGAAGGGCTCGCATAGCATCTTTGTGTCTGATAAGGTCATCGGTTTATTAGAAAGCAGTTTTCTCACCAAGTCCGAAGGCGGTTAGAAGATTCCCTTCCATGTTTAATATATCAATTCCCAATACATACAAAAGGAAATAAGCTCAACGCTAAGATGACAGAGATGACAGTTTAAAGGACAAGCCTGTAGTGGAGCTTGTTTTAAAGTTGTGATTATGCATCTTTCCAGATGAGGATGAGTGTGCAGAGGGAAAACACGACTGTACTGAGAAGCAAATGGAGTGTAAGAACCTCATTGGTACCTACATGTGCATCTGCGGCCCTGGGTACCAGCGCAGACCCGATGGAGAGGGCTGCATAGGTAAGACTGTCTCTGGTACAGACTGCTCAGTATTGAAGTGGCCGAGGGCAGAAGTGACCTGAGCTCTGAGTCAGGTTGGTGATGTGCTCCTTCCTCTTAATCAAATGTCACAGCTCACTGTGGAAAGGACTTACTGTTCTCTCCTCTGGGCTGGCCTGTCCCTATTCTCTTGGCCTGTATTGCTGCCAGGGTCACCCACCTTTGGCCCTTGCCCTTTGTTCTTGTAGCCATCCAGGAGGTAGATCTTCACACTGACTTCCCTCACCACTCTGTTGACTCTGTTGTCTTACTAATGTCCTGTGCTAGGGCTATTTTTAAGCCAGGGCTCTAACTTCAAGAAACCCCCGCTTTCCTTGAGGTAGGTCCAAGTACTGCTTTTTTGAATGTCCCCAGGTGATCCAAATGTGTATCAAATGTTGAGAACCACAACCCTAGACCAGGGAATGGCAAGCTTCCGCTTCCAATCAAATCTAACCCTCTAGCCTGCCACTTCTTTTGTGAATAAAGTTTTATTAAAACACCTCATGCCCCATAGCCTCCTGGGCAGCTGGGGTTTCTGGCCTGGCCCATCAGGTTCGGCTGAACAGTGGGGTTTTTAACTAGTCTTCATGTAGCTCTGGGTGTTGTTTCCATATTCTCTGCCCCTCTCAGGGAGCTCTGTGTTCTAGAGACTCAAAGCTATTCTCAAATGAGAGAGACACTGGGGAAGTTAGTTCGTGATATTCAGATCTAATCAATCACCAAAAGTAATCCAGCTATTTTAATGTTTTAAAAACCTGTTAAATTATGGTTTATTGTTTCCTCAAAAATATTGCTTTAAGTGTTACAAACAAGTCATGCTGAATCTGAAGATCGGTCCAAACTAATGTTACTGTGTCAACGCAACTTACTGGCATCATTCTGATGAAGTAATGTATGTCTTTAAAATGACAGTCAACCTTCAGTTCTCCCTCCAGTATGTGCACTCACCTTTCAGGAATCTTCTTTATATACAGATGGGGCAAAATTTACGTAAAAAAAAATATGTGTGCCCAAAATGCTGCCGTTTGCATTTAGATATATCAAAATATGCTCAACGATGCCTTAGAAGAACAAAGGGAGAGGGAGAGAGAGAGATTGCTTTTTATTGCATACTCCCTCTCTGGAAGGGGACATCAGAACTTGACACTCTGGAAGTGTTTTGGTGGCTGAGGAATACAGATGACAGGGAGACCTTGAGTTTTTTTTTAATTTTTAATATTTTTTATTACATATTTTCCTCAATTACATTTCCAATGCAATCCCAAAAGTCCCCCATAACCCCCCCCACTTCCCTACCCACCCATTCCCATTCTTTTGGCCCTGGCATTCCCCTGTATTGGGGCATAGAAAGTTTGCAAGTCCAATGGGCCTCTCTTTCCATGATGGCCGACTAAGCCATCTTTCGATACATATGCAGCTAGAGACAAGAGCTCTGGGGTACTGGTTAGTTCATCATGTTGTTCCAACTATAGGGTTGCAGATCCCTTTAGCTCCTTGGGTACTTTCTCTAGCTTCTCCATTGGGAGCCCTGTGATACATTCAATAGCTGACTGTGAGCATCCACTTCTGTGTTTGCTAGGCCCCGGCATAGTCTCACAAGAGACAGCTATATTTGGGTCCTTTCAGCAAAACCTTGCTAGTGTATGCAATGGTGTCAGTGTTTGGAAGCTGATTATGGGAAGGATCCCTGGATATGGCAGTCTCTAGATGGTCCATCCTTTCATCACAGCTCCAAACTTTGTCTCTGTAACTCCTTCCATGGGTGTTTTGTTCCCAATTCTAAGAAGGGGCATAGTGTCCACACTTTGGTCTTCATTCTTCTTGAGTTTCATGCGTTTAGCAAATTGTATCTTATATCTTGGGTATCCTAAGTTTTGGGCTAATATCCACTTATCAGTGAATACATATTGTGTGAGTTCCTTTGTGATTGTGTTACCTCACTCAAGATGATGCCCTCCAGGTCCATCCATTTGGCTAGGAATTTCATAAAATCATTCTTTTTAATAGCTGAGTAGTACTCCATTGTGTAAATGTACCATAATTTCTGTATCCATTCCTCTGTTGAGGGGCATCTGGGTTCTTTCCAGCTTCTGGCTATTATAAATAAGGCTGCTATGAACATAGTGGAGCATGTGTCCTTCTTACCGGTTGGGACATCTTCAGGATATATGCCTAGGAGAGGTATTGCTGGATCCTCCGGTAGTACTATGTCCAATTTTCTGAGGAACCGCCAGACTGATTTCCAGAGTGGTTGTACAAGCTTGCAATCCCACCAACAATGGAGGAGTGTTCCTCTTTCTCCACATCCTCGCCAGCATCTGCTGTCACCTGAATTTTTGATCTTAGCCATTCTGACTGGTGTGAGGTGGAAATCTCAGGGTTGTTTTGATTTGCATTTCCCTGATGATTAAGGATGTTGAACATTTTTTCAGGTGCTTCTCTGCCATTCGGTATTCCTCAGGTGAGAATTCTTTGTTCAGTTCTGAGCCCCATTTTTAATGGGATTATTTGATTTTCTGGAGTCCACCTACTTGAGTTCCTTATATATATTGGATATTAGTCCCTTATCTGATTTAGGATAGGTAAAGATCCTTTCCCAATCTGTTGGTGTTTTTTTTGTCTTATTGATGGTGTCTTTTGCCTTGCAGAAGCTTTGCAGTTTTATGAGGTTCCATTTGTCAATTCTCGATCTTACAGCACAAGCCATTGCTGTTTTATTCAAGAATTTTTTCCCCTGTACCCATATCTTCTAGGCTTTTCCCCACTTTCTCCTCTATCAGTTTCAGTGTCTCTGGTTTTATGTGAAGTTCCTTGATCCACTTAGACTTGACCTTAGTACAAGGAGATAGGAATGGATCAATTCGCATTCTACATGTTAACAACCAGTTGTGCCAGCACCATTTGTTGAAAATGCTGTCTTTCTTCCACTGGATGGTTTTAGCTCCCTTGTCGAAGATCAAGTGACCGTAGGTGTATGGGTTCATTTCTGGGTCTTCAATTCTATTCCATTGGTCTACTTGTCTGTCACTATACCAGTACCACGCAATTTTTATCACAATTGCTCTGTAGTAAAGCTTTAGGTCCGGCATGGTGATTCCACCAGAGGTTCTTTTATCCTTGAGAAGAGTTTTTGCTATCCTAGGTTTTTTGTTATTCCAGATGAATTTGCAGCTTGCACTTTCTAATTCGTTGAAGAATTGATTTGGAATTTTGATGGGGATTGCATTGAATCTGTAGATTGCTTTTGGCAAGATAGCCATTTTTACAATGTTGATTCTGCCAATCCATGAGCATGGGAGATCTTTCCATTTTCTGAGATCTTCTATAATTTCTTTCTTCAGAGACTTGAAGTTTTTATTATACAGATCTTTCACTTCCTTAGTTAGAGTCACGACAAGATATTTTATATTATTTGTGACTATTGAGAAGGGTGTTGTTTCCCTAATTTCTTTCTCAGCCTGTTTATTCTTTGTGTAGAGAAAGGCCATTGATTTGTTTGAGTTAATTTTATATCTAGCTACTTCACCGAAGCTGTTTATCAGGTTTAGGAGTTCTCTGGTGGAATTTTTAGGGTCACTTATATATACTATCATATCATCTGCAAAAAGTGATATTTTGACTTCATCTTTTCCAATTTGTATCCCTTTGATCTCCTTTTGTTGTCGAATTGCTCTGGCTAGGACTTCAAGTACGATGTTGAATAGGTATGGAGAAAGTGGACAGCCTTGTCTAGTCCCTGATTTTAGAGGGATTGCTTCAAGCTTCTGACCATTTACTTTGATGTTGGCTACTGGTTTGCTGTAGATTGTTTTTATCATGTTTAGGTATGGGCCTTGAATTCCTGATCTTTCCAAGACTTTTATCATGAATGGGTGTTGGATCTTGTCAAATGCTTTTTCCGCATCTAACGAGATGATCATGTGGTTTTTGTCCTTGAGTTTGTTTATATACTGGATTATGTTGATGGATTTCCGTATACTGAACCATCCCTGCATCCCTGGGATGAAACCTACTTGATCAGGATGGATGATTGTTTTGATGTGTTCTTGGATTCGGTTAGCAAGAACTTTATTGAGGATTTTTGCATCAATATTCATAAGGGATATTGGTCTGAAGTTTTCTATCTTTGTTGGGTCTTTTTGTGGTTTAAGTATCAGAGTAATTGTGGCTTCATAGAATGAGTTGGGTAAAGTACCTTCTGTTTCTATTTTGTGGAGTAGTTTGTGAAGAACTGGGATTAGATCTTCTTTGAAGGTCTAATAGAACTCTGCACTAAACCCATCTGGTCCTGGGCTTTTTTTGGTTGGGAAACTATTAATGACTGCTTCTATTTCTTTGGGGGTTATAGGGCTGTTTAGATCATTAATCTGATCTTGATTCAACTTTGGTACCTGGTATCTGTCTAGGAACTTCTCCATTTCATCCAGGTTCTCCAGTTTTGTTGAGTATAGCCTTTTGTAGAAGGATCTGATGGTGTTTTGGATGTCTTCAGGATCTGTTGTTATGTCTCCTTTTTTATTTCTGATTTTGTTAATTAGAATGCTTTCCCTGTGCCCTCTAGTGAGTCTGGCTAAGGGTTTATCTATCTTGTTGATTTTCTCAAAGAACCAGCTCCTTGATTGGTTGATTCTTTGAATAGTTCTTCTTGTTTCCACTTGGTTGATTTCGCCCCTGGACCTTGAGTTTTTAATTCCTGGTCGTTCCAGGATTTCCAGATTTTCACCGTGTAGATAGATCACTCATTTGCAAAGAAAACTGAGAGAGTGCGTGAAGGAAGAAAGGAAGGAAGGAAAGAGGGGAGGAGGAAAGGAGAGAGGGAGGAAGAGAAGGAAGGGAGGGAGGGAGGGAGGGAGGGAGGGAGGGAGGGAGGGAGGGAGAGATCAAGGGGGAAAAGTCAACCTTTCTAAAAATGCCACATGACTCCTGTTCACTGTCTCCACAGATGAGAATGAGTGTCAGACCAAGCCCGGGATCTGTGAGAATGGGCGTTGCCTCAACACCCTGGGTAGCTACACGTGTGAGTGTAACGATGGCTTCACGGCTAGCCCCACTCAGGATGAGTGCTTGGGTGAGTATCTGAAACTGGTTGCAACCTTCCCTCACACTCCAAAGCATTGTTTCTGGTTTGAAATAAGAGAATATGCCAAAAATTGTGAAGGAGCTGAAAACAGTCATCCTTGGGAGATGACTTAGTGACCAAGTGTATCTTGGGCTCAGGACCTCCCTACAGCAAAATTCTACCTTTGCTAATTGCACATGGAATTGCTAGCTTGGGGTTTCCTTCTTGCTGCTCTTTAAGGCCTTTGCGACCAGGCCCACTTCCGTATGTTTTTGCCCCCTTTTCTATAGCATGGCTGTTGCAACTGTTCTTCCATATGTCTGGGGCACAAAGAGTTATAAGCTTGTCTGCACCAATGCCTTTCTGCCAACTCACAGATTTCTTGTCTTGTTTCCGTCAGACGCCTCCTTTCTCTCTCCCTGCTGTTTCCAGCTTTCGCTTCTCGTTCCTCTTCACCCAGGGTAAAGTGTTACATCCTTTTGGTTTTTATATCTGACTAAATTCCTAATGCCCCATGCACACAGAACAGTCCCTCAATTCCTCTTTGCCTCGGAATGTCTCTTCCAGACAACCGGGAAGGGTACTGCTTTTCGGAGGTCTTGCAAAACATGTGCCAGATTGGCTCAAGCAACAGGAACCCCGTCACCAAGTCCGAGTGCTGCTGTGATGGAGGGAGAGGCTGGGGACCCCACTGTGAGATCTGCCCTTTCGAGGGCACAGTGGCTTACAAGAAGCTCTGTCCCCACGGCCGAGGATTCATGACCAACGGAGCAGGTACTTCACTTTGTTCTGTTGTTGACAAAAGGTGCGAGCTCATTCTTCACTACAAGTTTTCCGTTATTAGACAAAAGTAGTCGCAAGGAATGCGTGTGTTTCACTATGGAAAATGATGGAAACGTGGAACTGACAATATAGGCTTGCACTGTCTGACTGAGATGGACGGACATCCTTCCTTACAGTGCTGTAAACATTCAAGGCCATTTGCCAACGGCCCTTGGTCCTGTTGATTATGTTTCTTGTGCTTGGGTCCTTGCCTCTGCCTTGCAAGGGTCTGGCAGAAATCTGCTGGAAGATAGTTTATGAGTTGTGAAATAAACAACCATCTACTTCCACTCCACTGATATTCATTTTAACTCAATGTTAGCCATGATATATTGCATCAAAGAAGTACAAAGACTGCTGGTGTGCTAGGAATTTGCACAATCATGTCCGAAGTGCATGTACCAGCTGCTTTCCGCTAGACATCTGGATGTGAGTGAGGGTCAATGGAGATGTCTGAGGCAGCTGAGAAAACCTGCGAGCCTCTTGGGATCCCACTTTTATCAACACAGTTGGGGTGTAGTTCATAGAAGGGCTGAGGAAGAGGGTCCTGTTGGTGTTCCATTGTGCTCCTGGGGTGGGGAGGGGACTGGAGGGTCCTGTTGGTGTTCCATTGTGCTCCTGGGGTGTGGGGTGTGGGAGGGGACTGGAGGAGGCTAGAAGCAAAGACATAAAGGAGAATTAGAAGAGAATTGTCTTCCTGTTGGGAAAATGTGACTAATGACAGAATAAAGGCTGTGGGTAAATGGAGGGAGTGGAAAGATCCGCCCTCTGGGAGGATGCTGAGATGAGATGATAGAGGACTCATTTCCTGAGACCAGTGAAAAGGTGCTTACCTGTACCTCAGAGTAAACTGCAGAAGGTCAGGCACACCCATCTGCTGATATTAGACGATCATTTTGGCAGTGAAGGTCTAATAACTTGTACAAATTGCTTGTGTTGGTGTCCAGCCTTACTGCCACCAGTGTACAGTCTCCAAGCCTTTCTGTCTGTGATGGAGACACAAATAAGGATGTCTCTGTTTAGCAAACTGCATAAATCTAACCCCATCATTTACCCAAGAGGCCTGATTAACTTCCATACAGAAGAGGGAAGTCGACTCCATTCTTCCACCCTTTAAGTCATTTTATATTTTTCAGGATTAACTTCAAATAGAACAAAGAAAATGTTAAAGAAGTTTCCTTCTTATTTTGAACATGCAACATCAGAGAGAAAAACCTAGACTTTCCTTGTCCAGAGGGTCCTCTGCTATGACTTGCTCATGTGATGCCCTTGGGTGACAAGAATGATGACAAGATGGAGCAGAGGACCTAACATGTCTCCATACGATGTTATTCTAGAAATCCAAACGAGAAAAATAACACAACTTTAGATGACCAATTATTTTAGGCTTTCCCTTTGTTTAAACGGCTTCTCTTTATCACCTCATACAGTCATTCACTAGCTGTTCAACGAGTAACCAATTGCATATGAATTCCTCTCTGTCTCCTCTTGGTTTAATATTTTGGTCCTTAATACAGTAACATGGTCTATAAATTTTTATACTCAAGTGACCCCTGTGTATCAATGTTGCCCATTGTATATTTTAATGTATTTATTATTGTGATTTATATCTATCCTAGATATTGATGAGTGCAAGGTTATTCATGATGTTTGCCGAAATGGGGAGTGTGTCAACGACAGAGGGTCCTATCACTGCATCTGTAAAACTGGCTACACTCCCGATATAACAGGGACCGCCTGTGTAGGTAGGTTCTTCGTTTCTAATGCTTTATTCCCGAGTAGAAATTTCAGGTTATAGGAAAGAAAACCCCACACAAAAAAAAATCTAAAAGGCATCTCTACTTTTAATAGAAAATTATGAGGCAATCATCAAATACCTCCCAGAGTTTGTAGGTATAGATATGGAACATTAAGAAACTCTTGCAAATGGACTTCTACACTATCTTTCTTTAATCACAGATCTGAATGAATGCAACCAGGCTCCCAAACCCTGCAATTTTATATGCAAAAACACAGAAGGGAGTTACCAGTGTTCCTGCCCGAAGGGCTACATTCTGCAAGAGGATGGAAGGAGCTGCAAAGGTAAGGGGTCATTGGCTTAATCCACTCACCTGCCTCTGGTTATGCCTGGGAATAATCAGGAGACAAACTGCAATACCTGCTCCCCTGGACTTCCTGCCTGTGCAGTGGGTGGGTCCCTGAGGATTACCCTGAGGCCAGGGAGGCCGCTTAAGGCTAGCAGAAGCAGCCATCCCTGCTTGATACCCCATGAGCATCCATGATGGCATCCATGAAGGGCTCATTGGTACCAACTCTCTAAGGCTCTGCTGAGGCTATTCCCAGTTAATTCCCCAATCCTTTTCCATTTTCTTCATTTATTCACTCTTTCTTCAACAACAGTGTGGTCTAGGAGGTCTTCATACCATGATCTTAGAGGTGTGTCTGATTAATTAAACTAGTGTATCTATCTATCTATCTATCTATCTATATTTTAGGTTTGCAAAATAAAGCCACCATGCCTTCTAAGAACTTAACAGAAGGAGTTGTGGAATTGAGAAACATTCAAACTGTGCAGAATTCTCTCCTCAACTAGAAACTACCTTTTGTAAAATCTGCTCAGTATATATTCAGCCCTAAACATCTTACTAGATAAAACCTTCAGAGGTTCTTCTATGCAGACCTGGTCCTAGGTCCTAGATCATGCTGCAGCTGGGGAAGAAGTCCCCGATACCAACATCTGCCCATGTCCTTAAAAAGTAAGCTTCACCTGGCATCACTGTGAGCTCTGGCAAGTGTAAGGACTTGGAGCAAGAGGTAACTCATGTAAGCAAAGAAATATGTTCAGGGGAAATATCTCTTCTGTGTGCAATTTGTAAGGAAACAAATTCACATTTTTGTAATCTGTGGCAGTGGGCCACTGCAGATGCTCACCTCAGCGTAGGCAATGGCTTCCCCAGAGATACACATCTGTAATCACCGCCCACCTCAGTGAACCCTGCCCACTCTCTGTAACTCTGCAATCAACCTGCAACTTGAGCAGGAGGAGGCAGAGGAGAGAGTGACTGGAGTTTCAGGTGAAGGCCTAGTGACCCTTCCTGATCTAGGGTTGCTTGCAAGTAGCCTCAGCTACTCTGATGAAGACGGTGCCAGGCTGTTAGGCTCAGAGTCTTTACTGCCCTCTCTGTGCTTACTCTCATGAAGTCCATGTTTGTCTACGCCTGACATGTGGAAGTGTGCACATACGTGTCCCACTCACTCTAAGAAAAAACAGGTAGAACAGAGGCTCTGGAGGGGTGTGGGACCAGTACCTTCCCCTCACTGGAGAAAGGATGTGGGCAGAGAAGAGAAGGGATCTGGGTAAGAGTCATGCAATTATGGCTATAACGCAGTGAAACCCACCACCATTAATTTGTACAGTTCATGTATGTTATTGATTATAATATCAAAGGAAATGGGCGGGAAGAGGTAGGAGAAGATGTTTTTGAGGTTGAGAACAGCCAGTTGCAGCTGAAAGGTTCCCATTAGTGGACTGGACAACTCTGAAGTACACGGCACTGTTTTCTCGCCAGCTGCAGGGGAGAGAAGTTGGCCTCTCAGCAGTAGAGAGCTCAAGAAAGTCTCCATCTGAGGATGGGCACAGGGACATCCTCTCGGGTTAGGACAAGTGCCCTCCCAGGCAGGAAGGCCTCTGGGGAGCAGAGGCTGCCGCTAGCAAATCTCACACCACTTGTGCCTCTGTGCAGGGGAGGAGTCTGTGATAAAGCACTCTTGAATTTCCAGGCATTTAGACACCATCCTTCAAGTCCAACATACTTGGTAGCTCTTAATATGTCTTTAAAAGTGAGTCTGGATGCTAAGGCTGTGAATACACTCTGTTAAGGTGGGAGACTGCTGAGATGAAAAATAACTTTGGGTCTATAGTATAGGAAAGGGGTTTTTTGGGGGAGGTGTTTTTGTTTGTTTCATCAAAATCAACTAGGTAGATTGATTGATTGATTTTTGTCTTTCCGAGTTGTTCAATTTTATTTCATTCAAAGAGAAACTACTAGCCAAAGAAGTCAAACTGATGGCCTCACTTAAGTTTGTTCTAGATGCAACAGAAAAGAATGAAGGCAGTGGTTCTCAGTCGTCTTTTACCTTTACCTTGCCTTCCTCAACCTTCCTGTAATACGGTTCCTCATGTCGGGGTGACCCCCAACCATAACATTATTTTGGTGCCACTTCATAACTGTGATTTTGTTACTGTTAAGAATCATAATGTAAACATCTATGTTTTCTGATGGCCTTAGGTGACCCCTGTGAAAGGGTTCTCACCCCACAGGTTTAGACCAACTGAATTAAGGGAACAAGGAGATTTTCAGACTTGACATCTCTTTTGATATCTTCACTTAGATCTTTCAGTGCTAGGGAGAATTTCAGAATGAGTTTTTACTTCGTTTTACAATTCATTTAAACATTTAGAATATCTTTCAAATCGATTCGTTGACAAATCCCTACATTTCTTTAGCTAAGAGGAACTGCTAGGCCTTGGGTCCCACAGAGCCACTTCCCCCTTCTTTCTCAGCCCACCACCTGCCATCTTGCCAGTGCCTTGCTGTGACTTCTGGGCTGGCCCAGTGAAGCTTCCTACCCAAGCCTGTTCAGCACAACTTGAATTCCATCTTGCACTTTCTTACAGATCTTGACGAGTGTGCAACCAAGCAGCATAACTGTCAGTTCCTATGTGTTAACACCATCGGTGGCTTCACATGCAAATGCCCTCCTGGGTTTACCCAGCATCACACTGCCTGCATTGGTAAGTAGGAAGGAAAGCCCTGTATGGGACATAGATGTTCCGGTTCTGGTTAGAGGCTCTTTTCTAACCCCTCTGCTGCTGGATAACAGTACACCATGTTCAGCATAAGGGGGTGCACGTGTTGGTCCATGCACACACGATAGGAAGTTATTGACCCTATTTTGGACTTCTCTGGGTCAACCTTCTCCCTTCCTTTCAAGCGTTGGGGGTGCGTCACTCTCCTCTTTTCTCCCACTGCTTCTCCCAGATAACAACGAGTGCACGTCTGATATCAACCTGTGTGGGTCCAAGGGCGTTTGCCAGAACACTCCAGGAAGCTTCACCTGTGAATGCCAGCGGGGATTCTCACTCGATCAGAGTGGTGCCAGCTGTGAAGGTAGGTACAGCCCTCAGCTGGATCCAGCTAGAAGCACCTTGTAGAGATGGCATATGTGGCTGTCAACTTCTGTGAGTTACAGGAACTAATATCTCTTCTGGGTGTGCTGGCCTACATCTGTAATCTGAGCACTTGAGAGGCAGAGGCAGGAGGATTCCCACAAGTTGGAGGTCAGCCAAATATAAATAATAAGTAGGCAAACAAAGAGGCAAGAATGAAGGAGAAGAAAACATCTCTAAGCAAGGAAACCATTCAACTAAAGTCCAGGCTGTTTGCATGGGCCCCATGTCTCAGAAATGTACTTGCTTGTACCAATAACACACACCTCTTCTACGTAGATGAAGACTGTTTTGTTTAGGTTAACATTTAACTTAGTAGGAGTAACTCAGCCAAAGCGCCTCAATGTCTGACATTTGGGGCCAGAGCCCTTAGATTCCCCGAACATGGACAGTACATGCAGGGAATAATTCTTCCACGAATGCATAATTCATATTCAAATTTTAATTCTTATGATTTTTACTTTCTCATTGATAGTCCTCAGTTTCTAATTCCAGTACCAATAAACACAGATAGTTTCCAGGGTTATTCCACAGCATTCTGTGACTTACGACATTTTTATCTGTAGACTTTCTGGGAAATCTCTGGATATTGGTGTAGATATTCTTGATGTTTTGATAGGATACACTTTTAGGAGAAGGGTTTACTTCTAGAATTGCCTTTGAGTGTCACAGGTTGAGGCTTCAGAGAGCCTGAGAGGCAGCTGCTGTGGGACTCACGGGATCCTCTGCTTCTTTTACAGATGTGGACGAGTGTGAGGGTAACCACCGCTGTCAACATGGCTGCCAGAACATCATCGGAGGCTATAGGTGCAGCTGCCCCCAGGGCTACCTCCAGCACTACCAATGGAACCAGTGTGTAGGCAAGTAGCTCCTCATCCTTAAAAGCAGCCTGGTTGCTGGCCCCTCACAGAGCCTGACTTCCTTCTGATGTAAAGTTACTGAGCCAACAACAGCCCCCTGAAAGTTTCTCTCTCCCACTTGAAACCAAAGGGAAGTGATAATCTAACAGCATGTGATAGAATAAGTGACTTTTGGACGTAATGGGGATGAGATGCCCTTAGACTCCTTGACACCATTATATCTTCCTCTTCTGCTGCACTGTTAGTCATCAGCACACACTGGGGAGCTCTCTATGATATCAAGTTCCTTGAAGATTTACTTTGGTTTCAGGAGGATCATGGCCAGATAAGAATAAGTCAATTAAGGTTCGGGGTTCCTGTTGCCCCCGAATCCCAAACAGGGCTCAGAAGGCTCAAGAAATAAAGTTATCTAGAGTGAGCACTGTCATGGACTGAAACGGTTCCGCCAGTATGGTGCTATACAGAGCCGATCTCTTGGACCAGCCTCACCTGTGTGCCCACTCTTAGCTTGTTGAAAGTTCACTTTCCTGGTGGTTGAGTTAGAGGTCAGGGGCCATTAACACCATTCCTTTCTAGAAGCAAATAGGAGATTTCAACTTTCAGCTGGATTAGGACCCATTTGGCCCTACCATAATCAAAAATGGTATCTATAACATACTTCATTCCTTATTTTAAATAGAGAAAAGAATGTAGACAACATTATCTTTGATTTTTCTAGTTTAGGATCCCTGTAACCTAAGGGACCTTGGATAGAGACTTGAGGTCTTTAGATTTAGAGAATCTACAAATAGGCAAAGCCAGGCTAATGGCTGGATGGAAGGTGAGGGAAAGAGAGTAGGATTTATATCCATAAATAACACTACACACACACACAAATGACACAAAGTATTTTAATTTATCAGCAAAACTTCTAGGCCTTCCACTTTTCCCACCTATTTACTAACTCAAATGCATAGCATGAACATAGAAGGGAGATTGTCTGGGGAAAGAAAGGGAATGGAGGCAGAGAAGAGGAGAGTACAGGAGGGGAAATATGGTCAAAGTACACAGCATACTTGGGTGACAACGTCTTAATTAGACTCATCACTATGAACAATGAATATAAACCAATGTATATTGGTGGGCTGGTGAATCAGCTCGGTGCATAGAGGCAGCTGCTGCTCATCTTCCAAGCTTGGAGAAGCCTCCTAATGCTCACAGGACGGTAGGAAGGTTTGCTTAAATGAGTGCAAACCCTGCTCCATGTTACTGCCTGAAATGAGTGCATGGAATCTCCCCAGCCACATAGGCTTTAGTCATGGCTCAGACACTGGAGCCACAGCTGGTTTGGATAGGCATTCAGAGAGAAAACAGACATGCTGGGAGGTATGACTTAGCCTACGACTGGGCACCTGCAGGCCCTTGCAGAGGTTTTGAAAAGGAAGTACAATTGGGGCAGATAAATGGGGTGGACACCCCTGTAGGATAGCAACCATCCTCAGACCTGCACGTTCAAGGCCCAAGAGGAGCTTCTGGGGCTGTGGGTCTCTGCTTTGGGGATATCCATCCTGAGGGCACTTGTGGTCCAAGCATACAGATAACTGTCCAGTCTCTTCCCACCACCTCTGAACTCCAAACTATAACTGTGGTTCTGCCTCCTATGGAGCAAAACATACTAGCACTGGCTTTTAGTGAGGAGAACTCGAGTCTGAGGCTCCTCGTAGCTCCATCCTGGGTATTTTGCTGGGAGCATCTAAACTCTTCTACAATATTTAGTCAGCATGGGAAGAGGCTGCCTGCCTTCCCTGCCTCTCTCCTGTACTCTCCAAACTGGCCACACTGCCTGCTTTCTTTTCTGAGAGCCTACTTACATACCTATAGGCCAGCTAGTCAGTCACCAGGAACATGACCTAAATTCCTCCTTAGAATTCTACGGCAAGTATCATACATGTAACGTTGTCTTGTTTTCTCTGCAGATGAAAACGAGTGCCTGAGTGCACATGTCTGTGGGGGAGCCTCCTGCCACAACACCCTGGGGAGTTACAAGTGCATGTGTCCCACCGGCTTCCAGTACGAACAGTTCAGCGGAGGCTGCCAAGACATCAATGAGTGTGGCTCATCCCAGGCCCCCTGCAGTTATGGTTGCTCTAATACTGAGGGTGGCTACCTGTGTGGCTGTCCGCCAGGATACTTCCGGATAGGCCAAGGGTAAGTATTATTCTTCCTGCCCTCAGATAATGACCCTGTAAATATATTACACACACACGTGTATGTGTATGTATATGTATAATCCCAGCACCATTTGAGAGGCAGAGGCAGGCAAATATATATGTGTGTCTGTGTATATACATATATATATATATATATATATATATATATATATATATATCCTACTAGAGAACTGCACTTTCTATAATCCTCAGGTTCATTCCAGTTAGCTTTGAAACAGTTTGAGAGGAGCGTCTGTAAAGGGGTATCCAGATTTCTAGAAACTTCTAGAACACCCAACAACATAGTGCAGCCACATGGTTCATATCTCACTGAACAACTTCTGTCTCATATCCTTCACATCTTGCTGAGAGCTAATTGGTTTCTCCAAGAATCCTCCTCTGGATCAGCTCATGCAGAGCTGGATGCACTCTACACAGCTGACGGCTCCCATGGAGCAGGCTGGGCTCTCTCCACTTAGGATGCTTTCTTTCCTGGCTCTCATCAGGTTATGGATAACTTGCTGGGTATTTCTTACCATTTTTAAGGCATCTTTTGTCCTTTGCTCTTGAATTTACATTAGAAATAATTTTTAAAAATCACATTAAATGTGAGTTAGAATAATCAACTGTATTTTCCAAGTAGAAAATTTTATGAATGATGTGAATATGAATATGTTTATGACAGTTGAGGCAGAGAAGGAACACTGTTTTTATCAATGGCTTAAATTTTTAATAAGTTTTTAAAGCCGAGTTCTTCCCTAATGACTTGAGTGTATATCTAATTTATGAATCTTTGTTCTTGTTTTTGTTTTTGAGACAGGGTTTTTCTGTGTAACAGAACCCTGGTTGTCCTGGATTCACTTTGTAGACCAGACTGGCCTTAAATTTACAGAGATCCACCTGCCTCTGCCTCTCAGGTGCTGGGGTTATAGGCATGTGTCACCACACTCAGCCTAGTTCATGAATATTAATTAATTAGAAGTCTCTCTTAATTAGAACTCTGTCTTTCTCTGTCTCTCTGTTTGTTTCTCTCTGCCCCTACCCATCATACACACACACAATCACATACACACTTATCCCAAATATGAACTCAGAGGTCCTGAAGTCTATGATACACCGACTTTCAGACACTTATTCCAGTCTGTATAAACTTCAAGGTAGAAGAATTCTATGTGGGAAGCTCTTGGAATGCCAGCAGTAGGACCCAAATTCCCAGATGTCTGTCTGGCTCTCAACTGACTCAGTACTTTTTTTTACAGTTTAATGCCAGAACCATTTTTCCCAGAAAAAAAAAAATTGTGACACTCCAAACTGGCTTCATGCCAGTGGGATTTTGTAGCCACATTTCTTATAAGTGGTGCTCCTGGGACAAGAAAATACTGGAGAAGAGTTCTGAGAAGGGAGCCAAGCCTGCAGATTTGGGCTTATTTCCTGGAGCCATCATACAGCATTTCCCGCCCCCCCCCCCATCATTTCCTTGTTTATTCATGTTCCATGCTGCTAGGTGAAGAGGGACACAAATGTGTGCACTTAGAAGACCCCAGGAACTAGAAAGAAGCTCTGAAGTACAATGAGACACAGGAGATAAGCTGTTCCTTGGTGTTGTATTTTGAATCCTATGGACAAACATAGGAAAGAGCTGTGGCAGACAAGTCAACTATCATAGAAAAGTCAACTATCATAGGTTTGGTGCACATTTTGTGGTAGAAATCCACCCTTTTATAATAGCTTTGGCCTCCCTGTGATGTCACTTGGGTGCACTTTACCACCCTACCCCACCCCCCAAAAAATAAGGGCTGTTTTAGGATAATCTCTAGGTTCCCAACCCGTTTAGAAAGGAAGCCTAACAAAAACAAATCAGATACTGTGTGGGGCTCACTCCATAGCTTGGCTCCAACAACTGCAAAGCAAAGAAACAAGGATTAGATCTCTCTAGGGCTTGGGTTTGTTTATCCGCCTTCAGATGAGTCAACTCCAATGGCCTTAGTGGTTTGAAATGACTTGAAGTTAAACTGTTTCCCACAGTTGGGCAAGCTCTGCTCTGACCCATGCTGTCTATAAGAATGTGTCGTACATCTTACAGCATGGACCCATATCAACCCACAGACACTGCGTGGACTTCCCTTTCTACCTCAGTAACATCAGCTAGAGTAAGCTGTCAAATAGAAGTGATTGCTGAGAACAGGGATTAGGGAGGGATGATGGCAGCATTGGAGTGAAGTGAGCCTTAAGGACCTGAGGAATCACATTTGAGCCAGCAGGGGGCAGAAGTGATGGAGAAGGCAATGGTTAGGCTATGGACACAGAACATAAAAAACAACATCAGGATATAAAAAAAGAGAAGACTGGGGTGGAGGGGTGGCAGGAACAGAGGTGGCAGCAGGAAGGTGGAAGACACGGGAGAAAGAAAGTCACCAAAACATACTATGCCCAACTATGCCATAATGCTAGCTGACATCCTATATGCTGATCTTAAAAATTAAAACATAAAAATCAAGGCCACAGCAGAGGAAGAAATATGTTGTCCAAGAAAGAGGTCCCAGATATGGCCCACCTGCCCACTCACTGCTGACTCCTAGAGGGACAGCTGGTGGGGGGACCTTCCGTACTCCCAGGTTCATAAAAGAGATTCATAAAAAAGATTCATAAAAGAGAGGACCTATTAAGTCACATGATCTCACTCATCCTTGGTCTTCAGTTTTCAGTATGTCTGTCCCCTCCCTGCATGAGCACTGCAGATGTTTGGCTGGGAGATGAAGGGGCAAAGAAGTATGCAAAGCGGTATGTTGAGAGAAAGAACTGTACTCCAGGCACTGGGTATCAGGAGCTAAACACCTGGGCACTGGTGTGACTGTTAGAAGCAGATGACTGTCCAGTGGGCAGTCTGTTATCAGTAGGGAGGCTGAACATCAGAGCTGCTGGATCTGACCGAAGCTGCCTTGTGCTCCTTTCTGTGGTAGGCATTGTGTTTCTGGAATGGGCATGGGCCGAGGCGGCCCAGAGCCACCTGCCAGCAGCGAGATGGACGACAACTCACTGTCCCCAGAGGCCTGCTACGAGTGTAAGATCAACGGCTACCCAAAACGAGGCCGGAAACGAAGAAGCACGAATGAAACGGATACCTCCGACATCCAGGTATATCAGGGTCTCCTTGTCTGCAGATACCTAAGGGCCCTGAGGCTTCTATGCTTTCTTCCAAGGACACCTCCAAGAGTGAACAGTCTCCCCAGACAGAAAGCCCAGTCATTCTCCTGGCTCTAGCAGTATTGTACAAGAGGCCATGGAGTTTGGGGTTTGTTTTATTATATTTATTTATTTTGGCTGCCTCTTGAGAGCGGCAGTTTAACAGGTTTCATGCTCTTGCTCATTTCCTCCGTCTCACCAAGAAGAAAGTCAAACGCCTACCCGGTGTCTGCAGACAGGACAAGGTCTGCAGTCAAGGATAGCAAGTGGGCAGAATGGCATGCATTTGTGGTGCTCCCCACGCGGAGGCCAAGGTGTAGAAAGAGCTCCTTCCAGGGAATGAGCCATAAGGCTTGGGGGAGGGAGGAGGACTAGATTGACAGGGACATAGGATGCTATGTAAAGTCAGGAATGCATTCATTCACCCAGATCTCTGGCTCCAGGCTGGGAGCATCTAGTCCACGAGGTCCCAGAGAGGCAAGCAGAAAGCTCAGTGAAACGTTAGCAGCTCACCACAGCCGGGAAGTATGTCCATAGGTGTGTCCTTTAGAAGAGTTGGTTTCCTGTCAGTGAACAAACTTGAAATAGCTGTGTTCTGAGTCTGAGCATTCGTCCTACAACCCACCTGCTGTGGTTTGGGAAAAGAAAACAAACCTATGAAGCAAGCTTTAAAAAAAAAAAATCACTGTGTCTGAGTCACCTGGTAGGCTTGTTAGAATGATGTGCTGGGAAAAGCCCCAGGAATTCTAATCCCAGGGGTCTGGGAGGTGACAGGAATTTGCATGTCTAATGGTTTCCAGCCATGCCAGGCTGCTGGTTCGGGGACCACACTTTGAGACCCACTGAGAGACTCTCCCCCAGTACAACCTGGCTTCCTGCCATCTATTTATATTTTTGAGAATACATCTGTGGCTTAGGCAAAGTGCCTACTAGAGTGTGTCTTTTCAACTTAACATACTGCATGAACTGAAAACTGTGTTGGGCTTGAGACTTGAGTGGCCTTTTCTTTAGCATGAGAACTAAAGGACATACTTAGTGGGATTTAACCCATTTCCATGTGTCTTTCTAGGACGGGTCTGAGATGGAAGCCAACGTGAGCCTCGCCAGCTGGGATGTGGAGAAGCCGGCTAGCTTTGCTTTCAATATTTCCCATGTCAATAACAAGGTCCGAATCCTAGAGCTCCTGCCGGCCCTCACAACTCTGATGAACCACAACAGATACTTGATTGAATCTGGAAATGAAGATGGCTTCTTTAAAATCAACCAGAAAGAAGGGGTCAGCTACCTCCACTTCACGAAGAAGAAGCCGGTGGCTGGGACCTACTCCTTACAAATCAGCAGCACCCCACTTTATAAAAAGAAAGAACTTAACCAGTTAGAAGACAGATATGACAAAGACTACCTCAGTGGTGAACTGGGCGATAACCTGAAGATGAAAATTCAGATCTTGCTGCATTAATTCACCATCCAGAGACCAAATAATTAAATGAAAAAGCAACTTTAGGCAGGTAGAATTATATTTTCCCCAAGCCAGAACCTTCACATCATGGTACAATCGTTCACCGAGTCGATCTGTATAAATGAGCACCACTCTTGAATGGCAACATCCAGGTACAGTGATGATCCTAGTTCAACCAACCACTTTCTCAGGCTTCTCGTGAGTAGCTCAGCTACCCTGTCATGCGTATTGATTCCTGAAAACTGGGACATGAATATCCGCTGAGGTTGGCCATTCACGCCGATGGGCTATCTTTCCAGCCTCCGCACAGAAACATGCTTCCATCTGATGGACTGTTCTGCGTTGGTCTTCAGATCTTGAAACTTTGCTTCTCCGAGTGCAAGCAGTAGGTTTATGTTGTCTGTTTGGTGCTAGTAAATTCTCAAAATAGATTTATTGATGCACTGTAATAAAGACACAAGTTAGGAACCAAATTGCCAAGTACTCAGTTCAAATACTTCATTTCAATCAACCAAAGTTAGTTCAGTAGCTTATCTCACTTATGAGTATGGTGCAGTACATGTAAATTAAGTGTGTGTACACTGTAACGTGCTATTTTTATCATTGAAACATTTATAAACTACAATAATAAAGCCCTTAATGTGAGGGTTTGTAATGGTGCTTATTAAGACCAAAGACTTGTTAAACATCTACACCAAATGGTAGTGGATTCTCTGAGACTGGCCCACTTGTGCACTGAGGTTGGGGAGGACAAGGAAACAGCCTCAGCCACCAGAGGATCACCACCGCATCCTCCATCACACAGCATGTGCAATACGCCAAAATCACTCTCAGTCATTCCTGTCAACAAGGGGTTAATGTCATGATGTCACAATAAAGTGATCCTCCCCTCCCTCCCCATTTTAGTTTACACCTTGGTTTTGTGTTCTTGTGTGGATTGAGGCTGGAGGGGCCTTTCTGGAGGTGAAATAAAGTCTCCTGGGTTTAAAGTATCCTTGGTTTGTTATCTGTGGCTTCTGTGTATGTGTAATGTAAGCACTAGGAGAAGAAATCGCATCTTCAGTTAGTCCCTTAATGGTGATTACCGATTGCTGATGCTTGGTTGGTTATCTGACTTTCCTAGGAAAACACTTAGATTACAGCATCATTTCTAAAATGTGACCTAGTTAGTCCTGGGGATTTTAAACTCCCAGATTTAAGAACTCGCAGATATAAAATCCAGTCATTCTCTTCTAGTGGCTGAACTTCATGCTCCTTCTCCTCTCAAGTACACAGCATTGGCAAGGTGTTCCATCCTTTCCCCTGAACATCTGTTGCTGGTCAGTGCTAGACTAATTACAGAGAGCTGATTGAATTGAATCCAACTGAATGTTGCATCTCTTGGTTTTCAAATGTCCTAACTTGAAAAATGGTGGTTTATTTTAAATGCAACATTCAATATTTAACTGTTAAGCTCATTTAGTTAATAGAAGAAAAAGAACAACTTAACTTCCCCAGGCCAGCAAAATTGTGGTAGTGAAAATAAGATGAATTAATTTTGTTACATGAAGGGAGGTCAAGAGTGGAATTTTCCAAGACATGGGAAAGTCCTCTCAAACTCATGGGAGCTGTATGCTAAAGCCTTGGAGTAGGCTATGAGCTATGCTTTCCCAGAAGACACAACTAGTGTCAAGTGCTGAAAGGCTCAGTTTAACACATACCTCCTTAATGAGAAGGCTACCTATGGTGAGGATGGGCTTCCTTGCAGAGTGCTGAGTTCAGCTAGGTTAGACAGGGGCACCGGTATCCATTTAATGCCTGTGGATATCCTAGAGTCTCTTGTTTTTGTTTGTTGGTTGGTTTGTCTGGGTTTTGATTTCTGGGTTGTTTTTTAATCTCTGGTTTTGCCAGCCAGAAGAATGTTGGCCATAGTTGTTGCTCAGCAGAGATGAGGCAAGGATGAGTGGAATTGGTGCCTTAAGCTGGAGGTTAAAATACAACCCAGAATCTCCTTTTAATACTGCTCCTATCACCCAGTGATGGAAGTGTAAGAAACGTGCTAGGGAAGGATTGATCACATCTGGCAAACTATGGATTTCATAAGGAAAACGCCTTTGATAATATAACCAGAACAATAGTTCATTCAATAATAGATTTTCTTTATGACAAACAACAGAAGAAAATGGAGTTGGCACGTGGTAGACCACTTTGATATTTCTAATAGTCTAAATCTGGATTTTATTTATCCCAGAGCCAGCAGTGTTGAACAGCATATTTTCCAAGTTTCTGACGGTAACACAACGTTTGTCTCATTGTTCCACTTGTAAATATTCTCTTGTAAAACCCCTTCCTCTCCCAGGCTTTCAACCTGCACCTTTCAATTGTCTTATACCTTTCCATTTTACTTTTGATAGTCAAAGAGTTTGCACTCTAAACCATGCAGAAGCTTGAAAATACCCCATCTCCCCCACAGCCCGTTTCATTTGCCAATAATTATTCTGTAAGTAGCATTCAAGTGAACTCAGCTGCCCTTGTGAAGTGTTTAAACTTGCATAAACAGCTACATTTTTGTTGTGCAACAAATTGTACTTAGCCAAAATTGCTTTGGATGCTGCCATTACAAATACTGTTTCACTTCAGAAATCATGCTTGTAAATGAGATGGGCCAAAAAAAAAAAAAAAAAAAAAGGGACAATTGGGTTGATAATATAAATATGTCCATACCTATAAACAGCTGGGATTTTCAAATAACAGGTCAGCTTTGTCCACAACCATGGACTTTATTCCAACTTCAACTGCAGTTTTTAGATACATATTAGAAACATGGTTATTCACTGGCTTAAGGACATTGTTTTTAAAGGGTAGGAGATCAATACCACTAGAAAGATTGACTTTCAGACACACATCCTCGTAGGCATGTTGTTTGGGACATTTGACACCTCAGGACCTGGCAACACTGCAAAATCTGTTATTTCAACTATTTGCTAATGAATCCAATTTCATTTTCTTTAAAAAAGAAGTCATGCCATCCTTTTATAGCGTTTGCACCCTCAACCTTTGCACATGCATGGAAGGGCCACTTGATTGTTGGCAAGTGGAAGGTGTATCCTCTCTGCCAGTTGAATCCAGTGCTAGCAGGTAAGTTGTGATTCATGCTGGCTCATTAGCCATTATTATTTTAGACCCCTGTGACTATTCATATTTCAAAAAAGTATTCAGCACCCTGGATTCTTCTTGGACCCCTGGGATTGGTTACAGTGTCAGCTAGAAGTCACCAAGGCTTCTCAGTATTTCTCCAATGCAGACAAGAACTCGGGTTCAAGGTTAAGTACTGCAGAGGCGAGGCATTTGGCAGGGGAGTCCTCAGTCAGCACTTCCTGCCTGACTTCCATCCCCACCTGACCTACTCCCTGCAGCTGTGCTGGGACTTGCAGAGCTATGAAGAGATCCGGTTCCTCTTCACCCTAAAATACTCGCTTGGGGAGAATTAAGTTGAACCTAAATGATGAAACTTTGGGGGCCTGGAAATGGAGATATTTGAAAACATCCACTCTCCCAGACACTGACAGAAAGGGGTCACAGACTTGTGGAGTTGTGTCTACATGGTGAGCTGGACCCTGGAAAAGAAAGCCAAAGCTGTCAGAAAGGATTAATGGGATCTTAATTTGTCAGAACTGGGTGTTTTCCTAACCACACAAACCCAGCATTGAGGGGCTTTTCTATACCTTGCTGTTTTCCACCACACTGAGACCATCCTTTTTGGGTGTGTTCTGTGCTTCTCTCGGGTGGTCCCAAGATCAGGCCTCAGGGCTGCAGACACCAACAGGGGACAGGCCCCTTTCTGGCCTGTTGCTTCCTGTGTTCTTGTGGGCTGACTGCTCCAGGGTCATTTGCAGGCATCATGAATTCCTAGATGAAGCCAAAGTCTGTGCTACAACATCCCAGGAAACAATGTCTCCAGGTTCTGTCTGTTGTCCACCCACACAGACACACAGACACACAGACCTCACACCTACTGGAAGAAACAGGAAGCCCTGCCCACCATTCTCAATGCTCTCCATTGATCATTAACAAGACTTTCTCCCCAGAGACCATGATTTTTTGACCTACAAAGAAAGTACATGAGAGTTATTTGACCTTCTGAGGGGCTGGGAGCGACTCCTTTGTGTTTCTGAGTCTGGTAACTAGTGGTAACTGCATCACCCTCTCTATATTATCTGCCATATTTATTACCCCCTATACATATTTTTTCCTTAATTTAAGCCATGTAATCTATGCTTCTCTGATTCCCATCTCTGCTTGGATATTTACTGGTACACAAGTCTGAGGGTCTTGCCAAAGGTCTCTGACCACACAGAGGTTGAGATGAGACTCAAACACCCTTCTTTATCTTCAACAGCGCAGCATGTACCCAATCACTGCTGGAGACAAAGGGTGAATGACTAAAGCAAGGTATGTTGGTGCAATGTAGAAATCTGTCAAGGTAGAAAGTACACATAACACTTGAGACCTAAAGAGTCTGTGTTATAAATCTCAGTTTCACAGCCCTCGGAGACAACATGCAAGAGACCATGGCACATTCACCTTGCACATCGGTAATCACCAAATCACAAACCCATTCTTCCCTATCTCCCCCACATAATACTGTGGTGATCTGCACAGAAAGCTGTGAATTTGTTTGTAAAATTAGATCCTGTCAGTTCCTGCTAAAATTATAACCAAAATGTCCTTTAGAATATTATTGCCTCTGTAAGCATAGGACGAAATTGCGATATAAGACTAATATTGAACATTGATATTGAAACACTAAGACATGGCCTTAATCTAGGGGTTTATAGATAACAAATGAAAAGTGTTTTAAATATTTCCACATCATTGATCTGTAGCAGAAACTAAGTAGATAGTCACCAACTCTGCTTCTTTCTTCAGAACCCACAGAAAGACCAGAGGTCAACAAAAGGTTTGGGGCTATGTGCCAAGACACTTACCAAGAGGATCTTAGAGGAAATGACATATACTCTTTCCATGTCTGTCTGAAAACAATGAATAAAAACATGCAGTCCTTCCCACAAGAAATCAAGTTCATTGCCTTAAGCCTCTGAAAGTCTGGGAATTTGATACAAATGTTATCTGGAAACATTTTGATACATATTGTTGATTATTCTAATAAAGGCATACACACATCTCTACCGTTTTACCAGGAAGAATCCACACACTAATGGATTTCTACCTTGGCTGCACATAAGAACCACCATGGCTCTGTTGGATCTAGGTTGTATCCCTAACCCACCAATTCAGAATCTGGGTCTGTAGTCCAGCCAGGACCAGTCTTAGGAGTTTTCTAGGTGACTTAAGTGTGCAGCCCTGACTGTAAACCACTACTCTGAAGACTCAGAGCCTTAATGAGAATCTGGCAGTCAAGGGAATACTGTTCTAGGTAACTCATATGCCCCCCTTTTCCACTACCACTGTAATCTATGGGACTTCATGCTATCACATAGTAAAATGTGACATCTCCTGTCCTGTAACTTCACTGGACTTAGCTGACAACTCGCAGGCAGCAGTGAGTTTTTTGTAGACATTGCTGGGTACTTGTCTGGACTCTAACCAACTCCAAGCTTCCTCTCATACTTGCCACTGTGAGAAAGTTTTGTCTCCATACTGGTTTATTTGCATGAAGCCAACGTCTTCAACATGAAGTCTGTCCATAGCAAAAATGTCAAAGAAACCTTCTAAAATATGAACCTTAGAAATACCATGCAGCTTCTTCGAAGTGGGCAGTTCTCTAGAGAGAGAACAAATGCTTTCTTTCTCAGCCACCAGCTTCTACTAAGAGTGTACAAGTTGCATGATGGGGCACAGGCCAGGCTACCACCCATCCTGGCCCCAGTGGTTCCATTTTGAAATGTATAAATTACAGAATGGTTTGGCAATGCATTCTATTATAAAATGTAAACTTTAATATGCCTCCCAGGAAGTTTTCTGATTCAGCAAACCACATATAAAAATACAAAGCAAATCAAGAAGTACAGAAAAGGAGGCTGCCATTGCCAACTGAGAGCCGGGAAAGGAACGTTCGTGTATGCATTGAGCGAGAACACTCAATCATGTGGCTATAGATGACTAAAACGGCACAATACAGAAATACCCATCCCAAGAACCTTTAAATGCTATTACATGCATGAAATAACTCCCCAAAGAGAGTTCTATTTTCAATTTTATGTGTGTCCTTAACCAGCCAGTGATAAAGAGTAAATGTTTAATGAGTGCCTGCTTATAGGCACCAAATCCTGGAACATTCACAGCTCAATTTGTCTGTCTGTGTTCAAGACTCCTGGGACAGATTTTAATGGGCAAAGACAGCTCTGACATTAGGCCTGGGGGTCTGAATTTCTAACATCGACAACATGCCAGTGAACCTACAGCCAATCAGACCGTGACACAGAGCCTGCCATTTGCATACCTTAAATCCCAATTTGAAGTACCCTGAACCAGTGCTCTGGTGTGCCCTGCCCTGTCTTTAGACAGCACAGTTTTTGTTATGCTTCTTATCCAGCATCTCTCTAGAGTTCATGCTCAAAAACATCAGTTCTGCCTCGCAGCCTGCCTCCTCTCCCTGTTCCCAGTTCTCATATTGCAAAAAAAAAAAAAAAAAACAGGTTCGAAGGTGCAAAATGGCCAGGAGGTACTGGAATGCACGCTAACTGTATACAAGTTCTCTCTGAGATCTAGCTCTCCTTAAATGGCAGATACTCCTAGACCGGAGAGATGGATTTTAATTACTCTACTCTTCGTAATTGCCTGATTCCCTGGTGGCCGGCTTGTGCTTGTGTTTAGTGCGCAGACAGTCGTTTAAAATGAAGTCTACACACTTAAAACACTTTTTAAATTGAATCACATGGAAAGAATTTTTTATCAGGAGGATATTTATTCTCCATCTATCAGCAGAGTGCTCACAGCATCTTTATGCTTGCTTTTTCTCAGAGCCTTTATAGAAGAGGTGGAGATATAAGCAAAGGTCCTGTCAAAACTGTCAGTCTGAAGAGGAGCTGTGGGGGCCTCTCCAACCGTGGAGGACAGAGTCTGATTTCATTTAGATTAGTGGCATTATGTTGGCTGAAGTCAACACAGAATAACCCATCATTCATTCCTTCTTCACTCTTATTCTCTGGATATGTGTTCTCCTTAAAAATGCCTTGAAATGATACCTCAGACTCCAGCATACCAAGATGATGAGATGGTTGATCCTCATCAACTTGATCTTTTTATTCTGGGCAGGAGGGCTCAGCAACATCTTCCAACTTAGAGATTTCATCATCCAATTCATGTCTGCAGCTCGTTTATAAAAATATAAAACAAGGTCATCTCTAGCATGTGCTCCTCCAAGAACTCAGTCATCAACTCCCCACGCCCCCCCCCCCCCGGCCTGGCTTCCATCCATTTGTTACAAACCACAAAGGCACTTTCATCCAAGTAGATACACCACACCCTTTTACTCACCCACTGGGAAGAAGCCATACACAAAAATGCTCTCTAAAGGTGTTGATCTGTGGGAAGGCAAAGGAAGCATTAGATGAGCAGAAGGTCATAGGTGACAGAGAACAAAGGAAGCTGTGTGACTGGATGGGTGGGCTGCAGTAGGGAGATGTCACGCTGCTTGTCTTCTCAGTAAATAGGTACTGAGGTCCTGTCTGATTTGTGCCAGGATCTCTGGTATCTACAGAAGGTGGACAACATTGAATGACTATTCAAAGCACATGCAGTCCAGTAGTAAGAGTGAGGTGGGAAACTACCATATAGAAACATGCATTACGTGGATGACACAAAGAAAAGATATTTGGCCTCTACAATACTGTGAACACTTCAGAAGCACCATATTTACTCCTCACACCCAACCTGCAGAGTTGAGCTCTCTTGATCATTCTCTATCAGTGGAGAATCTGAACCTGGGCGGGTTGAGCAACCTTTCCATCATATAGCAAACAGTGGTCAGATATCATACTCGGTCTCATTTATCTGTTTTGGTCAGAGGGAAAAAAAAAATCTCAGCAGTTTAATGCAATGGAAGTTGTTTCTTGCCCCAAGTCTTATGCAGCTATTCCTGGCTGGCAGACTTATTTGGGGAGATAATTCTCTAAGTGGTGACCAAGGAATCAGGATGAAAACATTTATTCGACCTTGTGTTTTCAAATCTCGGAAACATGTATGTATTATTACATCTCAAAGTTCTTGAACGTAAACTCCCTGGGTGTGGCATCCAAGACCATGAAGAGGAGAGGCAGAGAGGGGTTATCTCGTGGCACCTGAGATGCTATAACAATCTCTAGTCAGAAGTGATAGATTGTCACAGGGAACTGGGTCTCAGAAACAACTTGTCCTATAGGAGGGCAGCAGATATCCTAGCTTGCCTGGCCATAGGCTCTAGGTCAAGCCAACCTCGGTGCTTCTAAATCACTTTAGAGGCAGAGCTAAACTGTGTGGTGCTAAAATAAGAGCAGAAAGCATTTGTAAGGAATGGGAGATCATAAGCTTAAAGCAGAAAGAAGATCTTGAGTGGGGTGCTGAAAGGGGCTGTACATGTGCGTATGTGTGTGTACGTGTGGTCAGGAGAGCGGAGTGAGCCAAAGTGATGTGTCTTACAGCAGAAGTTCCTGGGGAGGATCAAATTGGGGGAAACAGGGCTTAGTAAATGTTTTTCGGCTGACACACACTCCATAGACTTTCTAGGAATTTTTCCAAATGTCGACTGACAGAGGCCGTTTATGTTAAGCCACTTGTATCTTTCCAGACCTGGCTTTTCAGGTTGCATTTTGCCCTGTGGCACCCTGGACGCAGTGACGACAGAGAAAAGATGAATTGGGAGTGCTTGACTGGAGTGAACTTACAAAAATGTGTCGAGTGGTGACCAACTGGGGCTTGCCAGCTTCAGTCTGTCTCCAAGTGTGCTTTTCATCACCCAGATGAGCCACAAATCCTTCAAGTTGTGTGATGTGTCTTTCCCACAAAAGACGTCTTAAAATGATATGACGTTACATAGTAACCTGTGAAAGGCCTTTCCCGTGAGAGATGCTGGGGAATCCTTCCTAGGGCATGGCAGCCCATCTAGGCTTTTACATGAAGAAGATACCATAATGGCGAGGACAGAGTGGTCTTTGGCCAGCTGGCAGGTTGAGCGTGGAAAGGGAATAGGGTAATGGGTGGAGTTAGCATGACTCGAGCAGTAATTTGGCTACCTGGGTTGGTTTTGGAACATTTGGAATGTTAAACTATATGAAGTTGACAGGCTTATGTCTGAAATGAGAAGCCACCGAGATGATAGGTCAGTCGGGGGAGGTCCTGACTCCTCTCTCGTCGTTGTTTATAAATAATCTCTCATTGGCCATGTCATAACATGGCCACTGCATGGTAAGGCATATGGGCAGAATTACATTCACCTCAATCCCATGCTGAAAGGAATAATCCTATGAAGAAAGGATCTATGCAATGTAGTGGTTTGGGAAGTAGAAGAAAAGGACACACTGAATAAGAAAACATTTCCCATTTGTCATCTGGTGTCCCAGGGAAAGTCACCTCTTTCTGGGACCCGAGTTTCCTACATCTACCCAGTTCCCTAAGTGTAAACATTGTGAAGGTAGAGGTATAGGAAAGCCTATTGAAGGTTAGATGTGACAAGGCACTGCATAGATCTTGCTGATAGCAAAGGAAAATGGTCCCCATGAACACAGTAGACACTTTGTTATTGTGGTTTACAAGCCCTGGTTTCTGTATCTTACGGAGGACTTGTCTATGCCTCACAGACACCTCTCACTCTCCCTACCTCTGACCTTTGCCTCATCTCCCTGCATGTGGCCTTTTCCTGTTGCCTACTTCAGTTTTAACAAGCATTAAAGAGTTTGTATTCCATTGTGTTCCCCCTTTGCTCCCATCAAGGCAAAAGCACATCTTATGATCACTCAGTTTCCCATAAGCAGAGGAAACAGATATGTCTGTCATCAGTTCCAGAGAAGCTCTGTTTTAGTGCCACAGGCCCTGTGGCAGGGAATAAAAAAGATCTATGGCTGGGCGTGGTGGCGCATGCCTTTAATCCTAGCACTTGGGAGGCAGAGGCAGGCGGATTTCTGAGTTGGAGACCAGCCTGGTCTACAGAGTGAGTTCCAGGACAGCCAGGGCTACACAAGAAACCCTGTCTTGAAAAACAAAACTATAAAAACACAAACAAAAAAGAAAAGGAAAAAAAAAAGAAAGAAAAAGAAAAGATCTGTGCCTCGGCTGGACTTGGTGAGAGCTGCTGGCTTTCAACACTGCCCTGGGCTACCATCCAAACCTGCCACCCCCACCCCGGGAACCTTGTCTGGAGACAACTCATTCTCCTAGCTCTCAGACAACATGAAAATCCACATTCAAGATGGCTTCAGCACTTAGCCTTCCATTCCTGTAGGGGACAGATGGCTCTCCAGAAAGATAAGGAGCTCCAGGCTGCAAATCACTGTTGGTTCCAACCCAACCTGACTTAAACAATTAATGTGAACCCCCACTTTAAAAGAAATGGCCTAGAATCCTATGTTTGAAAGTTCTAAAAGTCCTCTGGCTGTTTCTCCATCCACAGGAAGGTCTTTACTGCCCACCAGGCAAAAACTGCAGCCTCCTGGCCCCAGGGAGGAGATGAGGTGAGGTTTAAGGCGGGTGGGGCAAGTTCTGTTCCCCTTTTCTTAGCCACAGCCTATTATGGAGGTTTGGATTTAGTGCGCAAACCAGGGGGTCTCAGGAGAAGAGCCCAACAAATTGGGTCAGACTTCTGTGGGTGGAAGATTCCAAGGAGGATCCGGGTGTGTGTCAGCTAAATGATTCCATTCTCTTCTCTGACTTCTAAGGCCCGCCCTCTCCTTAGGGAGCTCTAACTGCCAAGAAGTACTGTTCTGTGCTCTTGGCTGCTAAGGCACGTGTGCTCAATAATAAGGAGCCGTCTTTTATAGAGTCTTAAAATGGGCCAGGCAGCCCGCTAATCACTTCACAAATGTAAGTGATTCACTAGCCGGGGGCACAAAATGCAGTCAAATTCTCTCAAATGTAAGCACAAAATACCTAAGCAACCCCATTTTGTCCATGTGAAAACCCTAAGACCCCAGCAAGGCTTCTTCAGTCCAACCAGCCAGTCCCAAAGAATATCACTGGACAGCATTAAACAGAAGAAGGGCTAGCTAGCTTCTTGACTGTTCTTTTTGGCAATAGTTGCCACTGGCATAGTAACACAGTGTCCCCTCTGACGGCACCCCACTCCCCTCCAGGGAACCCATGACTTGGCCCCAAAGGCAGCCTCTGCTTACTCGAGGAGCCAAAGTCCTTAAAGCAGCAGTGTGGACAAGGCCAAAGTCCTATGTGTATCAGAATGTGCACCTCTGGGTGATGCCTGTCCTCCATCCACAGGCTCACTTCACCTCAGAACCCCTCAGTTGTGAGATACTGAGTACCAGAGCCAGTCCTGATCTTCATAAACAGCCCGGCTCTGATCGACAGTCACTGGTCTATCCCCATCTACCCACCATATTGTTTTGTTTTGTTTCAGTACTAGAGATTGAGTGCAAGGCTTTAGGCAAGGTGGGCAAGCACTCTACTATTGAGCTATATGCCAAGGGCCCCTCCATGTTTTTTCTCATGAGCTCGGGTCAGACTGGCCTTAAACTCCTGTAACCCAGAAAGTTCATGAACTGGCAATCTCCTTGCCTCAGTCTTCCAAATAGCTAGATGACAGGACTGCGTCACTGGCCAGGTGCCCTTCACACTTTACGACATGGGCTGCATTGCATCAGCAGCAGAGAAGCACTCCTCTTCACATATACCACCAGGCCCATTCCCACCTCAGGACAGATGTCTGGGTTTCAATTCTTTGACCTTAGTATTTGTGATTTTTTTTCCTCTCACACTTTGTTTGCATGATTTACTTTATGTTGCCAATGAGGAAGGACACTGTAGAACTTTGAGGGGATGTGTTAAGGTCACACAGCTACAACACAGCAGACCCCCATGGGATTCGAACCCTCACCCTGGACACAATCTCCACAGTACTGCCTTGTCTTGCTCACATGTTCTTGCTTGGGCTGTCTTTCTGAGTTGAGAAGAAGGGAAGAGGCCTCTTAGGCATGTGTGTCAGCAGGAGCCTCTGTCTACCCCTAGGTTGCTTGTGGGTCCCTGGTTCAGCTCTTGGCTCTTTGGAAATAACTGCCTCTACAATGGGGCTGATGCCTTTTGAACAGAAACACATGGGAAGAAGACTTTTTCAAGTGTCTCTTTGAAGCACTTCAAGAGGTGAACTTGAGTTTTCCAGTTCCATCCCCAGTCACTCTTTTTTTGTCCCAATAAAAGCCAATCACAGTGAAACAGTATCAGCTCCAGGCAGACACACAGAAGGAAACTATTTGAACAAAGATCAGATTTGAGTTGTAATTGGGAGCCAAACAAGAGATGCAGAAATCAGAACTAAGATGATGGGTCCAGAACTACGGGAAGAAGTGACACAAAGAAAGACACAGTCTACAGTTAGTGGCACAAGGTGTTAAAAGGGGTGAGCAGCAAGCCACCATGCCAAAGGTAGGATCCAAAGCTGCCCACATGGCATATCCATAAAGAAACTTGCCATGGTGGCTGGCATACAGCAAGGGGAGAGCCTAAAGGTTGCTCACTTAGCATCCAGTCCCCTGGGAAGACAGTACTCATAATGCATCCTGGAGTTTCCTTGTGATTCAGATGGAGCATCTCTGTCCCTGACATCTGGCACTGCAGACTTGAATCTTTCACCATGACCACCATGCCCTGTGAACATCCAGATTCTTCCTCCAGTATCTCTGACTACATACGCCTATATCTGAATCATCTCTAGTGCCCAAGCTTCTTTCCAGTGAATTGTGTTTGACGGTCACTATGTCGACTCACATGTAAAACCCAACAAGCTCTGTTCTCTACCCTCTCTCTATTTGCAAGGATTGTAGTTACAAGAATTGTGCTCGTCGTAGTTGCATCGCTGTAAAAATATCTGAGAGAAAGTATCTTCAAAGAGGAAGGGTTTGTTTAGGCTCACTGACCCAGGAATTTTCACTGCTCCTGGGTTTCTGGGCCTGCGGGAAGGTAGTTAGTTCCTCATGGTAGTACAAAGTAAAAGAGAGCTGCCTATGTTATGTGGCAGGAAGCAATGAAGCAAGAGCGAGGGTCTGGGACAAGGCACATCTTCCAGAGCATGCCCTTGATGACCCTCTTCCTCTCCATGGGCACCAGTTTTTAGCTTCTATCACCTCCCAATATTGCTATCTAATTATGACTCCTTCAGCAGTCCACTGATGAGGGTTGAGACACCACCTTCATGAGCAGTTATTTTAAGAAATTCTAACCCATGCTTTCAGATCTCAGCCTTCCTTGGAGTAATAGGAGAAAAAAAAATGAATCTTAGTAAAAAGTACTAACTGACCCCAGTCTAGATTCCATCTCTCCACAGTCAGCCCGATCATCCGAACACCCGTGCCTCAAGCACCCATCACGATGCCCTTGAACATATGGCCCATCAGGGAACATTGCAGATTCAAACCAGGACAAGAAGAGCTGAGAGAGAGGCGTCATCTCTATGGTGTAAAGCTTTTGTGTCTATAACAATGTTTTCTATGAACAAGTGCTTGACTTTGGGCTTTTTCAAGGGGTGAAGTAATCTACAGCAGGTTACTAAGGCTAGGTCTTTGTCATCCTAAGGTCTGGCAACTAGGTATACCTGCTCACTTGTTAAGGAAATCTAGGTTTTGCCATTCGTCATTTGTGAAACCTAATGCCACCTTTGATAAATATTTTAAGACTTTCTACCTATGTTTTCCTGTCTCAGGATTCCTTGGGGTGATAGGAGAAAAATGCATCTTAGATAAAAGTACCAGTTGACTCTTAACCTGGATTCTGTCTTTCTAGAGTCAGCCCTATCACCATTACAGCTGTGCCTCAGTCACCCATCACAGCTGTACACTATGCAGTAAGTTGGCTCCTGTCTCTCTCCTGGAGATCTCTCCTGAAGCAGATCACATATCTTACTGGCAATATCTCATCTGTCCTTGGTGCCAGCACAAAGCACAGGTCTGCTCAGTACATACTCACCAAAGAGTAAACGAATGTAAGAATGAAATGGCCAATGAACTGGAATGCATCCAGGTTCCCTGCCTCGTTCATCTTTGAAAACAAGTCCATCTCCTCCAGAGAAGAGACACAGTGTGGGTGTCCTAGGGGATGTCATTAACAACTGTGACAGAGAGCATGGAGGACAGGTCTCTTCATGGGACATGACTTAAAGTAGAGGATCTCTGAAATCTCTTCTAACTCCTGGGGACACTGAGAATCAGTCACTAGGACAGGACCAGGAGTTCCGACTGGATGTCACACCTGAAAGTGTGTGATTGAAAGCAATACAGAATTATTAGAAGAGTGGTCTTTCCCACTGAAAATACAAGCTTTGATCTGGTAGGATTGCTCAGTGAGTAACGGTATTTGCTGTAAACTGAGTCTGGCTACCTGAGTGTGATCCCAGGAACCAAAGGTGGAAAAAGAGAGCTGACTCCTCAAAACTGCCCTCTAGCACGAATGTGTCTGTACACACGCATTTACTTAATAATGAAAAATAAAAGTCTTTGAAAAAGAGGAAAAAAATCAAACAATTGAATTTTTGCAGCTCAATTTTCTGAACCTAGAGTTAAACAGAAATAAGAATGAAACATTTAAAGGTGTGACAAAAAGTCTCAAACTTAAACTTCTTAATTCATTTAAAAAATTATTACTAAATTTTGGACAGCCTTAAGTAGAAGATCTGTTTTACAGCTGTTTGTCTCAAAGCAAGAGGCCATTACTTGTTGGAGGCACTCAGTTCTTATGCTTTGAATTGAAAAGTGTTCTAGGACCTCCAAGGGTCTACCCTCACATGGCGAAATCAGAAGCAAGTAACAATTTGTTAGAGTAGAAAAGCAGAAAAATAATTCATATATCTTATTTAAAACTATGTTTTATAAAAATCAAGCAAAACAAACAACAACAAAACTTCCCTGGAAGAAAGGGAAGAACTGACATCTCCAGGTAGAGAGAGTGTCGGCACATGCCTTCTCCATGGCGGAGATCTGGGAACCCCACTGAACAGACAGGTCACATTAATGGGGATCAGCCCCATTTTCCTGGCTCTAGGAGCTATAACCATCTGAACAGTTTCTTAGGTGAAACGTCTGCCTTTGCTCACTGCAACTTATTAGGAACAGAGCCTGATGCTCCCAGGATAATGTCTCCTCACAGGAGAGGATCTGTGTAAAAGAGAAAGCCATTACCTCAGGCCTCCCTCCACCTCCCACCTTTTCCCTGCCTTTCCTACATGCTGCAAGCTCTTAGAGCCACCAGCTTTTGATGAGAAATTCTCCCATTTGCAGGGAACTTAGCACCTGGCTTCCCTCCTGTCCCCTCCTGTCCCCTTCTGTTCCCTTCTGTTCTTCCTCCCTCATAGTAGTTCCACTTTCCTCCAAAGGGAAAGTGCTTTTGTCAAGGGTTCACAATACTTAGTGTGTTCTTTCAAAGCAGGGAAATGGAGACAGTAAAGAGAAGCCATGTGAGTTCCTAGCCCCAGCCATCCAGATGATCTTGCAATGCTGGGGCTTTACTGGTGCCTTCTTGCTCTGAGATGGCGCTGCTCTCTATGTTAATCCCTTGCTTATGCTTGACTGCTAACATGGATGCCTTCTTGTTCCCAGTGGAATTGGGGTGTAGAGAATGGGTACTCAAGTGTGCCAAAATCCTGAGGCAATGACACTAATCTAATTAGTAACTCCTCAGCTTCCCACTAATTCTGAACCCATTTAGTTGTCCCGATTTCTCATTTAGCTCAAAGTTAATTTATCTGTTAAAATGATGTAAGTGGTGACTCATACCTAATGAACTGAAGTGGGGACAGGGGCTGCCAGAGTGGAGAAGGTGGTAATATTCCTTGTGACAGGCTCCAAGCTAAGCAGACACGAACATGATAAACAAAGTATTGGTCATGGGTCAGAACTGAGACTCATCAGACAAAGAGCTCACCTAACATATGTGAATCCCTGGGGTCCATCTGGCAGCACTGTATAAGACAGGGTATGATGGCACAGACCTGCAATCCCAGCACTTGGGAAATAAAGACTGGAGGATCAGAGGTTACCCTCAGTTATACTTGGAGTTCAGAGCCAGCTTGGGCTACATCACAAGACCCTGTCGAAATAAATAGTACTGATAAAATAAAAATAAAGCACTGGTCAGCTGGTGTCTAGCCGTCTGTGTCGTTCTGGGCGTGGTAGTTAGTCTTGCTGGCCTTCACTCTTCTTTAGCGAGGTCAGTTTTAATGGAGCAGCAGGGTGAGAAAGGTTGTGTCTACCTGAGAATCTGCCCAAGGTGCCAATGCACCAAGAAGTCAGTCATTCTTGGAAGTTCTTTCAAGCTTTCTGTGGTTCCCAGAAAGACTTCAATGTATCGCTGTGTGGGATGCTGCAAGTGAAATTTGTGACACATTGGCGAGCTTCCCCAGGAGGGAATGCTGGTGAGGGATGTCCAATTGGAACAGAAATTGAACTTGTCTTAGCTAGAAAAGCTGCCAATAGTCTTGGTGTCTGGATATTGGCAGAAAGTTACCACATGACAGATGATCCTGGTTTTTCTCAAAGACTTGGCTGGTCTCAGGGGAGAAAGGTGCTCCACTCTGTCCAGGATCAGAACAAGGAGGGGCCGTTAGGTTTATTTTGTTTGTTTGTTTGTTTGTTTGTAATCACCAGAATTGAGGTGTCTCTGAGACAGCAAGATGGTTCTGACAGAGGCACCCTAGAACACCAAAGGTCCAAACAGGCACCTACCCAGGGAGGAAGGAGGAATCCAGATAGACAGACAAGATGTCAGGTTCTTAGGAAGATCACGTTTGAGTCTACTCTGGGTTAGACTCTGACTGGCTCATCCCAATAAGATTTTATTCAGGCTTTGGGAATCCATTTTATGACCCATTGGTGCCTTCTGAAGGTTGATTACAGGAATTATACCTTCTTTTGTTCATCCATTGGTCTGATAATAGTCATGGTTAACAAATTTGACTACCCATATAACAGTAAACTCAGAAGGGTTTTTTGTTTGCTTACAACACAGGAAAGGTGGACTCTGGTCTTAGAGCTAGACATATGAGAAGATCAACTCAGGGCTGTCTGAACATCTGATCACTAGACGATAGGCATGGGACAACTGGTGACTTATCAGGTTGACTCTTTGAACAGAACCATTCTTAAAGAGGGCAGAATCCAGCCAGCACACAAGGTCCATACAGCTGAAAGATCCCAGTTAACACAGATGCAAAGGAACTTCAGTGACAAAAATAACTGGGATAAAGCTAAGAATGAAACTCAGAGGTAGATCACTGGCCTACCACCTGTTCAAGGTACTGGTTTAATTCCCAGAATAATAAATGCCACCAGGGAGGACAAGGAGGAGGAGGAGGCTATAAGATGGCAGTACCATCAAAGAGCACAAAAAGGGCAGGATTACAATGGTGCACCTTGGTCCAATATAGTATTCAATTGGCAAGATGAAAAGGCCGCATTCAGTGTCAGCTCCAGCATCAGTGAGAATAAATAATTTCTGTGGATGTCTTAGTAATGGCCATTATACAACATCCGGAGATTATGGTAGTACAGTAGTCACTTACAGTGCTGGGGTGGTGGGTGGACAATGCTGGACACTAGATCCTGGCATCTAGCCAGTAAGAAATGATAGAATCTTGTTGGTTATGACTGTATTGGTAAGATTTCCCAGTGGTACTTGGGAATACAGTTCTGGACTCTGAATGCTTAGAGAAGGAGCGTCCTATGGCATCCCTGACTGGCACTCTGTGGGGAAAGGTAAGTCACACATTCAGGTTTAACTATGGGGAAAGACTCATAGGTCACTGCCAGGCTGCAATTCAGATAATTGTTAGACAAAGATGCTCTCCCGTTTCTGGGCATGTTTGCTACTGGGGTATGCTTTGCTGACAGGATAAACTTGCTGCTGGGCATGTTGGGGTCTGGACCGCTCTCTTGCTTGGACACTTTTTTCCCAACAATCCTCTTATCCCCCAGGACCTGCCCCACATCCCTACCACAGTTAGATATTTTTTATGACTCCAGTTCCATTTAATTTTTAGAAACTGAACGCTTATTTTGTTTATGACCTGCCATTTTCTCACAATTATAAAGACCAGACTCAAATATCTTGGTCCTCATTCCTTTCTCTAAGGATGGCTTTAACTGTCAAGATTTGAACTCAGACAAGCCCCTTTCGGTCCGACCAGCACCAGAGTAGCTAGGGCGCAGAGTCGGCTGACACCCGCCAGCTACCCACGACACCCGCCATGAGATTTTAAGACTTCTGGTGAGTGGAACACAGCATCTGCTCCAATCCAATTGCGTGGGACCTGAGACTGCATTAGTTAGGGAAGCAGAAAACCCGGCCTGAGTAGGGGCACAGGCCTCTTCCAGTCTGACCAGCACCTGGGTAGCTAGGGCGCAGAGTCAGCTGACACCCACCAGCTACTCACAACACTAGCCACGGGATCTTAAGACTTCAGGTGATCCAGCCACCCTCCCGGCCAGAGGACAGGTCTCCGCCCAGCCCGAGAGCCCTTTACCTCAGGATCAGCGGGAGCCATCTTGGTTCCGGGACTCCACCGAACATAGTCTGCACAGGTGAGAGTGTGCACCACACAACCTGACAGCTTCTGTGACCCGCCAAAGCAACAGAGCTTCTGGGAAAGGTGCTGTTTTGGGCCTTCATCTTCGGCCAGGAGGAGGTCCAAACACCAGATATCTGTGCACCTTCCTTGTAAGAGGAGAGCTTGCCTGCAGAGAGTGCTCTGACCACTGAAACTCAGAGGAGAGAGCCTGTCTCCCAGGTCTGCTGATAGAGGCTAACAGAATCACCAGAAGAACAATCTCTAAACAGAGACAACTATAACAACTAACTCCAGAGATTACCAGATGACGAAAGGTAAACGTAAGAATCTTACTAACAGAAACCAAGACCACTCACCATCATCAGAACCCAGCACTCCCACTTCGCCCAGTCCAGGGCACCCCAACACACCAGAAAGGCTAGACCCGGATCTAAAAGCATATCTCATGATGATGGTAGAGGACATCAAGAAGGACTTTAATAACACACTTAAAGAAATACAGGAGAACACTGCTAAACAGGTAGAAGACATTAAAGAGGAAGCACAAAAATCCCTTAAAGAATTGCAGGAGAGCACTGCTAAACAGGTAGAAGACATTAAAGAGGAAGCACAAAAATCCCTTAAAGAATTGCAGGAGAACACTGCTAAACAGGTAGAAGACATTAAAGGGGAAGCACAAAAATCCCTTAAAGAATTGCAGGAAAACCAGACCAAACAGGTGATGGAATTGAATAAAACCATACAAGACCTAAAAAGGGAAGTAGACACAATAAAGAAAACCCAAATTGAGGCAACGCTGGAGATAGAAACCCTAGGGAAGAAATCTGGAACCATAGATGCGAGCATCAGCAACAGAATACAAGAGATGGAAGAGAGAATCTCAGGTGCAGAAGACTTCTTAGAGAACATTGGCACAATAATCAAAGAAAATACAAAATCCAAAAAGATCCTAACTCAAAACATCCAGGAAATCAAGGATACAATGAGAAGACCAAACCTATGGATAATAGGAGTAGATGAGAATGAAGATTTTCAACTCAAAGGACCAGCAAACATCTTCAACAAAATTTTAGAAGAAAACTTCCCAAACCTAAAGAAAGAGATGCCCATGAACATACAAGAAGCCTACAGAACTCCAAATAGACTGGACCAGAAAAGAAATTCCTCCTGACACATAATAATCAGAACAACAAATGCACTAAATAAAGATAGAATACTAAAAGCAGTAAGGGAAAAAGGTCAAGTAACATATAAAGGCAAGCCTATCAGAATTACACCAGATTTTTCACAAGAGACTATGAAAGCCAGAAGGGCCTGGACAGATGTTATTCAGACACTAAGAGAACACAAATTCCAGCCCAGGCTACTATACCCAGCCAAACTCTCAATTAAAATAGATGGAGAAACCAAAGTATTCCACGACAAAACCAAATTCACACATTATCTTTCCACGAATCCAGCCCTTCAAAAAATAATAACAGAAAAAAACCAATACAAGGACGGAAACCACGTCCTAGAAAAAGCAAGAAGGTAATCCCTCAAGAAACCTAAAAGAAGACAGCCACAAGAACAGAATGCCAACTTAACAACAAAAATAAAAGGAAGCAACAATTACTTTTCCTTAATATCTCTTAATATCAATGGACTCAACTCCCCAATAAAAAGACATAGACTAACAGACTGGCTACACAGACAGGACCCAACATTTTGCTATTTACAGGAAACTCATCTCAGAGAAAAAGATAGACACTACCTCAAAATGAAAGGCTGGAAAACAATTTTCCAAGCAAATGGTAGGAAGAAACAAGCTGGAGTAGCCATCCTAATATCTAATAAAATCGACTTCCAACCCAAAGTCATCAAAAAAGACAAGGAAGGGCACTTCATACTCATCAAAGGTAAAAATCCTCCAAGAGGAACTATCAATTCTGAATATCTATGCTCCAAATACAAGGGCAGCCACTTTCATTAAAGGTACTTTAGTAAAGCTCAAAGCACACATTGCACCTCACACAATAATAGTGGGAGACTTCAACACACCACTTTCACCAATGGACAGATCATGGAAGCAGAAACTAAACAGGGACACAGTGAAACTAACAGAAGTTATGAAACAAATGGATCTGACAGATATCTACAGAACATTTTATCCTAAAACAAAAGGATATACCTTCTTCTCAGCACCTCATGGTACCTTCTCCAAAATTGACCACATAATAGGTCACAAAACAAGCCTCAACATATACAAAAATATTGAAATTGTCCCATGCATCCTATCAGATCACCATGGACTAAGGCTGATCTTCAATAACAAAATAAATAATAGAAAGCCAACACACACGTGGAAACTAAACAACACTCTTCTCAATGATACCTTGGTCAAGGAAGGAATAAAGAAAGAAATTAAGGACTTTTTAGAGTTCAATAAAAATGAAGCCACAACATACCCAAACTTATGGGACACAATGAAAGCATTTCTAAGAGGGAAACTCATAGCTCTGAGTGCCTCCAAAAAGAAACTAGAGAGAGCACACATTAGTAGCTTGACAACACACCTAAAAGCTCTAGAACAAAAAGAAGCAAATTCACCCAAGAGGAGTAGACGGCAGGAAATAATCAAACTCAGGGGTGAAATCAACCTAGTGGAAACAAGAAGAACTATTCAAAGAATCAACCAATCGAGGAGCTGATTCTTTGAGAAAATCAACAAGATAGATAAACCCTTAGCCAGACTCACTAGAGGGCACAGGGAAAGCATTCTAATTAACAAAATCAGAAATGAAAAGGGAGACATAACAACAGATCCTGAAGAAATCCAAAACACCATCAGATCCTTCTACAAAAGGCTATACTCAACAAAACTGGAAAACCTGGATGAAATGGACAAGTTTCTAGACAGATACCAGGTACCAAAGTTAAATCAAGATCAGGTTAATGATCTAAACAGTCCCATATCCCCTAAAGAAATAGAAGCAGTCATTAATAGTCTCCCAACCAAAAAAAAAAAAAAGCCCAGGACCAGATGGGTTTAGTGCAGAGTTCTGTCAGACCTTCAAAGAAGATCTAATCCCAGTTCTTCACAAACTATTCCACAAAATAGAAACAGAAGGTACTCTACCCAACTCATTCTATGAAGCCACAATTACTCTGATACCTAAATCACAAAAAGACCCAACAAAGATAGAGAACTTCAGATCAATTTCCCTTATGAATATCGATGCAAAAATCCTCAATAAAGTTCTCGCTAACCGAATCCAAGAACACATCAAAACAATCATCCATCCTGACCAAGTAGGTTTCATCCCAGGGATGCAAGGATGGTTCAGTATACGGAAATCCATCAACATAATCCAGTATATAAACAAACTCAAGGACAAAAACCACATGATCATCTCGTTAGATGCTGAGAAAGCCTTTGACAAAATCCAACACCCATTCATGATAAAAGTCTTGGAAAGATCAGGAATTAAAGGCCCATACCTAACCATGATAAAAGCAATCTACAGCAAACCAGTAGCCAACATCAAAGTAAATGGTGAGAAGCTGGAAGAAATCCCACTAAAATCAGGGACTAGACAAGACTGTCCACTCTCTCCCTGCCTATTCAACATTGTACTTGAAGTCTTAGCCAGAGCAATTAGACAACAAAAGGAGATCAAGGGGATACAAATTGGAAAAGATGAAGTCAAAATATCACTCTTTGCAAATGATATGATAGTATATATAAGTGACCCTAAAAATTCCACCAGAGAACTCCTAAGGCTGATAAACAGCTTCAATGAAGTAGCTGGATATAAAATTAACTCAAGCAAGTCAATGGCCTTTCTGTACACAAAGGATAAACAGGCTGAGAAAGAAATTAAGGAAACAACACCCTTCTCAATAGTCACAAACAATATAAAATACCTTGGCGTGACTCTAACTAAGGAAGGGAAAGATCTGTATGACAAGAACTTCAAGTCTCTGAAGAAAGAATTAAAGAAGATCTCAGAAGATGGAAAGTTCTCCCATGCTCATGAATTGGCAGGATCAACATTGTAAAAATGGCTATCTTGCCAAAAGCAATCTACAGATTCAATGCAATCCCCATCAATATTCCAACTCAATTCTTCAAGGAATTAGAAAGGGCAATCTGCAAATTCATCTGGAACAACAAAAAAACCTAGGATAGCAAAAACTCTTCTCAAGGATAAAAGAACCTCTGGTGGAATCACCATGCCTGACCAAAAGCTGTACTACAGAGCAATTGTGATAAAAACTGCATGGTAGTGGTATAACGACAGACAAGTAGACCAATGGAACAGAATTGAAGACCCTGAGATGAACCCACACACCTATGGTCACTTGATCTTTGACAAGGGAGTAAAAACCATCCAGTGGAAAAAAGACAGCGTTTTCAACAAATGGTGCTGGCACAACTGGCGGTTATCATGTAGAAGAATGCGAATTGATCCATTCCTATCTCCTTGTACTAAGGTCAAATCTAAGTGGATTAAGGAACTCCATATAAAACCAGAGACACTGAAACTTATAGAGGAGAAAGTAGGGAAAAGCCTCGAAGATATGGGTACAGGGGAAAATTTCCTGAATAGAACAGCAAAGGCTTGTGCTGTAAGATTGAGAATCGATAAATGGGACCTCATAAAGTTACAAAGCTTCTGCAAGGTAAAAGACACTGTCAATAAGACAAAAAGACCACCAACAGATTGGGAAAGGATCTTTACGTATCCTAAATCAGATAGGGGACTAATATCAAATATATATAAAGAACTCAAGAAGGTGGACTCCAGAAAATCAAATAACCCCATTAAAAAATGGGGCTCAGAACTGAACAAAGAATTCTCACCTGAGGAATACCAAATGGCAGAGAAGCACCTGAAAAAATGTTCAACATCCTTAATCATCAGGGAAATGCAACTCAAAACAACCCTGAGATTCCACCTCACACCAGTCAGAATGGCTAAGATCAAAAATTCAGGTGACAGCAGATGCTGGCGAGGATGTGGAGAAAGAGAAACACTCCTTCATTGTTGGTGGGATTGCAAGCTTGTGCAACCACTCTGGAAATCAGTTTGGCGGGTCCTCAGAAAATTGGACATAGTACTACTAGAGGATCCAGCAATACCTCTCCTAGGCATATATCCAGAAGATGTTCCAACCGGTAAGAAGGACACATGCTCCACTGTGTTCATAGCAGCCTTATTTATAATAGCCAGAAGCTGGAAAGAACCCAGATGCCCCTCAACAGAGGAATGGATACAGAAAATGTGGTACATTTACACAATGGAGTACTACTCAGCTATTAAAAGGAATGAATTTATGAAATTCCTAGGCAAATGGATGGACCTGCAGGGCATCATCTTGAGTGAGGTAACACAATCACAAAGAAACTCACGCTATATGTACTCACTGATAAGTGGATATTAGCCCAAAAACTTAGGATACCCAAGATATAAGAAAATTTGTTAAACACATGAAACTCAAGAAGAACGAAGACCAAAGTGTGGACACTGTGCCCCTTCTTAGAATTGGGAACAAAACACCCATGGAAAGAGTTACAGAGGTAAAGTTTGGAGCTGTGACAAAAGGATGGACCATCTAAAGACTGCCATATGCAGAGATCCATCCCATAATCAGCTTCCAAACGCTGACACCATGGCATACACTAGCAAGAGTTTGCTGAAAGGACCCAGATATAGCTGTCTCTTGTGAGACAATGCCGGGGCCTAGCAAACACAGAAGTGTATGCTCACAGTCAGCTATTGGATGGATCAGGATCACAGGGCCTCTAATGGAGGAGCTAGAGAAAGTACCCAAGGAGCTAAAGGGATCTGCAACCCTATAGGTGGAACAACATTATGAACTAACCAGTACCCCTGAGCTCTTGACTCTAGCTGCATATGTATCAAAAGATGGCCTAGTCGGCCATCACTGGAAAGAGAGGCCCATTGGACTTGCAAATTTTATATGCCCCAGTACAGGGGAACGCCAGGGCCAAAAAGTGGGAGTCGGTGGGTAGGGGAGTGGGGGGGAGTGTACTGGGGACTTTTTCGATAGCATTGGAAATGTAAATGAGGAAAATACCTAATTAAAAAAAAAGATTTGAACTCAATTGATACAAAATTTGATATTATGATATTTAAAGAGTCAGTGAGTATGTCAATGTGAGGTGACTCAGAGGTTAACAGGGCTGGAGTGTAAAGATTGGTTGAAACCTATGTGTCTCATTCTACGATTTTGAGATACGAGTAAAAAAAAAAACCTTCAGAGGGAGTTGGAATTCACAGAAGCTGTGCTAATTCTTTAGATATTCTAGGGCCCCAAGAATATAAATCTTAAGTTAGAGTTTTGGGAAGTCCTAACCCTTCTGCCTGTTCCCTAGCTCCCTCATTAACATCCGTGCTTGCAGCTCACCCAACAGCTTCTATCTACAAGGGAAGATGTCATGCAATGTGGTCACAGCTGACCTCATGTAGCCTGGGAGTATCACTGGGCTCTGAGGTGCCCCTGTGTTTTCGAATGCCTTAAGTTAGGCTGGTAGTTGGTGACCAACCTGAATCTTACCCCTTCTTCCAGGTTTCCCTTGCGGGCAGCGGAGCTAAGAACTGTGTCAGAAAAACATGGGTAAAGAGGTTGTAAATCACTGTTGACAATTTCCCTTTCGCATTTCAGCAAGCAGCCACCTGCATACACAGAATGTCCTCACTGTCATCGGAGAACAGAAAACGAAGGCATGCGGGCACTAGGGATTTCCTGCCCTCTTGTCCATTTCCAGCTTCACAGGACTCTGTAAATAAACTGTCTCCTGGTTGGTCATGAAATCTCAGCCTAGAAACAGTGATGTTTGTTTTCTAAGGAACGACTTTCCCCTGCAGATGTTGGTACCTTCACCACTGCATTCCGGGGGCTACAGGGCAAGGAGAGGGGAAATGAACACAGCCCATGGAAACTGTGAAAATGAAAACTGATCCTGTGTGGCTGCTGAGATCACACTGTCCTGGATAGGCACAAACGCAGTGAGGCGTGACTCCATTTCCATTTCTACTACTTGCTTCTCTTGTAAACTACAACCAGAGGCTTTTTTTTTTTTTTTTTTTTTTTTTTTTTTTTTGCACAACCAAATCTACTAACATTTACTTATGCTCAGATGTCAAGCATCTATGCTTTGTCTATTGACTCATTTTAAAAGATTAAAACTCAACATACCAAACCTGGCATGTTATTGCACACTATAATCCCAGAGCTTGGGTGGTAGAAAGAAAAAGATGAGGAGTCCGAGGTTATTTTTAGCTATATAGTGAGCTCTAGAACAACCTGTTCTGGGCCCGGAGACCCTAATTTTAGAGGCAAAAACAAACGGCAAACAAAAAAATCCTAAGCAAACAGAGTTAACACTCAGTATTTATATTGTTTTATCTGAGTTCACATTGCTCACTTCTAAACCTGGTAGCACGCTAACTTGCATTTTCTTCTCAAAAGTTCTCTTGTATGCACTGAGAACAAACAAGATTCCCTTTCCTCATACATTATCAACTGCTTAAAAATCATCTCTCATAGGACTTAACTCCTCTTGTCCTGAGTTCAGAGCTTTGCCCTCATGTCTGCAAGATTACTGTGTAGTGCCTACCAATGTGTTTGAGTACAGTGAGGGAATAGGTAGGATGAAGTAGATCTACTATGTACATTGAGGTAGGTAGCAATGGGTAAGAGATGCCTAGGATTCATTGTGAGCTGGTGTTTTAAGACTCAGAACACTGCCCAGGGCTGATGTCACACTTGTACAACAACTGAAGAGTCCCAGTAAAGCCAACACTGAAAGTACCTGGAGCCAGAATGACCATACCCAAGCAGTCACTGGGGAGGGACAGTCAATGGAATATAACTTGAACACATTTTAGAGAGAAAAGCTGCCAATAGTTTGTGTGTGTGTGTGTGTGTGTGTGTGTGTGTGTGTGTGTGTGTATTTGCAAAAGGTCACCATGAACAGACTGTCCTGGTGTTCCCTCTATAACAAAGACTTGGCTGCCCTCTGGGGAGAAAGATGTGCTAGTTGGTCCCGGTTCAGAAGATGAAGGTTTTGGTGGAGATCAGCAGACTTAAGGCTTCTGTGGGACATCAGGACGTGTCACGACATCCAGAGCTGGAGAGGACAGAAAGAGCCTGTGCTGTTCCAGTCAATCTCCTTTGCCTGCAGAAGCTGCATCCTGTCCTAGCCAGCATCTTCAGTTACTCTTGAAACAAGAGCAATAGAGCAGCATAAGTTCTGTAGTGGGCCCGGGGAGTCCCTGTTACTCAGGATGAAGAGGCAGGAGGATCACATCACTTGAGCCCAACCCTGGAGAACAAATGAGACTGTAAAATAAAAGTACGGGGTTAGTGGAGGAGTGTAGCCATCTATGGTGGACCCCACCCCATCATTCACTGTGCATGCACCATGTTCCTTGTCTTTACTTGTTTCTTTTCCTTCTTTGTTTGTTCATTTTGTTTTCTTGTTTTTCAAGACAAGGTTTCTCTGTGTATCCCTGGTTGTCCTGGAACTCTCTGTAGACCAGGCTGGCATTGAACTCAGAGATCCACCTGCCTCTGCCTCCGGAGCGTTGGGATTAAAGGTGGCACCACCACTGCCTGGCTGCCCTTACTTCTTTCTTAAGGAGAGAAGGGTGTGACTTTTCTCACGCTTCCTCCCTCCAGTCAGCGTGGGAAACAAAGCTTCCTCTCCAAGCTTTGCATTCCCCTGTCTCATAATTGGCTTCTGAGACTCCCCTGCTCTGTTCTTGAGTTCTGCTCCTGAGATCTGAGCTCGTGGTTCTTCTTCCTTTGTTTTCTTTCTCATTTTGTTCCTGAAGTACATTTTTCAGTAGCTTGAGGCAAGGACAGCCTTACTTTTCTAGAAAAGTGTCACACTTCCTGTCTAGTTAAACTTATTTAAGAGTTACCATCTACAGCCTCACACCCCACTGCTAAACAGTTTACATCCGCAGGGGGATGCGCTGTGCACCATGTGCTCGTAAACATTTTCCTTTCCTCAAAGTTTTCTAAGAAAATGGTAAAAGAACAATTTCAAAGCTCCTTGTTGAGCTGCCACCCCTGAAACATTCCTCTCTTGAGTCGAGTCAGTCTGAGATGCCCTTGGTGGTACTGTCCCAAAACTGGCTCCCTTGGCTGGGAAGGTAGGAGAGACTTCCCAGCAAGGGGATTTCAAGGCCTGGGAACTGAAAGTGAATGGAAAAGAAAATCAGAGCCAATGGGAGTGGGCAGACCAGCCAGAGCCCGTGGGAGTAGGCAGACCAGCCAGAGCCCGTGGGAGTGGGCAGAAGAGCCAGAGCCCGTGGGAGTGGGCAGACCAGCCAGAGCCCGTAGGAGTAGGCAGACCAGCCAGAGCCCGTGGGCGTGGGCAGAAGAGCCAGAGCCAGTGGGAGTGAGCAGAAGAGCCAGAGCCCGTGGGAGTGGGCAGACCAGCCAGAGCCCGTGGGAGTGGGCAGACCAGCCAGAGCCCGTGGGCGTGGGCAGACCAGCCAGAGCCAGTGGGCGTGGGCAGACCAGCCAGAGCCAGTGGGCGTGGGCAGACCAGCCAGAGCCCGTGGGAGTAGGCAGACCAGCCAGAGCCCGTGGGAGTGGGCAGAAGAGCCGTAGCCCATGGGAGTGGGCAGACCAGCCAGAGCCAAGGGGAGGTGAGAGAAACCTGAGGTGAAATATGAAGGGAAACGGAATATTCAGGGAAAAACGTCCTCCATTGCCTTCCTTATTGTTGATGATTGTGTTGCTACATTTATTTCTTCTTTTGGCAACCTAGAAGACCTCAAATAACATGCTTAGGGACTGGAGAAGGTATCCATGGGCTAAGAACACCTACTGTTTCTGCAAAAGGCCCAAGTTCAGGTCCCAGCACCCACAATGAATGGCTCACAATGGCCGGTAACTCCAGTTCCAGGGCAATCTGACACCGCTGCAGGCACCTGCACTTATGCACATAAGCTCATGCACAAATATAAATATGTGCATACATTAAAATAAGCGTTTGAAAATACACATTTATGTGACTTCAGAATTGCAGAAAGATTGAGAAAAAAGTGAAAGGTTCAAGGCCTATATTAATCAACTGGGCAGTATGTGTGTGTGTGTGTGTGTGTGTGTGTGTGTGTTTATTTATATCATAGAAGAATAAAAATGGCAGAGGAAGGGTTTCTAGACACAGATATCGGGGAGTTAACATCTGACTATTGCCTGTGGAGTCAGGAATCATAAGCAGGCAGGCTGGAAACCCTACATGACAGATGTGATGGCTACTACAGCCGTCTGCCTCAGCTACCCTATACAGAATGCCCTGTTCCACTCAGATACTGGGGAGGCTGATGACATTCCGGCCTCCATTCTTCCTTTAAAAAAAAATGCTTCTTGCTGGTATGTGATCACAACAATAACACAAGTAACTCATACAAGGGCTCTCTGCTCTTTGTTCTCCCGCTCACTCCAGTAAGGAAGAAAGCAAGCTTGAACTTGTATTTCCAAGGCCCACATGATAAGGACTAAAGTCTATCTGTGGACAAGACAGGAGGAAGAGCCTGTGAAGAGAGCACCAAGACAAATGCCAACCTCTTGACAAGAAAATGACCAAGGTCCTTTGAAGTTGAATTTCAGCAGGGGACATTTAACAAGAAACCTGTGTAGAAGGACAGACCTTGGAGAGGAACACTGGGGTGGACCAGGAAGGGTGGGGACTCGGGAAACAGAGAAGCACGGAGGATGGAAAGACAGGAACTGGGGAAGAGTGGGCTAGAGCCAGAGAATGCAGCCCAGTGCACCCCGGGGTTGCTAAAAGGGCAGTCAGGACAGATAAGGGCAGCCAGGGGAAGGTGAAGCAATCATGGGGTGGAGCCCAGCAGTGAGTAGACCAAACAAAGGAACTTAACAATCCATCTGGGGAGAGCATGGGAGGAAGACAGAGTTGAGGAGGAAAGCGAGAATGGCCGAAGTCCAGAGAACTGTGCAAGGGGAGTCTCAGGGCAGTGAGTCACTGTCCCACTTAGGAGGGCCCTTGGGCTGGACAACTATTTGAAGTCATAGGGAACCTTGGAAAATTAAGAGGTTATTAAAAATCTTAAGGATAGAGCTAGCTGTGGTTGCCAAATTTATATAATTAATGTTGAAACAGTCCATATCAGCCCTATGGAATCTTGTCATTGAGAGCTCAAGCGGGATAAGTCATGGTTTATTCTTCTCATATAAAACCCTGTGGTTTCCTTTTTCATGCTCAGCAGAGAGCAGCCTCCTCAGTTTCCCTCCGAGGACTTTGACTGAGACAAATATCATTACGGTGGAGAGGGACTAGTCCACATCTTTGATGGAGGTCTTGCTTTGTAGGAGCTATTTAGGATGAAGCCCCTTCTTCTCACTCAGCTTAATTCCTTAGTCACAACACAGTGGTGGATCAAGGATAGGAGAAGAGAGTGAAGTGGGAATCACAGAAATGGCCCTTAAGTCTCTTCTAGAATCTTGGAAGTGGCTTTTTAGAGTGCTGCGTTGAAAGAGATCCTAGGACTACAAGTCTAACCAAGAAAATGTTAAATGGCTTAATGGGAAGAGGGGAAATCCTTTGTCTGTCCTGTCAAAATCTCTGCCTTTGATGGAGTATGTGCACTTATGATTAACTCCATTTGTGGATCAGGACTTTCAGGATACCCTGTTTCATTTGTATGTCATAGGCTCGGGGCAGATAAGTGATGCTACAGATACGCTAGGCTTTCATCTTTCCTGACAGGTCATCTCCAAGTGCCTCCATTTTTGTTTTGTCAAATGCTCTGATAGGTTTTGGGTCATTTTTGACATTACCTGCCTATGTTACTGCCCAAACACATGTGGTTTTTTTGTTTGTTTGTTTGTTTGTTTTTTGCTATCATTAGGCACCATTTCTCTAGGATCTTGATGGCAGCATCTTTCTGACCTCATTGAAGCCTCTGTCTTCTATGTCTTCTGAATTCTATGGCTCCTGTCATAGGAATGACACAGAGCAATGCTGAAACTTGCCTGTTCCTCCACAGCCCACACATGGGCTGCTCAAACCTGCCGTGCTGGTTACTTAGAAAGTCACAATTTTCCAAGTGTGGCCAAGTATGTGAGCTTCTCACCCATCCTCTGCCATTCAGAACATTACTAGAGGAGGTGTCTACCTTTACGAGAAGGGGAGGGGGAAGGAGGGAAGGATTGAGTGAGGGGGTAATCAGAAGGGGGCAGTGGGCAGGATTTAAAATGAATTAGTAAAAAAAATTTAATTTTTAAAAGTTAGAAAAAAGTTTCTGATAGTACTTAGATCATTGATAAACTGTAGTCATGGCACTAAGGGATGCTGAAAACATGTTTTTCTTCAGTGTTGTAACTTTGTGTGTGTCTCTAGAGCCAACTGTTTTTAGTGATATGCTTAAGTTGTAACAGTGAATTTTTATTGAATTCACTGTTTTACTTTTAGTGGTGATTGCAATTCAATAAAAATTCACTGTTACAACTTAAGCATATCACTAAAAGTATTTCAAAGTACACATAATAATTTAATACTTTTACATAGCTAGCTTATTTTCATGTATATGTATATACCTTGTGGATATATATATATATATATATATATATATATATATATACATATATAATCTTCAGCAAGCCAAAAACAAATCAAGGCTGTAGACATTCATAAGTCCCTCACACAGATGAATAGAGGAAGAAGTGGCAAGGACCCTAATTCGTTTGACCAGGGGCTCCCATGATGTTGGGGAGGACTATGAAGGACAAATTGAGCAATAGAGTGGGGAGCCAGTGACACTCTAGGCCGCCCTCATCCTCTGTTCTGAGGGAGCTCCAGGAAGCTCGGGTTCAGGGGCAGGTCATTGAAGAGAAGTTGCAATTCTTGAATGAAGAGCTGCTGAGGCGATGCACATGCCTTTTGGTTCCCTCCTTCCTTCTGCCATCCTGTCTGATAATGGCTTCTAAGCCATGGTAAGAGGATTTTTGAGCTTGTAAAGATTCCTCGGGGTTAGCAGGAGAACCTCGTGGACATTGTCTGCCATGCCACATTCATCTGTTTTAGATATCAGGCATCTGCATGGGATTTAATTTGAAGAAGAAAGCATTCTGTTACTTGGGGGGAAATCTTTGGAAGTCATTCTACAAGACTGTTTAACCTCTGGCAGTGCTTAGCTCTTCAGGACATCTGGATAACTTTTAGCCAAAGGATTTGCCACTAGCAAGGTAAACAGAGACATAGGATCTAGAAGCCAGGGTGATGATCATTCTTAAGACATGGGATTAGAAGTCATGAGGATTTGGTCATCAGGTCACAGGAGGTGGCCCACCCAGGTTGTGACAGAGGAAAGCTGAAACAACCAGGCCTTCAGCATGGGATGTGTGCTGTGCAAATGGGAAATGAGAATGAATGCGGAGGGAGGGATTCAATAAACTCCATCCACTCCTCTGGTAAGCTTGTCTCACTTCAGGTCAGCATCTGGGACTGGATAATGACTTAGGAAAGAGTGAACACAGGTTAAAACCTAGTACAGCCATGATGGTATTTACCTATGAGCTACCATCCTTATCTTTACCATCATGAACTCATCTTCAAAAATCAATGAGCATTTCTTTCATTCTGCAAAGGGACAATCAGAAATGCCATTGGAAATATTATGGTGTTTCAAAGCTGGAAAAAAAAAGATCAGCAGAATAAATGCTTTGCTTCCTGGACCTTCACAGAAACACCAACCCACAATGTTAGCACAGCGAGGAGGAGAAAATGGCTGCCTGCTTAATCCTGGATAAACTTGGCCTGGGGCTGAAAGCTGAGATGCAGGGCTAGGCTGCCCTGGCTTCTTCACAGTAATCCCCAGTACTCCAAACACTCCGTCTGGGTCATCTCTCCTGGTACTTACACCTCCCTGTGGCAGTGATGAACTCGATGCTGCACCAGGCATTGTGGGGAGCTGGAAACTTGATAGCATCGCATTATGCAGTTATGTGGGAACTCTGGTTTCTGGAACAGAGCGAGGTTCCCAAGCTCTGCTCTTGTACGGTTTGGGTGTGTCTTTCACAAAACACTCTTTATGGGAAAAACAGACTACAGTGCTAGCTAGCATTGGTGGGCCCTATTTCTCAATAGTGACATGAAACTGATCCGCTTTTTTCAGACAGTTAAAAAAATGACAAAATTTGCTGATAACAATAAACAACTCCTTTCTCCATCTGATGTTTGTCTCCTGGCTGGTTTGAAAACTCTCTTCTTGGGTAACTTAAATTATGAATTTGAAAGTAGCACAATAACTCTCTACTCCTAATGGTTCAGATGTCAGAAGTTTACTTCTTAAGAAAATCATTGCAGTTATAAAGAAAGTAATGATAATATTTAGGACTTATTGAAAATGAGCATAGCAAGTGATAAGATTTTGTGCTTTTGATAAGAACCAAATTCTGGGCTCAGCAGTTGGGAGCAGTTGTTGCTCTTCCCGAGGACCCAACACCAGTGTAGCGCCAGTACCAGGGGATCTGTATCTTTTCTGTTCTCCAAGGGCTCCAGGCACACAGATACAAGCAAAACACTCATACATACACATAAAATAAAAAAATAAATAAATAAAATAACTAAATTCTCAGGGCTGAGAGTTAAGAGTGTGAACTCACCCAAGTTTGGTTCCCAGTACCCACGCTGAATGGCTCACAACTACCTGCAACTCCAGTACCAGGGAATGGAACATCTCTGGACCTCTCAGGCAACTGGACTTATATGGGCATACCCACAAGAGTCGCAAATACACAAACATAATTAAAATACAATAAATCTTTTAAAAAAAAGAAAAGAAAATGTCTCCAGTGGACAGTGGGTCACATGTCCTCAGAGAAAGCATTGAGGAATGTGGTGAGTATACAGAGAGGTAGGAATATGGCGACTGCAGAGCTGTGTGTCTTCATTATCCATTTGAAAACACAGTGTCACTTTGAGCCTTGAAAGCTGTTCTTCCAGATCCTCAAACTGAGGACCTGGGTGTGTAGGAGTGCCTCCTTAGAGAGCCCTAAATACTACTCCTAACTGGAGTAGTATTTAGGGCTGGAGAAGCCCTAAATATTTAGTATGCTGGAGAAGCTGGAGAGCATGAGGTTCCTCCTGAGCAAGACCGAGCAGGAGGAGGAAAGAGTCAGGTTGGGATGTAGAGTGAGTGAACTGCTGGAAGAATGAGGTAGAACTCAGAACAGCTTATCATGTTACTACTCAAACCCCACATGCATGTATGAGAATTCTGGAATGATCTGGAACACGCATGTCAAACCTAAGAACAGACCATTTCAGACAATGGTGCGTGTGTCGACTGTTGGGTTTGTCCCAGGATGCATAAGTGCCAGGCATCTTCCTCGCCAATACCTCCTGGAAGCCCCAGAACCAGCATAATTGCACCTATGTGTGGCTATGTGTTGGTGACACGTTAGAAGCCAATTACTCAGCAAACTTCATGGACAGGTAAGCTGCCTTGCTTTCAGGAAGTGCCATTTAGACATGTGGCCAGCTCTTCTTAAATGAGCCAGAGGGGAAAACCTAGTGATATCCTATCATGGGAGTTTCCAGAGGTAAGATTGTAAAGTCTTGGATGATGTCACTTCATAATTAGTTGCAAATGGCTTTCACATAAGGGAAATTTCCAACGGAAAGTGAAAGATTACTTAAGTGTCTAAATTTTTATTTAAAAAAAAATCTGAGGGAAAAAATACTATATATTGCAGGGTTGTATGTCTGTTCCTGACATATTAGCTGTATTTCGTTTTAATTTTGGAGATTTCTTATTTAGATTCAGTATCTCCATATTTATATTCGCTGTCAAATCTAGGGCTGTGCTATGTTTGAAGCTGGGAATCCTGTTATACTTTCTCTTCAATTACACCTTAGCCAGAAAGGGCATACCCAGGAAGATGCAGAAACCCCAAATTATGCTTTTTCTAGACAGTGTTCCACAGGACTGGCAAGGATGCTGACAAGTGACAGCCAGTGACTGGCTTTCTAAAACGTTAAATGGGGCAGGGTGGGGGGGTGTCATTGCCAGTCACTTAAGAAACAGCCATCAGGCCCACAGAACCAGCACTTAGGGAAGTACTGATATCCCTTCCTAACAGAAACATAACTGTTCAAATATATGCTGGTGCTCCGACAGGAAAATGTGTTGTCTCAATGGTCTCCCACAGCACTGTCAGAAATGATGCACAGGTGAGGGTGAAATGCCTGGAGAGGAACGGATTCTTCACGGGGTTTCCTGGCTGAAAGCTTCAGCTACAAAGAGCTAAGAATTCTGTTCTATTGACTGCAATTATTGGGACTTTCCATACAGATGGATTTTTAATTTTTTTTTTAACAAACAAATCCCAGCCCAAGACACGATGACACAATGGGACAGCAGCTGTAGGGTGGGACTTGTTTGTAGCCTCATCTGAGGTCAGTGTTAAGCAAACGAGGTCAGGCGAGAAGGGGGCACCTAGTAAAAAGCCTAGTGATATTCCCCAAAGGGATGAATTGCCAAGAACAAGACAGCAGTGCTATTGTAACTAAATGTGGGGCCTTCATTAGCAGTGATGACTTCCTGTCAAAATACTTAGGATCAAGGACCTTGCTACCCTTTAGGAAAACAATTAGTTTCAGAGTCTGGGGCCTGTCTGTAACTTTTATTTTAACAGCTGGCCAAAAGGCTTTGGAACCCAAAACTTTCTTCCTAACCACTCCCCAAAAATGGTGTTCTAAAAGATGTACCTATTCTGGAGCTGAGAAAATTCTGATAGCAGAAAAGTGGGAGTGAGTGATGCCTAATATAGCAAGCTCTGGTTGGGCAGATCCAGAGACCTTCATGTATCTGACTTCCTAGTAAAGTTTGCCTTTGAGTACACTTAGTTCTCAACAGATGCGGCAACTCAAGTTGTCTCTTCTTTATTCCCTCACATAAAGTGCAGGAAAAGTCAAAGAAGACTGAGACACAGCCTCTGTCCTCTGGGGCAGTATTTTCCATAGCAGTTCTTCACTGTGGAGACAGAAACCACCATGTCTAAATTCTCTGCCACAGGAGTGGGAAAATATAGCTTTTATATACAACCTTCAGTTTTATGTGAATACCCAAGAGGCCTACTTTGATTTAGCAGAATCAAAGAATGTAGGAAAGGAGAAAATAGGATGATTTTTTTAGGAAGAAAAAAAAAAGTAGACCTGGTCATGTACTGCAAGGTCAATATATGTATTTGCTAGGAGACTGGGAGGAGCTGGCATATTTAGAACCAGAAGGCAATTTCTTTGTTCCAGATATCACAGATAAGTAATAAATGATTTTATGCCTGAATGTAAGAAAGTTAAGATTAATACTGTATGCATTGTGCTTCTTTGAGGGGAGTGATACATATGTATCCTAACTTCTAAACTTAAGAAATATATAGTTGTAATTCAAATTAAGCATAGAAATTAAGAGCAACCATTTATGAGTACTCTTTGAAAACAATCTATTGAAAATGACCATGAGGGCAAAGATGGCTGCAGACTAGACATTAGACAAGGGCTGATGGTTGCATTTCAGAAAGTAAAGAGACAAGAAAGAGGATGAGAGGGAGGATGAGGAAGAAGGGTGTGCTGGCTAGTCTTATGTCAACTTAACACATAAGCTTAGGACTATCTGAAAGGAGGAAACCTCAACTGAGAAGATGCCTCCATAAGATCCAGCTATGAGGATCTTAATTAGCTATTCATTTTCTTAATTAGTGATTGATGGGGGAGGGCCAAGCCATTGTGGTTGGTTCCATCCCTCAGCTGGTGGTTCTAGATTCTATAAGAAAGCATTCTGAGACAGTCATTGGAAACAAGCCAATAAACAGTACTCCCACCTCATGGCCTCTGCATCAGCCCCTACCTCCAGGTTCCTACCATCTTTGACTTCATTTGATGAACAGCAATATGGAAGTATAAGACAAATAAAGCCTATCCTCCCCAACTTGCGTTTTGATCTTGGTGTTTCATCGCAGCCATAAAAATCCTAACAAAGACAAGTTGGTACCAGGAGTAGGGTATTGCAGAGACAGACCTAACCTTGTTTTCAGAAGGACTGAACTTCAGTCCTTGGAAAACTTGGAACTTCAGTCTAGAAGAGCCATCGAGTGTTGAGAGCTCAGTGGGCTGTTTTGTGGGAGCTTGGAAGATAAGAATCTTGAGAGCAGTGCAGACAATAGAAGGCTTGTCCTGTGACATTTCAGGGGGAAGATTAAAGACTCTATTAGGGCTGTTGCTATTTTAAGATTCTGTTGTTCTGGTTTTCTGGGGCTTATGAATCATCTGTAATTAACAAGATACCAGAACTACTAAAGCAAAACTTTTCCTTTGCTGGGATACTTAATGGTGGTCAGCTAGAGCTGAAAATTTAACAATGATTAAAAAGAGACCAGCATTGTAAAGGTGAAATCTTTTTGAAAGTGTTTTTCTGAGAGTCAGTACATAGAAGCTGTGTTCAAGGGGTAACAGCTCACGCTGGAAGGTCAAGTAAAGGCCACCCAGATGGTACTGATTTTGAAGGCATGAAGGAGTGACTTAGTGCTGTGAGAGGCTAGCAGAGACCATTGGAGAAGGTATAGCCTCAGTGGCAGTTGATGGCTCAGGACTGACAGAGTCATGTAAAGAAAATCAAGCTTGACACATGAAGAGAGCCTATGAGCGGCTAATGGTGAAAGTGCAGCCTAGTTGCAGCAGAAGACTCCAGCATTTTGGAAATGCCAGTACTATGGGATGACCATCAAGAACACCAGCAGCGCCGGGCGTGGTGGCGCACGCCTTTAATCCCAGCACTCGGGAGGCAGAGGCAGGCGGATTTCTGAGTTCGAGGCCAGCCTGGTCTACAAAGTGAGTTCCAGGACAGCCAGGGCTATACAGAGAAACCCTGTCTCGAAAAAACCAAAAAAAAAAAAAAAAAAAAAAAAAGAACACCAGCAGCAATAGTGTAAAACCATCCAGAGCCTAGAAAACAAGCTATGTATGCTGCAGAGGACAGAGCTGAAGAAGTGACTCAAGCTAGAGGGACGTAGAAGACTGTGAGCAAATCCCAGATAACTGGACATTGGGTTATTTATACTGTTGGAGTTTGGTTTTATTTGTGATTGTACCCTGGCTCTTCCCTCTTGAAGAAAGTATTTAACTTTGATTTTGAGAGGAGCAGTCTTAGGGTTTTATTGCTGTGAAGAGACAGCGTGATCACAGCAACTCTTAAAAGGGAAACATTTAATTTGGGTCTGGATTACCCCGTGGTTGGTTCCATCCCTGGGCTGGTGGTCCTGGGTTCTATAAGAAAGCATTTAGAGACAGCCATTGGAAACAAGCCAATAGGCAACACTGCCCATGGCCTCTGCATCAGCTCCTACCTTCAGGTCCTGCCCTGTTTGACTTCCTTTGATGATGAACAGCAATATGGAAGTGTAAATCAAAGCCTTTCCTCTCCAAGTTGTTTTTTGGTCATAGTGTTTCATCAAAACAATAGTAACCTTAAGATAGAGGGAAGGTGGTGGGAAAACCGTAATTGAGCACAGTAGGGAAATTATGGTTATTCTTTAAGTCTAATACAACTAAGCAATAGTATATTACTCTAAAGGACTTGGAGAGGTCAGAAGTGATGCTTTCAACTGCTCTTAAGGATGGTAGGAATGTAGAGGAAGGGCACTCAAGTCTACATGCATTACGTTATGCAACCCTTCTTCATGTCCAGAGGAACATCTCTCACTGCCCTGGGAGTAGGCAGCCATTTGCTCTCTGGAGATGCTGGGCCAGCAGTGTTTCCCTTTCAGTGATACCAGAGAGCAGAGTGAAGGGCTGCACAAAAACAGGAGGAGGAAGTGAAGGACCTGCCCTCCTATCCTACAGGTGAGACTTCCAAACCTCCCTGTCTTAGTTAGGGTTTCCATTGCTGTGAAGAGATACCATGACCAAGGTAACTCTTATAAAGGCAAACATTTAACTGGGGCTGGCTTACATTTTCTGAGGTTCAGTTTACCATCATGGTACGAAGCATGGCAGCATCCAGGCAGACATGGTACTAGAGGGGAAGCTGAGAATTCTACATCTTCATCCACAGGCAGCCATGAGAAGACTAACTTCCAGGAAGCTTGAAGGATGGTTTCAAAGCCCATCCTCACAGTAACACACTTCCTCCAATAAGACCACACATACTGCAACAAGGCCACACCTCCCTGAGCCATAGCCAAACCACTACACTCTTCTTATCTCTATGAACACCAAACCCAGGCTTACCCACCTGTGGGGAAACTGGCCAGCCTGGAAGTAAGTAGCCATCTGGACCTGATGTGGGAGTTCCCTCATCTTTCTATAAGGAACCCATCCCTCTGAATGCTCTACCCTAAAATACAGGGCTTCATTCATCTTTTAAATATCTTCAGCATGGGAATAAAGACAGGCAAGCAAAGATTTCAGGTGTGTGAGGAAATCCTCTAATTAAAAAAGAGAGAGAGATTGTTTTTAAATGAACAATTTAAACTAAACACCAAACATAAGAAAAGGAGAGATGATACAGGAGAGGAAACCTTGAAAGCTATTAGTTAATCAAAGTTGAGTTTATTCATAAAATAGCAGTGTGCTCCATGATTAATAGTATACAAAAGATAAATCTCTTAAATATGAACATACAAATATTTTAAGTCAACTAAATGATTGGAAAGCAAAACAATAGTGTCTAGAGTATAGCACAGAAAAGCAGTGATCAAAAGAGTAAAATACTAAACTGTGAAATGTCAGAAAACTAAGGATATAAAGAAAAACTGCTAAGAACATTTTTTTTCAAGGAGGAAAACTGTTCCTACATAATGACTGGCACTGGACTTCTTAGCAGTAGACAGGAAGCCAAAGATGAGGGAGAAAACAATCAAGATTCCAAAGAAAACAATTACTTCTCTGAGGCTTTAACACCAAACTCACGCAGTGTGACATCAGAAGCAAGGTTCTGTCAGATGTGTGAAGGATGGTCAGCATGACTTATCCTGGCCAACATCTGCTTCTCCTTTCTTTAGTTCCTCAGAACACTTCACTTCCTTTCCAAATGGGAGCCCATGTGTTCTGTACAAGTGGTTGTGAGTAGACCTGACCTGTGACATTTCCTGGTCAAAGCACTGAAGCCAGGGACCTGAACCCCATGCTTTCAGATGAGGCTTGATGCTGAGATGAATGGAAGGAAGGCTTAAGATGGAAACAGTTTGAACTGAGGGGTAGCTTGGTGGTAGAGAGTGTGCAGAACACACACACACACACACACACACACACACATCAAAGCAGTTTGTGTCACAAAGTTACTACATGGAGGAAGCTGCTCCGGACGGTTTTCTTCCTTTCAGATACCCATGAGCCAGGGAGACATCACATAGTTAAGCCACTGAGAAATGGGGTGCATTCATTTTGGTAGCATGTTCCAGCAGAGACTGACATATAGAAAAGATTTCTAACTACACTATTTCTTAGAAAGCTCATGGCCACTGTGTAACTTAGCAGTCCCACTCCTAGGTGATAGCTCCTAAAACAGACAAGACTGCAACAGCCATGCAGAAATTCCCCCAAATAGCTTGTATTCATATGGCAAAAACAAAACGAAACAAAACAAAACAAAAACATCTACCATATTTCCACTGCAACCCTAGACCACACAGACCATAAATTATACCCACAGAGATGGTTCTGCTAGCTCAAGTCCATGAGTGAAGAGAAAATGGCCCATGGGAAGAAATCCAAATAATTTTAACTTTCTACCCTCAACCAAGGTTAAAAACAAAAAACACTATCGTGGCAGGCATTAAGTGTTCAAGAGAGATTCGTGGTCACTTTGACTCTGTTTGCATGTCTTTGGCCACTGTGTTTGTTGTGAATACAGTAACTGAGGATTGGGTAAGCTTCCGTGTTTAGGCTAGATGCTGCCACGGGAGAAGCACAGTACTTGGTTTGCTCTGCCACTAACAACATTGTTTGTGTAAGCCAGATCACCTCTTGACCTATAAAAATTAGCATTGCTAAGTAGGGGCTGGAGAGATGGCTTAGCAGTTAGGAGTACTTTGCTTCCAGAGGACCCAACGTAGTTGCAGCACCCATGTCAGACAGCTCACAAACCACCTGTAACTCCAGCTCTACAGGGGCCATTGCCCTCCTCTGACCTTTGTGAGCACACTCGCACACTTGACAAACATTCAGACACACATACAGAGACATGAAAATGAAAATAAACCTTTACAAGATTCCTAAACAAAGCTAGGCGGTGATGGCGCATGCCTTTAATCCCAGCACTGGAGAGGCAGAGGTGGGAGCGTTTGAGTATGAGGCCAGCCTGGGCTCTACAGAGCAAATTCCAGGAGAGACGGGGGTAAGGGAACCTTAAACAATCTCAAATGTGGTGTGCTACGGAGCAGAGTGGTGTGTGGGTGTGAGCTGCGTGGTGACTGGTCCGGGCTTTACAAAACACTGATTCTACTTCAGACTAAGCGGATGGACACACATTCAGATGCTTTAAACGTAGAGAGCAAGTAGCAAGAGGATATATATTTCATATTGATCAGCATTTCTTCCTATTTCCTCTTTCGTGGGCAACTATTTAACCACTTAAACATATATCCTGTAGGGGGCTGGAGAAGGGGCTCAGCAGTTAAAACCTCTTGTTCTTCTAGAGAACATGTTCAGTTCCCAGTACCCACATGAGAGCTCACAAACAGCTATATCTCCATTTCCGGACAAACAATGCCTTCTTCTCTGATCTCCCAGGCATCAGGCAGGAATATATACACTCACAAAGGCAAAACATTTATACTATAAAATAAAAATAAATAAATCTTTATAAAAATTCATGTAGAGTAAAAATGTTTTAAAGCAATTTAAAAATATTTTCTACCCCATTACAAAAATGTCATTGAGTCTTGCATTTGCATTAAGGTGGTAAAGCTGATTACAACACAGACTATTTTCAGGTCCCTTCAGAGATATGGAAAGTTGGACTTCAAGCCCTCAATTCTTTCCTAAGTTCTCACTAGAATACATAACACACCATTAATTCCAATAGGACAAAATTTATAAGGTCTTCCCTGTATAACCTCACAGCAATAATAAGGATAGTGGATTCTACCAAGCACTTCCTGGGGAGTAGGCCCTGGCTGGGTTAAGCATTTTGCGAATTAATTTATTTGGGCTTAAAAAATACTATCCTGGGCTGGTGAGATGGCTCTGTGGTTAAGAGCACAGACTGCTCTTCCAGAGGTCATGAGTTCAAATCCCAGCAACCACATGGTGGCTCACAACCATCTGTAATAAGAAACAAATAATAAAAATTAAAAAATAGTTTAAAAAATACGGTCCTAAGCAGTATAATTCCCTTTGTTACACTGAAGGCAGAGAGGTTAATTAGCTTACCCTGCAGCTGGTGAAGGGCAGGATTAGAACACAGACAGTAGAGTCCCAGGCCTGGCCAGCATTACCACTCTCCAACAAAGCTCAGGCTGCCAGCAACTGACAAGTATCATAGTGGGTTTTTACAATTTCTCACTCGAAAGCTATATTTTTAAATGTTGGCTTTTACTTTAAAACATAATTTGCATTTCATTATGTCATATTATAACTTCATATAAAAAGTCTTTACTTCAGACTGCAAAGTGTACTATACCAGTATCTGTGGGCATACTTCATGATTTTCATAAAGGGGGCAGCTCAAGCAGGGCTTCCCCTTGGCTGTGGGGCGGGTATGTGTTTGGTACAAATGAGGTAAATCCTGGTAATACAATTCAAATCTCCTTGGACTTGGTTCTAGAAAAGAAAACATACCTGGTAGCCAGGGTCAGTCGTAGGAAAGCTTGACAAGAAGACTGAGTTTAACAGCTGTCTCCCGGTTTTAGCTAGAATGATTGCTGCCACATCACCCCTCAGGCTTGCTGTCTGTCACTCTGATCACAAGGTCTTTGGTAGAAGACTACCTTGTTTGTTTGTTTCAATAGGGTTTCTCTGTGTAGCTTTGGCTGCCCTGGAACTCACTCTGTAGAGCAGGGTGGCCTCAAACTCGTAGAGATTTGCCTGCCTCTGTTGGGACTATTTCTAGGCTTAAGGACTGCTGGTAGGTTCCTTTATCACCACCAAGTTCCACCAGTTCCTATTACTTAGATTTTTGTCGGTGGTGGAGACTTTGAGAACACTAGCAGAGCAGCCAAGGCGTAACTGTGAGATGTACTCCCTGATACCTTGGTTTGTCCCCATCTGTTTTCTTCAGGATATAATTAGTTCCCAACATCTGGAGGTAAATAATTAGCAGCCATCACTCATTAAGTGCAGGAGATGTCCGCCACATGCTCACTGTCATAATGCTCACATTACTGAAAAAGAAAAGATAAGCCAAGAGATAGAGAGACCAGGTGCATTTTAAATGGAGTCAATTGGTGGCTTTTGGTTCAGACCTTTGGTTCGATGGCCTTATAGAACCCACCCGACAGCAGACCACAGCTGGGTATGTAAGATCACACAATGCAGATATTTTTTTCCATTCTTCCACGTGAGTAGCAATGCAACCTCAGCCCCAACATGGCTATTGGCTTGAAAACAATATGTTTTGAAGATCTGAATAAAACGTCTGCAAATACAAGTGCCACATTTTGTCCAGAGGAGCCAGCTGGGAGAGTACGGCAGCAGCAGCAGCAGTCCAAGTGCTCAGGGCTTCATCCTTTCAGGAACATACTGACAATTATTCCTAGTTGTTGTTTGTGATGACAAAGCAAGCTGATAATTCTCTCCCAGCTCTCCCACATCTGCACCAGGACACGTTTGAAGATTGGAACCCTGTGAGGTACTGAGGAAAGCATTCAGCTCTCTCACACTCGAGGTCACACAATTTTGCAAGTCAAAAAACTTTGGGTATGCCAAAAACATCACGCTGTGCACTACCAAATAAAAGAACACTGTTATTCTTACAAGGGGAGGCTTGATGGGACGGGAAATGGGCAGGCCAGCGATGTTTACTAATACCGAGGCATTTAACCCATCGTGCAGCCAAAATACAATGACAGCTTAAAATAAATAAACAAACAGCTGTGACACAAAACAAAACCACTGGGGACATGGCCTTCACTGAATCCAGCTATTAGATTTTTGGCAAGTACATGAAGTGGGTAACCTCAGACAACTCCCGGGAAAGTTCTAGAAGTCTTCTCCTTATTCCTGCTACATGCATTTCACACAGATAATTAAGATTAAGGCAGTTTTAACTTAAGGATAGAAAGTTCAAATAAAGAAGACTTGATCTTAAAATGTTGTAAATGATTTCATTAAAGGGTAATTCTGGAAAAAGCCACATTCTCCTTAAAGGGGAGGGGGAAGAAGAAAAGAGAAAATGGAGGAAAAATCTAGTTCCTTGGCATAATTTTCATTTTTGTTTCAACACAGCAGGAGGGCAGCACCCGCTGGGTTCTCGGCCTTCCGAATGCCAGGGGGCGATTAGACAAAGTCCACAACCAGCCAAACCTTAAGGACATAATCTCACTTTTCAAACAACTCCTGCCCATTTGCTCTCAAATGTTGCTACATCCCATCTTCTGCCAGGCTTTGGGTCCACTGGGAGTCTTCAATTTATAATTGAGATTTTTTTTTTAGTTAAAAAGCAAACAGAAAGTGACATCTAGTGGGCATCTGGGTGAAAGCCTCTGCATCAGTGGTTCCCAGCCTTCCTTCCTAAGGCTGCGGCCTTTCATACAGAGCCTCACGCTGTGGTGACCTGTAAATATCTGACATGCAGGATGTCTGACATGCAACCCCTGTGACGGGGTCGTTAAATACCCCAAGGGGTCACATCCCACAGGTTGAGAACTGCTTCTCTGGATGACAATTTCAATATTGTATTTTACAAATATTTAATTATTTTGCTTCTCAAGTAGTCTTTTTATCTTCCTAAGATGGAAATAAAAAAAACCATTTGATAAAAGACTGTTAAGAATGGCAAACTGTCATTTTCTTTCCTTACAAAAAACATTTTTCTTCTCAAAAAATATGAACAAGAACTTTGAAGATAAAGCACTTGAGAAACGGAGCAGTGCTACTGGGCACTGGGGACCGTGAGGGCCAGGAGGGCGATCGCCAACCGTGTATGTGGGCGTGAAGACAAGGCAGGAAGCCAGCCACAGATCCCAGCTGATATGCCTTAAGAAGATGAACAAATCTATCTCTACTTCCACGAGTGCCCACCCTCAAATTCGGGGAAGCATGCAGGCTTTTAACACTGGTGGGTACCTTTGCTGGTTTCCTAAGTAATCAACGGAGTCGGCTGAGATTTTAATTAGGATTAGGGGAGCTGAACCTTGACCTTGCACAATTGCATTTCATGCATCAGAGGTGTCCAGGTGGGTGCACATAGGGACATCTACAGCCTGGCTTTGTGAAAGGGACAGAAAAGGCAATCAGTCACTATGAATGTGAAAGATGGTGTTCAGGATTTTCTTCCAAGAAAACACTCAGCGGTAACCCAAATGCCAGTTCTGTGCTCTCCCCACGTCTTCAGGAATCTTCTTTCTTGATAACCTGCAAACTCACACAGGGCACAAGCTCTCCTGAAACTTTCCACAAAACTCCTTCCATCTCCTCTCCCCACCTTCCCGAACTCACTGTAACCCTATTTTTTGGCTACTTACTTGGGTTTTTATATCTACCACCCTTTGCCACCCTTATCCCTTACAATACTGCAACACTGGGTAGGAGAGAAAGGTTAGTGGGGAAAGGGGACACAGCTCATTAGGGACATTAAGTTCCTAGGGGCAAGTCCACTCTTCATAGTCAGGATATCGCCAACCAGCAAGCCAGCAAAAAGCAATGCAGTAGTAGCAAAACCACAAATGGAAGGACCAGCAAGGACCAGTCACAGCAGGAGCAGCGGCAACAGGGCCCAGCCGAGGCAGGAGTAGCCGCTACCTTGGGCCTTCTCGGGACTCTCAAATTTAGACCCTCTCAAGAGTCCCCATAATTCTAAATGTAAACTATCTGCAGCTGGCAAAAATCATACACCATCTAGAACACAAGACACATCATTGTTAGTGGCTGTGGACACTCTGAAGCAGGCTCATATCCCACACCTGAGATTAATACAAAAACATTTACGCAACGTTAACTGGGCTTTTGAGGAAACCAACCTTCTCACCGTCCAGATTCCAAGTGCTCCGTGCACCCAGAGCACTGTCTGAAATGTCATTTGTCTTCCCCCACTTTGACCGGAATGTGTTTTTTTTCTTTTCATCCCCTCCCAAAGCACTACTGGTGTGGAAATACAGTGGTTAATTAGTCTGAACTTAGGGGACAGGGACAGGGACAGGGAGCTCAGCACTAATGACTCAGCAGATTAAAATGTCACCCGTGGTGCTAGGAAGCTTGGGGGTTGGCTTAAAATATTTGGGGAAGAATTGGGAGTGGGAAAATTAGGGTGACACGGGACACTGTCACCCACAGCACTGTCAGAACCATGGGAGGCTATGGGACCACAGCGCTGTCAGAACTATGGAGACATGAGACCTACTGCACCGCTTTCACTCATGCTTGGAACGTCTATGTTTTCAAAGAAGCAAGTTTCTTGGCAATACCCGAGGCAGGGAGTCTCTCACTGGTCTCTTCTCCCATCAGTCCCCTACCATGTCTGGAGGTCCCCTCTTCCATATTTGAGGAGTCCCTTCTATCTCCCTGCATCTTTTCAGGCTTGCCTAAGCAAGCTCCTACTCAGGTAGCCTGGAAGAAACTAAGACAAAGGAACGGACTTCCACCTTCACCCTAGGCAGTCCACCAGGGGGTGCAGAATAGCTCCTTTAGGTCAAAATAATACACGTGGTTCCACTCGTGGCTCCTCACTCACTTTGAAGGACCCCTCTCTTCCTGTATGTTCTCCAGTTCAAACGCCCAGGATTGAGTCTTCAAGGAGTGGGCATGGATGACTGTGTCAGGGCAAAGCAGTTGGAAAGGTAAAGCTCTACAGAAAAGCCTTGAAGAGAAAGAAGACAGCTAATGGGCTACACAAGATGTTCAAAAGACACTGTGCTGTGCACAAATAAAACCACCTTTACAAAATCCATGTCTTACCCCTCCAGTTCTTCCCATCGTCCAAAGTCCACACAGCCATGGACTGTGTTCACCTGGAACACTGAGGAATATGAATGCACAGCCTGCCCTGAGGGTACTGTGGCAACCTCTCTGTTCCTTAGCTTCAGCTGGCCCAACTCCTTTAACAGTTTTGTCTACTTGGGGAAAAGATGGGGTCTTATCCAAGATCTGAAGCAAGATTCAGCTACTGTCCAAACTCCCCAAAAGGTGTGCATACCATATATATATATTTTTTTTTTTTAACTGACTTTCCCCAGGAGACTGAGTTACCATTCCCTCCCATGAAGTCTGGGAAGGTCACGGGGGAGCTGGTTGGAGTGACTTGGGCACTGGGGTCATTTTAAAGAAATGAGGACTTTCAGAAAACCTAACCTTCTGAAGCTTGTCATCAGACAGCTTCTTTGCTTTGGCTGTGTGTGCGTGTGTGTGTATATACTTTTTTTCACTTCTGAGATAATTGCAGCCAACAGGCAGCTTTTTCACTATTACCGCATCACTTCGTGCTTCCCATGGGGCAGGACGGCATGGCATCCATCTTTTCCCCCCAACACTATTACCTGTCATCTCCCAGCATGCAGCATAAGGATTTTATCCCTATTTGCTTTTGCCGCCTCAAAATATATTTCCTCAGTTTCCTGTCACATGTCCTGACTTCTCTCTCATTTGACAAACCACCGCCCTGGTGGCATTAAGTCTGGCTTATTTGCGCTTCGCCTTTGCTGTTTAATCATTACATCACTTGTTTTCATAGCATGATCGCCTCTGTTGCCCTCAAACTTGGGATCTTCGTGCCTTGACCTCCCAAGTACTGAATCTCAGGTGTGCATCACCACTCAAGTCTTTAAGCTTCTCTTCCGCTGAGAGTGACTGCTGTCATTAGCCAGGCGTTCTTTGCTGTGCATGTTAGGTCCACCATCTCTACTTTTTCTTATATCTGTCTTTATTTTTCAGACTCAGTATATTAAATATTGCCCTTTAGGTCACAAGGGTCGCATGCGGTAGTTCTTTACCTTAGTTGTTTCATTTATATCATCTAATAAGAGAACAATTGGAGTGAAAGCAATGTTAGCACCTACACACTAGAAATGATGTTCAGCCTTGTTTTAGTAAGATGCCACAAGGTGGCAGTATTTGCCATGGTCAGTCTGGTCTTCACAGAAGCTGAGACCTCACTCCCACATATGAACCATATTCTTTGATTTAAAAACTTGGGAGAGCTGTTAAATTTATTCAATATTTTGGCAAGAACCTAACTTAACCTTGAATGTAAAGTTTCCCAACTCGTTTTCTATATTTGGGCTTTCTTCAAAACTTACATTTTCTGCATTAAGAATATAGTGAAATATGCCTGGCGTGGTGGCGCATGCCTTTAATCCCAGTACTCAGGAGGCAGAGGCAGGCGGATTTCTGAGTTCGAGGCCAGCCTGGTCTACAGAATGAGTTCCAGGACAGCCAGGGTTATACAGAGAAAGAAACCCAGTCTCGAAAAATAATAATAATAAAAAGATGCACATAAACTAGACGCTGGTGGCACACGCCTCTTATCCCAGCGCTCGGGAGGCAGAGGCAGGCAGATGTCTTCAGTTCGAGGTCAGCTTGGTCTGCAGAGCAAATTCTAGAACAACCAGGGCTACCAGAGAAACATTGTCTCAAACAACACATAAAAATGTAATCTTTTTCCTGAACCATGTTTTTGAACATTTATAGACAGTACAAAAAAGAAAAAGAATTTACCAAGCCCAACAGTGTCTTTTCCAAGAGAATTAAAAATAGTTACATTTGTGTCTCTCTGTATTGCATATATTCATGTGCTCAATGAAATCTCAGCAGGAGGTAAACCATGAGGCAATAACCACTATGCTATCTTTCCTACCCCCAGAAACTCATTTTTAAATTAGGACCAAGACAGTCTTAATTTGTCTATAGCCTTATATAGATACTAGACTTATTCCTTTAGACCTGCTAAATTACAGGAAAAAAAAAAAACTCCCCAATTTAACCACGTAGTTTCAAATAGACACCTTTAAAACATATACTTCTTGAAGTAACCTCTAAAATTTTAATTTATGCCTTTTCTGTTTTCTTTTCTTATTAGAAAAAGCAACAGGACACCTGTGTACACACAGTCAGCCTCCAAATGGGGAAGTTCGGAACACAAACTTATTTTATTTTCTGTTTGGGGAAGATAGCCAAGCCAGCCTTTCTTAGGATGATAAAGAGTGCATTTCTCAGCTAAAATGATCAGGTCAATTACCTGGTGGCAGGGCGGGGCGGGGCAGTTGATTTGTTTACACTAGCAGAAAAAGCCGAAATGTCCAGCGGCAGATTACATTATCAATTGAAGGATGGCATGCCTTGCATAGTTTTATCTTCCGACACTCCTAAATCTGTAGCTAATACTAACTTTCGTTTGGCCTTTAAGATTTCTATTCACAGACAGTGGGACTGTGAGGGGAAGCAATCAGGGTGGCAGACAGTGGTGTCGGGCAGGAAACTGCTGGAAAAGTCACACAGGGTGAGGCCCTACTGAGGCACTCAGGATCCACAGAGCGGCCTGGAGGCTGCGCGGTGTGCTCCAGGTTCACAGCTTTAAGGAGCAGTCACCATGCTGGGTGGGCAGGCTTTCAGTGATACATTTAAGTCATTTCCGCTCCTGTTTGTAGTCCCTCCCCCACAGTACCATAAACTCTAAATTGTACTTTTGTGGGTTCAAAATCTGGGGTGAGTAGATCTTCTAAGTTCCAGTGTCACACAGCACCAGTGCAGAGAACAAGGAGTAACTTTTAACACTACCCTCTTTCCTTAGACAGCATCTCATACTAGCCCAGGCTAGCCTAAGTCACTGCAATCCTCCTGACTCAGCCTCCATGTTCTTCAGTCAGCTTATGTAAAATCGTATCTGCTAAAAGACAACTTTATTGGGTAAAAAAAAAAATACAAGTGATACAGCAATTACGATCAAAAACAGTTTTTGGAAAGCTATAATTTAAATAATACAACAATAACAAAAAATCTAACTGTACCCTGGGTTTTACCAAGTCTGCATGTCAATGCCATGCTCACAGTACAGACTTACAGGTGACCATCAACCAGGGAACAGAATCGTTCCAATGTGATGTGATAGAAGTCTCCTTTCCTGCATTCCTAGAACACCAAATGCTTCCGAAGTTAAAGCTTCTGGTTTCCAGTGTTGATACTTCCAGCAAAGTTCTAATTCTTCCCCGTGGAGCCGAAGCCTCCTGAGCCTCTCTCAGTGTCATCCAGGGCCTGAAAGACATTATTAGGAGGAAGGGAAAGGAGCCGCAGTTAGAGCCTCTGCACACTGCACGGACCCATTCTGAGGAAAGACAATCAAGAGTCAAACTAAAGACCTAACCTTGCTTGAAGACTACCAGTCACTAGCCCTGCAGCTCATCAGCTGAGCCGCCCCGTCCACCACTGGACGGACACACCAGGCATTCTCCACTCACAGTTTACGGTACTCACCTGCACTTCCTCTAAGTCTGGATAAGAAATCCGCTCACAGATGAGCTGCGCAATCCGATCACCTTTTTTCACTTCAAAGAAAAAGCAGAACACAGATTACCATCGATGTGTACTGACCCATTTTCTGTAACCTGCCTTGTTCAGTGAGAACTAGAGTTAGTTTTTTACTGACACAGGTAGCTCAAAATGTTTCCATGAACATATTGACTTAACTCACCTTCAAACTTCTCTTTCCCAAAGTTAAACAGCACAACCCCAACGTTTCCTCTGTAGTCCTCGTCTATGACACCAGCTGGAGGAGAGAGCAATGTTAGCTTCGTTCATCAGGGGTCTGCAGTGACCTCAAAACCACTTTGCCAAAGACTTCCTGAGATTACAACTGACAAAGTCACCCTTAGGCCCTACAGAGTCTGAACACAAGTTTAACTAAAATGCAAGAATTTAAAAAATGTGTCCCGATTTTCCAATCTGAATGCTTATCAAGTGGTGTGCATTTCCTACTGCAAGCTGAGCATAGCACGTCATCACCTACAACCCCCTCAGATGACTACCACTGGAAAGACTAGGGCCTCACGTCTTCTCTGCCAACAGCTCCACTGATGTTCTGACTGAATCATAAAGAAACAAGACTCCAAAGCTTGGTGACCTACAGAGGGAGGTCAGTGCTATATGCTCAGCAGAGAACCACTGTTTATATATATATTCCTCATTTCATTTCCAACCCTATCCCTTTTAAACCACAATCGCTCAGCAAACTCCAGCTGGTAAGCTTAATGAGTTCACTTGAAATTTCTGTTGTTGCAACATCACATGTGTGGAGGTCAGAAGACAACCATTGAGTCAGGGCTCTCCTTCCACCTCGTGGGTCTGACTAAACTCAAGTCATTAGGCTCAGCAGCAGGCACCTTTATCCAGAAAGCCATCTTGCTGGCCCAAGATTATTTTAAACTGTCCAATTGGTACCTGTTTGATATTATAAAGTAAAATAGATCTTTATAGGAGACTTTGCCACGGCCCAGGAGCTACATGCCCCAGACTTGCCCTGGGCTGTCCTGGAGTCAGGAACTTGATGTGTTTACAGAAGCACAGATAATGTGGCTAACAGCCCTCCGTTTCTGTTTTTAACATGGAGATCTAACACGTGTCAAAGGCAGTTCATTCTGTCTAGACTGAGGATCTATTTTTTTCTAGTAGAACAGCAACAAACCTTTCACCAATCCAAATATTATATAAGGTTTCCTTTTTACCAGTTTATTAGTTTAGTCCTTAATACTTAGGAAAAGAACCGATGTGAAGATTGGGCCAGCTGTTTTCAGACTCTTCGGAGGGAGGCTGACTGCAGGGTGATGTAGCTTGTATTTAACAAGGAAACTCCTTCGTATAGAGCATGTTGTTCCATGGTAGAATGAATGACCACTGAAGGCTGGAAATTTTCCACCATGGAAGCCCTTTGAGGTTCCAACATTTTATTCTTAGGCCTATCTATTACAAGTGAATCTGTGAAAGATAACCTGGACTGACTTGACTTCCAAATTCTTCTGGTTACACAAACAGTATCACCACGCACAAGGTAAACGTCGATCTTATAGTAATGAAGTTTATAATTACTTTAACTCTCCCACCCCAAAGCGCGGAGGAATTTAAACCCAGTGACATGGCTGCTCTGGCAAGGGATCACATCCAAAGACCTTTTCTGTCTATATGATCCAGTCGGAATACAGACATGCCCTTAGTACACACCTTTCATCCCTAACAGAGAAGGTAAGGTTAGTTTGTAGAAGGAAGCAGCCCTGCTTGAAAGTGACATCTAGTGACAAGTCAGAGAAAGATATGACAGAATGAGTCAGAGTAGGATACACTCAACTCACACAAGAAAGGCAGAGGAAAGAGAGGCTACTTAAGGGGTTGGGGGTAGAAGCTGGGCAGTGGTGTCGCACACCTTTAATCCCAGCACTTGGGAGGCAGAGGCAGGTGGATTTCTGAGTTCGAGACCAGCCTGGTCTACAAAGTGAGTTCCAGGACAGCCAGGGCTATACAGAGAAACCCTGTCACAAAAAAACAACAAAAAAGGGGGGTGAGTGGGTGGGAGGGATGGTATGTGTCTACAGCAGTTTCATCAGGGTAGTTGTACAGAGACAGACTGCAGAGAGAACAAGCTAACACAGATGGAGACAGAATGAGCCAGAGAACAGGAAGGAGCCAGAAGATTAGGACATATTGCCTAATTATGATGAGGCCGTTAAGCAGAGCACTTCAGTCAGAAGCCAAGAGAAGCTGGACTGAATCAGTCAGCTTGGAAGATTAGATTGTACAGAGGCTAGAAGCTTCCAGGCTTAGGTCTAGGGATAGTTAGAAGAAACGTCCTGAGCTCTGACCAAGCTGTGTATTCATACAGCTTGGGTATGACTTTCATCTTATCTACCCTCTGAGGAAATAAAAGTGACATTCACACCAAAGAAGCAGTTATTCTTTGAAATAGCATAAACTCAAGTCATTCCTTTTAGATACACATGTAGAAAGGAAATGACAATGTTTTTACACTAATATTATCTTACATAACACCAAACAGTCATGTTGCTTTCATGGGTTTTTGCTAGGATACACACAGAAAGCTCTCAATGTATACCCTTGTACATTAGTGCCAACTCAGGTACATTACAAAAACCTGCCTGGGTCAAAGGATGGAGACATGGTATATATATGAGGCCACTGCTAGGTCACCCCACAAAAGCAGCACAGCCATCCCAACTTTAGCAGCAACATTTGAGTGTCCATTTGTGCTGGGACAGATGGCAACAGTCTAACTGCTGGCCAATATAATAAATAAAAGACAATCCATGGCCCTACTTCCCGTCTCCCCGTGGCTGGACATTCTTGCAGGACCATACACGTTCCTACATTTTATCTATTATTTCTTTTTTAATGTCTTCTTTTCACGAGTTGCTAGAAAATGACTATATACCTCCCCGGTGCATCTCCAAGTTCTCCTGTTGAGAGAATTCAAATAGGTGCCTGGAATTCTAGAGTCAGGTCATTTTATATGCCTGGAATATGAAAATGTGAAAATCTTCGACTAGCAGGCGAGTAAATAATTGAAACAAGGTTGGCTCTGGTGGCAAAGGCCTACAGTTCTAACCACCTGGAGGCTGACACAGGATGACTGCCACGTTCAAGGCCCCTACCTGGTAACTTAGTGAGATTTTATCTCATGAAGATGTGAAAAGACGGGCTAGAGGCTTGGTCGACAGTTAAGAGCTCCAGCTGTACTTACAGAAGACTTGGGTTCAGTTCCCAGCACCTACAAGACAACCACAAGTGAAGAGAGGACTAAAGAAGGGGGTCAGAACACTTGCTCCGAGGGTTCAATCCTAGTGCTTCTATTACAAAAAAGAGGCAAGCCAGAGACTGATCCTGTCTCTGCGTCCTCACTTCTCTTTTCGAGAATGCACTGAGTATCTTGGCAGGTTATAAGTGGAAAAACCAGGCATCGGAACTGGCAGCGGTTAACCGACATCAGGCAAGGTTTTCTGTGTCAAGACTTTGGCACGTCATTGTTGGAAACTTCTTTGGTAAAAATGCTCCACACCTTCCAGATGTGAATTCAGAACACAATCTTGCATAGTCAACTTTTCCTTTTGACCCTTATTCACAGCCCGAGGCTTCTAATAGCATCTCCCGTCACTTGCCAACTATGATAAACTTGTACCTAAGAGAAATTTTTTAGATATTCTGTATCCAAGAACATACCACAATGTGATTTTATGAATAACCTCATACCAAGCAACAGGCAAACTAACTTTCCAACTACCTGATTTTCCCCCAGACAGTTGTTTTAAGCAGAGTAAAATTTAGAAACAAAGTTGGAGAGGAAAAAGAAGTTTCCACATAAAGAATTTGCTATGTCCTTAGGAGACAGAACTGTCGACTTGAATTAGTGTGTGCCAAACACTGTTGGATGCTTCACACACATTACCTAGTTCTCCTGCCCCTCAGATGTAGATATGCTAATTTCTATTATACAGACAAAGATTGTCCTTTTAAAAACCCTTTGAGGTCTGAAGAGATGGCTTAGCAGTTAAGAACACTGACTGCTCTTCCAGATGTCCTAAGTTCAATGCTCAGCAACCACATGGCGGATCACAACCATATGTACTGGGATTTAATGCCGTCTTCTAGTGTGTCTGAGGACAGCTAGTGTACTCATATACATAAAATAAATAGATCTTTAAAAAAAAAACTTCAAAATTTCATTAAAATATATTAAAAAAATTTTTTATAACTTTAAGTTAGGTAATTAGTATATCCTAAGTGACCGTATTTGAGTCAGTAAAAAGTTGGTTTATTTTTATTTTATGGGCATGGATATTCTGCCTGCTTCGATGTCTGTTCACCATGTGCATTCAGTGCGTGAGGAGGTCACAGAGGGCGTCAGATACTCCAGCACTGGCGCCACGGGCAGCTGAACTTCCACAAGGGAGCTGTGAACTGAACCAGGTCACCTGGAAGAGCAGCCAGTGCTTTCAACTGCTGAATCATTTCTGGCCTCTACAAGTATTTTTTGAAAATTAAATGTAACTCACTAAGCCCTGGGAATTCTCAACCAGAGAGGACATAAATATCAACCTTGAGGCTACACAGATCAGAAACCTATGTCTCTGCCTTGCCCCACAGCACCACCTAGTGGTACCATGGGAGACACCAGTTCCTTCCCAAACACTAGGTCAGGGTAAGAAGGGTAAGAAGGTCGGGATCAAAGGTAAGAAGGTCGGGACTAAATTAACCCCTACACTGGCACAGAGCACTTAAAACAGGACAGGAAGTCCGTCGGTAGCTTTAACCCACTGGTGACAATACTGCTGTTAGAAACACATTTCTAAGCCAGTTTTCTCATCTCAAAAAACAACACCATTTTGGGAGGCATGGTTCTGTAAAAAATGGCTGCAAGAAAATCTAGCATACCCATATGTGAGGGCTAACATGCCTTAAGTGAAGCACTGGATGAAGGCAACGGTCAAGCTATGTGCCCCAATAAGACATCAGAAACTAATATGCCTGGCCTTTGGGCCAGAGGTTTGGTTGTTGACCCCTGCCCGGGACAAGGGATTGAAGTGCGTATTTTACACATCAAGGCATATCTGGCCCAGCCTCGATACCCTGCCCCTAGGGGGCACATGCCTATTATCTAATCCAGACATTTTGGTCTCTCTCCTTCTCGTCTCTCTATGCACTCTCCCTTTCTCTCTTCTTCCCTCCAACCTCAATCCTTGGGGCCGGTGAACTTGCCCAAGAGCAACTTCCCAATAATCCCGCTTTTAAAATAATCTAATCTGGCTTGAATTGGCTCATTTTACTAGTGGTGGAGAAAAAATTAATCTATCACCCACAAAAAAATGGCTCAGTGATTAACACCACTTGCTGGTCTTGCAGAGGAGCCCTTAGGTTAGTTAACTTTAACAGCATGCACAGGACAGCTCACAACCTGCAACCCCAGGTCCGGGGGATGGTGCCCCATCCTGGCCTCCGGGAGAGCCAGGCATGCACACAGTGCGTGTATATACATACACACAGGCAAAAGGCTGGCATACACGAAATCAATTCATATGTGAAGAAGCCTATCAGGAAAGTGAAGACTCTTTACATATTAATGTATGGTTAGGAACCACACCTGTAGCAAAGCTGGCTACTAGATAACACAGCCACAAAGGCAACACCGGTAACAGGTGTTTCTGAACACACTTTTGGTAAATGCAGGAAAGCAACATGGGGGAAAGTACCTTGTTCCACTTTACAAGTCCGGCCTTTCCTTCTCCCAGAGCTAAGAAAACCCTTACAAACTGGAGATGCCTTTCCAGAGCCTTTTGCTTATTATTATTAGTTCAGCAAACTATAACCCAATAGTCACACAGAAGGTTTTCCTAGTTTAAGAATCAATTTTGCAGTAAGGTATAGAATATCAGGACAGCAAGATAAAACCCCTTCATCACACTGTGCCTGCTATTAGTAGACAATATGTATTTCACATAATATGATCATTAAAAGTTAAGACACCATCAAACAATACTATTGCATATTCAGACTTACAAATTCCCAGTGGCAAGGATACTACAAAATTTCATAGAATAAAGAAATGTTACCTCCTACGTCTATGAAGTGCTTTACAGCCAAGCCAGAACGTGGAGCTAAAAAACAAAATCAGAAAACAGTGGATATTTTAAATGGTAAGGGGAAACGATACACTATTTTTGGCATAATTTAAATACCATGGTCTCCTCTCATGTTCACATATTCATCTTAATTTCAACAGATCATTCTTAAAGAGCGCATTTATCATACTATACCGCTAAAGTTGGAGAGGCTAGTTTAGAAAATTCAAAACAATCTCAAAGCCCAACCACATGACTTGCAGGTGCAAGCTATGGATTGCTGGAATGAACTGCAAAGTAAGCACGCCCATCCCCCCAGTCGCTCATTGTGACTGCCCAAGTGTCTGATGCGCGGGCGGGCCAGGTCAGAGGACAACTCTGCAAACTCAGGTCCCCGGGGACGGGACTTGCGTCAAGGCTTTTGTGACAAGTGCTTTTCTCACTAAGCCATCTTTCTGGCCCAGCTTGTGGTTCAAGACTGGAGAGTTGAATATGCAGATCCTAGATGGGAAGAAGGAATCAGGCTAACTGAACAGCTGAGCTTAGGAGAGAACCCGGGGCTTCTCTTCATTGTTCAGGTTAGGAGACCTGTATGCATGAAACAATGAGTAATGGCCAAAGCCCTCACATTGATGAACTAAAATATGTATAGCTATGCATCAAATATCAAACTCTTGTACATTTTTAATTCTAAAAATGGGAAACATTTTATAGCTTTCTTGCTGGCCTGGCCAACAGGCCCACCTCAGTAATCCTAGTATCTAAAACTACGTTTCAGAGTAACCTGTAGAAGGCGCTGTGTCAATAGCTGCTACCTCTTCTTAAGATGGTACCTCTTTCCAACTCTTTGCTTTTCTGGCCTGGGACTTTAGTGTAGTTCAATGATGGTAGAGACCAGGAAAACCCATTTTGCTTTTTTGGGAGGCCAAAGTACTAGAGGTTCAACAGATTCATAACAAGGCAGTGTTATGGTTTCTTATCCAAGGACTTGATATTTTTCTCTCCTATTTATTTTGAAGTTACAAAAAGCATTCATATTTTTGGCAAGTTTTGAATTCACGCTCTAGACAAGTGACATGCCCTAGAAAAATCCAAACCCACGAACTCACAGCCCCCTTTTCCTCAGCAGTAACTGATTCAAGGATTTTCTCTAGAGTGGACTGCCCCTCACTCTAATCTCTAGGAGGCAGACCAAGACAAGGTTCAGTAGGTTGAGACAATCTGGCAGCTTCCCCCCTATAATATAAAATGCCAAAACCCATCACTGTATGGCCCCATTTTCTTATGCAAATAGTTATTGAAAAAGAATGTGACCTCATTTGTAGACTGGAAAAGCTCCAACTAAAGAACACCTAAACTCTGCACTTTTCTGTGAAGTTGTAAGAGCCAACAGCTGGGTCAACGTGATCATCCTATTAGCTCGAGAACATACTTGAAATACAAAGTCAAAAAAAGGAAAAGCAGACACGTGAATCCATGTTTAGTTTTTTAAAATGGGCTAAGCATTATCTCTTCGCTGTGGCCACACGACACTAAGATGACAGACGCTATCATAAAGGACAGGTGTGAGAAGTAGTTAGCGGCTCCTTTAGCGACTTACCTACTCTTCCATAGCACCCAGAAGGAACAGCTATCTGAATGTCTGTCTTCACAATGGCTTTCTCCATGGGTGATATTGTATAATCATAGGCACTGAAAGGCAAATAAGTATTTTAAAGTGTTTTTAACATTCCTTCTTATGATGATGCATATAAAACGCGTGCCATTACTTCATATAAACAGGTCCTATAAACAATCTTACGGCAGATTCCTAACTCACCTAAAAAGGTTTACTTACAAGGTAGGAGGCACTTTCTTTTAGCTTTAGAAAGATGGCTTCAGGCCCTTAATCCTAGCACCTAGGCAGAGCAAGAAGACAAAACTCTGAATGTGGGAGCGGGGAACAGGGAGATGCCAACATTGTCTCTGCTATGTGTTCTGTGGTTTTTGTCTCTGAAAGTGAAGCCTGGCAAATTAGCATGAGGAGCAGGAAGGCAGACTTAATTCATAGAAAGAATATGAAAAGCCGACCAAAGAGCAAACATCTAACACTCAATGGGCCCTCACTCCGCTAGGCACACTTCGAACCTGCGAACGCATATAAACCTATACTTTACTTTTGTAACGCTTCTCTTGATGAGAATGAACCTCCCGAAGAAAATGTTAAAACACAGGTGAGAGGCAGAGATGCACTGCATTCCCTCTGCCTCCCACGCTTATGGCTGTGAACTTCAGTGGCAGAAGAGAGCTGGTCTCCCAGAGCAGCTCTTGGGGGTGGACGCTGATCACAAGCGATTTTAGAAAGTCCATCTACCAAATACTACTGTATAAGAGTATAAGAGACTTGTTATTACTGCAGCTCCCTTCCTGATCCAACCAAACCAGGCTTTACAATGAACGGCGCGGGAAGTCTGGCATGTGGTAGAAGTGTACGTTCAGTCACACGGAATTTATGTAACATCAGCCATTCCCAATACACAGCAAACACCCGCTTATGTAGAAAATGGCCAAAGTATCTAATTTCTCCCAAGACAGGGAATGTTAGATGCATACATTCGGGTCATTAGGCTTGGTGACTTTACACTGAGTCACCTCATGAGCTAGCCCTGGAGCTCCTTCCTTAAGTTCCCAGTCCTTGGACTGGGATAAGAGAAGTACACAGCTTCCATAGACCCTTTTCCTAGACTTTAACGTGCACACTGCAGACGGTCACCCTTCGGTCAAGAACAAGCCTTGCACATCCGGACCTTCCACTTGGAAAGGGTGGAGCGCACGCTGCACAGTAACGCTTTGGAAATGTTATAACCCTTTACTTTCCGCTCGCCCAAACCCCTACTGAATTTGCTCAAGGTGAACTCGGGTCTCTGCGGGGCCACGACTGCACCGGGGCTCGGTGTTTGCATTCCTGCCGTCCCGCTGCGGCTCTCACCTGAACAGGTCGTAGCCGGCAGCGCGCGCGGACCCGCGGGTGGGCGCCGTGGCGTGCTCCGAGAGCCGCACGAAGCGCAGAGAAGTGCCATCCTCCGCTCGAGCCCTCTTGGAGGCAGAGACGGCCGCGGCGTCTTCCGAGCAGGGCATGGCGGCGGGCGTGGAAAAAGCAGAAAGCAATGAGCATGCGAGAGAGCCTACCCGCCGAAAATCTCCCGCCAGGACGAGCCCACCGCGCAGGACAGGGGCGCGGCCTTCCGCAAAGGGCTCGAGCGCGGCCTAGAGGAGGCACCGACCGCGCCAGGCTCCCCTCCTCGGGGTCCGCAATGGATTCGTCCCCGCGCTGCAGGCTAGGCCCAGGCTCACCGTTACCTGCTCAGCCCCGGGCTCCCTCCAAGCGCGCTCCCGCTCCAACACCCCCCCCCCCAATAGCGCGCGCTCCAGCCCCTGCCTCCCCCACCAGCGCGCGCTCTCGAACTGCCCTAATCCTCCCCACCCCGTGCGCGCTCCCGCCCCTGCCCCCCACCCCTCCTCACCAGCGCGCGCTCCCGGCCCAGCCCGCGCGTTTCCGGCCGGGGCTCCTCGGCTTCCTCGGCAGCTCCAGCTCCGCGCGGACCCGAGCGCACGCCCGCGGAGCAGAGCGGCCTGCAGGCGGCCGCGCAGCAGCACGCAGAGGAGAGGCATGGCGCTGGAGGCCCTGCAGGCCCTGAGGCCGCTGCCCCGCCCCGCGCTCCGCCTAGCGGCCCTCCTACGTGCCTTTCCTCGCCCTGACCTGAACCGGAGATCTTTTGCCTTCCACCACCGGACCTGCAGGGCATTTTAAAATCCCTTGACCTCAGCCAAAGCAACAAGGAGCCACCCCCAGCCCCATCCCCATTCCCTCGCCGATAGTTGGGAGTCAAAACTTTTTTTTTTTCCAGAGAGGATAATTAAAGAATTCTGGAATCTCCGGTTTTATCTGGACTATACCATAAACACGTGGAACTCAAGTTGTGGTGCACTTCAATTTTCAAGATAAATAGAAGGCCCAAGGCACTTTTATAAAATGCCGACTAAACATATTGAGACGGTTGGCTCCCCTGATGGGTGTGCAATACACTACACTTCTTGAAGCTCTTTTAAAGCATCTGTTATTGTGCAGTCTCACGATGTGTCTGTGTGTCTTGCAGGTCATTGCCAATGCGAGGTTATCTTCTCCTTGTTCCTTCCACCTTTAGGTGGGTTTAGGGGTAGACCTGTGGTGGCCAGGCTTTAAAAACCAGCTCATTTTCCCATGGAGCCTTCTCCCCAGCTCCCATGCTTCAAAGTTTACCTATATGCTCAGAATTTCCTAAATTCCTAGCAATGTGATCAGACCTCTGCCCATTTCCCGGCTTGAGCTATTATTCCTCTGCCCTTTAGTAAGTGTCTTTCTAACAATTTATAGGCCTTGCTTTGGCTTCAGCAAAACTCAATGTATCTCTAAGAGGCCATTCTGGAAAACCTTAACTGAAGTGGCTCTTTACTCTCAGAACATGTTTTTATTTACATTTCTTCTTATTACAGTCTGCACATGCATGTATTTTCTTGCCTAATGTCTACTTGTTGGTTAGATTCAAAGTCCATGAGGGAAATTGATCCAGCCTTTGTATTCCTGGAGTCTAACCGTGAGTTTCAAAAGCCCACATAGGTGGCCTGCCCCCCCTCCCTCTCCCTCTCCCCCTCCCCCTCCCCTTTCTCTTCTCCCCCTCCCCTTCTCCCTCCCCACTCTCCCTCTCCCTTCTACTGCCATGCCCGCCTATTCCACACCATGATAATGGACTAACCCTCTGAAAGCCCCCAGTTAAATGCTTTCTTTATAAATAGAGTTGCCTTGGTCATGGTGTCTCTTCACAGCAGTAGAACACTAAGACAGATAGTGATCTTATTGTTTAGTAAGGAGGGCCCCTGTGTATTATTTCTTCTCAGAAATCTTAGTATCGGTGCTTAATCCTTTAAAACAAAATTATTGTTGGGCCTGGAGAGATGGTTCAGCTGTTAAGAGTACTTGGTGTTCCTGTATCAGACCCAGTTTGGTTAGCAACACCCACATTGGTGATTCACAACTGCCTGTGACTCCAACTTCAGGAGACCCAACTATGTATGTCCTCTGGCTTTGGAGGGCACCTTATACACACAAACAATCATGTACACGGGAACAGATAGATAAACATATATTCTCTTCAGTTTTGCATATAAATGTGTATATGCTTTGACCACAATTCTCCAGTTGTTAACTGCTTACCCCATTTTCCTGACACCAAACCACTTCTTTCCTCTCCTGGTGTTTCGTTTTGTTTATTGCAGGGTATGTCATCACACTATGAACCCACAGATTGTGTTATTTACTGGACAGACCTGTTTCTAGTTGTGGTGTGGTCTAGCACAGACCTTTCATCCAAGAGCTTTCTGTTCATTGTAAACAGGATTAAGTGAAGTCAACCAGAGGTCAAGAGGCAGAGCAAGCAACAAGTTGACAGGAAGTGAACAGAGGGAAAAAAGTTCAGAGTAAGAGGATGTCAGGAGGATGGATAGAGAGACAAACAGGAATTTAAGGGAGGGACATTCAGCTTGAACAGTTTTTAAGATGGTGTGGAGAACTTCCTTTTGGGGACTTAGAAGGTCAGTTGGGAGCTTCCTCTGCCCCTCTGAGCTAGTAGTCTTTCACTCCAACATCTGGCTCCCAAGTCATTTTTGGTAAAATTGAATGATTGAGATTTTTTTTTAAAACATTTGTTTGTTTGAGTTTTCTCTTTTGAACCCACAGCATTTAACTAGACTTGCCTCCCTGAAGCTGGGTGTGCAACCATTATGTCTGTAGCTTCTCAGGGAGAGAGAGGTGGGGCTCTCTCTGCCCTTGGTTTTTACTTTCTCAATCCATTATGTTTTCCAGACAGGATCTCATATAAGACCCACGACCCACACTGGGCTTGAAAAGGATGACTTTAGACTTCTCATTCTCCTGCCTCATCCTCTATAGCGGTGGGTTACAGATGTGGGCCACCATGCCTGATTTTGTCAGGGCCTGGGGGTAGAGCCCAGGGCTTCATGCATTCTAGACAAGTACTTTATCAACTATTCTATATCCCCAGCTCCCTCGTTCCTCTATTTTAATTGAAGACTTTCCCTCCCTATATTGTTATTCAAATATAAGAACCGGGCGTGTTGCATCCCTAAACTTCTGCACACACCCACTCCAAGTCTCACTCGTGAGGGGCAATACTCCCAACATTCTGGGCTGGCCAGACACAACAGGCTTTTTGCGCTGGAATTTACTTCCATGTTTCTAGATTGTGTGATGATACTTCTTTTTAAAGGATACAGAACTCACCTTCTGAATTAGGATATTTCTTTAAACAATTCCTAAGCACCAGGCCTGGGGATATCTTAGTGAGGACTTTGACGTCATTCCTGGAATGCATTTCATCATGACTCTAGCACTCTCTACTGACATAAACGATGTCATACTTAAAAAAAAAAAAAAAAAAGCAGTCTCAAGCTAACTGTTTTTCCACTTGAGTTATTGGGGCTACCTCTAATTGGCCTGTTCTTTTTCTTTTGTTTTGTCCAGAGCCCCCTCCTCCATGGTCTGGTTCTGGTCTGTGGTGGTGACTTTTGTCCTTCTGAAAACCTTGGCTGAGCTTCTCTCACACTGGAGCATGGTTCAAGGGCCTCTCTCTTAATTTGTTCCTTCATTTTGCTGGGGTTCTTTCTCTCATAGTTTCTGAAGAGAGTTCACATGAGAAATTGTTGGAAGCCCCTTCTCTTCTAATAATTGAAAGGACTCCCTTTTCCTAGTCTCAGACCTTGTGTCACTCCAGAAACTTTACATCCAGGAGTAACTGACGTCTATCCTCATCTTATCTCCCGTATCACTTACTGAATCATTTCTTCTCACTTAGCCTTGTGATACGGTCTCATATCTCATGTTCTAGATTAGCAAAAGTCATATAACTTCATGAATGCTTCCAAGTGTTCACCTGAGTGTTCTATTCAAACAAAAACGTTGCTTGGCTTTACAATACTTAGCACCAAGCTAGTATGTGTCTTGCAGTATCTTTTGTTAATTTGGGTATAGAAAGTGGTTTTTCTGATCATTTTTCATTTGAGGTTATTTTAGACTGAACAGCGAAAGTGACAAGTGAAAAGGAGTATCAGGATTCTGAGATGTTACACATGACAGGGCATTATTAAAGACAGTGGAAATTAGCTCAAAACAAACATTGGACTGAAATCCAAGCCACCACACTTAAGAACTGAACATCATCCCACCATGGTTTATTCTACCAAGATACAACCATCAGTCCTGCTGACTAATTTAACTGCATGCCCCGTGGCAGCTTGAAACTTGAGGATCAAGTGGGAGCTTTGCTGTTCAACCCTGGAGTCAGAGTCCATGTCTGTCCCCTACCATTCTCTGTAGTCTCCATGTGTCCCGGGGAGACCATGGCAAGTCATAGTCTGTCTCTGCTCATGCTCCTTGGGTCTGCTAAGATGACTATAGAGGAATCAAGATCCTTCATTTCAGAGTTGATTATGCCTTCTGGAAATGCCCCTTCCCTGGGCTGCATTCTCTGGTTGTCCCCCCAGCTAACTCCTAGTTGTAATCTTGTTATGTCCTCCTCCATTCCTCTGACCCAGAGAGCAATGCATGCTATGCTAATAGATGCTAGAAACAGCAAATAGGTTGAAGGCAACCTTATAAAATGATTCTTTTCCATAAATGTTGAAGACAAAATGTGAATATTGCTTGATAAGATTTGTTTGCTTGTTATCTGGGTCAATTGGAGTCAGTGATGTAATCCCTTGTAGAACTGTTAAAGATTTCTGTAAAGTATCCTTCATTCCTCCCCCATGTGATGCCTCTGGTGCTGTTGTATAAAAGAGAGAGCAAAGTCCTTTGTTGGGGATGCAGACAGACAGACAGACAGACAGACAGACACAGGGTACAATTCACAAGACAGCATCTAGTCAGGCACAGATTGAGACTCACAGAGTAGACAAAGGTGACAAAGACACAGGGAGAAAGAAGGTAATAACTCAAATCTGTCTTCACTCTTGATTAAATTACACCAAGTGGAAGTGATTTTAAATTTGTTTTTCTTAACAGAGCATGGAGCACTGTTGGTGGCTGGGAGTTTATCACTAATGCACCCAAACCAACATATTTACCATAAGTATTGATCTCTCACATGTCTTCCCATGTCTCAGACCTCTGACCTGTGTCACTGTTTTTCTATCCAACCTGTCCTGTGAAGAAGGACCTTCATAAAGGAGCTTTCTCAGATTTGGGGGCTTGAAAACTCTTGTGTTCCTTTTAGGTGGGAGTATATTTTCTCAGACAATAATGCAGGAATGGAAGAGATGCAAGCAGTGGTAGAAAGCTGCCCTTAATCTCAGCTAGCCAACTCTATCTGAATTTAGAACAGGCCAAAAAAGTGGGCCAAAGTAACCTTGATCTCCTGTCCCTGGTCAATGAAAGACCCTGACTGTCAGGAGCCATCATAGGACAAGCTAATAACAGGTGATCTTCCTGTCATATGACGGCCTTAGATTAACATCTACGATGGAACTCCACTAGGCAAGGCCCAGGAGAAAATCATTTTAGGAAAGATTTCTGCTATTAATATGCCTTTCCTGTTACTATTAAACATATATGATAATCACTAAATATTAGCCCACCCTTTTGAGCAGAACTCTGCAGATCTATGAAGATGGACTGTCTTGTAGTGATGCTATATAGACAAATAGATGATTTCTTAATTTTTTTTCTTTTGTTTTTCGAGACAGGGTTTCTCTGTGTAGCCCTGGCTGTCCTGGGACTCTGTAGACCAGGCTGGCCTCGAACTTAGAAATCCACCTGCCTCTGCCTCCCAAGTGCTGGGATTAAAGGCATGTGCCACCACTGCCTGGCAATTTCTTAATTCTTAATGATGATCCTATAAGAATTCCTAAAATTGCATCAGTATTTATTAAGCTCTTTTATAGTGGGACTGCTACTAGGTCCTTTTCTGATAGTCAAAACTGCAATGAGAACTCTGCCAGTCTCCCATGTGTCACCAGTTAATTGCTTATAGGTAGTAACTAAACTTGCTGCTAAACAGCACATTCCAAAAGGTTGTAAAACCATTAACTAAAGGTCATAAAAATAGAACTAACCATTTATTATAGGTGCTAGGACAGAAGATAAAATATTGACTGGGTTTATCTATACAGAACTCCACTAATAACTTAGCTATGTTTTTTTTAACTTTCAATGAACCTATGGAACTGTGACAGGTGATAAATGTTTAGCCAGATAATTACTACTAATGGATATGCATGTAAACATTCACTGTTGTAAACTTACTTCATTTATGATTTGGATTTGTGTAAACTTGTGATGAACTTTTTAACATGTGATCATGTGTTCTAAAAGATGTATAAGTGCTGAGGACAAAAAGAAGAGTCAGAACTGAGCTGAGGAGAACATTTTTGACAGAATATTTTTTAGATAGAACTGAACTCAAGAAGCGTAGGCATAGCACTGGGAGAAAAGGCATTGAGAGTAAGAACATTATTGTGACATCAGAGCAGGAAAATCAAGCAAGATTAGAAGGAAAACACAGAGTGGAATAACTTAGAAACTATATGTAGCATTAAAACAAGCAAACAAACAAACAAACAACTAAGAGAACAATGGACAGAATGCCAAGGGAAAGAGGAAATAAGAAGAAGCTGCAGAGAGACCAGAAGGAGCAAGCAGGCTTCTCCTTGCCATGGGACAGAACAGGTCTTTTCTTAATAACAAGTCAGGCTTAGTCTTTTTCTATTTTTTTTTCTGTTTTTTTACCACATTTTTTTATTAGGTATTTTCCTCATTTGCATTTCCAATGCTATCCCAAAAGTCCCCCATACCCTCCCCCCCCCACACACCCCTACCATCCCACTCCCACTTTTGGCCCTGGCGTTCCCCTGTACTGGGGCATATAAAGTTTGCAAGTTCAATGGGCCTCTCTTTCCAGTGATGGCCGACTAGGCCATCTTTTTTATGGTTTTAGCTCCCTTGTCAAAGATCAAGTGACCATAGGTGTGTGGGTTCATCTCTGGGTCTTCAATTCTGTTCCATTGGTCTACTTGTCTGTCGTTATACCAGTACCATGCAGTTTTTATCACAATTGCTCTGTAGTACAGCTTTAGGTCAGGAGGCTTAGTCTTATTAAAGGAACAAAGCTTTCTTCTTACAAACTTGGTTTTAATTTAGCATTAAAAGGGTTGAAGCTTTTTCTTTCTCTATGCAATAAAGATTGGAGCTCATTTTTCATTCAGAATGAGTGAATTCTTTCTGCACTGGTGCTTGGTCTTTTGCTCTAAATCAAATGCATAGGTGTGTGTGTGTGTGTGTGTGTGTGTGTGTGTGTGTGTGTAAATATGTAATTGTAAGAATGTATGCAAGCTGAACCCAATTGGTTTGAATAGAAATATATGTATGCACATGTGTGAATCTGTATATGAATTTGTGTGTTTATGCATATTTTCGTATATAAAAGTTTTTCCTCCTGTGAGCGTTATTCTCTTTTCCTGGTTCAATAGAAGTTCTTGGTTCAATAGAAGCCAGGCAATAGTGGTGCACACCTTTAATCCCAGCACTTGGGAGGCAGAGGCAGGCATATTTCTGAATTTGAGGCCAACCTGGTCTACAGAGTGAGTTCCAGGACAGCCAGGGTTACACAGAGAAACCCTGTCTCGAAAAAAACCAAAAAGGAAAAAGCAGAAAAAAGAAAGGAAGGAAGGAAGGAAGGAAGGAAGGAAGGAAGAAAGAAAGAAAGAAAGAAAGAAAGAAAGAAAGAAAGAGAGAGAGAGAGAGAGAGAGAAAGAAAGAGAGAAAGAAAGAAAGAAAGAAAGAAAGAAAGAAAGAAAGAAAAAAGGAAAGAAAGAAAGGAAGGAAGGAAGGAAGGAAGGAAGGAAGGAAGGAAGGGAGGGAGGGAGGGAGGGAGGGAGGAAGAAAGAAAGAAAGAAAGAAAGAAAGAAAGAAAGAAAGAAAGAAAGCAAGCTCTTTGCTCCAAACTTCCACCTAGCCCAACAAAGAGGACAAAAGGGAAAAGGCTCTAGCAATTAATCTTTTATTTAATCTCCCACTGTTTTAGGATGAGGTGCTAAATGCCAGTCTGCAGTTTCTGGCCTCTGAGGAATGCAGTCAGCTAAAGTAGAAAGGTAACCTAGACTTTGATATGTAAATGTTTTATTATTATACAGCAACCCTAAGACAAAGCCTTACCCTCTACCAATGTTCCCCTGCCACTGCCTCAAGAAGAACCAACAAGAAAGAAGACCCCACTGGGACTGGCCCCTGGCACCTGCCTATAAAAACAATGTAATAGCTCCTGAGAAATGACACTGGAGATTGACCTCTGGTTTACACACACACACACACACACACACACACACACACACACACATGCACACTTAGAAAAGAATGACTTTGGGAATCCTCTCAGAATATCTTGTGTACCCCAGAAGTGTGTGCAGACATATTTGAAAATAGTTTGTCAGTGTGTAAATTAGAAGCCACACATGGCTATTTCTACAAGGTTCTCATGAAGAATACAATGAACAAAAACAGGATTTTAATTTCATGGGATCAGCACCGAGACCCCATGAACACTATTTAAGTGTACAAATAGGGTGGGCTGGAGAGAAGGCTTAGTGGTTAAGAGCACTGGTTGATCTTGCAGAGGTCCTGGGTTCAGTTCCCAGCACATACAAAAAGGCTCACAACCATCTTAATTACAGTTTCAGGGGATCAGGTACCTTCCTCTAAACTTCATGGGCATCAAGGACACATGAATTACACTTACCTAAATGCAGGCAAAACATTCATACGTATAAAATAAAAATAAAAAAAGAAATGGCTCTCTAGATTGATACAAAATGGGCTGGCAGTTAAGTGGCTTAGAAGCTAATTACACGAGAATTTCTTAGTGTGAAACTATTTCAACTAACTCACAAATGATTGCCTCTTTGTGCTCATTTTGGTGGGGGTCAGAACACTTAACATAAAGTCTAAGAGTGTGACATTCTCTTGAAGACACTTCATATTCAATCTAACTTAACGAGGACAGTCATCATGAAAAGCTGACCTGTCAGGAGACACAATCTCCATAATTATAGTTCTGGGATGAGTTATTGTTATCACACTTAAAAGCATCATTTAACTCTTATGAAATATATAGTGTAAAAGCTCTTAGACCAAAAGCACACAGGACAATCATCAGAGAGCTTTGGCTAAAGCCCATGCCCAGACCTTAGGATGCTTTGTTTGCTCATCCTGGTCGATATCATTGCTTTGAGGATTTATTTTTAGGAATTTTTGTGGGTTTATCACACCCTAGGAAGAATGTTTTCGAATTTAATCACTATTACCAGCTCTACCAAGCCTGCTGTGCTGAACATTTTGATAGACACAGCATCACCTTAAATATACTAATTAGGCCAGAGTATCTGTTCCTAGCACTATTTTTGTGGTATAAGTTTATTAGTAATTATGGAACAGACAGCATTCAGAATGTCTGCTGCTTTCTAAATTAAGCTGAACGGAGATCATTAAGATAAGTCACAAAAGTTGCTCCATCTGCAACTGAGTGGGACTGAAAGGCTGAAGCTGAACTTCCTGTCTAATATGAGGTGAACGCTGGAGCCAGAAGGGACTGTAAATGGAGGCAGGTTACATGGACTGAAAGGGGACACCCTTGAGGAGCATGGCCTTTCTCCATCTTGCCTGGCCAATGGTGCGTCTTTATAGCATGCCTTCCTTTCTCATCTTTGAAGAGTATTATTGGACTGCACAAACGACTGGTCCCTGGTCAGAGCATCATTATATGGTTCCTTCTGGCCATGGGGGCAGCATTTATTTTATTCTAGCACATCAACTAATTTTTCTTTTACAATTTTCCTAGACACTCTTCATGCAAATGTTTATAATCCATTTGCATTTACAATTTGAGTCAAAGTAAAAGGAATTTTTGATTATCCAGATTTTCCCCATATACACACCCGTGTAGCTGGGTTTTTGCTACTTTGTGGATTTTTCTTTCTTCCACCCTTTTTCTTCCACCCTTCAACTCCCTAACATTACATAAGAGAGAAAAAGTATAGAAAAGAAAGGAAAGAGATCCCTGAATAAAGTCAGGGGCTAGAAAGGGGGCAGCATTGTTAGACCACTTCCTGATGATTAGGGGTTCCCTGGGGCAAATTTGATCTTTGTCATCAGGATATCTAATTTCTTCTTGTTATTTCTTCTTTGCACACAACTACTTAACAAACTGTGACCATCAACAACCAACTAACAACACCCAAAAATCCACCATTCCTTTTGGGGCCCTAGCATTTATATACCCTCTGAAAAGTCCCCAGATTTCCAAATGACATACAATCACAGACACTATCTGCAGCTAGCAAAATCACAATCCCACCAGAGCTGGAGGCAAATCATAGTCAGCTGCTGTGGACAGTCTGAAGCAGCCCCACATCCCACAACTGGGATGAAAATGAAAACATATTCTTATAATATTTTTGTGGTACTTTAAAGAAAACAAAATTCTCATTACACACCTGTATTACTTACAAAGATGGAATGGTCTCCTGCACTAGGATGGGAAACAGCAGAAAGAAAAACAGTACAGAACTGAAGGCATTTTGTTTTGCCCCCTACAGTAGTCGTTGCTTTTCTGTTACTAAATTCAAAATACCTGACAGAGGCAATCTGAGGAAAGACAGGTTCATTCAATGCACATTTTCAGATTTCAGTCCATCACAGTGTAATAAAGGTAAAGCAGAGAGGTTTGGGTCATGGTGGCAGGAGCTCATTACACTGGTTGGTCACACACTATAGATCAGGAAGCAAAAGTCCTTACTTCATTGGTTTCTCTTCCAAAGGTTTTCTGGGAACCAGAAGCTGCCATCTCAGAGAGCCCCATTTCACTCTCCTAGTTATTTATGTCTCCCTAACTCTCCCTCAGGAATATCCAAGATCACGTTGTTGTGGTTAGGGTATGAAGTTTCCTCTAAAAGGCTCATTTGTTGAAGACTTGAATCCTAGTTCTTAAAGCCAACCATCAAGATCCAGTTGAATCATAAAGGCTCTGATCTTTTCAGTAATTAATTCACTGACTGATTCATAATTCAGTGACATTTTGGGGAGGTGGGAGACACTCTGAGAGGCAGTAGATCACTAAAGGAGAATTCTTGGAGGTGTTTCTTGTCCTGGACTCCTTCCCCTAGCTCTGTCCTTTCCTCCTCAGTTTCCATCTTCTTGTCACCATTTACTAGATGTTTCAGCCTCCCCCATGGCAACTAAGTCAGCCAGAGTGGTTAAAACTCTGGAAGCACTGAATCAAAGCAAAATCTTCCTTCTTCTTCTTCTTCTTCTTCTTCTTCTTCTTCTTCTTCTTCTTCTTCTTCTTCTTCTTTATTAATTATTCCATTTGTTTACATCTCAAATGATATCCCACCTCCCGTTTACCCCTCCACAAGCTCCCCATTCCACAACATCAGTTTTCTATCCCCCCTTTGCCTCTATGAGGGTGCTCCCCCACCCACCCAACCTCTCTGGCCTCACCACCCTAGCATCCCTGTATGCTGGGGCATCAAACCTCCACAGGACCAAGGGTCTCCCCTCCCACTAATGTCAGACAAAATGTCTCTGCTATCTATGTATCTGGAGCCATGGATCAGTTTGATGGCTGGCTCTTTGGGAAGTTCAGCCAGCAACTGACCAATGCAGATGTGGATGCTTGGAGCCAGCCATCAAACTGAGCTCAGGGACCCTGGTGGGGAAGCTGGTAGAATGACTGGAGGAGCAGAGGGGGATTGCAACCCCATAGGAAGAACAATATCAGCTGGCCAGACCACCCAGTGCTCCCAGCCATACTAAGTTCCTGTCAGCAAGTGCCTCTTCCTTTTTTTAAGGTGTTATTCTTAAATAGTTTGTCATCGTGTAAAGGAAATTAGAAACAAAACCAAGTATGAATTATTATACCACCTTTTCTGATTTCAACCTCAGTATATCACTGTGTCCACACCAGTAACCAATCAGCCGCTGCAACCTGGGTCCATGACAGGTGGAGGTGGTGGGGTTACAGGGTGATAGGTGTTGGGGTGACGGGGTGGTAGGTGTTTCTGGAAACCAGGATTACTTTGATATACGGGGTGGTGCTGTAATGGCAAGTTCTCAGGGTAGAAGAGAGGAGTTTGTGTGCTAAGGAAAAGATGTGGGAGGTTGTCTTGGTTTCCTTGTGGGAAGAGGCCTATGTGTGTGAGAAGGCCTTCCAGAGGGGAAGGAAGGCCAAGGAGGATTCTACACTTTTGTGTATTCATTGTGTGGAGGCAAACAAACTCACAAAACAAAGCAAATGGCCATGTGCCTGGGAAACTGGAAACTTGAAACATTCTTGAAGACTTCTTTTCAGCTTTGAGAAACTGTAAGCAACCACTGGGGCAAGAGGGGTGGAGGGGACTCTGACCAGGCAGGCTGACTTCAGGGGCTGAGAGATTCCTCACTGGTGTTGAGCTGCCTGCAAGTTGTGCAGAAAGCTCCAGGTTGCAGCTTCCAGGGGTGGAAGCTGTGCTGGGGTGGGATTTTCAGTGCTGTAACTGTTTTTGAGTCTTTCCTGCTGCTCTGAGTAAGTTCTCATTCTTACCCCTGCTAGCAACCCCAGAACAACTCGTTGGATATTGGTTCATGAAGTTGGACTTTGGTCAATTGTTGCTTTGATTTTTCCTGGGTTCCCATTCTGGGGAGAGTAACTGTGTATGTGTGTGCGTATTTTTCATCTCTATGGGAAAAATCTTTTATACAACACTTAGTACCCAAATAAGGGTACCAAGAATGAGTCAGGGAGGTGTGGTTGCATGGTCCTGGCTATGGGTAGCAAGCTATGCAACTGAGGCTAAAAAGTCTGTGGGGTAGAGCAATTGAGGAGGGAATTCCCACATAGAGGTCCTTTACTATGCGGAGTGTGATAGGTACCAGTTTTGCTCTAGGGGTGGTTTCATGGTTCTTGCTATCAGTAGTGAGATGTGTAACAAAGGCTGAACCATCAGGAATTGGAGTGTCCATGCAAGAAGTCCCACAGTGACAGTCTTCCTCTATATGATGTGTACTACTGGCATATAAGTGGCACTCCACTTAATGAGTAGAGTCCACCACTTGAGTGCTCTGAGAACAGTTAAAGGTATAAGAATTGGGTCTGGGGGTCTTAAGAAAACGAGCACAGAATTATGAAAGGGAGCTGGTGGTGGTGATTCATGTCTTTAATTCCAGCACTTGAGAAACAGAGGCAGGTGGATCTCTGTGAGTTGGAGAAGGGCCTGGTTTACACACACACACACACACACACACACACACACACACACACAGAGAGAGAGAGAGAGAGAGAGAGAGAGAGAGAGAGAGAGAGAAATTCCAGGACAGCCAGGGCTACACAGAGCAATCCTGTCTGGAAGACCAAAACCAAACCAAACTAAACCAAAAATTATGGAAAGGAAAAAGTTTTAACTTCTGGAGAAGGGTACATAAGCAAGCTTAAGCAAGCAAGCAAGAAGCAAGCAAGCAAGCAAGCAAGCAAGCAAGCAAGCAAGCAAGCAAGCAAGCAAGCAAGCAAGCAAGCGTCCCACTGGATTTTCTAGTCCTAAAGCAGGCTGGTGCCTCACATTCTTATGAGACTGGCTAACTTAAGGCAGAACAGTTGACATGCAGGATGAAACCTTGAGTGGACAAAGCAGCCTCAAGCACACATTTTAGTTTCAGCACAGTGATGACTCAGGAGGGATTTTTGCCAAATCTTTTCCTATGCAACCTGTGACAGAAAAGGCAGTATAGTTCTCTCTCATCTTCCACAACTGTACAGACAAATTTTGCAGTGTTTGAAGAGCTGCGGGTGTTGGCAAGAGACTGTGGAGGTGTTGTCCACTGTTAGGTGTAAGAAAAGATGCAAGTAGGGCCTGGTAGCTGTGCAGCCAGAGCTAAGCAGGAGGAAGTATGATGAGAAAGGGAGGCACAGTTAGCATCCTCCCTGGTCGCCTCTGATTTGGCAGGTGAATTAGATAAAAGACAGGAGAACATGGAAGTGTTGGTTTGTCATTCCTTACAGCTGGGGGCCGATGAGAAAAGAGTACAAATTAGGTCTGTGCTAAGAAGCCCTTCCTGGGATCCAAGAACCTGGAATTTATGGAAATAATAGGAGAAAGGGGAAGAAAACATGCAACAGGAACAGAAAGTCATCCTTGTGTAGGAACTTTAAAAGATAAATGGGGGTAGGGGGATCTCTGATCTGACATGCAGATGGGGGCCTTAACAACTGTCTAGTACAGGAAACCATAAAGATTGGGGAAGATTTCTAAACAAGCAATAAAAAACTAGCAACAGCCTGACTACTGAGGCTGTGGGACATGGAAACAGATGGGATCAATCTAACCCAAGTGGAGGCAGATAAACTGAGCAATCAATGACCTCCTTAAGACTGAATGAGTTGTCACCTGAGACAGTATGAGGGAAATCAGCCCTTGAAGAACTGGCTAGGTAGAGCCTGTAGGAACACTTGGCCATGTCCATCTGAGGTGTCTGTGAATATCAGGAGATGGAGGGCCCTAGAGGAAAGGTGTGTGTTACTGAGGAGACTGAGGGAAGCTGGGCTTGATCCTCAGTTCACCAAGCCAGAAGGAATGATGTCCACCTGGCAATTACAAAGGAAGTTGATTCAGCAGGGACCTTGGGACTAGGATGGCTTGGGACTAGTGGCTCTGTTCAGTCTCACAGTGGGATGCGATCTTCTTGAAGTAGGAGAGACTTTGGCAGACATGAGTGACCAAGACCAGCACTTGAACTTGTAAAGTGGTGAAGCAATATTTGAGAAGGAGGAGGAGGAGGAGAAGGAGGGGGAGGAGGAGGAGAAAATGTCCAAGATGTCTATATAGGTCACTTGTAGGCAAAATATTATAAGATCTGGGTCAAGTTGGCATTTTATTTATTTTATTTATTTTTTATTTCATATATATATATACATATATATGTATATGATGAGTACACTGTAGCTGTCTTCAGATACACCAGAAAAGGAAATTGGATCCCATTTCAGATGGTTGTGAGCCACCATGTGGTTGCTGGGAATTGAACTTAGGACATCCTGGAAGAGTAGTCTGTCCTCTTAACCGCTGAGCCATCTCTCCAGCCCCAAGTTGGCATTCTTAAGAGGAAGACTGACAAAACTCCAAATGTGTTAGTGAGCTTCTAGAAGGCTTCAAAGCCTGCTCAACAGTTCACAGACAACACTAACAATAACACAGTACAAAGAAGAAAGGCTAAGCTTGTTCCCTAGTCACATCCCCAGATACACACTTCTGTACATACTTCTCCATCTGTACATGCTTCTCCATCAGGAAAGAATGCTGGAGTGGAAATTATTCACATAATCTGGGGCCCTCACAAAAGCCAGGTGTAGCTAAGACAATGGAGGTAACTACAGTTGCAGTGCCCACCCATACCCTAACAGACTAAGGCTTCTCACAGAAGCCAGGCATGGCTGAGAGAAAGGCAACGGCACTAACTACATCCCAGAACCTGTCTCATCAAGAAGCCAACTCAACTGATAAGAGCAAGCACAGCCCTGCTCCTTCCTGTGGGTCATAGCCATCTAAGCCAGCCCCTCCAAATGCATCCGAGGTGGGAAATGCACAGTGGCCCCATATACAACACCAGTAGATACCCTAACGTGGACAGGGGACATGGCACGGGCTCCATCCTGCATGACACACTAGAGCCAATTAACAACTGTAGAGAGAGGGAAAATCCGTCTTCTCCAGAGATGAGTCCCCTGATTGGGTAGCTAATACTGACCGGTCAGCCCTAAAAACATACAAGGAAAAGCAGCAGTAAATGAGCAATCGTCAGATTGCTGTGAACAAAGTTGTCATTTGCAGACTCCCTAACAGGTTAGGTGCTGCGACACTGAAGAGTTTGGTAGAGGAAGGTGTTCTAAGGTAACTGGAGACCAGAAAGGTTGTAGAGACTCGAAAATTGCTTATTGTGCTAATCCAACCTCTAAGTCACTGGTTCTCACCGTTCCTAATGCTGAGATCCTTTGGCACGGTTCTTCATGTTGTGGTGACCCCCGACCATAAAACTATTTCATTGCTACTGCATAACTGTAACTTTAGGACTAGTACTACTGTTATAAATCACAATGTAAATATCTGATATAAAGGATAGTCCATTTGCTACCCAACGGGGTCAGGACCCACAGGTTGAGGACCACTCCTCTAATGGGTGGCCTCTTTAAATTTCTTTTCTTTTTCTGCTTTGCCTTTGTTTTGTTTGTTGTTTGGGGGGTGGGTTTCTCATAGCCCAGGTTGGTCTTGAACTCCCTGAGGATGACCTTGAACTCCTGATCTTGCTGCTTCCACCGAGTGCTGCGATTACAGACCTGCACCACCACATCCAGCAACTCTCGGTCTTCTATTGCCGGGCATAACAAAGTGGTCTGGACTCAGGGGCTTAAACACTGTCTTACATTTAAGTCAAAAGTCCAACCCAGCTCTCGCCTATCTAAACCTGACAGGGCACTGGGAAGGCTGCCTTTCTTTCTAGACGTTCTAGAGAGAAAGCCGTGCTTTCCTTCTCCTGCCTCTGACTCCCTCTCTTTGTGCCCAAAGCTCCGAGTGGCAGACGGGGTTCTGTCACCTCTGCCACCTCTTTGCTGTTAGAGCCCCAATAGGCGGTGGTCATTCAAGGGTGTTGGTTGTGGTTTGTTAGTAGGCGTGCTCAAAGAAGAAACAAAAGGAAAGAAATTAGATTCAGGAATCTCTCTCTCTCTCTCTCTCTCTCTCTCTCTCTCTCTCTCTCTCTCTCTCTCCTATCCTTTCTCTCCTATCCAGTGTTAGGGGATGAAACCAGGGGTGGGGATCAAGGGTGGGAAAAAAAGAGCCCAAAAAGTAGCAAAGACCAGTTACAGGAGAGTGCTTGTCTAGCATTCATGAAGCCTAGGGTTCAACCCCAACACCACATAAGCTAGAAAGGTGGTGTAGAACTGAGAGTCCAGTCTTTGGGAGGTAGATGCAGGAGGAGGAGAAGTTCAAGGTCTTTTGAATTTACCCTGAACTATATGACCCTACCTGGCCAAAAAAACAATAGCAGCAACAACAAACACCCTCAAACAAACAAACCTAGGCTTAGTCTATCATTTAATGCCTAAGGAGTGCGCCCCATTAATAAACGGAGACTTGAACTCAGGCCAGCCTGAGAGGAGAGGGCTTTTGTTTTATAGTATATTCTCCCCTTGGCAGAAATGATGCTATCCTTTCCCAGAGTTGTTAGTGAAGCTGTCTGTGAGCTGGGAGACAGACCTCAGTTCCCTTCAGAGAACAAGTCCACACACCCTCCAGGGCAGCCCACAGTCAGGGAGCCACCCTAATCATGCAGGAGTACAAGGTCCAGGCACTCTTCTCCCTTCTTGGGGCTACGATGAAGGAACATTCCAGCTCCAGATTGCTGGGCAAGCCAGTCCTTAGCCCCCATATCTCTGCTCACTATTTCCTTCCTCCAATTCCAGACTCCTCCCAATCCCAACAGGTCGACAGCAAGGGGATGTGTTGCTCACTGATACACGTCATGCCTTTCCTAGAGACACACTCTAGTATTCAGAGGAATCTGGGTCTGCTTCACTAGGTCAATAGTCAGGTTTCAGAGCCTCAGGGCCAAGAGGCTGAGGTAAGTCCAGGGAGGTGGACTAGGGAAGCCTGCTGCTCAGGCCTTGCTCCTTGCTTCTGTTCTGCCCACCTCTGAGTGAAGCTAAGGTTAGAAACACTCATCCTGAACCCCATCATTCAACAGTGCGGGACCACCGGATGCAATATTCCTGCTTACATCAGCGAACCATTTCACAGCGCAGAAAAGGAAAATACACTACTTTGCCAAAGCAAACAAAATGTAGTGATTTTATTTCAGGTCAATTTGCCCCCATGAACATCCACCAACCAGTCAACATATGCCAAGAAAAGACAAAAACCCAAAACAAGCCATTTATCATCTAAGCATTTTTCTGTGATTAAATATTCTACACACACTAACAAGGAGAAAAATCAACACCTGTATTTTAAAATTTTACATGTGTCTCCATTTATATCTTTGTTATTCTGTAAAGCACGGGTTAAATACCTATATATTTAGAAAGTAAATAAATGTAGGATCTGGATACATTTTTAATAGTGGATTGGAAACCTGTGAGATTAATTTTCTATGAGATCATCGATTTTTATTTCATCTATGCAAACCACTTAGAGAGGAAAAAAAAAATAAAGTAGTACTAAGGTAGAAATTCCAAAATATTTAGCCAGGAAGACAATAGATATTTGTATGTTAAGACTCCATTTAAGTGGAACATGGGTCTCTTGCTCACCTACCTAATATACCTCCAGCTAGCAGCAAATGTAAGCTACATGTGATCAGAGGGTAAGCTTATTATCTGCTGCACTAAATAAACCTTATTTAGGTAACTGCTTTGAACACTTTGTAGACTCCAGTCCTTCTTAGAGTTTCCAGATATTGATTTTTAAATCTTCACAAACTTCTCAGGAGGCCAAGCAGAATCAGGCCACTGACCCAGCAGGTCTTTTCCTATGATAGCCACCTGCCTTCACCATACTAGCCTGTCAATAAGAACTTAAGGAGAGCCCGCTGTGGGCCTGTGGCCTGCACCAGGGCCATGCGTCAGACTCTACAGAAACGAGATAAAGTTTGCCTGGAGCTCACAGCTAGATTAGCATATCCTGTAAGCATGTCAGCCAGCTTTTATTAATTTCTTATTTACCAGCAACAAGCGAAAAGTGTTTTTCTAGGAGTCTCATGGCTTTTGATGTTTTTTAAGCTAGTGGGAAAAAAAACTCCCATTAATAATAACTTTTTTTTAAAAGACAAAACTTATGTAGAATCGGTTAGGTTAGTCTCCAGAGGTTTGTATATTCATAGAAGAGGTTTTAAAACACAAAGAACCAGATGTGTTTCAGAATTATTCAGACACCACGGCACAACATTTCTCATCCTTCCGGCTTTAAGAGTAAAATGTTAGGACATTTTTGTGATTCCCTCTAACCAGTAACACAGGAGGGAGGTTCTTGGTTAGGAGTTCTAACCACGCCATGTACAACAAATCCGAAATAGATCCTTTTCTTGCCACTGGAAGGCTCCTGACAACAGGGAAGAAAAATTAAAACCAAAGAGAAAGTTACAGCCAGCAGGGACATTATCTGCTCTTCTGAATTAGTAACGAACGGTTTATCACGACCCCCCGCCCCCAGAGGAAAGCACAGCCGTTACTTTGACTACAGAAATTAAATTGATGCATTTTTCAGATAATGCAAACATCTATAAGTGAGAAAAGTGGCTTAATCATTATACAGACAAAATAGAATTGTAACTTCTGATTTTTCATTAAATAAAGAATCTAATCAAAAATCTCCATCCATCGTATGGAGGCAGTTACTTTTGCCTGCAATATTTCCTGGTTTTTTGAAGAGGACATTAGATGTGGCAGTTCTTCAGGCCACAACATACTTTAAGACACATACTTCTTGACATTTGGGTCAGTTCATGAGGAACACATGAAATAGTTGGACATTTCCCCATTTTTAGCACCAAACTTCATTTCATGAGTAATATTTTCAGTAGGTATTTTCCTAACATTGTAGGGTCATGCGATAAGGAATGAAAATAGAAAAACTCGTGGCCTTTTTTCTTTGTTGACCTGTTCCCACACTGTACAGAGCCCTGGGAGTTAGCCACGGACATACACAGCTCAGGGAGCACCCACAGGGAAGATGCTTGCGAGCCCCATGGCCCACTTGGGCTATTGGGAGGGAATTTCAGAGGTCAGGCTCCTGGAGCCTGGACCATGTGGGCTGATAAGGGTAGTGTCAGTCCAACATGGACACATGTTCCCAGCCCCATGAGTGTTGTTGGACTGCTAGAAAATTCAAGCAAGTTCTGCTGAAGTCCCCAGGATTCTGTCATCCTGTCTTAGGGAGACATTTATCTTCCTTCACTCCTACACTGGCCAACCTATCTTAAAAAAACAAAAAACAAACAAACAAAAAACCCAAAACTTCGCACTGGAAGAGTCATGGGTCTTTAGTCTGATTAGCCCACTCACCCTATCCTTTCTTCCTACCAATCATAACTGCCCAGCGACACTTACAACACGATGAGGTTGGCGGCTCTGGAGTGTTCCTGTAAGAGCTCGTTCAGTCGAACTTGGCGGTAACTCTGTGGACAGTATTTAGACTGAGTTGAGTGCAGGTCTACCAGAATTCTGAATGAGAATTTATCTTCTCACCTCAAGTCATAGATAAGCAGAAGATATCATTTTTTTTTCTCTTTAAGATTTATTTATTCATGTATGTGAGTACACGGTCACTGTCTTCAGACACACCAGAAAAGGGCATCAGATCTTATTACAGATGGTTGTGAGCCACCATGTGGTTGCTGGGAATTGAACTCAGGACCTCTGGAAGAGCAGGGAATGCTCTTAACCACTGAGCCATCTCTCCAGCCCCAGAAGATATCATTTTTAAAAGCCATTTCAAAAAATAATAGGGCATGCTTTTAAAAATGACGATTTAATGTTGCAAGGCTTCATGGGAAATTTTAGAAATGTAAAGTGAGTCTGGATTGTCACTGTAATATGGTGGCTAATTAGTTTCTGGGGGTGAAAAGCAAACAAGACAGATGACCAAAGCAAACAAAGAAACAAACAAAAAGACGAGAACAGAGAGTTTGGGAACAGACTTTCATTTGAAGAAAGCCAATTGAATCTTGCTATTGCTTTGATAGCCTAAGATGATAGGTTTTGTTCTCTTCTGTTTTCTTTCAGCTCCCTGACAATAGTCCTATGGGACTAGTTTTGTGTAATAAGCCACCAGTAAACTCATTGGGAAATTATTTTGCAGTGATGAGAATACTACTTACTTTTGCATCTCACGGGCTCAGAACCAGCCTCAGGTGTCTGCGTTGCTTAATTCTCTCTTAGAACAATTATACTTATTGTTCTATCCTAGGGTTGTTTTCCTAATACTGGAAGAGTTAATATTTTCTTCCTCTAAGTTTCCCAGCTTAGATCCTAATACAGTTTTTCTGTGTTTGTAGTTTTGAAGCTCCTTTGACCCTTGTCCTTTAACATCCAATTGAGATGCTGAGTTTTGTACTTAGATCAGCATCCCTGTTTGGTGTTTTGTTTTGTTCTGTTTTGTTTTGTTTTCATTATCAGTACTACCCACCAGCTGAATTTAAGTTCAGGCCAGAGAGAAACTCCTGGTTGTTCTCTGTCTGCCTCAGGCTGGCCTACGGGTTGTGATCCTCTTGCCTCGGCCTCCAGAGCGCTGGCATTACAGGCTGTCTAGGAAAGCTCATCGTTTTTCATCCATCTTATGGTGTGTGCCAGATTCAACTTACACACACACACACACACACAAAATATTACTTTATTATTCCTGTATGTGTATTGCACTGTTTGTAGATATCAGAGGACAACTTTTTATGAATATATTTTCTGCCTGAACAGTAAGACCTGGGGACTAAACTCAGGACATCTGATGAGCTATCTTGCTAGCACCAGGTACAACATCTGTATTCTTTATTCTAAACAATACATCATAAATTTCTATAGATGTTTTTGTTAAATTTTCACAGCTATGTTTAACAGGTTGAAGGTCTCTGCTATTGTTTAAATTGTGTTAAACTTACCTTTATCACATCACATGATTAATGACTTATTTTAGATTATTAAAAATAAATTTCCGGGGGCTGGAGCGATGGCTCAGTGGTTAAGAGCACTGACTACTCTTCCAGAGGTCCTGAGTTCAAATCCCAGAAACCACATGGTGGCTCACAACCATCTGTAATGAGATCTGACACCCTCTTCTGGTGCACCTAAAGAGAGCTACAGTGTACTTATGTATAATAATAAATAAATCTTTAAAAAATTAAAAAAATTAAAAAAAATAAATTTCCAAGGAGACATCACAATATGAACCAATAACTTGTTTTGTTAAGTTAAAAATAGGTTATTTTCTAGGAAGAAAAATGAAAAGATTTTCTAAATGATTATATGCAGTCATATGATTGAAAAGTACCTAAAAATGCAGGGTGCTCAGGAAGACAGGTTGACCAGATGTCTCATTTTTTGAAATCAACCCCTTTGATCTAATTAGACAGTAAAGTGAAAACTTAGGAAGACAAGTCCTTACCTTTTCCTTGACTGCTTCCAGTTCTGCATCTGTAATTTTCCATGGACTTTCTCTTTTTAATTTCTCAGCAGTGGTCAAATCTTTGTGGCTTTCATGAAGCCGATAAGGTTCAATCATCTCTTCAAAGACTTTCCAGCTGAAATTGGAATTGTAAAGGAGGCCTCACAGTGGGAAATGGACTCATTATTTCACAGATGCATGGAATCAGAGCTGAATAGTATGCAAATCTTTTAGGAGTCATCTTTGCGGGGGGAACTTGCAATGAGGGAAACCATGGGCACAGCACTCCCTCCATAGTGAAAGCAAGCGGTGGTGTGTTTGAGGCCTTGTTCATTTGTGAGGATCATCAGTATTATTAATGCACAGATATGTTTTCTGCATAATGTGGATAAAGACACACTTATGCTGTACCCACTTAAGTCCACACCTGAGTTTCCATTTGCTTGTTATGCTGATCAATGGGAGACTATCAGTTTCTGTAGATGAGAGATGACCTCTTTTCATTGAGAGCTGGGGACCCTCCTCACTGGCAGTCAACTAACAATGCCCACTGTTAAGAAGGCTTTGGGCAGAGAGGAAAATAGCCTGGGCTCCCACAGGCTTAACACTTCTTGTGCAAAAATGTCTGCCAAAAATAATGGTGTCCTTGTCCTGATGTTTGATGTTGCTGTCTGAGATTTTCAAATGACTATTATTCATGTTTGTGTTACGCGAGAGGACAAAAATCAATAACATTTAATGCCTAAAAATCTGAGGCCATCTTAGGGCATCTAAAAATAAATCATTGAGGAGAAAGCGAGAAGCTGTGTGTGAGAGCTATGGAACATTTAAAAATTGCAAGGAGAATCTCATTCTTGTCTTACATGATAATCTCTTAAGATTTATTCTTCAAACCACAGCGCAAAGTAAAGCTTATAATTTATGAAAGGAGTTGTCTTCAGAGCTCTGCTGGAGAAGGTCTCGACTATGAATAATTTTCTTTGGTTTTATATAATTTAGCTTACTTACAATTTAGTAACTTTGGGATGAATGATAATTAGAATCCATACGCTTTGGGGTTAAGACATTAAAATACGAAGTGATGAATTTAATTATCCCATCAGCTGGCCTGATTTAGGATTTGCAGATAAAAGTGCAGAGATTACAAAGGAGTAAAATTGTCTCTGCCAGTAAAGCCTCTGTTAAGGACTGAAGAGATACTGAGTGCCATAGATTTCTATTGTGCTGACTCACAGAAAGTAGGGGAGACGATGGATGAGCAAGAGAACTGAAGTAACCCTATTATTCTTTCAACAATACTTTCATTTGCTGTGACTTCCAACTGTGTCAGCCTTTAGAGAGCTGTGAAGACAGTCAGTAAGATGCAGGGTCCGACCTCAGATGCTGGATAATTGCTCCAACTTTTGTCCTTGGCATAGCTAACCTGGCCTAGAGAAGGGAGTGACAATGGCCACTGGTAGTCTTCTGAGAGCGGTGGATGGGGTGGGTGAGTGCCTTGGGAAAGTGAGGCAGCACCATGCTGACCAGCTCCAGAATTTGGTTTTAATATGGAAAGCACTGTTTAAACTCTACCTGATCTTACTTTTGTAGAGTTAGATTTTTTTTTTTTTTTGCATCTCATCTAGAACCTGGCTCAAAAATACAGCATAAAAATGATTTCCCAAGAAACAGAGGTGGAGTGGAAATCTGTAGTTGTTTCCACAGTATCTCTGGTGAGAACTGTTCCACCCACAGCATCAACTAATACTGACACATTTCTACAAGGGCTGAGCAAAACTCAGTTTTGAACCAATATACACCCAAGATTATGGTGCCTATTATGGCCCTGTGGTATAGGGAGACAATGTATCCTCCGTGGAGTACAAGCCCCGACTTCCATGACTAGAAAGAGACTTTTTCGTTTAGTAGGAGACTTTCTCTCCTACTGAATAGATGGGAACAAGTCCTAGTTGCTATTGTCAGTCATCTCGCTTTGATAAGCTAAATAAACTTTGATTGGCAGCTTTATTCAAGAAGATAGAGCAGGAAAAATGAAAAAAGAACCAGTCCTTTGTTATAAAGTTTATTTTCTGGGTTGTTTAATTGAAAGCCAGCCTACACTTGTACTTGATTGTGTGTGACAATCATTTCTGTCATCTAAATCACTATGAGGTTTTCTTTCACTTGCATTTGACACATGGCTAAGGACACCGCATTTCAAGGAGGTTGTCTTTGCCCACTCCTCCTCTGATTGCTTGTCCCTAGCTGGCCCTTTGCTGTCCCAGCCAGCTGATCCTAAAGCAGCCATTGATTCCATTTTCTTTTACCTGATTTTTCTTTCCTTTTTTAAATTTGAAGAAAAAAAGAGATTTATTTATTTTTATTTTATATGTATTGGGAGTTTTGCTTGCATTCATGTCCATACACCAAAAATGCCCGATGCCCAGGGACACCAGAACAGTTCACTGGAACCAGAGTTATAGATGGTTCTTAGGACCACTATGTAGGTCCTAAGAATGGAACCCTGGTCTTCTGGAAGAACAGCCAGTGGTCTTAATGCTGACCCATCTCTCTAGGCCCCGTGTGATTTGTTTTTTTTAAAAAGTACCTTTTAGCTGACTCTCAGACTTATCTGTAATATCTGCTGTTAAATATAAATGAAGTTTGATTCATCATTTTAAAATTAACTAATAACTGTCCTGCATTCTATATAATTTTCTTCATACCAAGGTTTAGCATTATTTTAACTGTATAAAGCTTTCCTCCTGAGAGAGGAAAGGGAAGGAAGAAAATGATATATTTGCATTTCACAAATAGGATATGAATTTACATTTTTCTCCTTGGCTTTCATAAGATTTCTTTCTTCACAGTAATCTTTAATAGTGTTTCTTTTTTTTTTTTTCTTCTTTTTTTGGATTACTCTAACATCTAGTATCTTTAAGCTAAATTATCTAGTTAATTGCCTTCAGTTTCTTCTTGATTTCCGTATAAAGATTGTTGTCTTTGGCCCATGACTTTTAATTCAGTTTATACAATAAAAAATGGAATCGAACCACTATATATCCAACATTTCTCATGCTCAATTATTTTCTCATTTAGTTGGCTTTTGTTCTGTCAAATGCCTCTGAGGTGGCGACATTTCACAGCTATTGAAAGATTTACCAAAGGTGATTGAAAGATAATTTAACACTAGCCTCCACAAGCAAATCACTGACTTTGTATAACACCAGGTGAACAAGACAAAAATAGTGACCTGGGGATAGTTGTCAATGGTGACAATGGTGACAATGGTGACTGCTCAGCCATGAAGACCATGATGGGAGCTGAAATTGGGACAGTATTCTTCCTCACCCACCTCTCTAACATTTGTTTATTCACCTATTTTATGCATATGAGTGCTCTGTCTCCAAGAATACCAAAAGAGGGAATCAATCCCATACAGATGGCTGTGAGCTATCACATAGGTGCTGGGACTTGAACTTAGATCCTCTGTAAAAGCAGCGAATGTTTTTAACTGTCAAGCCACCTCTCCAGCCACTGGGTCAGTATTCTCTTGATGTCTTAGATTGGTGGCCTGGCACTGCATCCATCCAGAAGAGCTTTCTCTGTTTTATTGCACTGTCCAACTTGCTGCCAGAGGCCATGGGTGCCATGGACCAAATAACTACTTTCTGTTCTAAACTAGGGTCACTTTCAAAGCCTGGGGAGTGAGTTGCCAGGAGGGTCCATGGCATTTTACAAAGCAATGGCCGAAGGGTAGTAGACAGGTGAGAGATGACGACTTATCTTCTGCACCCTCTTTCTGGCAGATGGCCTCTTTTCTCAGGACATTATACAATAGGCACCTCCATTATTGTATGTTAGTTTACTTTGCAACTTTGATACAGCAGGGAGAAAATCTGTAAAACTCTGAAACCTAATTTACTGGTTTCTTACAAAAGGGAAGTAATTCTCTTTGAGGAGGAGGATAGCATTGTGTGAGGGACACCAATGGTGTATGGAACAAAATTTAGACACAGGACAAAAATGAAAATGCCCTGAGAAGAAGACATCATGGGGCAAGGGTCGTCATAGTAAAACAACGTGTGTCTGTATGGTGACAAGTAGGTACTCCCAGAATGGAGAGGCCAGTTCATAAAGGTACCATATCACAGGCTCAGTGACAGAACAGAAAGTATAAGGACACAGGGCGGAGGCTGCAGCACCTGAACGGAGGCTAGGATGGCAAACCAGGAAGGAAACAGGATTCTCTGAGGAGAGAAAACCAGGTTGAGGGGTAAAGGACAAGGGAGATAACGACTCATTTAGGAAGATAAGTAATGAAGACAACTCCACTCCTACAAGACTAATTTGGGTGACTAACTTGTGCTCAGTATAGAACAAGGGCTTAAAGAGAAGCGGAGGCTACCCCCGCCCCCCAGATATTAGAAAAGTTTCTCTACCAGGATGTACAATGATCTCTAAACCCACTCACTGAGGGCTTCATGCTAAAACTTGTTCAGATTGTTTTGTTATGAAGGATTCTCTCTACCAACTGGAGTCACACAATGAGCCTGTTGGGTCCCATGACTGAAAACGCCATGAGGCATTGACCCAATGACCTACAACTCTTCAAGTGAAAAGAGATCACACGGCAATCCAGTTCTGATAAGAACAGTTTTCCCACTTAGCAGAGGGAATTATGAGTAAGTTGTTTTACTTCCACACTTGTGAGTGCAGAAGCATAAGAGCGCCGGGCATTTGAGGTGTGTAGGATACAGGAAATGTTATGAAGCATCTCTGGTTACCTGTATCCGTTTCAACTTTCTTACTAGTGAAGGTGCTTTGTGAAGCATTATACCTGACCTGTAGCCTTAGGGGGCTCAAAGACACCCAAAACAATACAAAGTTCAAGTTTATCTGGTCAATAAAATGCCCTGTAAGTCTTAATATTTTTAGATATTTATCAGGTTCATAAAAGAAACATTATATTACAAGAAGGGAAGAGGTGAGAAGACTTGGGGTTTGTAGAATGAGAGCTTGTTAAGAATTTCCAGAGGAAGCAGAAACAAAGAAGGTCCAATAGGACTGTAGGACACCAGGCACTTAGAAGCCTTCATGTTCCACTGTGTGGTTCTCTTTGTGGGCTAATAGTTCTTAGTCTATTCTAAGTCAAATGTATTAAGTTGTATCCATAAGATAGAGTAAATATAACTTATTCTTAACAACAGAAACCTTTCTGTAGCTGCTAAATTATAAGTCTAAGCAGTTCATTTAACTTATTTTTAATATATATATATATATATATATATATATATATATATATATATATATACTGTTGCTGTCTTCAGACACACCAGAAGAGGGCATCAGAACCCACCACTGATGGTTGTGACTCACCATGTGGCTGTTGGGAATTGAACTCAGGATCTTTGGAAGAGCAGTCATTGCTTTTAACCGCTGAGCCATCTTTCCAGTCCCAATTCATTTAATTTATAATTGACCATGACTCCAGGCAATATCCTTGCAACTTTGAGATATCCTGACAACACTTAACCTGTGACACCAACGATTTTCAGATACCATTGTTATGAGCTGCAAGGTTTGCAGTTGGCCAAAGTTCACATGGTGAAACCTAAACCACCAATGTTGTAAAGTCTGGAAGTGGGGATTTTAGGGAGCACTTATCTTTAGATAGAGTCATAAGGATGGACGTCCCATGAAGGAATTAGTGCCCTAGTAGAAGAGAAAGAGATACCAGAACTCTTTCTTCATTGGACATAGATGTGACCAGCTTCAACTAGAAAGAGAATGCTCACAGATACATATCCCAAAGCTACTTGAGTTTGGATTGCTTGGCCTACAGATCTGAGATACAAGTATTGGTTGGCCAAGCTTCCTGGCTTATGGCATTTTGTAAATGACTAAGATGGTAATAGGATTGAGAAACTGGACAGTTGATAGGGTTAAATGCTGCCATGCTTTGGAGACATTTAAATGATTATTTCAACTTTCAGCTTTGTATTTTCTGGGAGTGGGGTTTATAAATCACCATTCTAGGTCTCAGATAGTTTTAGAGCCTCCATTAAAAGTTCACAGGCCCTAAGCATTGAGTCACTTAGTACCTGGAACCAAAAATCACCCTGGGATGGGGACCCTCTCCTCAAGTTTCTCACCAGAACCCTCTTCTCTCTGTTAAAATGGACTGGGTGGTTCTGCACATAATGAAAGCATTTCTTTAACATCTATCAAGAAGTCATTACAGTAAATGCATTACATTTTCACCCTTTGTTAAGCAACACGAGAAAGAGAAGCAGGGGTCAGCAGAGCTTGCTAAACAATTCATACCTCTCTTTGTTTGGCTTAATGTTGATGTCTCCAATTATATGGATGTCTGCAAATTTTATCCTAAATTTGCTGAGAAGAGAAGCCATTCTGTAAAGAGAGAGAGGAAAAAAACCTACATCAATAGTGCCTATGTAATTACTTTCTATCAAAAGTGCCTTTGTGTTTGAGTTAAGGTATCAAAAGCAATCAGTGTAGCTTTCAGACAGAGGCTTTTCAGTTTTGATTTGCATTAACTAACCTACTTGATAGAGATGTTAAGTGTATTCCACTGGAGGCAGAAAGCAAGCCCAGCGGTCAGCTGAGGTGGGTCACACCTGCTAACTCAGTGCACTGAAGTAGGAGAACTGTGAGTTAAGCCACATTGGGTTGTACAGTGAATTCCAGGCCAGCGTGACATACTCACAGACACCTTGTCATAAAAATAAAATCCAAGAGATAAAAATAGAGAGATCCCAGGAGTGCAGAGAACTGAGAGGGCAAAGGGGACTCTGCATTCATCTTCCTGAGGGAGAACGGGAGACTCTCTTTGCCATCAGAACTTGGCATTCTTGTTGAGGAAGCTTTTATAACGTTTTCAACAGACTAATAGTATGTGGCTATATGTTGTTCCACCCGCTGCCACCTGGAAATTGGTACTTTTAACTTAAAGTTACAGAAATCTTGTAAAGGTTGTACAAAGACTCCCAGACTTGTCATTGGAATGATTTTCAGTTTGGTTTGTTATTTTGTTTGTCTCTCTTTAGATCTATCTATCTATCTATCTATCTATCTATCTATCTATCTATCTATCCACTTATCTATCTATCCACTTCATAAGAGGAATCAATATGTACAATATTATTGCATGAGCATTGTAATTTTTCCATTGAAAGTAAATATATAAATATAATTATATTCTTGCTATAAAATGTAAATGCACATACAGATATACCATAATTACATTCTCCTCAGAGGGAGAAGACACTATGAAAACTGATGGAATCTTTATTGTGGGATTCTAGGAGTCACAGATCTCAGGACTTAAGCCTGCAAGAAAGACCAAGAGCTGCTGGCGTCTCCCCAGGTTTCCCATGACAGTGTGAGTAAGCCATGCTCTTGGACATTTGTTCTTCTCACATGAATGCTTCAGCTCCCAGTGACTGCACTAATGAGAAATCTACAAAGATATGATGCAATTTTATTTTAAAAGTCTCTGTCTCTGTTTGTCTCCCTCCCTCCCTCCCTCCCTCCCTCCCTCCCTCCCTCCCTCCCTCCCTCCCTCCCTCCCCTCTCCTCTCCTTCCCCCTCCCTCCCTCTACTTCCCCCTCCCTCCCTCTACTTCTCCCTCCCTCCCTCTACTTCTCCCTCCCTCCCTCCCTTCCTCCCTCCCTCCCTTCCTTCCTTCCTTCCTTCCTTCCTTCCTTCCTTCCTTCCTTCCTTCCTTCCTTTCTTCCTTCCTTCCGAGACACACAGTCTCACTATATAGTCCTGGCTTGCTGGGAACTCAACATGTGAACTAAGTTGACCTTGAACTCCGTATGTAGTAGACCAGGCTGGGCTCAAACTCAGAAAGATTTGCCTGTCTCTCCAGTGCTGGTAATTATGGTATGTGCCATACCTAGTTCTTCCAAAGACATTTAAAGCAACGGAGCAGCCTGTCCTCGGAGGACCCAGAAAGGTCAGTCACAAGTTACTCACGAAATTTTTTCCTCTTCAATGCGGTTGATCTTTCCTCCAACATAGATTCTTAACTTACAATCTTTCCATTTTTTTCTGAGAGTCAAGATATATGGGATAAGCAATGTTAACCCTGGAATAAAGAATGAATTACCACAGAGAAGATGAGAGAAATTGAGAGGAAAAGACGAGAGTGTTATTTTTATCCATTCCCATTATCATAGCTGTTAAATGACTTGTGGTCTTTGGGAACTCAGAAACGGGGTTCTCGAGCTGACACCCTTCTCATATACATGAACTTTGTTAAAATAACAAGGCAGGAGTTCTGCTTCTCAGTGAACACTTTGGATGGCTTACCTCCATCATCAAATAACCACCAAACATCAATCGTGCCTTTTCCCTGCTTCTTTTTAAACTGAGCGCTGGCTTCCACCAGTTTCTGATTGAACTCCCCGACGTGCATCGACTGGATGCTGCTGATGTTGCCGTCTGAAATGGAGGACACAGTGGAGCATCTATTTGACTTTTGAGGACAGAAACAGCGAGCTAGTTTTAGCTCCTTATTCTCACAATGGTATAACTTAGGCATGTGGTGGCTTAAACGTCAAAGATCCCCCAAAGAGGAAAAGCTTACATTTTGAGTCTCCCCCCACCCCGGGATGATGGTGCTGTTTGGGGAGGTTGAGGAGCCTTTAAGAGGCTCAGCACAGCTGGAGGAAGTAGTTCAGTGGAGGTGGTCCTTCCATTACAGCTTGGCTCTGATTCATAGGGCCTGTGTGCTTTGTGGTCTGCCCGACTTGAACAGCGTCTGCCTCGGGCTTCTGCTGCCAGAGATGAAGCAAGTCATGGTGGCTCATCTTGAGCCAAAGTAAATCTTTCCTCCTTTATGGGGGTTTTTATTCTATTTCGGTTTTGTTCAGAAGACCATGAAAGCATAAGCAGTGTCTGTGAGTGTGGCTGGGAGGGGAGAACAGCATCACATGTGACATGGATGTAGAAGGAGGCCACGGGGGTGGGGTGGGGGGGTTGGGACAAAGGGGGAAGGGGGACAAAGGGGGGGGGGAAGGAACAACAAAATCAAACCTTGCCTGAAAAACACTATCATGAACCCTAATTCTGTATGTTAATAAAAAGACTCTTTTCAGAAGAAGTGAATTACAAGAGCTACAAAGGCATGTGCCCTGTTTTAGCCCAGTTATGCTCCAGTTATGAGTATGGTTTGTGACAATGCTAAATAGCTACCCAACCTTCTGAAATTTTAAATTAAATTTAATTAAGGTTAAGTTGTATGAATTTTTGTAAATGATAAAAAAAAAAGTCCAGGAGACATGGAGGTTGCATATATAATACTTAGAAGTGATTAATATTTTTCTAAAATATTTATTAATTTGTTTAAAGATTATTTTTATTTTTTCCACACGTGTGTGTGTGTGTGTGTTTTAGGTCAGACGTATTGAATCTTCATAGAGATGGAATTACAGGTTTTAAGCCACCTGATGTGGGTACTTGGGCTTGAACCTGGGTCCTCTTCCTCTGGAAGAACAGAACTGCTGAGCCATCTTTCCCATCCCAATTTACTTTTATGTGTATCCTTGGAGTTCAGCCCAGGATGTTACACTTTCTGGAACTGGAGTTGACAAGTGTGTGCTGCCATGTGGGTGCTAGGAATTGTGTCCTCTGGACAAACAGCAGTGCTTTTAGATCTCTCCAGCACCATGTTTAAAAGTTTTTGACTCTGACATGGATACAAAGAAGGAGTATCAGGTGAACCAGGCCTATTTCCTAATCCTCATCACTGGGTATCCTTTGGCATGCCGTCCATATTATTTCTAGTGTCCTTGCCTTTGAGAATTGTTATTTCCTGGCTCTGATGTAAAGAGGCAGAGCTGGCACTGTTGCTTAGTGCAGCGCCGAAAGCGTCTTCTGAGACAGCCTCTTCAGAGCTCCCTCTGATCTAGCAGGTTCTGAGGATGTTTTGCTCTGTTCTCCTCTGTTGCCACGTTCTAAGCCTGTCGGTTCTGAGGCAAGTATCTCAGATTGTTTTTATATCCTTAAGACCTCTGAGACAGAAAGTACATTTATTTGTAGAATGGACCAAACTCTGCCCTTCTTTCCATGCAAATCAAAGCTCCTGGAGGAACCATTAGGAGAGCCTGCAGGTTTGGGCTTGATCTATAGCTCAAAAGAGTTGTCACCACCTCAAGCCCCCCCCCCCACCGGGGGGGTGTAGGCCCCCTGTAGAGCAGCGTTTGAACTCCTAGGCATTAAAGCACACAGCATTATGACTTTGTTTTTCTGAACACCAGTTTGACATTCAGAAAAAGTACCTCCTAACCAAAACAAGTGCTGTAATGGAGGCTCGAACAAGCCTTGCTTAAAGAATGGCGCTGATGCTCCCTCTCAATCAGCGCTGGTGCTCCCTCTCAATCAGAATGAGAGGAGGATGAATGACGCCCGTGCTCCCTCTCAATCGGAAGAGCAGAGGACTGAGCTTTGATTTGGAACTTTCCATTGCTTTTCCAGACTGTGTCATTTACTAGAGACTAATATTACAAATAAGACAACAATGGGAAAAGAAATAATTTTAAAAGCCTTATTCTAATCACAAATTTTAAGCATTTATTTATTTTGCACATGTGCATGTGCGGGCACATATGTGCCATGGCATGCATATGGAAGTCAGAGGACAATTTGGGGGGAATTACTTTCTCCTTCCACCGTGTGGGTTCTAGGGATCAAACACAGGTGATCAGGCCTGGTGGCAGGCACTCTAACCTGCGGAGCCACCTCAAAGGCCCTTATTACTAATTTTACATCAGCTCCAACTTCAGATTCAAACATATTCTCATGGGAGTGTGTGTGTGTGTGTGTGTGTGTGTGTATTGAGACAGAGTTTCTCTACATAGCTCTAGATATACTGGAATTCACTATGTAGACTAGGCTGGCCTTGAACTCACAGAGATCTTTCTGCCTTTGCCTCCCGAGTGCCGGGATTAAAGGTCTGTGCCACTGTTTAGGGAGGGAGATGATGTTTTAAAGTGCGTGAGAAGGAGCTGGGGAGATGGCTCAGTGTTTGAGTGCTGCTCCTCTGAAGGACAGATGTTCAGTGCCCAGGAGCCATGCACCCATGTCAGATAGCTTATAAACCCCTGACACGCCAGCTCCAGGTCATCTAGTGTCCTCTTCTGATACTTATACACACACAAGCACAAACACATACATTTAAAAACAAATGATTTTTTTAAAACTTGGTGCAAAAAATAAGGCTTTGCACAATGTGTGGGATACAAATTGTGTTTGTATTTCCTGTCACCCTTATGTTACCAAGGTGAAATTTCAACCTTGGGCTACATGCACCAGCATAAGCCAACAGAATTGGACTATTCACAGGTCAGAAAGTGGTCTTCTAATGCTGCTGTCACCCTAGACCCAGAGCCAGCAGTGCTTCAGTTTGGGTCCTGCCCCTGATAGTGAACCAGTGTGTACCGGTCTCTGGTGTTCTATGTGCAATCTGATTTTTGACCAGCAGAGGTCACTGTGGACCTGATTAAAATCAAACTTACTCTCCATTGAGAAAGAAGGTGATTTTCAAAAGTAAATGGCTAAACAAGTCTCCTGTTTCTACAACTTAAACAAATTCTCTCATTTTTGATCCTCTGTCCTCGGGATGTCTTCCAGACATGCAGAGATAAGCTTACCACTAAACTAAAACTGCAGGCAGTAATCCGTGTAAGCGGAGCACCAAGTCTCTCATTATGGTTAGTGACAGGGGTGTTTCTAGCTGCATTTCCTTTGCCTTGTATACTAGCTAACTATATGCCTCTGACACATCTGCAAGGTAAGGGTTATATATTTGTAAGGAAGATACATTGATGGGCATTGCTGGTTCTAAATTTTCTATTTTTCCATCTCAGCAGACATTCTGAGGCAGCCAGTCTGTCTAAGCACTAGCTAACTTTTTTTTTTAATATATATTTTTAATAGTAAGGAGGCATACAGTGCTTCATGATGCCACTTTCCTGGAAGAGATGACTTGGTGCCTGCCCATACTCAGGGTCTTAGATGCTTCCTCTGCCCCTTCGTGATGATCAGCTTTGTGCCCACCTTGAAGTCATGCTCTTAAGATTTAAAAGTGCTCACCTTTCTTTGGGGCTGGCTTGGTAATGTTCAGCTTGCCGGCCTTCTTAAACAAGCCCCGGATGCCCCCCTTGCCCTCCTCACACTCGTTGTCTTTGATTGCGGCCTCCAGAGCCAATCTCTCCTGTTCCAGTCTCTCCAGTTCATCTGAAGAGAGAGACACGGTCAGCAACTTCACTCGGAGGACAAAGTCTCTAGGAACAATCTTATGCGTAGTCTAGCATTTCATAGAATAATACAATAGAGTGCATGCAAATATGCACATGGTTTGATAATTTTCTGTCTCAATCATTAAAAAGTAATATGTTGCAAACACAGAAGCAGAGGCTTACAGTCAGCTATTGGATGGATCACAGGGCCCCCAATGGAGGAGCTAGAGAAAGCACCCAAGGAGCTGAAGGGGTCTGCAACCCTATAGGTGGAACAACAATATGAACTAACCAGTACCCCCAGAGCTCATGTCTCTAGCTGCATATGTAGCAGAAGATGGCCTAGTTGGCCATCATTGGGAAGGGAGGCCCCTTGGTATTGCAAACTTTATATGCCTCAGTACAGGGGAACACCAGGGCCAAGAAGTGGGAGTGGGTGGGTAGGGGAGTGCGGGGGGGGGGGAGGGGAGGGTATGGGGGATTTTTAGGATAGCATTTGAAATGTAAATGAAGAAAATACCTAATTAAAAAATAATATAAAAAAGTAATATGTTCAGTAAGTTGTATTCAGGAAGTAGTAACAGCTGGCTCAGAAAAACAGCATGAAGTCACGGGGCTTTTATTTGTGAGGGCAAGAATGGCTACTTCTTATTTAAACCACTGAGAAAACCCATCTAGTGAGATGATGTCACTGCTAAGTCACTGACTTACGGATCAAGTTACCAGGTAAGGTTTTCAAAAAGCAGCAGAAACAATTGCACAGGTATACGGGACACATATGCTGAGCATGAATGCCTCCACACGTAGCAAGGCCTCTGAACTGGAACATCAAACTAAGAGCAGGAACCACAGAAAGGCACCGCATGGCGGTGCACACACATCATCCCAGCACGTGGGAGGCGGAGGCAGAAAGTCCAGGATTTTAAGGGTCCTCCTTGGCTACATAAGTAAGTTTGATGCCGGCTTCAGGCTTCTACAAGACTTTCTCAAAAGGCCAAAGGGGATGGGGAGCAAATTACGGAAAGATATTCAGATCTTATAACCAAGGTCTCTGATCTCTGAACAGAAACTGCAGTGAACAAAATATCAGGTACCGATTATGTCTCCTACATGGAGAAAACAAAACAACCTCATGCTGTGAGCACCCAGAGCCAAAGAAGGAAAGCGAGCTGAGGTTTCTGAGAGAATGCCAGACGGTGGCTGAGAAGTCGTGCACAGTGCTGGAGTCTAAACTGAGAGTCAAACTGTGCAAAATTCCCTTCAGAAGGTTCAGGCCACCGTCCAGGCTTTGATGTTGTATCTGGCTGCCTTTTTAGCTTCTCTGAGTTTTGATTGTGTTGGGAAGTTCCTAGTTTCGAATTCTTTCTCTCTCCCCACTCCCTCCCTCTTTCTCTGTCTCTCCCTCTCCCTCTCTTTATATAATATAATATAATATAATATAATATAATATAATATCTCTCCTTGACCTTAGCAAGTGAGAGTTTACAGTCACAGAACAGTGCTGAGCTAACATGTATATTCTTCAACTTGTGTCAGATCTCCTATCTCATTGCCTGCTGAGAATCCAGCCTTGGCAAGTAAGCCCTGCTCCAGGGGAGAATGCAGAAAATGTAGAGTCCCTGTTACAAAACCCTGCTAGGACTTCTGTAAATGTCAGCCCTCGGAGCCCATCGCCTTAGCTCTCTGTGAAGGGGCATTCCACATTAACTAAATCTGTCAGAACCGTCACACCCCTCGGCTGTTGCTGTTAGCCAGCTGCTCGGAACCACCTGGCCCCTTTCCAGGCTTAGCAACTCATCTTTTGCCAGTGGCTCGAGATTTAGAGTCGAGTCACCCATGTGATCTCCCCAAAGCTTCAAAGGGTCTCAAGAAGAGCAGCCATAGGAAGGCTGATGAGGTTAGAGTTCGGGCGGGTCGTTTTTTGCCCTGACTTTAAAAGGTGAGGACAATCTACAGTGTGTCAGGGCCACAGCCCAGGAGAGCTCCGCAGCAGGCTTTCTGTGGCTTCAGTCTTTCTATGCCTCAGGCCTCCTGTGGACTGAGACATCAGAACACTTTCTTTTCCCCACCCGATGAGTTTCATAAAACAAATAAACAGCAGTCCGCCTTGGAGCTTCAGGAGGAGCAGAGAAGTGATGTGTTCCTCAGGCAGGCTCTCTCTGTTTCTTCTGGAAGTGGGTCTCCTCATGCAAAGCACACTAAGCTTTTGAGAGGGCCAGGCGCTGTTTTAACACAGCGTATTGCACACTCTCTGGGCACTATGGTTTATTCTTTCCCAAACAGCTTGGAAATAGCTACAATTATTCTCTTTGTTTTGTATAGGAAGAAACCAGAGTTCCGAGAGGTTAAATAATGTGTGTGACTATCATGGAGCAAGGTCAGGACTTGAGCACAGAGGTTAGTTGGGCATCAGTCATGGAGCAAGGTCAGGACTTGAGCACAGAGGTTAGTTGGGCGTCAGTCTCTGTTTCCAGTGGGAAGGCCTTCTTGTGGCTTGTTAAGGTGACTTAACAGTTGTTTCTATTAACTGCCAGCCTCTTCATCAAACAAACTAAAACATTTGCAGGCACAGGATGCCAAGCCACACCCCCGGGATGGTTCTGGAGCTTGTCATCTTAGGGCGGGCTCTCATGACCTGGGTTGTATGGGAGGCCTCTCAGAGCTCCAGCTGGAACAGTCTTTTCCAGGAGTTGAGCTGTGAGTTTCCTGGAGATGGCTGTAGCGGCAGCACAGAGGAGGGGCTTCTCCCTTTTTGACAGGCTCCAGCCCACTCTGTCTCTAGCTACCAACCCTGTGCCCAGCTAGTGCTCTGCTTGGGCAAAGATGGTTTACATCCTCGTTTGTAAAGGAGTTTGCTGTCTTAGTTACTCTGGAGGTTTGTTCCAGGACAAGCAAACTGCAGAACCCCAGATCCAGGAGGAGACAGGCCAAAGTGTGAAATCAGCTTGCCTAGCCATCTTGGGTCTCAGGGCCTCAAAGTGGGGCCATCTCCACTGCACAGTGAGGTTTCCAGTTTTTGTCAGAGATTATTCTTCCTTGTTTACTTTGTGGAAGCTGGAAGACCCCCGTCCCGGAAACCTCCTCACATTACAGTGTGAAACAGAAGTGGCCTTCGACGGTCTGGCTTTTCAGTTACATCTGATGTACTGCACACCTTTGTTCTCACTGGAAATGAGGAGCAGGAAGAACAGTAGACTTTGCTAAAACATTTCAGAAGGATCCCGGCCAGGCCAGTTGTGTTGCAAAAATAACCATTAGTCACAAAGGAGGAGGTGACTTAATGGAGCCAGGAGGGTGACATTAAAGATTACTCATTCCACAGCCATAGCCACCACCACCACCATCACTACTGCCTTTTTGGTTTGGTTTGTTTTGAGACAGGGTTTTCTTCTGTAGCCTAGAAGTCTGCACATAGCTCCCCAGATGTCTTTAACCTCTGCCTCCTCATTTAAGTGCTGGGATTGCAGGCCTGTGCACCTATGCTCAGCTACAACTACACTTTGAAGATTGAGGAATGACAATATTTAGGAAGCTTTCGTTGCAGATGCTGGTGTGTAGGGAAAGTTGGTTTTAGTTCGCATTTCGTTCTAAAGGAAACTTGGGCATAGCCAGCCCAGGCGATTCGTCCAAGGTCATGTAGCTAGTGACATGTCTTCTGCGTCTAATTCTAACATTAGATTCTGTCACCCCTGTCTTTGAGTCTTTTGTAGCCTCAGCTAGCCTCAAGCTCACTTCGTAGCCTGGGCTGGCTCTAGTTCAACTCCTGGTCTTCTTACTTCTGAGTATTTAGTGCCTCCACACCCTATTGTTTAATCCTCATTACCAGTGGTCCTCAACCTTCCTGATGCTGGGACCCTTTAACCCAGTTCCTCATTTTCTAATGGCCCCCAACCATGAAATTATCTTCATTGCTACTTCATGGCTGTAGTTTTGCTCCTGCTATGAATCATAATGTAAACACGTCTGTTTCCCCCACAGGGTCAAGGCCCACAGGTTGAGAACTGCTACTCTTTACTCCGTTTCAGTGACTCAATCATGATATCTGCCTGCCCTTCGCTCTTAGATTTTGAGAGAGAATCCCAGGGCTGTAGTGGAGGAAGTAAATGATCTTTAGGTTGTCAGTTGAGAGCAGGTTTTGAATAACTTTCTTCCTGCACACCCCAAAACAACTCTAGTGAGGCCAGATACCCAGACTTCGCTGAATAGCCATCACGGTGTTCCCAAGTGCTTCATAAACCAGCCACACGGTAAACGACTGGAGAGACTGCATTTTGAAATTGGATTTTAGTGGCCAAAATTGCCTCATGAGTTCTACTGTGTCATTTTTTAAAAAGACGTCATTTAGGGGCTTATAATTCACCATCTGCTTTGAATCTTAAGGACAGCAGAAGGAGGAGCAGAGAAAGCCAGAGGGCAGTCGTATTCTCGCCCATCTCACAACCCCCCTTTCCTTTATTCATTATTAAATTAGAACTCTTTCCTTAGCCAATCACCTTGAAGCCACACGTGCTTACGTGGATCAGTTGCTGATGCCCAGGTGGAGTCAGGCTGGATTGACGGCAGGGAGCAGTCCTGCAGCCCTGCCTTCCAATCAAGCAATTATTTACTGCTCGGCCATCTGTCTTTATTTTGCAAAACCACTCGATCAGACACAGCAGTATCACCGTGCTCTGAGCGGGTCATAAATCGCGTGGTACTTACACAGGGTACTCAATTGCGACTCACACTCTATCACTTTGTTTACCACCAGTGCAATCTGGATTCTTTGTTGTAATTGGCAAACTTGCTAAATACCTCTGGGATGTGAAAAATATGAAATGTCACATTTTTTTGGTGTGTTGTCAGGCAATAAATTAATTTATTAAGAAGAAACATTAGTCATCAGTACCGGGTGACTTGCCGCAGTGAACGAGTTATAATGTTATGAGCATCGATCTTATTTATACAAAAAGTTATTGTCGTATGAGTCTGTGACACAGTATAGAAACAACTGCCATTAGCTGGTAAATTACCAGGAAAGCTGATTTCTACTCAGTGGTTTATTAACTGTAGTATATGGGCTCTGAATTGCTAATGTTTCCCTTAAATTATAATCTGTGATGACACTGCAGTACCCATGTTGGGAAAGCTATGATGATAATCATTAACATACTGTAATGCAATACTGAAGATTTATCAGGCTCTTATTAAGCCCTACATTACAGTATAATATAATGAACTGCAAGTTTGTTTCTTCTAATCCAAAATCTACTATGAGGCTTGTGCCATAAATTACTGAAGCTTCATAACAAAGCATGGAGCTGTGGCATCAAGCTAATTTCTGTCATTACGTTTGTTTGTTTTTATCTCACATGTTCTCTGTGTATTTGTGTGACATTGCACTTTTGTTTACCTAGACAGTTGGTACTTATAATTATTTTATTAACATCTAACTGTATCTTCCCATCTTAGTTAAGAAGCAGAAAGTATCCAAACATCAACGCTGGTCTAAACACTACTTGTTCTTTGGGAAATGTAAAGGAGCTGTAGTTCAGGATTCTTTGAGAAACACTACATATTCTAGTAGTGGCTTCATGGGAATAAACTCACGGTACATTCCAGTGCCTGGAGCAGTGAGAGGTAGTAGAGGTGATGTTTTTAGCTCCATCACATATATCAGCTTGAAGAAACTAACATAATACACAAAGCAAATGCTCAATCTAAATGCAAGCTATATGTTTTTCATTCTTGCTTTTAGATAGAAAACATAACAGCAGTAAAGCCAGAAAAAAAAAAAAAAGTCAAAGTAGATAGGACACAGGACTCCGAGGATACAAGGTGGATCCACCCAGGAAGCCTTTTTCCTGAGGAGTAGCTTTTATAGTACCAGAAGGTTCTATGGAAGCTTCCAAAGGAGGGAAGCAGTCCACAGCCTTACCCAGCTCTGATGCCCATGAACTACAACAATGACCAGCATGGTAAGATGCAATAGTGGCACTTATATCTTGGCAGTAACCAACAGCTCTCTAATTGGACTTAAGGTCAGCTCAACATGAGGGAGACCATGCCTAGTTCTGGAGACCTGCCAGCTACCCACGACTCGTGAAGTCATGATGGATCTTAGAGGGGAACATACTACTGCCACTTTACTAAAGCAGCATCATTCTTAACTGAATTCTAAGGGCTTATACTCATGGCCTTAAGTGTAGTCTTCATTCCTCATCCAAGAAACTTTTCTTTCCAGTAGATGGGGAGAATGACAGAAACCATACCTGACCAAGATGCAGAGAGGAACTGACCGCATGCTGCCTAGCCCCAACTGGCACATCTACAACACAGCTCCTGCATCTAAGGCTCAGAGAACAGCATGGAAGAGATGGCATAGTGATTGTAAGAGCTAGAGAACCAGGAAATCTGCTGTGGGAGAGTGTGTCTCCTAGACATGACCGGCAAGTTTTTCCTGTGACAACTCAACAATATGGCTGCCTAAGCAAGACCTGAACAAGGATTTCAGCACTATTATTCTAGAGAAATCTCTTTCACTACAATTACATATGCCATGCCCAGTATATTTCATTTGCTGTAACTGGGCTTAACTGCTGTCTCTGACATTGTTGATTATTCTCATGGCTCTCGTGACCAATCACCTGGTCCCTTTACCTTTCTGCCTCCCTCCTGCCTTCTCTCTTGGGCTATATTTCCATTGTTGTGGTTTCCATTTCTACCTTACCTATGATGATTTCCTGCCTTCATTTTCTAGGTAAAGCCATGGAACAAGCATGCATTAAAGAGATGAAATGAAAATTTGTTTCTCATAGTTCAGGAAGCAAGAATTACAGTATTGAGGTGTTAACTAAGATAATTATCCTAAGGCTACTTGCCATGGCTTGAGGGTAATTGTATCCCACATGGCAGTGCCCAGCTCTGTGTCCTAACCTCTTTCTGTAAGGGCTCTAGAAAAGTTGATCTATGGTCTATCAGTGTGACCCTATTTTATCTTAATTATGTTGTTAAAGACAATCTCTGCAGACACTTCCATCCTGAGGTATATCAGTTTGGCCATTAGTGGGGCACAGTCTAGACAACAACATCTAAATGGGGATCTCAGATGTAGGTAGATTATAAGTATTGACTACCTAATGAAGATGCCAGCAGGATTTCCCATCACCTTTGAGTTGAGATGGACATCCCTCCTGTTTAAACCTTTTCTTGCATGTCTCATCTCCTTTGCATGCCCCGGCATTTAACTAAGCAAGGCAGTTTTAAATTCACAGCTCCCTGTCCCATGTCCTGAACATTCCATCAAGCTCCGGTGCCACTCTTTATGCCTCCAAAATACTTCTCCATTGTGGTTTTTCTCTTTGTTCCTGAAGAAGCTTTCCAGGTTCGGGCTGTTACCTCTCCCTTGCTTCCATTATTATAGAAATCTTTTTTTTATTTTAAAGAATATATCTTCATAGTCTTTTACCTTGGAGAGATATTTTATAGTGATTCAGCAACATCAACACTCATTCCTAGCAAGTATATATATATATATATATATATATATATATATATACCCTTACAATTTTAAAAATTTAATTTCTTAGCTTACTATTTTGTGGGGTTTTTGGACATTTTCACACATATATATCACTGTGTCTTGCTCATATTTGTACCCCCTGACTACCCTCTACTATCTGTCCTGCCCTCTGTTAACTGGTTCCCTTTCTACCTCCAAATATACCCACTTCTGCTTCCATGTCACATATATGTATGTATATGTATACATATTTAAATATAGATTTCACATATGGAAGAAAATGAGATTCCTTCCTGCATTCTAGCCCTTTTTGAGTCATGCCCCAAATGAATGAAATAGTATGAACTTTATAACCCATGTTTGACCATTATATTCTCACTGAAATTCTTCTGAGCATTCTCGTTGGTGACCAACTATGATCTGCCCTTTTCAGTATGGTAGAAGAAGCTTAGGGAGCCCCTAAGAGTCAGTCCATGCCTCATACTTTCCCCTTTGGTGGTACTAGTCTTCTCTGACTGTGATTGTACCCACCCTTCCCGTTTCTCATCTCAGCCTTTCCTCACACTCACCTCTGGGCAAGAGATGCTCGTTCCCAAGTCTTACTAGTCTTCTCTCCCTCCACATTGCTTACCTAACTCATACTTATCCACTAAACTCCAAACCATATTTCTTCCAGGAAGCCTTTTTGGGATTAGATACCCCTTCTTTTCTACAATTTCTCATTCATATGTAACAATCACAGTAAAATCTATTTCCCCACTACAGTGCCAGTTTCTTAAGTGTATAAACCAGGATTATTAATTATTATTAACACATTATTATTATTATTATTATTATCAACACCAACATCTTCACCTGCACTCTGCATGTTACACAACAGGCATCCATCGCAAAATATCCCCTCATCTCAGTGTCATTAGAGGACTCCATTAAGTTCCGTTGATGAGGTGTATTTGTGTTCTCTCCGTATCTTTCAGAAATTCCTCTTATATGCTCTCCTTACCTCAAATACCAACAGAATATGCTTACATTCTAAGACTAAACAACTCTACCAAATTATCTATAGAGAAGAAACAGTTGCTGGTCAGAATGAGTCTTTCTGCCTGTGTGGCAGTTAAGTGAGTGATTCACAGGCATGACACATTCAGATTCATTTCATTCATTTCTTGTCAGCCACAAACCAGTTCTTAGACACCTAAAGGCAAATGCATGCTTTGCCACGGGAAAAAAAAAACAACTTCATTTTTTGAAACATCTTGCAAAAATTAATTTGGCAGGCTACTTTACTGAAGGTGTTTATTTACCTCCATGCTGTGGTATTGAAATAAGAAAAATCATTAACTAGCCTGAGTTGGTCTACATCTCTGATGACCAAGGCAAAGGCCGCATGTGTTTTCCATGAGAAGGCACGGAGGGAGCGCACACACCATGGGCTAAGACATAATCATTTTATTTACACTGAGCGCTGTTCTGATCCAACCACCTAAAACAATTCACCGTCTGTTGGGTGGATAAGGAAAATATTTACCTTGTACCTGGAGAACCGGAGAGATGTCAAACCCTTGGCTGATTCTGACTATGACCACGCCAATCTCAAAGTCAAAGGCGTCACTGAAAGAGGAAGCAACATTGGAATGTGTCCAGTGTTCTCTTGAACCCTCACACTTGGGGTGAACATTAAACTCATCTCTAGGATTTTGATATCATGAAACTATTAAAATTCACTTTAGAATACAGCTAAGAGCCAGTGTCTTTTGTTTTGTTTTGTTTCTTCCTTTGTGCCTTTAAAAAATAAATTCTGTGTAGAGGTAAATAGACTATTCACCCTGAAGCTGATTTGTTAAAATAGTCCCACCAGCTAGATATTTTTGTTAAGAGATCTCTACACACTTGTAAAAAATTAATCTGTTATTAAGTGATCTAAATAATCTGATGTATTTAAAATGGAACATTTATAGATTGCAAAATCTTTTCATTATCAGCCTCTCCTCTGTGCCACTGGGCAAACATCTTCAGTGATGTCTGACACTAAGCCCATGGCCTAAAATGTCTCCAGTACAGCAGTCAGAAGGCAGGGGCAGACAGATTTCTGAGTTTATGGTCAGCCCAGTCTACATAGTGACTTCCAGGACAGCCAGTCCTATGGAGTTGAAACCTTGTCAACAAACAAACAAAAAACGTTTCCAGTGTTCAGAGCAGAGCCTCCCCCTGGAAATCCTACATACTTGCAGATGGCTCTGATGCCTTCTCTGCACCAGTCTAAAGAGATTAAAGGATGTAGAAGATAAGGGAAAGCTGTTTGGTTTATTTCATCCTGTAGTACACATCGTAAATCTGAAAGCAAGCCCATTTCCTATTTGTGTTACTAAACGTTTGCCTCTGGAAGTGCCCTTGTTCACACATAGGCAGAACTGAGACCCAGAGCCCCTACAATAAGGCCACCCTCCACAGCATCACTGTAGTCTGTGATTGGTCACCATAAGCAACAAGCTTCCAATAAGAATTCAACTTGAACTTTCAGGGAATGATATGAAGAAGTTCAGTGTAATATAAATATCCACTCAAAATTCAAAACATAAATTATCTTCAATTAACAAAATAGGTCTATCCTAACACAGAACTCTTCAAAAGAAAACCTTATTTCTATTTAAACTTGATTATGAAAGACTAGACAATTTGTTTTACCTAAAAGATGTTGTTCTTTTATAGGCAGATTTACGGCTTTAAAGGGCATCGTGGTTCCTAAAACCTATGACTATATTTCCTCACAAGGCAAAAGGCCAAGAGCTTTGAAGGAAGAGAGTATTTCACAATAGCTGCCTGGGCCTGATACAGTGACAAAGGTGATTGAAAATGATGTTGAGTGGCAGAAGGGGCTGACCCAATGTGGCCATTGCTGGATTGGAGATGAGAAAAAAGTGCCACCAGCCACATCTACTAGCAGGCAGCTTTTAGGAGCTAGAAAGAGAAGGTAGGATGTTTTGCTAGAACCTTTATGGACAATTTAGCCTGATCCACTTGATTCGGGTACAGTAAGATAACTGTTAGAGCTCTAATTCATCAAACTGCAGGCTAAGGCCGGGCAGTGGTGGCACACGCCTTTAATCCCAGCACTTGGGAGGCAGAGGCAGGTGGATTTCTGAGTTCGAGGCCAGCCTGGTCTACAGAGTGAGTTCCAGGACAGCCAGGACTACACAGAGAAACCCTGTCTCAAAAACCAAAACCAAAATAAAAGAAAAAACAAAAAACAAAACAAAACCAAAAAAGCCCCTGCAGGCTAAAACTTTGTTGTTTTAAATACCATCAAAAGCTAAGACGATTCTAAGGAAAAGAAACCATTCCTAAGAGTGGTGCAGACAACTAAAATCTTATATTCAAAGGAGTACAGTAAGACAATATTCAGTTGAACCACAGCCCAATGTTAGCAATAATGGTGTATCTGACTTGAAGCAACAACAAACACCAGAAAAAAGAAACGGAGGGTAGATGTGTGGCTACCTTCCTCCTTCTTCTCTTTTGTGCTAGCATTATTCAATTTTATACTAGTGCAAGCTTGGACCACCTTAGTTAACACTGAGTTTTACTGCTGAGAAGACCAATTGCTAACATGTTGTAAGAGCCAGAGGCTTCCTCAGTTTGATGTGACTAGGCTCAGTCATTTTGACCCTTTGAATTGAGTGTTTGAGACGGGGGGGGGGGGGGGGGGGGGCTAACCACAGGGATGCTGCATCAATTACTAGACACTGAGGATGTATGCAGTTCTGAAATTTGCTTAGATTTCTTTCTCCACCTTGTTTGTTAGTAAAATAGCCAAACCTGGATTCTAAATGTTTTCAAAGAAAATCCCCTTCCTCTCTATATGCCCTGTAATCTAGTAAATAAGCTTTTAGGTCAGAGCCTTACACATTTGCATTTCTTGACTCTAGTATCACCCACCCCACTTCCTCTGCTACTCCACCCCCTTCCAAGTGTTTATTGGTGGTGTGGGGTTTTCTCCTCCTTTGGTAAAGAATGTAGTCGGAAGAATGTGTTTTCTGACAACTGGATCTGAGGCAAGAGAGCTTTGTGTGTACAGATTGTATACTGCCCTGGTTAGCGCATCGTAAACAAAGGCTCGTCCCCGAGCAGTCACTTACTGTATGATTCCCACGTAGTTCTCCAGCTCTGACAAGGGAGCTTTCCTCCAGTTCTTTTTGTATCCAATCACGAGAGTGTTTGGCTTCATTCTCCCCAAGCCTGAGGCCTAAACAGAGGACATAAACACACGAGCCATCCTTACCATACCGGTAAAATACTACGGAAAGTGACAAATGACGTCAAAGAGCACTGAAGTAATGTTCTGAAGATTAGATTACATCTTAATGCATGTCCTTCATGCCTGCACCCAAGCATAAAATAGGAAGATCAGCTTTAAATTATCTTAGTCGTAAATGGATTTCAAATGACAGGAGTGTAGCCTTGCTAAATTAGCAGTCATTTGCATTAGTTCTGACACACTCATTAAAAAATGGTTCAATAATTTAAAGTCAAGCAAGGCTTGGCTTAACTGTCAATGTGCACGTTATAGTAGTGGTTCAGATCCCATTTCCACTTGTGATGTCCAAAATGACGTCAACAGTAAAAATCCACATTTCAGAGATCTCTGCATACAAGGACCATTGAAATTTTCCTTGTATTATTTGTTGAAAATGACTGAGCTGCACTTCCCAAACAGAATGCTCTTGCGTGACTGTGTCCTTCAGAAACTTCAGTCATCTTTAGAGGACAAGATACGACTTCTGGTTAATCACATTTAATGTGATAATATTATCAAGCCTGTATTAATTGCAGAGTGACATTTGAGGCACTGGTGGTAGGAGCTTGGAATAGTGTGGCAGAGACAAGTTATACCTAAGCAATTTTCACTTGTGAATAAATGCAGCAGAGTGTTGGGGAAGTACCAAGGGAGACCTGTGTTCCAGCAGATGTCGCACAGCTTCATGGAGAGGTGGCATTTAGTCTGAATCTTCAAGTTTAATTAGATATTGACAGACAAAAATAAGGAGAGCTGAGCGTAAAGAGAGGTCACCCAAGTCATGAATATACTAAAGAATTTACCAGAAGCAGCCATTCTAGGGGACACAGTGGTGAACAGAAGGGCATGGACGAAGTCAAGGGTTGCTAGCAGGAGCCTGTCCTGCACGCTTGGCACACGCTTCCTGTGAAGCTGCGCGTTCATTATTTTATATTTATTTGCAGATTTCTTTACTTTCATTTCCATGATTATTTTAATATTTTTTTAAAAATCTTTGACAAATGTACTCATGTCTATGCTGAAATCTAAGCATTTTTATCCTCCCTTGTCCCCTCTCCACCCCTTGCCTCCTGCCGAAGCTCTTCTCCCTAACAGGCTTCTACCGGTTTCAGTGGCCATCGCCATAGCCCACTGAGTTTCAAATGTGGTCACTGGCATGAGCATGACATGAATATATGTGAGGCTACTAACTGGATACAGTCAACCTATTGGTGAATACAGCACTGAAGAAAATGACCTCCCTCCTCCAGCACCTATGAATTGCCCATAGTCCTTCTGGAAGGGGTGGGGATGCATGAGGCCCCTCCCCCATGCACAATGAAATGGTCACAGGTCAGATTTTGTATAAGTCTTATGCAAGTAACCACAGTTGCAGTGAGTTTGTGGGTGTGATGCCCATGTCATATCCAGAAGACACTGTTTTGTAGCAGCCCAGACCTCGGCCCCAACTCTTATGTTCTCTATCCCCCCACTCCTATGGTGTTCATGAGCCTAGAAGGGGGTAATATTGACAACCCTTTTAGAGCCCAGCACGGCACAGAAATTGATTCTTTATACTTTAACTAGTGGCGAGTCTCATCATTAGGTAACACTGATTGCAAAAAGGAAGCTTCCCTGATGAAGGCTGGGACCAGCACTAGTCTATGGCTATAAGCATCAGGTCCATTTAGAGAAAGAAGAAGGGTACTCTCTCCTCAGGGGTCTATGATCTCTCTAGCTGTAGGCTCTTGACCAGGTTTGCATTAAAAGGCATGAGTTCCCTTCTATAGAATAGGCTTCAAATCCAATGAGAAAGTGGATGGTGTTTTTCATAACAGTCATGCCACTGTGGGCATAGCTTTCCAGTCAGGTTAGTATTATAGAAGTCCCAGAAAGACTACAAAGGCTGATCGACTGCGAAGAGGTTGGAATGTTGCAAATGCAGAGCCAATTTATCTCCCAGATAACTATTTATTGCTTTTCTCCATGCCATCTAACATCCTTGGGGCCACTGGCTACCTGTTTTGAAATACACAAATGTTGCATTTGGAGAGTCTCTTGAATTGTTTTAAAGATTTTTTTTCTCTCCAAATTATAGAGGTGAGAACTGAAGAACAAGTTTCTATAGTCACCATACAAGTAGAAGAGGGAAGGGCAAAGGGAAGAACCGGGGATGGATAGAAGACTGCAGACTTCAGCATGTAGCTGTAGAATCGATCACATTTATTTAATGTTCCGGAAATAATTCCCAAGGCTGGGGAGATTTTCTGCCCTGGCCCACATGCATTTATTAGTGGAGTCTAGCAGTTGCTAATCTGGCATTTGCAAAAGAAAAAAGAGAAAAAAATGCCAAAGTGGACCATAGCTACCTGCTTGTACGAGACGCAGGAGTCTGAAAGTCCTCAACCACCAGAACCCATCACATTTCAGTGAGCATGGGGATGGAATGATGCTGGCCAAAGGCATCTGATTTTCCATTTCCGGTGGATCATTCCTAGTTCATGGTAATAGAGCCTCGGCCTTAGTTCTAGCTGGCTTATCCTGAGGTCCCCGACCGCTGCACTGATCTCTTACACTGCCTTGTGACTGGCCTAATTCTAGCCATCATTTTTAGGAGCATCATCTGCCTGGATGCTACTTCTGTGCTCACTCCCTGCCTTACCTGAAGGAGGCTCCGGACACCGTCCCTGAAGCAGTCTGCAGCCACTGCAGCATAAAAAGCTTTGATTTTGTTCTTTATAAGCCAGGCCTGTTTTTTAGCCATGCTGCTGTTCATCTCTTTAACACACAGCTTGCGAGGTCCCTGTAGGACACAAGGAAATATTTGTTAGAAGCCCTGCTATTATACTTCACACTACTGTTACCAGGTGATAAAACTACCAGTAAAGCCCGGTTAGATTAAGAGATGGGACAGAGGCAAAGGCACCTCCTTAAATGAAGTTTGTCCAGAACCTTGTTTCTGGAGAGGACCTGTACTGTTCACACGACTCATGTTCACCCCCAAATGCCCAGGCTTAATAACACCGACTTAAATAACTGCCTGTGAAGAGTGGAAAGAAAAGCCAAGGGTGTGACAGCACACAGGGAAAACAGGATGTGACCAAAGAGGCTCAAGACAAATTCACAGCCAACCTGTGACTCAACAGTGAGAGTCGTGTTTACAAATCCTAAAGAAATCTCAGCTAGATCCCAATGTCAAGAAACAGACAGAACTCTTGGGAACCCAAGCTACAGATCCTGACAGTTTTGTAAGTGCCTAAGCACTGCTTTTTGATTGCTAAAAATTCCCTTATCCCATGCTTCTCCTGAATCCATACATTTATAGTTGGGCGAGTTAAATGCTTCTTCCTCATTCAATGAATTTGGTGGGAACAAGGATCACAAGTCTATGATGTAAGGGGAGTGAGAGAAGCTCAGAGAACAGGAGGCAGGCACGGTGATTCGGAGGGAGAGAGCCATGGTGATGCTAAGGCACCTTATGATCTCAAGGTTTAACTCTGGAGACCCGATGTTTACCTAGCAACCCTTCTTCCATGAAGATCAAGTTCGCTCTTCTCTTCTCATGTTTTAGTTCAGTTCAAAAGGTGTTTCTGGTTATTGCCTTAGAGTTGGCAGGACAGGTGAAGCACCTACTTTCTTCAGTCTATAGAAAGAGTTGTATTTTGTTTGGATGTGGTAGATTTCATACCTGTTCCCTGAGATCTTGATAACATGTAGTGGACAACCCCTAGAGGGTGTGGAATAAGGCTTAGGCATCTGAATTTGTAGTAAGTTTCCAGGTGACCTAGACATTACTGGTTCCTCACACTGCATCTAAAATGACAGCCTTAATGGTCTTTGATAGGAAACAAAGGACTTTGGGATACAAGAAAACTTGTCTAGCCCTTGGCTTGTCTACTTTGCAGTTCATGGGTTATCTCTCAGATCTGAAATCTTATTCTGGGCATGGGGATAAACACCCCATTTCCTGCATGGTTATTTTAAGTAAATAAGATATCTAGTACTAAGCTTGAAAAGTACTAGGTCCTACCTACAGCTGACTTTTATCATTGTAAATGGGTGTTGATAATGTCACTGAAACTCCAGGCGAATTCCACAATGTATTTGCTCTGGGGCAGCTGGAATGAAACTGAACTGGGAGGCAGAGTGCTGGATTTAACTGTGGCTCTGGATTGACTCCCTGATACAATGGGCATCCTCTCCTGAGGACAAATATATTTATCAAATAAGGCAATTGCTGGGTCATCACTGCCAAGCATAACAGCTCCTATCCACATGTTGTTATTTAGCATTTGCAATGGAGTTCATATTAAGAGAGCCTTAGTATACAAATACATGTAAAATAAATATCACTAACATTTATATGGATTGTATATTGAAATAACATTTTGGACATATTTGAGTTAAACAGGAGAAATTATTAAAAATAACTTGATTAATATTTTTGTCAATTTAATTGACAATCAGAAAATTTTAAATTATACACATAGCACATATTTCTACCATGTAGCAATAGTTCGGCTCTCAGGCTCTTCCATTTTCAAATTCTGTATAAATTGGGTCATGTTCTTTATATAGTCAGTTGTTTTCCAGTATATGTTTTAGAAGTTAGCAATATTACAAAACCAATTGGATTGTCATGTATTAGTCAAAAAACAAGAACTTTCAATGATGACAAAAAAGGTCAAGACAGTGGGAGGATGGTTATTGAACCAGAAGTCCTGGACCAGAGAAAGACATGCTATTAGAGGAGAAGTTTCACTCAGGCCTCCAGGATGTCAGCACATTTAAGTTACCAGTCCCTTCTTGGGCACTCTAGCTTTCACCCACTAGAAGGAGGAGGAAGAGGAGGAAGAAGAGGAAGAGGAGGGGGAAGAGGAGGGGGAAGAGGAGGGGGAAGAGGAGGAGGAGGAGGAATGTTGTATTGAGGGTCATTTACTGTTGACAACAACCATCAGATAGAAGAACAACCAACAGCTAGAAAGATGGTAGACTGTCAGAGCTCTGAGCTACCCTGCAATGGCTGTAAGCCCCTGGGGAAAGTGCTGCTTATTTAAAGAAATACAGTCTAATGTATGTCTGTTAGTATTACAAAAATCTGGATTAAACATTAATTGTGTCAGAGAGATTTATTTTAATGACTGAATTTGCCATACTGAGAACTCATAAAAATATTTCATGTAGAATCTCTTTTGGCTAAAAGGGATTATGATGTCCTTGTAGCATACTTATTAATATGAAAGTAGACTGTAATGCTAATGTAAGGAGGTTAAAAACTAACAGGAGGGGAGACATCCTGGAACATAATTACCAATATTCAAATATGTCACAAAAATGGATTCTACCATCCAATTAATACATTGTAGAGATTAACTTTCCAAACATGAGCCCATGAATTAATCCCCCAATTTGAACAATGAAACTTTGAGAAATTTGTGCATTTATATATCAACTTATGCTTCTACATATTGAGAGTCTCATGACTTTGCTTTCATTATTTCTGTGGTTGGAACTACCAGAAGGCTAATATCTCCCTTTTACTGATTTGGCCTATGAGCCATCTCACCATGCATCCTACTGCCTTTCATAGATCATTTCATTCTTCTGATATTTGATCATGTTATTATTTTATTAACATTTCTTTTTAGACAGGGTTTCTCTGTGTAACACTTTTGGCTGTCCTGGAACCCCCTCTATAGATCAGGCTGGCCTCGAACTCACAGAGATCTGCCTGCAGATGCTGGGAGTCAAGGCATGCACCACCACAGCCATGCTTTATTAAGATCTTGATAGAGGCCCACTGACATAAAGTGTTCCTCATCGGAAGTTTTGAGGCTGAATAAGAAAAAGACAAGAGGAGGGAGGAAGAGAAAGGAGATCTTCAATGGCTGAATGAGTTAGGTGAATAGGGGTCTAGCAATCTACTCTCTGGATTGAGGGTATCTGGGTTTTATTGAAGACCCCATAGTTTAGGAATGGAATTAGCAACTATCATATTACCACAATAATAACATCAACAACATTACCAATAATAACAAAGAAAGTTAATCCAGCATTCAGTATTTGAAAGACATAAAACAGTGCTTGAAAGCAAGTATAATTCTCACAATGACCTTAAAACAGGTGCTTTCTTATTCAGAGAGACTAAACTATGTGTGTAAGGAAATCAACACTAGTAAATGTCAAAACAGTGATTCCAAACTTGACTGTTAGCTTCAAAGGCCCAGGGGAAAATGCTTCCTAGAGTGGAAAACACAAGCTCGGTTCCTTTTCTATTGTCACTACTTAACATTTCCACAAGACTGGCTTAACCATCATCTGCATACATTGGGGAAAAATTTCCAGTGGTATGCTGCCTCCCCCTGCATCCCTCTCCATCTGTTCCCCTAGAAAGATGATTGACAGCTGAGCCTCGAATCTAAAAATGCATCCACAGCCTAAGGAGTTTACAGGAAGAAACTAACCGGGAAGGCTTTAATTGATGCAATAATTGTTTTCTGATCCCAAGAGAACTTAAGCACTGGGGAGCAGGGCTCGTGGGCCTTTCATGGAGACATCAGCACAACAAGTGAAGTGTTGTCCAACACTCGTGAAGCTACCAGATCACATGGCTTAGGCCCTTGCTTCGCAGGATAGGGTCTTCTAGGACCATAGTCCTTTGTGCAGTTAAAGACTCAAAGGGTTAATTAAAAGCAGGGTTTATTATCTCTGTGAAAGAGCTTTTCTCCCTTGACATTATATGACTGTTTATATTTCTTGTTCACTTCTCCAGTCCTGAAGATATTTTATTTCTTGCTAAACCAAATTTTCTCTAAATTGCTAGAGAAGGAAAACACCCCAAACTGCTTATTCCATCAAAACCGATTCCTATATTATATTGGCCAAAATGAAATCCACTAATCCAGGGCACTAAACTTGATAATAAGAGAGAAAGGCTCTTGATAAGTTTTTAATAAATCCTCTGGAGTCATGGTTGGCCATAACTTAACCTGTCAATCGTGCCCACCCAGTAGCTCTCTCTCCACCCCCTACTGGATAACTGTATTTAGTTAGAGTGTTTGAGTTACTGTCATCTAAGCAGATAGGAAAGAGATGTGGTCAATGTCCACAGCATTAGGATAATGCTAAGTTTAAAAAGATGTTGGAGTGTTTCTCAGGATGGTCTATAGTAAAGGAGTCGGCCACATCACTGCAGTGTGGGCTGGCCAAGACTCCTCACACCCGTTCTTTGGCAGATCCTGGAAGTGTAACTAGGGATCTTTGATTGTGGCAGTTCTCCCAGGGTCAGACTGCCTTGACTTTCTCCTTCTGGCCTAACAAGAGGCGCCCTGACAGGTCTCCTCTGCCATCCCCAGTTGGCATTTTCTTGTCAGGATGGCCCAGTCTATGATTTTATTTTCCTGGCTCATTTTCCCAGTTAGTAAAATAGAAACAAGCATTTCTTTGTTTTCTGCCTCTTTCGTGCTTGTGCTTGTGGATCAAGTAAGAAACTGGGGAAATGCTTTGAAGAACAGGTAAGTATTTAGTAATATAAGTGTATGTCGGTAAAGATTCCAACTAAGAAAGACGCACAGAAAGCATGGGGCAGAGTGAGGAGAGAGAGAGAAAGGAACATGAGGAGGCATACAGACATAGGCTAGTATGGAGGATCTGGACATGTTTTTTATTCTAATTTCAATGCTTTCTTCCCATTTGGAGAATTGGTAAATAATTATGGTTGACTTCTTAGCATCTATTTTGAATACCTCCAATGAGACATTAGTCCTCGACACGTTCCGTGGACAAAAGGGAATTAGCTCGATTCTGACTGTTTGCCAAAGGCACAGAAAACTGAGCTCAATTCCCCGGGGTATCTGTAGTGCCAGACATTTCATCTGAATTCCATGTATGGTCATTTAAGACCATCATGACTGCTTCCTTCTTGTTGGCTTCTGTAGACTAATTAATGCTCTGTTCTGATTCGCTCAGCCCGGATGCCTTCCTTTTATTAAGGAGCCAGTTCAGTTCTTCTTGACTCAAAGACCATCATTTAAGAATATTTATCACTTTTAGTTGGTCTCCTAAGAAACTAGGAATATATTTCATCTATCTATTTACATCCACGGTTACATTTTTTGTTTTTTTGTTTTGTTTTGTTTTGTTTTTTTCCAGTCCTGAATCAAGGAGGTGAACTCCTGTCCAAGCCGTTTCTTCTCTTTCCTGTTTCCATGGGTATCTTCTGTGCCACCTAACATTACCCACTGTGAACAGAGAGGGAAAGCACTGTTTTCAGATGAGGTGGCTCTTACCACGAAGACTTCGCAGCAGATGCAGAGGCCACTATTCTTCGTAAAGGCGTGGGTTATATCCAAGAGAGCGGGTCTAGTCATGGGTCCGCCTGTTAAGACAATGCACTGGGGTCTGAAAGCAAAGAAGACACGAGAATTGGCCAGTGCCGGAGGCTTATGAGCCCAGAACCCCTCGAAGGAAATAAAAAGCATAGAAAACTAAGGGAAATGAGACACCCCTTCCTTGATTATTTCTTGAATTTCCCACCAGAATTCCTGAGTTATCTTGACTCTACATCTTGTCATCTTAGTATTTTTCATTTAATTAATCACAGCAAAAGTAGGAAGTAGGGAAAGGGTAGCCCTGTACCCGGGGTTCCCTTGTCTTCCCTTGGTGTGCAATATGTCGCTCCAAATCTCCCTCTCTCATTGATATTTTTATTTATCTGCCTTGCTAGTCCACGTTGTGAGGCACCATCCGAAATAATAAATAACTAACGAAGATCTAAGATTATGACTTCTCTGCAGGGGGTTCATTACATCATGAAGACCCAGATTGATCGTAGATAAAACCAATGATTAAGGTGCACAAGGACCTGGGGGATGTCCCTCTGAAGTCACCTCCTTCAGGCCTTTCTGTCTCTAGGCCTGGAAAAGGCCACAGCAGTGTGAGCAGCTGTGGCACCTGGAGGGCAGAGCTCAGAACAGAAGGAAAATGCACTCATTTCTGTCCTTGGTAACAGCGTGGATTACAGCCAAGAAAGCAGGCCTCTGCTGTTGTGAAATGTGACTTTGCATATCTGAAATGTGCCCACTCCGATGCATTTGATTCTTCTAAGGAAAGACACTCGTAATGTGAAACACCATGGGATCCCGAAAGCCGGCTTTACCTGAAGTTTTTCACATGGTCTTCCACTGTGGTTAATTCCAGAGCGTTGTCTAAAGCACTCACATAGGACAGAGCCTGTGTGGAGGAGCCCCAGTTCACATCTGCGGACAAAGGAGGCAATGGTACTCCCCCAAATCAACCTTTTTATTCTCTGTATGCATTGAATAATGTTTAATAAACCATTCTCTTCTACAACCTTCCTTGCCTATACAAGCAGTGATGAGAATCCAAGTTAGATGAAATACAGCATAGTCTTTCCTGGAAAGAGTGTTGTACCCTCCCATGAGCACCCATGGGAGTCCTACACGCCCATGAGCACCCATGTGACCTTTAGGCATGAGACTTCCTTCCAGCCAGGATCACACTGTAAATCTGAAGCCCCAGAAACCTTGCTTATGACCAGGTAGGCAGAAAATTCAAGGCCTTCACAAATTCTTAAATTTAGAAACAAAATTCTTAGATTTCTGTATGCAGGAGTAGTGTGCACACAGAAATATATTTATATTTTGAGTGGCATTGCCGACCAGCTTGGAAATTCTTACTTGTGGGGGTAATGAGGAGAGTTTAGGCTCTTTAGAGAGTCTGACCTGACAGAAACCAACCTTCAAGGGAGGAAGCTCAGCACTCGAGCCTGCCTCAGAAACAGTAAGCTTAAAAAATTAACTGGATTCTTTTAAGTTTTATGATGAGAATTGCCAGAGATGAGCTGACAGACCCGCATCTGATGAGAGTCTTTCAGGGCTTGCTCTGCAGGGTAAGGACTGTGAGGGTTTTAGCTGCAGACTGAACAGAGTGATGTGAAGCGTTGACTATGTACCAGACGAGCAGACCTTAGGACGTCCATTCTTTGATTTTATTATTATTGTGCATGAGTCTGAGTGGGTACATACATGCCACAACACATGCATGTCACAGCACATGCATGTCATAGCACATGCATGTTGCAGCACATTCATGCCATATCACACTTATGTCACAGCACACTCATGTCACAGCACATGCATCCCACAGCACATGCATGTAACAGCACATATATGCCACAACACATGCATGACACAGTATGCATGTCACAACACACACAAGCCACAACACATGCATGTCACAGAGCATGCATACCACAGCACACTCATGTCACAGCACATGCATGTCACAGCACACTCATGCCACAGAACATGCATGCCACAGTACACTCATGTAACAGCATATGCATGCCACAGCACATGCACATCACAGCACATACATGCCACAACACATGCATGTCACAGCAGATGCATGCCACAGTACAAGCATGTTACAGAACATGCATGTAACAGCATATGCATGCCACAGCACATGCATGTCACAGCACACTCATGCCACAGAACATGCATGCCACACTACGCTCATGTAACAGCATATGCATGCCACAGCACATGCATGTCATAGCACACTCATGTCACAGCACATGCATGTCACAGAGCATGCATGCCACAGCACACTCATGTCACACACATGTATGTCACAGCACATGCAAGCCACAGCACACTCATGTCACAGCACATGCATGCCACAGCACATGCATGCTACAGCACATGCATCTCACAGCACATGCTTGGGGGGAGGGTGAAAGGACAAGATTTAAGAGTGGGTTTTCTCCTTCTAAAATAGGTTCAAATGATTGAATTCAAGTCATCAAGCTTATGTAGCAAACTTATTGGCTTATTTTACCTAGTGAACTAAATTGCTGGCCTGATATTCATTGTTTTGGGGCTAAAACCTCTATTAGTCAATTCAACATTCATATGTAAAAGGACAAACCTCACTGAAACTACACCTTACACTGCTCCATATGGTAGATAATAGACCTTAATCAATTACTAAAAGCTCTAAATGTCTGTGGCCTTGGGTTAAGGAAAGATGCCTCAGATCACACACACAAATACAAATGAAAAAAGAAAAATCAATTAGTTCTGATAAAAGTTAAGAACTTGTATTAATAAAAACAACCAAGGAAATAAAAATAGAAGCCACAGGCCTGGGGAAAATAGAAAGTACACACTGCAAGAGGAGCCAGAATACACCAGGAAGCCTCACAACTGAGCTAGAAAACAACAACAACAACAACAACAAAAAGAGGCGTAGTTTTAAGTAGCTGCCTAACAAGATATATGAATGGCGAGTAAGATTCTCAGTGTCATTAGTCACTGGGAAATGCAAATTGGGGAACTGAAGTGGAAATTTCTGATTTCTTTGGAGACTCCGTTGTGTCATGTGATTTTTTTCTTCCTGGAAATTGTCTTATGAAAGGGCGTGTGATCTGCTGGGAGGGAAGCTCGAGAGGATTTCAGTGATGTTTGGAAAGAATATAAATACAACTCCACAGACAGTGAGAGGATGCTCTTGCATTGGTTCTCCTTGCAATGCTTTGCTGGTCTTCAGTGGACTCTGCATGTCATGACTTCAAGGACAGTAACTAGCCAAAGCATTTCTCATGGGATTCTGGCTGGTTCTTCCCGTTTGCAGACTCATGCCAAGTTGGTGGAGCCTCGTGGGTTCTTCTGGATCGAGCAACTGCTACTGATTTATGTTTGGTGTCTCAGACTGAACTGGACTGCTGCTGATATCCTGACATTGAAGACTGGAATTGCACCAAGGGACTATTTTTAAACAGGTTCACATTCCTGTTTCCTATGAACGTTTCTTTTTTTCCTCTACCTCTAGTAGGTGGACTAGAAGGTAGGTTGAAGCCTTTAAGAACCCTTCTTAAAGTATATTTTGAAAAATCTAAGCCTACAGGCAACAGTGGCTAAGACTACACCTCTATTAAAAGGACTTTTAAAAGCAACTGACTTGCTTTTTAAAGTCTCCATGTTGCCAAGGGTGTGGAGTGGCTAGGGCACTGTTATAAACTGCTGTTTGGGGTGGAAAATAACGGTCTGTTACTCTGGCAGACAATCTGGTAGTAAAGTCACATACACCATGCATAAGCAGTCTTAGTCCTAGGCATTTACTCAACAAAAATGAAAACAGAGATCCACTTAAATTATATATAGATATAGATATATATCACAAATTGAATATAGTTATATGCCCATCAACTGTCAATCAACAAAAGAGATGTATTGTGGTATGTTCATATAGAGTATGCCATTCATCCATATCAAAGGACAAATTGCTTATACATGCTACAGTATGGACAAATCTAAACATTCATGCTATCTCAAAGACTTCCATAAAGATTATATGCCATGATTCAAAAGTTAGAAAAATGGCTGCTAGGGGCTAAATTCTGGAGGACAAGCCTGAGCTCACGGGTATCTGAGCACTACTGGAGAAAACCTACACTTTGGCTCTGATGGTCACAGGACGGGATATGTTTGTCAAAACTTATGGCTGTCCATCAAAAGGGGGTGCAGTTTTCCCAGCTGTAAATTGTATCTATTGTTAACAATATATAAAGTGATAATGAAAACAACAACAGAGTCCCCTAAAGCTGTTACCATCTCTGCCTGGCTGGCAGAATAATGTCGGTGACACAATGGTGGAGCTGGGCCTCTGAATGCTGACTTCTGAGCCCTGGATATTTCTAACTGTGCTCTCCGTCCTCCTGGGTTCTGAAGTTAAGAGCTGAAGTTCAGGCCTCAGTGTCCACAGTATCCAGATTCCTTCTTACTTCCAGGACACCTCATGGACCTTCTCTTGAGTCTTCAAGAACTCTATCTCTGTTAAGGCTATGTGTGCATCTTCAATTCACTCCTGTTCTCTGTGGAACCTCATTCCCTGCCCTGCCATTAGCCACTTCCACATGGCCTGATGCCACTTTGGAACTTACTTTGTTCATTCAACAAATATTCACTAAACTCACACAGAGTAGTTGGCTCTGTGAACATGAGCTATGAACCCAGAGAGAGTTTTGAACAGCTCTGAGCTTGCTCACGCCTTGCCCTATTCTCAGCAGCGTGTTTACACGGCTCTTGTTGTGATATATTATGCTGTGCTATAGTCAACTGCCTCTCTGAATCTGAGAGCTCCTTGAGAGACAGGGTCTTATTTCATTAGGACAGTGGAAGAAGGTGACAGAAGGAAACACTTGTGAGGTCTGGGTTCAGCTCGATCACACCCTGACTCTTATTTTGGTAAATGACCAACACTCCGGACTCCAATTTCTTTGTCTCTAAAACAAGCCTCCCATCACCAAATGCGCAGCGTCACCGTGAGGATTAAATGAGCAGACAGCGTGTGTAGAGCTCCACAGTGCTAATCATCATTGTCCTTAAGTAACATAGCATTGTGATGAACTGCCTTGCACGCACTACATATAAGCACATGGAAGCTACACAGTAAACATCCAATGGATGGATAGAGACAGCCATGGAAGTCCATCCTAGGTGGCCTTTTTTTTCTTACCTGGCTTCTTATAAGTCACATAGATATAGAGGAATAACTCAATGACATAAGTGATGACAGCTGCCCACCAGTTGATGACAAACATGACTGCACAGCACAAAATCGCTCCAAAAAGAGATACCCACATGTTGTAAATCCCATATGCAGGCCTCCATCCTGGAAGGAAAAATAATAAAGAAAAATTGCACACATCAATGCTACTGTACTACTCTGTACTATAAAAGTGCAGCTAACATATCCTCCTCTGGCATAAAATTGTAGTTTTTAGGTCCATGTCCTAGTCTTAACTGTTTTTTCTTTTATGATCCTGCATCCTTGATCTACAAAAGTAGTATTTGTACCAAAGATGATGCTGTAAACGTTGGGAAATAGAAAGTGCCTGAAAAGCAGATGCTCACAGACAACTCTGTGCTTCCTGTGAGTCCTGATTGTCTTCCCAGATTACCAAACCTCAAGAATCTAAAATCAACACCATCAGGAAGCTAAGGGAAGAGGGAACATTGGAAAAAGTGGTGTCCTGGCAACAGGTGGGCAGAAGAATGTCCTGTCTTCCGAGAGCTGGTTAGCTTTTGCTCCATGCACAGAGAAATAGAGGTAGCCTGCCTTACTATTATCCTAAGAAGACAATGTTGGCTCCATCAGAAGCAATAAGCAATAATCTCACAGAAGAGGAGACATTTTGCTATCTGTGGTTCTTAGGCACAACACATTAATATGTACAGCATTACATTTTAAAGTGTCTGTCACAGTTTCTATACACACAGATTTCTATGTTTTATTAGTTTTCTGAAGTGAAAGAGCCTAGGAAACAGCTCAGTCAGGATGGGAAAACCTGATTTGTAGGACACATTTGGTCACTGGGTTAATGCAACTTTAAATCTGGAGTCACTGCAACTCAGCGGGAGTCTGTCTAGAGGAGCAGTTCCCTCAATGGCCACAAGGTGGAAACAGCACTCCAGGAACGCCATTAGAGAAGCCCCAGGTGTTCTTAGTTCTGCTTCCTCTTAGAGACAGAGGATGGAGGTCAGGTAGATGGGGAGGGGAAGGGTGGATTTTGAGAGTCATTTTGGGGTTTGTGTATCTACAGGTGTCTTCCTGCATACTTTTTAAAAAATATGTTTTCTTCTCCTTTTCTCTCTTTCCCATTACTCCTTTTTACTCTTCTGATAATTGTAGCTGGCTTGTTTTTTTGTTTGTTTGTTTGTTTGTTTTTTTAATAGCAAAACATGGCACAGGATTGTGGATTTGTGTTTAAAGACAAACCACACTACACTAAACATCTTCAGTTATTTTCTGTAACCCAGTGGCCTTGTGTGGACACAGCCCCCTCAGTCTCTGTCTTTGCAAACATCGTTGTCAACACGCTGAGGCTGAGGGCAAATCGTAAAAGAATACTTATTTAGTAGCTTGGAGGAACATCTTCACAGTGAAGAACTTTCTGCGAGTCATATGACCCTCAGGTGACTTTCTGGAGGGGTCAGAAGGACGGTGGGAGCAAACGAGAGATGAGGGGTGATGAGCTAGGAGACAGCTCTTGGGTGTGGAATTTTAAACGATTTAAGACCACAGCGCAGTTGTGTACCGATGCCCCCAGCGTGGGCACGGCAGTAGATCTGCATTGCCCGCATTCAGCAGGTAATTATGGGAACCGCTCATCCTTCTCTTCTGCACCATGGGCAGGAAACAAATTGATAGTGAGGAGGTCTCAAATATATACATTTATTCCACTCCTGTGGTCACTTTTACCCTGGAAATAAATAGTGGTGTTTTTCTACTGCTGAAATAAATGTGGTTTCTCTTGCAATGAATAATTTATTGCCACAGGAGAAAATTGACTTTACGGTTGGTCAAAAAGGCCATTGCTCATATGATTCCTTTTCTATTTCGGAAGTCATCCCCCAACTCACCAAAATAAAGTGGATTATGCTGCCTACAAAGATATAAGAAAACATAAAAACACAGATTGAACACTTTTCACGGACTTATTTCATTTATCGAGACTAACTGTTTGCTTAGGCTTATGTTTTCATTTAGGCTTACCTGGAGATTTGGCATACGAGGCATGGAAACAGGAGAAATTAATAAGCGCATATGAGGCCAGGAAGAAGTTGGAGATGATGGGGGCAATGACATTCAGCTCGGCTGCAAGAGAAGAACAGTACGAGTGACATGTGTGCAGCGAGAGGGCGGCCGAGCAGCTGCTAAGGCCCGGAAGCGCCACTTTTCTGGAAATTGAAAACGTAGCTCGCAGCTGTCAAAGTTTAAGAAGTTAGTGTTTTGTTTTGATTTTTTGTTTTTTCTTTTGAGACGATATACATACTTACAGCCGAGGTTTCCATGGAGTGAGACTCAAGAAAAACCTGCCAGTTAGAAAATAGACAATCCAAACCTCTGTCTCTACAAGAGCTAAGCACACCAACAACAACTGCTCTATAGCAGTTTCTCATGCATCAGACCCTGGATTCCTCGTCTGCTATATAAACAGTCAAGAGGTTCTGTAGGACGGAAACCCATGTGCTTCTCAATGGTTTTAATGGAGATAATTTAATATATACATTTTTTAAAAGTGGAATGTGTGACCATTTAAATGCTGAAGAAGGGGGCTGGTAAGATGGCTCAGTAGGTAATGGTTTGCTCAGCCAAACCATGTCACACAAACACACTCAGGCACTCACACACAAATGTAATAAAACATTTAAATACAGCAAAGGGCAACAGTTTGAATATTATGGTTATACTACAATTGTTATATTACTGGAAACTTCATATAAACTATTTTTATTTAATTTCTTAAAAATCTAACAGATTTAACTGGAGTTATATGTAGCCCTTTTCCAACTGCATACACATTGTATAAGCCAGGTAAGTTACAGTTGCTCGAAAAGTTTCCCATACAAAGGAGGACCCTTAGTTTAGTTTTGGTTAAGGGAGAGCAAGGATTGTATAGCTGACAAATACCTCTTTTCAAGAGCATGTGGCTACTTCTAGATTGCTTGGGATTGAGAAAGGAAACAAAAATCACAAGCCAGGTAAGTGTAAGTGATTTTCAAAAGATTCTGTCTGGGGGTGGGGGGTGTCGGGGGGAAGGGACTTGAGGAGCTTGTAAAACGCAGATTCCAAATCGTCAGCGATTCTAACTCAGCAGCCCTGGAATTGGGCCTGCAAAATCTAGACTTTCAGAGACACTCTAGTGGTTCTGAGAGGCTGGTCAAGGAACTACATTTGTGGAAACATTGGTGTACATAATTCTGCTTGCCGTTTAGAGCTATCGGGCTAGAGCATAGAGCAGGAGCTGCCATGATGACTTGAAGGAAGGGTTCTGTTGTATTTGGCTGGATGGGCTTCTGATATTCAGCTTCAGAGAACAGAAGGATAGATTCTCCCTCATTTCCTCAAAGGTCCTCTTTACTAAACTGTCTCACTTCCCTCTTAGACAAACACTAGCATTCCCAGACGGAGTCTTAAACATGAACCTGCTAACGTCTCAAACTACGAGCAAACTAGAGCAAAAGGCCGAGTAGTCAGAAGAGTCCTTGGCTTTCTGTAGTGCAAGAAAACTACACACCGATGAGAATGAATGCCATGGCTATCACAAAAGTGAGGAAGTACCCTCTCAGGGGCTCGTTGTTTTTCCCATAGCCCTTTGCGAAGAACTGCAGTCCTTTGAAGATGTTGTCCTTGCACAGAGCCTAATGGGAAAAAAGAGGAGACATTTGTCATTTGTATCTATGTGCACTCGTTTTCTCTAGGTGATTCCGAAAAGAAGATTTGGGAAAGATTAAGCGATGCACAATCCGAGGCGCACGTTAACACCGCGGCTCATCATTCTTTATATTATCGGAATCGATCTTGACTATGTGGCAGGCACAGCACTTGAGCTAGATGCAAACATTAACGGTTGCAGAAAATGATGGAAAGTGATTGCTGGTGGGAACCGCTATTTCAGCTTGTTTCGGAGGCAGGGAAGACAGTGCACGCTTTCACGGTTGTATTACCTGGAATACTTTGGGCGCACTGACAAGGGAGGCCAGGGCGGAAGACAGTGTTGCCGAAAAGATCCCTGCAGTGATGAGGGGGCCGAACCCGGACACCATGCTCATGACCTTGAGAAGAGAGTGGTTTGGATTACGCAGTTTATCCAACAGACGGTTTGAACAGCTAACTCTTCTTCAACACAGTTTATTCCTTCTTCACTTCCTGTAATTCCCACGCATAAACTAATGCTTTCCCCTCTGCTTCCCTCTTGAATTTGTAACACTTCTCTTTTCAAGATGAAATGACCTCTTTTCGTTATTTACCAAGCACTAGCCACCCTCCACAAAAATATTTAGAAAACACGGAAAGACTAAAGAAGGAAGGTTTTTCCCCCCAAGGATTTTCATAGCATCTCCCCCTGTGCTCCCTGGAGCTCTGGTGGGAGGAAGTTCTACCCCAGAGTGTGGTACTGACTAGGTGTGAGGAGAGGCGTGGCTGCCTTCCGACTTTTTTTTTAGGGTATTAGCTTTTCTCCTAAGTGTTTCCAAACCTTTGCTTCTCTTCTGCTCTTTAAACATAACTTTATTTTTTGACATAATTGAAACACTCATGATTTGCCTCAGAATAACAATAAAAATGATACCAGCATCACTATGACCCTGGGAACAGATTGTACATGTTTGGGAGGAGCCTGCCAGCTTGAGTTGTATTTTGGAATAATGGTTTCAGCTGAGTCTGTCGGCTGTTAAATGAGATGGATGAAGACTTCTCGGCCCATTCACTTCTTCCTCTCCTTACCAAGCACATAGGACAATTAGTCCGTACTGTCTCCTACGTTTCCATGTTACTTGGCCTTCATTTCTCTCCAAATTTCTCACTCACAATTTCTCCTCACCCTGTCTCTTGCCTTAGATTTTTCTGCTCTAAAGCCTGTATACAAAATGCACTCCAAGTTTTTCCTAGCCTGTGCCTCTCCTGTCCAGTATGATATCTCACACTGTTGACTGGAAGCTAGGAAACAGCATGGCGCTCCCCTCTGAGTGACAGGACTCTCCTCGTCTATTGTCTCCCTAATAACAGTGCCTGCAAAGGACAGGTTTCCACCACAGAACACCTGCATGGCTTCTTTCCCTCCCACATCACCTGCTCCTTGCTTAATTCAAATCAGTATTTAATCATTTGCAGATCCAAAAGCTTCACTAGACTTGATATTCCGAAAATGCAGACATCGATAAACTCTATCTTTCTATCTATCTATCTATCTATCTATCTATCTATCTATCTATCTATCTATCTATCCATCCTTTTGAAGTTCATACCTGGAAATTGTTCATCAGCCCATACTGACACGGCTCGTGTTGACATCTTGAGAAGTCGTAGCCCAACCCACAGGCTGCAGAGCCATTGCAATTCATCCCGGAAACGATGGTGTCATTCATACTGCCAGTGGCATCTCGGACCACACAGGCGGCTGGGGAAACATTTGTCTGTCATTCTTCCCCTTGCTCCTTTTCAGTGTTGGGACAAAATTGATCGAGAGCTTTGTACTTGTGAGGCAAACATTGCAGCGCTGAGCTAAGTCCCTGAGCCCCACACCATCTCCTCATCTTGTCATCCCTTTGACAGAGGCCTGCTCTCTTAGGGTTTTGTTCTGAAAACACGCTAAGTTGGCACTGAGTCTGAACATATGTATTCTAAGCCTGTGTATACAGTCGATCCTTTTTGGGACGTGGTTGCTAGAGCCCCTAGCTTCTGAGTCCTGAACAGCATGGGTTTTTTAAAACTAATTTATTCTCCCATATTATTAAGGCCGACTTCCCAGCATACCAACCAAACATGACATATCAAGTTACAATAAGACTGGGCATCTCCCCTCATCCTGGATGAGGGGATAAAGCAACCTGTTAGGAGGGAAAGGGTCCCCAGAGCAGGCAAAAGCATCAGAAACAGCCCTGCTCCCTCCGTTAGGAGTCCCACAAAACCACCAAGCTACATGACATGTGTGCAGAGGGCCTTGGTCAGACCCATGCAGAACAAACACCCTGTTTTTTGCAAGCTTCTGCTTCCACTGCCTTCTGTGGTCCTTATTCCTGAGGCTATCTTGTAAGGAGGCTTGTGCAGAGACTTTCTTATTCTCTCGTTCCCAAAATGTGCAGTGCTTTGGCATAACATGTACACAGCCCATATCTACCTTAGTTCCACTGACCACATGATTTTTAATAATTCTTTTTACCTGAGAGGCAATCAAGGAGGGAAATCTAATAACTAAAAAATTGCAGCCTTATTTTCAACTAATTGCACACAGTTTAGAAACAGTTATAATTCTACTTTAGATGCATTTTTTAAAACCTTTTTTTGGAGATTATAATGTAATTATATCATTCCCCTTTCTCTTCCCTCCCTTGAAAGCCTCTCACATACCCACCTGCCTTGCACTTTCAAATTCATGGCCTCTTTTTCCTTAATTGTTGTTACACATGGGAGTGTCTTCGTGTGTGCTCTTGAGTGCATTTCTAAACATACAAATACAACATGCTTTGTCTGTATACTGTTACTTGTCTATGTTTTCAGGGCTGACCATGTGACATTGGATCACCAATTACTGTGTTCTTCCCTAGGGAGGACCATTTCTTCTATTCTCAGAGTTTCTTAATTCCCTATAGTTCTTTGTGTAGGGATGAAGCCTTGAGATGTCCCACCCCCATCCATGTTGGCATGTCTATTGGCGCCCTCCTTGTTCAGGTCATGTATACGTAACTCAAATGCTTGAATAATGAAGACAGTATCTCCTGGGAAGATGGTTGAATGGTGTCTGCCTATGTGAGCACTGGTGAAAAAGATGGAATGCAAAATATTAGACTTCATCCCAAATAGAAATGTGGGGAAACCGTTGGGAATCCATGAAATGAGGAAAATAAAAGAACTAAATACAGATGCGTCGCTGCACTGAAGCAAGCCCAGCAGAACTGCCCCTGCGCAGTTAGGCCCATGGCTGGGACTCAGAAACCACTGCAGAAAGATAAACTAGATGAAGATCAGGGAGCTCTCGCCCCGCCTGGCCCCGCCCCAAGAAGCCCAAAGCCCTCATGCCCTTAACTTCCTCTGTTACTATTTGGAAAGACAGGGATTTCACCAGCTCATGAAGCAGCAGCAGTGAGAGAGATTTGTCAATGAGATTTGGACTCAATGCTTTTGAGGCCAAGAACTCCGAAGTTCTAGAGGTGTGTGTAAAACCAGCAGCTGCACCCTCCAGCCCTCAGGAGCCCTTGGCAGTGCCAAGTGAGGTCCTCTGCCTCCATCTCAGAGCTATGGCTGCTCCCTTGCACCTAGGAGACATCTTCTGCAAGAACAGGCACGTCTGTCCACAGTCTGGGAGTCTCAGGACAGAGAGAGAACCTGTCCAGCTTACAGAAGAGCAGAGTGGCCAGCAGAGGCCCCTGACGCCCTCAGAAGGAAGACAGCTGCAGTCTGCGGAGTGCAGTCTGCAGGTGCAGGCACTAGTCCAGTACAGACTCAACAACAGTATGACCCAGAGGAGAGACGGGGACGGGACCACAGTGCAACCAACTCCCCTCCCCTAAGGCTTGTAACTAGCAATTTGATTCTGAAGACTCAGACAGAAGTCATTCTAACATCGTTTCCCACCCTTTTTCTCCTTTCCTGTATATTTAGTAGTACTTTCATTGTATTGTATTTTTTGAAACTTTTAAATATTTATATATTTATTTTTCTTCATATATTCATTTTATTTTATTTTATTTTATTTTATTTTATTTTAAATCACTACATTGGGGTGACATCTTCTTTCGTTTTGTTTCTTTTCTGGCTCTTCTCTTCTTCCTTTTCCCCCATCCCCTACATTTTATAGTATATTAAATTTGCTTTATTGGCTTTTTTTCTTTTTTAAAACAGATTCCTTTTATTCTTTTCAGTTATGTGTCTGTGTTTATCTGTGTGCGTGTGTGTACTTGAGTTCAGGTGTTCACCGAGGCCACAGGCATTGGGTCTTCTCAAGTTGGAGATATAAGTGGTTGTGAGCCACCCAGCATGGGTGCTGGGAACTGAACCTGGGTCCTCTGCAAGAGCAGTGCTTGCTCTTAACACCTACTTAGCCATCTCACCAACTCAGATTATTTTTTTCTCTTAACACTGCTATCTTTTCTTTCTAAGTTTTTATCCTATTTACTATATTTATTTTTATCCTATTTATTATATTTATTCCATTTGATTTTGAAGATTTTTCACAATCAGTGTTTTTCCTAAATCCCCCCTTTTTGCTCTCTTCTCCCTCTCTCCTCCTCATTTTCATCTTTCTCCAACTCTTCCTGTATCTCATTTTTTTTTCTAATTTTACAGCACATTCTGAAGTAACGCCATCCTAAGTTCATGATCACTGGTGATGGATCAGTGGCTGTAAATGACTTTAGATGGATTTCTGTGTTCCCCATGGTTTGATGTTTTTGTGGGTACAGAGGTTTGTTCCCTCCTTCTTGATTGGTAGTAGGGACTGAGACTACAAGAGTAAGTGACTAAACAGGAAAGACCTTCCCCTTTAAAAAAACATCACCCAGAAGAGATATCTAAACCAGGAGATGCATAAATTACAACAGATAAAGAAAAGAAACTTCAGCAAACCAGCAGCACAACTCACCCAGGAGATCTAACTCCATAAGTGTGAAACCCAAAGACACCAACGTGTGCAAAATTCCGGTGACAACTTCAGTTGTCTGGTAAATATGATCAATATCCTAAAAGAAATTATAAACTATTAGATGAATTTGACCTAGACCACAGAGAGGAAACAGCAAACACAGAGAAAACAGAGAAGATCAGCAATAGAGGTGAAACATCAGCAAGGCAACTGAGATATATTTTTTGGAAAGCAAAACAAACAAACAAGAACACAGAAGCTTTGAAATGAAAAACCAGTGGCTGAAATAAATGTTGCCACAGGACTGGTCCCAGGGAACCTCAAAGGCAGAGGAAAGAAAGTCAGAGATGGAGGGTGGGGTTGATGGAGCATGGCCCTCAGATGTCAGCATAGGAACCCACAGCAGTGTACAAGAATGGCCACATCTGAGGGCTCTGGGATGTGAACAAGACACTAGAGCTCAGAATCTACAGCACAGAAGAAAGAGGCCAGCACTACAGGTGTAAAAAAAAAAAAAAAAAAAGCTACCAATTATAACAGAAATTCTATAAATTCAGAGAAAGACACAGACATCCAAGCTCCAGAAACATTTAAGGCTCCAAATAGATGTGAGGAGAGAAGATTCTCCATCAAGATGTCAAAAATACAGAGTGAAAAGGCATTTTCACAGCTGTAAAGGGGCGGTGCCAACTTATCTAAAAAGGCAGAAGCAACAGAATAGCATCAGACATCTCACAGGCCACCCCAAAGCCAAGAAGAGTTGAAATGAAATATTCCAAAGCAAGATTGCCACATCCACCAAAGTTATCTCTTAGAATCAAAGGAGAAACAAGGGCATCTCACAACAGGCACAGGCTAAGGCAGTGATGCTCACCAAACCCATGCTGCAGAAGATGCTTAAAGGAACATGAAACACAAAAAGGGCAGGGAGTCATGTAGTTATAGTACAATATCAAAAAGTAAAATTAATTTAGAAAACAAGAAAGCAAAGAATGACATGAGCTGATGGAGATATGGTGAGAGATGAGCTCTTAGTCCTGTTGGTGGGAATGCAAACTTGTGTAGTCCCTTATGGAAGCCATCATGAATATTGCTTAAGAGACTGAAAATAGATTGAATGTAAGAGCCATATATACTCTTGGATATATACCCAAGAGGTTTTAGGTAGACATATCACAAAGATGCATGCACATCAATGCTTACAGCTGCACTGTCCACAATAGTCAGGCTATAGCAGTAGCGTCAATGTCTATCTGCATATGAAGGGATGAAGAAAATGTGCTATGTTTACAAAGTGATAGTGGCAGAAAAATGGACATGTTTGAACATCATTACACTAAGTGACACAAACCAGGCTCAGAAAGACAAATACTACATGTTTTCTTTCAGATGTAGAATCTAGATTTAAAATTACCCACGCACGTGTGTGTGTGTGTATGTATGTGTCTGTAGGTCATGTAGCTAGAATGGACGTGAGAAACAGAGAGGCTAATGGGACATGGATAAGAGGAAACCTGACATGGGGAAGAGAGAGTCATGAAGAAGATGTGGGGAAGAGCAGGGGGTGGGGTGGGGATGTGAAGATGAAGAACCAAGTGTACAGACAAATGCCTATGTCAATGTTGTGATGGAATCCATCTCCTTGTATGTGAACTGAACAAAAAAACTAATAGGGCAATATTTGGGATAAAATATTAACATTTCCTAAGTAACCATTAATATTAATGACGAGACAATCAGACTTCTTTCTATTTAATTAATTTCACACATTTGAATACTTCTATTATTTTATACCATAAACATCACCTCATGAATATCATTATGCATTAACTGTTTCTTCTAAATCTTAGACTATTTCTCCAGGGTAGATTCTCAGAAACAGAATTGTATTAAAAAGAAAAAACTTTGTTTTAGATTTACTTATTTCTTTTTGTGTATGCATGCTTTGCCTGTGTGTATTTATGTGTGCCATGTATGTGCCTGGTCCCTGCAGAGGTCAAAAAAAGACACCAGAGTCCCTAAAAAATGGAGTCATGGATGGTTGGGGGTCACCATGTAGGTCCTAGGAACGGAACCTGGTCCTTCTCATGAGTTCTTAAGAAGAAGTTCTTAAGAAGAAGAAAATTATGTTACTTGATGGAAAATAGCTGAAACTAGAAATTATCATGCCAAGCAAAATAAGACAGACTCAAAAAGAAAGAGATTACAAGTTTCCATTCATATGAGAATCTAGATCTAAATCTGTATCTACTTACATACTTGCACATATATGTAGACGTAGATGTAGACATCTGCCTACACATATACATAAATATGATGGGAAAGTAGAGTTGGAACTTACTTAGGAGGTGGGAGTGTAACAAATGGAGGAAAAGGCGGTGTAGGAAAGTATCATAGGGGCATGGATGAGAAGATACAATGATGTATATGAATAAGATATCACGGAAATGAAACCAAGAAAAGAGACTCAGTATGTATTTTAATTTTTTACTACCCCTATGAGTTTTTCTGACTGTAATCTCTGCCATTATGTATTTGATAGTTATTGAAATATATAGATATATATGTACACTATATGTTAGGATTTTTAAAAACGATGTAAAAGGTTCTTTGTATGCCAAGTGTCAACTAAAGCTTCTCATTTTGCTTTTTCACTTCCCCCAGTGCTGTCTTTTATTATTACTACCTTGAAGACAGCTCGCAAGGTGGCTCACTGTTCTGAGGGTATGCTTTTTTTACTTCTAGTGTGAGAGGTCACTGGTTCTAATCCTAGATAAGCCTTTTCATCATTAGGACAGGAGCTGGAGACATGGCTCAGTCAGTAAAGTGCTCACTGTACATACATGCGCACCTCCATTTGAACCCTTAGAACCCATGTAAAGCTAGGCCTGGTGTCACAATGCTCCTGTGCTGAGATGGGAAGGGGAGGCAAGTGATTGTTTGCAGGACAGCAGGTCACCTAGACTGTTGTTCACAACAGTAAGCAACAAAGAAACCCTGTTTTTGAGGGTGAAGGCTCGGGCTGTCCTCTGATCTTCATGCACTTCCTGGTATACATGCATCTGCACTCACAAATGCACATTCATACAAGCATACATGTGAACATACATATATCACAAATAGATAGATAGATAGATAGATAGATAGATAGATAGATAGATAGATAGATAGATAGATAGAAAAGGAATTATTTGTAGGGGGTGAGAATTAAGTATATTCTTCTGTCGATCATGAAATTCCTAAAGCATTTTATCACAGACTTGAAAGGTTGCCTGCTAGCCTCTCTGTACACTTTGAACTTATGACTGCTGATTGTTAAGAAAAAAACATCCACCTAGATTTTGCCTCTTTGTAATGGCCACTTTACATCTAACCATCTTTTTGGAACCACATATTTTGTGACCTGCATAAAAGATCTGTCCCAAGTCCTGAAATGTCAGGCCATGAGCCACTGTTAACATCGATTCTTTATGACAGGTCTTCATGGCCTGGCAAAGTACAGACACAAATTGCTGCCTGAAACTCAAAGAGCCTCTCTAGCTACTCATTCCCTCAACTTTTCTATTTCCTAACCACATTTGGAAGACTTAAACTCAGGTGGCTTTCAGTGTTACTCTTTAGTTGTTGATGTCCTAAGGCATTGAGTCAGAAAATGTCTTCCTGTGTAACTCAGCACGGAATGCCACAGGACAGTAAATCACTTTACCAGGTTCCTCATACAAGATACAGCAAGACAGGCAAAAGTCTTAGCTCTTTGCTTTTTGGTTGTCATTTTTTCTTCAGAAACCAATTTAAGATATACGGACTTTCCCAATTTTTCTTATACTAAGCAGAGGCTACTAGAGTTTACTCTTTGGTCAAATGGCCCCCAGGCTTCCCTAGTTGTCTAACCTGGGCCTGCATTTCCCACTATGCACTGAAGAGGGTTTCTTCTCTGCCTGTTGGAAAGCATACTCCCTCCTTCCCACTAAGCGCATGAGTGTACAATGGCCCCAAGAGGAGGTGTGGCCTCAGGCAGCAGGTAGATACAAAGCTTGCCTTGGGAGCAGAAGAAAGAGGCACACATGCACCCTCTGCTCACTGAGAAGCATGGAGCTGGCTTCCACACAGCTAACAGCTGGGTCTGCTCTGATTTCTGGCAGTTGGTGTCAATGACACTTCCAAGTTGGCGATATTGTTGTGAATTCGCCATCTTTCATGATTTCCTTTGCCATGTTTGAGTTTGGGTTTTGATTTCTTTTCTTTTTAATCCTTTGCTCTGCTCTGGTTCACACTTACCTCACAGGGCAAGAGAACTGAGTGTTGGGAGTGATAGCTTTCTCAACACTACAGTCAGCAAGGGTGGCAAGGCGGGACACTGATCTGAAGATGCCTGCGCTGCATTTCAATTGCATCACCCACTGTCCACACCCAAGATACAAACCCTTCAGTACTAAGAAAGGAAGTGAAGTTGCTGCATAAAACATAAAACAAAAAACCCAACCCTTTCTGCTTACTTCTGTTTCATTGAAATCCATCAGACACAAAGAACCACTGGGCTCCTTGTAATTCTGAGGTCAGAGGTGTTTCTCTTACCTACGCAAATAGCAACACCTATGTAGGCCACGGTGGTGATGAAGATGGCCAGCATGGTCCCTCTGGGGATGGCATCCTGGGGATCCTGGGGAAACATGCAGAGGAGAGGATAAACTGAATAATGATCAGAGTACTAGGAGTTTTTCAGTATTCTCAAAATGTTAAACTATGCTCCCTAAGGCAAAGCTAAAGAAACCAACTAGCAAAGCACCAAGTGGCCAGTCTTTGAGCAGACTGTCAGTGCATCTCAACCTTCCTAATGCTGCGACCCTTTAATACATTTCATCATGCTGTGATGGCCTCCAGCCATAAAACTAACTATTCTTACTTCATAAGTATGATTTCGCTAATGTTATGAAGCATAATATAAATAGCTGATATGCAGCCCCCGTAGGGGTCATGACCACAGGTTCAGATCCACTGGTTTAGAGTGAACAACAGAATATAAAACCTGGTGCCACCTATAAATACACAGAGCGTCTGTACCAGATGGGGACCTAGAGCTGAAAAGAAAAGTACATACATACCCCCATCCCTAACCCAGAAGCAGTCCCTGATTGATAGCCACTTGCAAATGAGTAATTAGGTTTTTTCCAAGGGAGTCTCACTGGGGAAATAAATTACTCCCAAGGGCAGGCCCCGTGCACAGCAGAAGATGGCCAACACAAAACCAACTCATCAGCGTCTTTGGGGGTTCTTTGTCTTGTGATGTCAAGTCAGGTTTGCTTGGTTTTGCCTTGCAAGTCCTTTATGGATATATTATGGCTTCCAGTTTTGTGTTTTCATGGCATTCTTGTGTCTGTGAACATGTATATCGCTGTGTCTATATGCATTTATTTGTGTGTGTGTTGATTTTTTTTTTACTCTTTTCTTGTTTGTTTATTTTGTTCTATATTTGGTTTTTGGTTGTTTTTTTTTTTGCTTTATCTTATTTTACTTTATTATTATCCCTTAGTATCTGTTGTTTTCTAAAAAGAGACAGAAAAGGAGTGGATCTGAATGGGGGAGAATGGGGGGAGGAATTGGGAGAAGTACATGGAGGTGAAACTGTAATCAGAATATATCATATGAAAAAAATCTATTTTCAATAAAAAGGAAAAGGAGAAAAGTAGTTCTATTTTTGATAAACAAATCCAAATGGTAAAAAAACCAAAAACAAATAAACAAAAACTCAGTGCTCAATTAAGGACAGTTGAACTCCCATCGAAAGGGATGTTGTAGAAGTACAACAGACCTCTGTTTCCTTGTGAATTGTATGTAGATGCATCAGACATACAAACATATCAGGCATATTGACAATATGGGCATATGTGTGTTTTATACTGAGCTTAGGCTTGTCTTTAATTAAAACAAACAAACAAACAAACAAACAAAACCCAACCAACCAAATGAGAAACCTTTTTGGCTGAGCAAAAAAGGATCATCTACTAAATTCTTCAGTCTCTTCATTTTACAAGGTAAGGTCAAGCCTAGGCTGGAATGTGAGAAGCAAACAGGTGTCGGGGCATGCTGACAATCCCAGCACTGGGGAGGTGAGGCAGGTGGATGGTTGGAGCTCACTGGCCAGCCAGTCTAGCCTAGTTGATGGCCCCCAGGTTCCAGTATGTCAAGACAAAACCAAGTGTCCATATTGACCTGGAGCCTTCATAAGTGCACTCACACTCATGCACGCACACACCAGCAGGCACATGCTCACCCCACACACAAATTTCATGGGATCTGGGTGACGTGCTTATGTCACGTCAACTTCATTTGAGCATAACTGGATAGGAGGTGGGAGGAAGTCACCTGTTTTATCCTCATTTGCTAAATCCAAGCCTCCTCTTCCTCGTGTACTATGTCATAAAATCAATCCAATAAGGTGAAACCAGTGTTAAAAGAACAGGATGGAATAGAATCTGTAATGGCTTATAGTAAAAGACATTCTTTCCATTTGTCCCTAACTCTAACAAAAGCAGAGCTTTTTACCTCTCCTGAATGGCCTTAATTCAGGCATGAAGTAAGATGAATTGACTAAGCAACTTGTTTTTAAGGAGTCTAAAGAAAGTACGATATTTTCTAATTTCAAAGCCTGCTGGTAGCTTCTGGAAGCCCCTATCAGTGAACTTTCCTAGGTATAGAGGAAACAGGAGCTCATAACTGAATTGTACTAAGTGAGGGAAGGAGCTGAACCATTTTGAACAGGTTCTGACTTTTTAACTTTTGACATGACCTTTCTTTTGCCATCAACGCTCTGCTCAAGAATTTACCATGACGGTGGGTCCCTAGTATCTAAGTGCCTTAACCCACTCACTCAGTCAGCATCGACTAAGCCCATGCTATCTCTGAAGATACACAATGAAAAAACCCAAAGGCAAAGCCCCCGTTTCCCCTGAGTTTGATGCTCCACAGAGAGCATCTTCCCAGCAGCTCCCTTTGGGTGAAGCTGGTGAGGCCTCCCAGCCTCATCAGGTTTACTTCAGCTGTCAAGCAAGAGACTCCCTGCTGTCCTCAGGTTTCTCACACCAGACTCTGCTTGCTTCCTCTGCCCAGGATTGCCTTGTTCTTCCCTAGTAATTAACTTCCAGCCTTTCCCCTCGTGTTCCTCCTTGAAGAAACCAATCCTGACCAACTGAACAGCTATTTGTTTGGTATCTTTGTTTTACCAGCTCATTGATTGGCCCACGCATGCTTTTCATTTAACACATCTCTCCTGATGACTCTTGCAAATACTGATCTTCTGAAATTTATTATAAATATGTTAAGATTTGTGTCTTCTTGTGTGTATGTGTGTGTGTGTGTGTGTGTGTGTGTGTGTGTAGTAAAGCCAGTGTCCTTTTTTCAAAAGAAATTCTTCCTATGTTCTAAGCCTTCTCCTTGTAATATTGGAACCCATCAGAATTTATTGGGTTACAGAATTGCTATTCTTCAGAATGTGTTTTGTAGAATCCTTTGAAACTAGGTAAGGACATAGTCAAAATCCAGACCAATGGGATATCAGCAGAAGTGATTCATGCAAGCTGTCCTTTACGATCCCAGTCCTCTGCTTACGAGGTGGAGTGTGAACCAGGAAGTGATTAATCTAGGACCTTGAAGAAGGGGATAAATCTTAAGGCAGCTCTCTAAGTCCTTGGGATTCCTTTGAAGTGGATTTTCTAATTTTTTTTTTGGATGGCCTATGATCTCCAACATATATGTGCAAGAAACACAAAGTCTGATTTTGTTTTGGCTGTAGCTAGTAAGTGATCCTCTTTGAAATATAGAAATCACCATTGTAGCTGACACAATGACCCAAGTAGCACTTAACGGAGAACGCTGTGAACTGAGGTCTAAGTGTTCATGCGGCTGGTTGTTGCTTGTTTTGTGTTTCTTCAAATGTCTTGTATTCTTATCTATTATACAGGGGAAGGTGTGATTCCCATAATAACTCACTGAGTTCTGTTCATTTTATTGGAAAATGAGCTACTGTGAGTATACTGTTTGTGGGTGCCACTGAACAAAGACTTCAGAATTGCACTCTATTATTGGGAGGCCATATTTAGAATGAAAGGAGAGAGAGGGTGAGAAAGAGCTTGTAAGTAACCAGGACATCATGTAGAAACCCTTATTCTTGAGTCTCTGGGACTTCTCATCTTCTAAGTCGTATTTGTAAAGCTTCTAATAATCAAACCACTCTCCCACCACCAGAGCTACAAAGCAGAGGAAACTTCATACCTCCAGGTCTCCAGAGATGTTGGCACCAGCAAGAATCCCAGTAGCAGCTGGGAAAAAGATGGCAAAGACCGAGAAGAAGCCTTCCCCCTTTGTGAAGCTTGGCCCAAAGTTTTCCGCAAATATAGATGCTGAAATGGAAGTGAGAGAAACATCACTGGGTTGGATTTTCCACATAGGAGAAGCTTACACTCTTGACTTCTGTATTTCTATGTGGAAACAGATCCTTAGAATTGCAGTAGAGTCAACTTGAAACTGTTGCTTATCCTTCTCTGAGTATCGAGGTGTCTATCATTGTAGGTACACATTTAAGTCTTAGACATCTAGAAGGAGCTTTGAAATGTCATTAGAAGCCATGCTTGTTTATCTTCTTGAGTACAAAGAAAATGGAAAAGGATAAGGTAATAATGGAGAGAATAGTATAGACACATTTACTGAGCGGAGACTGACTGGTGATGACTTACCTTGGTAGTTGAAGAAGCCTCTGGATTTCTTCTCATTGTTGGATGGGATGACAGTTCCAATGAAGAAGTTTGCAATGGCAATGAGAAGAATGACCAGGAGAATCACTTGAGCCTGTGACACCACAGAGAAGGGGATCACTTAGAAGCAACAACCATACCGACTATTCAAATCTGGACATTCTCCTTGCACAGATGAAGCTTAATCTATTGCCCTCCTTTCTGCTCAGCGAGTGAAGATGAGACCTGGGTCTGCAGTGTGTGATGCGCTGTTATGAACAATGGTTGCACATAAGGGTGCATCAGTCTTGCTGGCTGTGTCTCCGCAATGGCAGGAAGCAAGGTGAAACAAGGCAGTCGTGACCAGACTTGGTGCTTAGTGTTATGATGCCTGCTTAGCGTGGACTTAATGCCTTTTGTTGTAATGAGCTTCTCTTTGTGAGTATGGTGTTCCTTTCATTGTTGTGATGAACTCAGGTCCTGGCCAGCACTTGTCACAGTGTTATTTAGAGATGCTCACCTTTGCTTCCCACTCCATCCCAGCTACTGAGATTCCTAGAAGAATCACCACGGTGATTGAACCGATTATGCGGATGTCATTGGTTGGATCCACCATCATTGAATCGCTCTCCTAGGGAAAGGGAATCTCTCAGATGATTAGAGAATAGCTCTTTGCATTCAGTCTTCCTTATAACAGTCAACAAGAAGAGATACTGTACACAAGTACAGTGTGTTGTGGGGCCACATAGGACAATAAGAAAATGAAATATTCATAAGTTCCAGGAGTCAAAAGAATTCTAATTTTATTTTATCTGTGATGTAGGCCTTTGATAGGCAAGGCTAGGGGCTAGAGATGTTAGAAATTCCTTCAAGTCACAGCTTTGGGAACTACTGTGGCACCCAAAGGCATATATGTACATCCATACCTTTTGTGTTGTGTTTTAGCAAAAGGACTAATTACTTTTATGTGCCAAGGGGAATTTTAGAAGAATAAAAATTATTTTTATAATATGAATACCAGAAAATAAGTGTTGTTTAACTCAAGAACAAAGAACACAGACTCAGTAATGCGTCTCCTGGAGAGAGCATACCTTAAGAAATACACAATGAGCTCATTTATTCATGTAACTTCTCCCAGTGAGGTTTGTTTTGGTTTTTTGTTTTGTTTTGTTTTCCATCAGACCTTTTATTAGCATGAGAGGAAGGTGAGGAGTTGTCACACTACATGGGCTCACAGAGCTTCTTCCCAGAGCACCTGGGTGGGTGGGACACCTAGCTAAGGAAGTCCTCATTTTGTACAGAGTGTTGTCCTCATGTTCGAACTTTCTTCACCTTTGGGAACCTTGTGTGTAACAGCAGTGTGGCTGCAGGAGAGAATGCCCACCCTCTACCCGAAGCTTTGTATTTTACACATTCTCCATATACATCCTTTTTACCTGATTGGTATTGAGCTCTTGTGAAATGCACAAAGCAGTAATATTAGCTCCTCTTTCAGCTTTAGAAAATAAGCCTCAGATGATAGGAAACTGGTTTAAAGTCTCTCAGATGGTAAGGTGAGAGCTGAACTCAAAGCCAGGTCACCTGAGGTCATACATGGGGCCCCTGTCCTAATACTGAGCTTTCCTCCTCTTACCTTGACATAAAACTGTCCCCTAGGGCCCTGTAATAGAAAGTTAAGTTGCATTGTTCGGTTTGTGGGTACAAAGAAAAGCTTTAATTACCTTAAGAAGATCCACAACAGTCTCCGCGAATCCCACCACATACATAGCGACAGCCACTGCATTGGCAAAAGCAAAGATCAAGCCTATTGACCCACCGAACTCAGGCCCTAAGCTCCGGGAAATCAGGTAGTAGGCTCCACCTGCGACAAGAGAGCAGCGGGTGTCAGCTGGAGCAGGATGCCAAGATCTCAGTCTCTAAATTCTAAGTGTAATCATTCCAATAGGAATATTATGGCGTCCTAGTTATTAGGGAGTCCTATGTCATCATGAGTATTTGTAGCTAGCTCTGCCTTGTACTCTGTACATAATTTGCAAGTAAGTGACAATACAGTTCACTCTATCAAAACTTACCAGTGGAATCCTAATTTAATTTAGAAATAATAACAGTAAGCTTTACCCAAATTGTGTTGTCTTTTTTTTTTTTAAATCACTACAGTATCCAAATTAATATGGTAACAAATAAAATTTTACATTCAAAGTTTTCAGAAACTGACAGACCAGGGTAGAAAACAAAATGGCAGAACTTGTTTCATTCTAGTGTTGTGGCACAAGCCTGTTATCCCAGCTCTTGGGAGGTGATGGGTAGGGGGATTAGATAGGCAAGATTAGCCTCAGCCATTGTAAATTTGAGGTTAGGCTGAGTTACATAAAGCCCTGACCCTGAAGAACAAAGTAGTTGATCCTTTCTTTTCTAACTTCCATTTTATTGCATAAACTTTTCTGATAGTTAGTAAAGTGAGCATCGGTCTTGGGGTGTGTATTCCCACTCTTGTTCTCTGGTTTTAGCCTAATGAAGCTTGGATTCTTACAATAAGAACGAGAAATGGAAAGGAAACCCGGGAGAACGGGGCCTGGAACCAGTGTTCTTCCTTGAACACTAAACAATAGCTTTGTCTATGGCCACCCAGTCCTGTGACATGAAAACTGAACAGGAGCACATCACAGGTTGAGCAAGAAACTGGCGAACAGGCTGGATGAGGAACACAAACACCACAGTGACTTCTTAGGTGGAGCCAGTCACGGGGTCTGCAGAGTCAACCTGTGACAAGCAAACTCAGAGCAAAACCACCTTCTACAGAGAAGGAACTGTGTTCACTGTGGACAACATCCTCAGAATGGAACATGTCGTCTGGTAGAGCAAATCCCTATGGGTTTTTAAAAGTCAACTTTGCTCAGCAAACTGGCTGGACAATTACAAGAGACAAATAGGGGCTGAAGAATTGGCTTAACAGTTTGGAGCCACTTGCTGCTCTTGTAGAGGACCCAGGTTCACTTCTCAGCACCCATGTGGTGGCTCACAGCCATATGCTATGCCAGTTCCAGTGCATCTGATGCTCTCTTCTGACCACCTCGGGCACCAGGCACATACACACATGGGCTCAGGCATTATGCTCATCCACATAACATAGGATACATCTTTTAAAAGTCAATTAATAAAATATAAGTTGAGATAAAAGGTGTCTTGTGGGTAGGGCGATGTTTGGAAGGCCCTGAAGTGGTGGTGGTGGTGGTGGGGATGTGTGTGTGTGTGTGGGGGGGGGTTGGATGGGGAGGCAGAGGTGGTACTCAAGCCTATAATCAAGGAACTTAGAAGGCTGAGACAAGCAGATTGTCATGGACTGAAGGCCTGTCTGGCCCCACAGAGTAAGACATTCTCTCACTACACCAAAACCATGCCAAAAAGATGACTCAGTGGTTGAGAGTGTGTATTGTTAAGTAGCTCACAACCATCTGTAACTCTATCTTCTGGCCTCTTCTAGCACCTATACTGATTGGAAAACACCCTCCCCTCCACACACACCAAACAGACATACATACCATATACAGACACACCACAGACACACACCGACACACACCACATATACATACCACATATACATACACACCATACACAGACACACACACCACAGACATACACCACATATACACACCACACACACACCACACACAGACATACACACCACACACAAACACACAAACACACCATACACACCAGACATACACCACATATAACACTCACACACATACAATTAAAAACAAAAATAAAAACCAGAAACATCTACCACCACCATCAAACCCTAAGCAGTGGGAACGTGGATAAAAGAGCAAGGCAAGAATCAATGGTGTCCCCATGAACATGGTGAGGGCAACTAGAACACTGACAGATTTGACCTACTTTGTTTTCTACACAGGCCTGCTTGCTCCTGGAAACTTGATGGTAACTCATTTATTTATTTATTTATTTAAATTTTCTTTTTGTTGATGGTTCGCAATAGAAGCAGTGTTTAGGGAGAACCTGAAGGCTGGGTGCAAGAGCATTGGTAATATGGGAATCACCACCATGAGATAGGATATTGGGGAGCGCCCAGGCTGAGGGGGCCCAGGAGGGAGCCAGTGTAGCTCACTCAGGTACTGAGAACCCAGTGGGATTCCTCACAGGAAATGGATCAAAGGGGCCTTTTCTCCCAGTCTCTTCATTTTTAATTGAGAAGAATTTTACCCCGTTATTTAAATTTTGCTTTATTTTGTTTTGTTTTAAGCCTTGGGGGCCAGTTAGCATCTTCACATTTTGCTAGTCAACAGCTCTAGACAAGATATGCAAGCACAGCTTATAATGACAAGTAAGTGAAACTGCTTACCTCCTCGCACCACTCCGTTTGTGCAAATAGCCGACATAGAAATACCTGTGAGTGTTGTCACAACTACGCTCAGGCCAATGATGATGACGCCCAGACCTGCAAAACCCCCAACAAAGGTGTTTGGCTCCAGCAGGCAGAGAAATCACCATTACTTCAGGAAGCGGTGGTCACAAAAGGTCAGTCTCCCTGCAGAAACCTGAAACGTTCTAAGAGATCCCATTCCATGACAGTGTGGGAGACACCTGAAATGTACTGTACTTTAAAACCGTAGCCACACAGAGGAGCCGTTTCCTGATAAACGCCAGCAAGAAGTGTCCAGACTGACCTGGGAAAATAAGAGCTCTCCTCAAGGACTCTGCAGGCCTGGAGCAGGACCTGTCACGTGCCAGGATTCTGTTAGCCATGGCCTGGGTGGACTTGAACTTCACTCACCAAGCTGCTCTCCGAACTCAGCTCCTCTCACTTCCTTGTGCCCATCAGTAAGAAAGTATATAGAAAACTTGTGCCTACCCGTAGCATGTGACGTGGATATTAGATATCTTAGAGATTTTACCTCCACGAACAAACCCGTTTGTTGCTATTGCAGAAGTTGACAACCCAGTGATAGAGGTTACCATGGTGGAAAGAAGAATTATAAGAACTCCAAGACCTGTTAGCAATGAAAGACAGAAGATATTACATTTCACTCTCCTTCCTCGGACTACCCACTCCTGCAAGCTCTACTGCCTTTAATTTAACTTTTCAGGTCCGTGCTTTAGGCCCAGTGGGGTTTCTTTGTACAAAGGTAGAGTTGCTGTGCCCGGCATGAAGATCAGGTCCAAGAGGCACTCATTATGATGAAGGGTGGCATCCGAGAGTCAACTCAGTCTAAAGTGCAGCCCTGGAAAGGAAAAGCTGACTTTTGTTGGTGTCCTGGGAGAGAAACTACCCAGGCTGAGGAAGAGAAAACATGACATCTGACCTTCTCTCTTGCCCGAGAGGAACCTGATGGAGAAAGGTGGGGATTTAACAAAGGTTAAATCCTTCTTCATTTGTCTTGCGCCCCTTTGCCTGGCGGGAGGAAAGGAACCAACTTGCATTACCTTTGACAACACCCCAGAAAGGTCAGTGGTGAGCTATTGGAGCCTGTGTTGCCTTTACCTTACACTTGAAGATCTGGCTTACAACTTTTAATTACCTCCTCTGACATATCCGTTTGTGGCGATAGCAGAGGTGGACAAACCTGTGATGGCTGTCACTGTCACGGCTAAGCCGATGATAATCACACCGAGACCTCAGTTGAGAGAGGAAAAATAAGTGCGATTAAATGGTGGAGCAGCTCATTGGGCCATTTACATAAAAGCAAACAAACCTATGTAGTCACTGAAAGATCGCATTTGAATTTAACAAGCTGGCCAAGGGCCCGCTGCCATTCGGGTACTAAGAGATTCAAGATTTGGAATGTGCAGAGCTCTGTTGCCCTCGAGTGAACAATTTCGTTCGGGCCAAATGTAGGATGAACCTGGTCTTTGATGAAGTTCTACACAGCCTCCAGCTGTTAGTGTAAATGAAGGTTATACTAACTCTCCAGGTAAATGGCCTCATTAGCCATTTACTGTTCATTAGGAGCTGGCTAAGTCAGACAGAACCAAATTTAGCGACATTCGCTTATTTGCTGTGTGACGTCAGAATTTACTTATTTTCTGACACCCAAGTGGCAGTTAAATTACAGAGTGGATATGTGAAGTCCCTGTCATGGTGCACAAAGGGCAGTACTCATGGAGGTTACACTGTCTGTGTACCACTACACTCATAAATGCTAGTGTTTATGAAAAGCCTCCTGCATGTTCAGCTGTGGATGGTAGTGTGAGAGATGCAAATAACATGCTAGAATATATCACCATGGTATAAAGATTTGGTTTTTTGAGCTATATACAGTGAACATAAGCAGAGCAGGCACAGGAAAATCCCTCAGCTTTCCTATGTGCCCAGGTGGGCGCATGCATGTGTGAGTGTGTTCCTGCTTCCACTATCTGGAAGGACTGACATCACCCACAGAGACGCGTGCAAACCCTTGTCAGCCCGCAGAAGGTTCCACAGGAATCCAGCAAGCCTTCCTGACCAGTTCCTTTCTTCTAGCAAATCTCTCTACTTATTTTCCTACCCACACTCACTTGTCCACCAAAGAAACTCACATTCCCTTCTCGTTGTCAAGTGTTCCTACCACTCCTCTGAACCACCACCCTCCAGGGAGTCTTCCCATGTGTGTGCATAATGCATTAATAAACATGTTGTTTTCTCGTTAACCTGACAGTCTGGTAGTCTAATACATGAGACCACAGGCAATGAACCCAAGATGGACAGAAGGGAATTTATCCCCTCTCCCCCATATCAGACTCTTCAAAGAAGCTCGTGCAGAATCCAGGAAGAAGATCGTGGGGAGTTCAGCAGCTCTGCCTAGAGTGTTTTCTCCCACCCATAGAGCAGGCCTTCCTACTTCACCACACCCCTGCCACAGACCCTTAGAAAGGACTGTAAGAGTCATCCCAAGTGCTTTGTGTTCCAGCGACACTGGGAGGAGCACCGCTTCCCTTCTCCTGTGAGGCCTCAGGAGCTGGTGCCATGAAATGTAAGTTATTCCCAGCCGATACACATTATTTTGCATTTCAGATGTTGGAGAATGGATATTTGGCACACTCTAGACACTGTATGGGCCCAAAGCTTGCATGGCATGATGTTACTCCCAGGCTAACTCCATTTGTTTCCCGTCTTTGTCTCCTGAGCGATCCCTGCCTCACCCAAGGTGCTGCATACATGTCTGTAAATGGTTTGACCACCACTTTCTACCTGAAAACAGTGAGAAGCTTGCTTCTCTCTCACAATTAAGCAAACAAAACACAAGTCCCAGGGTGAAAGGTGGCTGAGAGAGCTTCCAGTGTGTTGGGCCCTTGTATGACCCACTACAGGAAGTGCTGGAGTTGCCTATTTTAAATGCCCGAATTTGCTAGGTTCAGAGCTTTGAAAGTGAATCCCAGGCTTCTGCAGTCTTCTATTCCACTCTTAGATAACTCTTGCTCATTCTGCAGCAAGATGAGTAGTTTAACATCAGCCCATCTCAACTTGTATCTGCCTACTCAGCAAGATTTTTTAACTGTATCTTCAAATACTTGATTGGGGGAGAGTTAACTCATGTTTCCTATGTTTTAGCTGCAAAGTAAAACTTAAAAGAATGTGAGTAACTTGTTCTGGGTCACATACATGTTTCCCACCCAGTGTCCCTGAATAATGGTTAAGTTAACTGGAGATGATACTGCCCCAGAAAGGTGTCCAGCAGAGAGGAACAACCGGATGGCATCCGCAGCTCAGGCTATCACATGTGTTTAGGAATTGGGCAGCCCAGGCTCAGAGTCCCACATGGCTGCCTGTGGGCTGTAACTCCTGTCACCACATTCCACCTGGTGTGTCTCCTGGGTCCCAGCTTGAAAATGTTTTGTTTTCCCTCCCCCTAAACTATGCCTAAAGCAAGAAGCGAATACTTGTACTTGTGGGTTTTCTTCTCCAATTTAGAGAAGTAAGCTGAACACGGGGTTAACTGGACATTCCCCTGGCAAAGTGTGTATGTTTGTGTATGTCTGTATCTGTGTGTGTATGTGTGTGTGTCTGTCTCTCTGTCTGTGTCTCTGTGAATGGCAGAAGCTGCCTCATCAAATGGTACCAGAGACTGAGCCTTAAAGAGCAGGAAGCACAGTAAGAAGACTCCCTCCCGAGAAGAGTTATCCAAAACAAAAGTCTTGAACTCAAAGATGCTGGCATTGGGAAAGTGCCAGATGAAGATTTCAAAAGATTTGGCAAAAACGATCCAAGGCCTGAAGGAGGATATAAATGCAATCCAAGCCCTAGGAAGGAATATCTGCAACACTGGGCGTGGAATGTGGGAGAAAACCACACCACACAAACCCACATGGGACCAAATGTTGACTTAACCCAGTTAGCTTTAGGTTTATAACTATGTAAGTTGAAAAGATATTTTGGCTACTCACTAAATTCTGTTCTGATACTTAAAAGAGCATGAGAAAGAACAACACCAACGACTCTAAACAAAGAAAACCCAATACGCACCGTTAGGTTAGAGTGAACTCTACTGACTTTTATGAGTGATGCAACTACACAAATGGAACAATTTTGTTTGGATACACTAATGTCTAAAACTGAAGCAAGTTGCTTAGCAAAGAGAGGATCCTTTGCGCCTTTGTAGTAAATGTAAAACTGGGTTGGCTGTGAAGAGTAGAGTAAGATCTGATTAAAGCTCAGATTGTTGCCCAAACATATGGGTGTTAAATACATACATTAGAAAGCATTACTCTTGCCGTTGGCTCTCTGTGCTCACACCTCCACACAAAGAACTGCGTCTTGATGATCTCAATAAGTTACTAAACTGCCCTTAAAAACCTAATTTTGCATGAAGCCCTGGAGCAAAGCCTTGGCAATATTAAGCTGCAGCTTTTCCATGGAACAGCATATACTTATTTTGGACCCCGCGGCTGTAGGCATTCATTTGCTACGCATCATCAAACCAGCAAGCAGCCTTTTTGTCAGGAACATAGCAGCTGCTGAACAAGTAACATGGAAAAAAACCGACGGGGCTGGCTCAGTGCTCCCTGTTAGAGTGGAGCCTTCCTGCTCTAGTTGTCAGCTGAAGGTTCAAAGGGCATGCTGGAGGAGGTGGATAACACCAGGTACTTTTCATACAGGAATTAAGATATCTTCTTGAGCAGCATATGAAGGCACAGCTGAGCTTCTGGGTTCTCCATATCAATAGTCCCTCTGAGTCTCTCCTCAAAACTCAATCCAAATGTTTTCAGACATATAGAATATAACACTGTTGATTATCATGGTAAATTAGGAAGTTTGAAAAGCATTAAGTCATAACTCCTGGAATAATATTACTTTTTTCTATTCAGAAAAAAATTTGGTTACCTACATAGTAAGTTATCATTTACAATGACTGGGGTCATTTCAACTATTATTTTAAAATATTTTAAAATAGTTGGGAATATTTTGAGACTTTGCTTTTTATTGCCTGTATGTGACAGTGACAGCTATTTTCTTTGTAAAATGTTCTATAATGCAGCACTTTCTTAATCAGGACACGTATGTATTTGTATATACATCCCTACCAGTTTATCACCAGTCCTTTTTGCTTAGTGAAGTTTTGCCGGTCTTTATAAGCAGGATTGTCCGAGGCAAATAAAATGCAAATATCAATATATCCCAACGTGCTACCATAGTTATTTGAAATGAATGCGCTTTATCCACCTATATGCTTGAAACTCTATATAAAGCTCGAACTATTCACCAGACTATTCACTCACTGGGAAAACTGGAAAATTCCAGTCTCATAGGAGTTAGTGCCCCCATATCTCCTCCCTGACATTGTCAGAGGCAAAAAAAAAAAAAAAAAAAAAAGAAAAGTGCTCAAGTATAAATGACTTCTGCGACCTTCATCTTCTGCAGCACTGAACGCAGACCAAGTTGGTTATTAAGCTTGCAATTTACATAAAAATTATTTAGGAGGGGAAATTGCTCACCAATTCCCGCTTCTCCTACAATCCAGGAGAGGCGAATGAAGAGCATGACTCCCCAGATGTTCAGCATGCATCGCACCTGTGGATCAAAGTGAGAATTGAAAGTGATGCAGGACCAAGCCCTAATACCTTCCTAGTCACTCTGGTGTCCGGGGATGGCTGGTAAACCCTGTGGGATCACCTAGGGGATGGCTCTCAGTGTAAGCAGAATCATAGGGGATGGATCTCAGTGTGAACAGGATCCTAGCGCATACATGGCTCTCGGTGTGAACAGGATCCTAGGGATGGCTCTCAGTGTAAGCACAGGACTTTGCTCACCAGCACACCTTTCACCCATCCAAACTTCACAACTCCAGTCATGTCTTCTTCCTTGTTTTCTGCTTGCTCATCTCCTGGCATCCCATCTCCATTAGCAACCCTGTCAGCTGAACCAGGGGCCACAGTCACATTCTGCATTTTTATAAAAAGAAAAGAAAAGAAAAGAAAAGAAAAGAAAAGAAAAGAAAAGAAAAGAAAAGAAAAGAAAAGAAAAGAAAACATAGGAGTGGATCAATGGACTGTTTCTTAAATCTTTTAAAGCCAAGTCAAAACAATAGCCATAAAACTCTGAGGGGGGGATGGAGGGGATGTATTTCAATAACCTCAGCAGATAATTTTGTTGTTATTGTATCTTACCCTGGGAGTTAATGGCTTCCCTTGGTGAGTTCTTTCCAGCCATGGCTAAGGCTGCAGGATGGTAGACAGCTCAGGGGCCATCCAGCCACTAACAACACAAAAGTGGTCGGATTTCAATGAATTTAACATGCAAAGACAATGGAGTCAAGGGAGAAAAACTATGATAAAAGAGAAAAATTCTTCTGGCAAAAGAATTTAGGTTTAGATAGAGATAATCAGATTGCAAAATTCTTATAGGAAATTGTATTAGTGACATCTGAAATGTAGGTGTGTTAGCAGTCATGGTCACTCACTTTGTAGGAGGGGCTGCAATCACAAGGCGGCAGATTTATACTTATTTAGATTATACTTCACTCAGTTGAGTCTGTCCAAACTATTACCATTCAAGCTTAGAGTCAGTATAAAGTGCCAGGAAGATTTTATAGAAGTATTTTTATACTAGATATTTAAAAGTCAATGTGCATTTTCCATTGGCAGCATATCTTGGCTTAGACTAGCCTCATTTCCAGTGGTCAGTAGCTAGGGGTCATGCATGGGCTACCTCATCAGAGCTTATATAGTTCAGTCAGTTTCTGATGACACTATTAGGTACTCTTCCCACATCAAGTAAAAAGTGTTTTTCAGGCTGGCCAAATGGCTCAGTGGGTAAGAGCACTGACTGCTCTTCCAAAGGTCCTGAGTTCAAATCCCAGCAACCACATGGTGGTTCACAACCACCCTAATGAGATCTGACGCCCTCTTCTGGTGCATCTGAAGTCAGCTACAGTGTACTTATGTAGAGAAATAAATCTTTGGGCTGGAGAGAGCAGGAACTGAGCAAGAGGAGTTGACCAGAGTGAGCAGGGCCAACTGGAGTGAACAGAGGTCTCAAAATTCAAATACCAACAACCACATGAAGGCTCACATCTGTACAGCTATAGTGTACTCACATACATAAAATAAATAAATAAATCTTTTTTAAAAAGTGTTTTCTTTTAACAAATTCTAGAACATAAAGCAGCTAACAATCACCTGCAAATTTTACTTTCAGTTGTGAGTGATGTGTGTGTCTGTATTTCTGATGTGTGTGAACAAGTTATACATTTGCCTTTGTGTGTGCACATGTGTATGCGTTTGTGTGTATGGATGTGGGTGTGTAAGTATGTGTGGTGTATGCATTTGTGCCATGTGAATGTGATGTCTGCGCATATGTGTGTGTGTGTTTGTATGTGTGAGTGCAGGTGTATGCATATGTATGATGCATGAGTTTGTGTTGGATATAATGTATGTGCATATGTGCATGTGTTTGTGTGTATGATGCAGACAAGAACTTGTTGAGGCATGTGTGTCAAGGTCAAAGGACAACTTCGGTGTCAGCCCTTGCCTTCTACCTTGATTGAAATAGGGTTTCTTTGTTGTTCTGGGTGACTGGCCTCAGAGCACTTGGAGAGGTAGTCTCCTGTTTCCACCTCTCTCCCTTGCCAGTTGGACTCAGCCCTGCGCACACACACCAGGTGATGCTGCAAGTGCCTTCTACCTGAAGTCACGTCCCAGTGACAGCTTTTACTTCCCATGACTGAAACTTACAGTCTTCAAAAGCGTGGAAACTACGGCTGTGCTAATATGAGTGAAGGAATTGTCTGATTAGATAACTCATTTCTTCAGCTTCGTTGGAGAGTCTACCTTTATTATTACCAGTATTCTAGCTAATCACTGCTCCTATGCCTGGGGTCCCATGAGAAAGCCTTAGTCACTTGCTCTATAGACACGGTCTGGGGAATGAAACCTGTGCTTTCTGGTAAAACCTGTGAGGGTTTGGTCTGGGAGATTGCTGGGCTCTCTGATGAGCCCCAGTGGCGACTCTGACCCTTAGATTTGGAGAATGGGAGCATTAATAATGGCAAAAAATAAAACCTATAAAGTCATATAAAGAATGCATTGTATATTTAAACTTCTCCATTAGATGAAGATTATTTTTCCTTGATGGATGCCATTTTTACCGTTCTTCAATCCATCACTTGGACTTCAGAAAACCAAGAGAACATTATCTGAGTGCAGGGCAGAGAAACCACTACACAGAGAAGTCAGGACAGCAATGAGTTTCTAAATTATTCAAAAGCAGAGTCAATGTAGGACCGGCAACTCTTTTCATAGGTATATGAAACTTGCTAGAGTTTTGAAGTTTTAAGTATATTTATGTCAAGGCCAGTGACCTTGAATTTTTATGACTATATTTCCTTTTGTGACTAAATGTTTAATAGTAAATTTACAAGAGCCAATGCCATTTGCTTCGCTGACTGTAATACATAGGAGCAGAAATGGTGTGTACCCTTTCTGTACCTTAGAAACTACACATGGAATCTAATTTTTCATGAAATTAATCCAGGGCATGTCCTACAGCAATCTATTTTTGCTTTCTTAGAAAGTAGAAATGAGAACCCATCCAAGATTTTTTTTTTTTTTCCGAGACAGGGTTTCTCTGTATAGCCCTGGCTGTCCTGGAACTCACTTTGTAGACCAGGCTGGCCTCGAACTCAGAAATCCACCTGCCTCTGCCTCCCAAATGCTGGGATTAAAGGCGTGTGCCACCACCGCCCGGCTGATTTATTATATATATATATTACCTGGAAGTAGTTTAAGGCAGAATCACCTTTTATGTGGTAAAGCAAATCTTTGTTTTACTTTTTGATAAATGCTTCCTTTGTACACCAGAACAATAGCACATTCAATGTTTCATCCAAATATTGAGTCAAGGCTTGTGGGGGCCTGAAGGTTGCTAAGCTCTGCCTAGGGGTTCACAGACATCTGGATGCTGTTAATGTCTCACGGATGGAAAGTTCTGAGATTGCATCCTTCATGGTTTTTTTTTTTTTCTTACTTTACAATTTGAATTAATTTGCTTCTTTGCCCTTCATAAATGATGATCCATAATCTCTCATAGATGCATTTTTAATTCTATGGAACGATCATCCATTCACCAGGATTTCCATTTGTGTATTACAGATTCAGAGAAGAGAAAATAAAGGCGTATTTAAAGAGAAAGGAAGACTGGCTGATACAAGATTTTCTCTCCCAATACAAAAAAAAGTAAATACACAGCTTCAATTGCATGCACTCTAAATCTAAATAAAAATAAATAAAAACCTAAGGGGAACTGAAAGCAGAGTTCTTTTTATGAAGTAAAACTGCAAACTTAATCCTTATCAGACACCAGGTAATCACTGCACATGCTTTGATATGGGGAGATTGTTGAGGTCTACCCTATGGAGAAAAGAGCAGAGCACAAAACAATGTCAATGCCTTAGTCATATGCTGTCCATTCCAAACATGGTAAGCATCTCAAACAGCTTCACTGTGCCACATCAAAGGCAGTTCCGACCGGCACACTCAAAAAACTCTTGCTTTTGGGATGACGCCCCCAGTGGAAAGATCTCCACAAACCAGGGGTTTAAAACTTACAGATAAGCTATGTTTCACTCTAGAATGTTGGTCCTAAGAACACTGTACCTTCCACTCAACTCTAACCCTTTTCCTTAATGGGGCTGGGGACTGAACCTATAGTATTATACACTCTGGGCAAGAACAGCATCACTAAGCCTTTTTAATTGTTTGCTTTGTTTTGTTTTAAATTTGAGCTTTACTTCTGAGACAAGGTCTTTCCCGGCACCCCTAGCTGATCCCAATCTCTGTCTGTAACCCAGGTGGGCGGGCCCTGAACTTTCACTTCTCTACCCTCATTTTATCCATTAGGACAACCCTGCTCATAATTTTCTGACCTGGAAATCGTGACCTGAACAACCAGGCCCTGCATCCAGTTTCTTCTTAATGAAGACTAAAGTGTTATTTTTCTTTGTTGTAAATTGTGTGAATGGATGAATGAGTATTTAAATTTTTTATCACTTTCAACGAAGAGGGCAGCTTTACAAGTTAAGTATAATGTTCAAGACTTGGTGGGGTGGAATTTCACGACTTTTTCTGGACATTTTTGGTTCTTTTTACTTCCTCAGATAGTTGGAAGTTCCTTGCGAATGTTTAGCTTCTCTTTCTGCTCCTTCCAGAACTTAGAGCCATCACGTCACGCCCCCCTCTCCAACCACTGTTTCATTCCCGTCTCTTCCAGTCTCCTTTCCTTCTCCTCATTTAGAGAAAGAAACTAACAAGCAGTTTGTCTGAAATTCAAATTACCTTCCCAATCCCCCGCAAAAAAAAAAAACAAAAACAAAAACAAAAACAAAAAAACCCTCCATGGAAGCGGATACTGAATAGCCATGATGCTATTTTTTTTCTTTTGATTAAACCACCAGATATTTCAGACAAAGTCTAAGGTTTGCACCTTGCCACCGATGCAGCACACTGGACAGATGAGGAAGTTTGTGTGTGAGGGTATAAACAAGGAAGGTTTGTGGATGAGGGTACAAATGCGGACTGAGAGAACAGACTCTTCCTCTGGAAGTCCTAGTAGAGAGCTGGGCCCCCTGCAGCTCAGAGAGTAAATTTTGGAGATGTTTTTCCTCTGGAAGGAAGGTGAGAAGAAACTAAAGGAAGAGCCCGTGCCAGAATCATTCCTGAGAGAAGCTGTCCTGAGCCCAGCTGGGGGCGACAGCATACTGTTTAACTTTGTTTTGCCACCCTCCTCCCCCCATCCCCACTCTCTAAGATCAAGTTCCTCTGTGTAGCCCTGACTGTCCAGGAACCACTCTGTAGACCGGGTTTACCTCAAACTCTGAGATCCTCCAGCCTCTCCCTCTGGAGTGCTAGAATTAAAGGTCTGAGCAACCACACAGTCTGCTTTTTATTTATTTATTTATTTTAACGTTTAAAAACTAGAATGGATAAATGAATAAATGAGTGCTTATGAAATAAGCTGTGCATTCTTCATTCTCCTAAAAGCTCAGCTGTAAGTAAATACGCATTTGAAACTATTATTCAATTATCTTCCCAGAGAGCAACCATGTTCCACAAAGTGATATTCAGGGCTGGGGAGATGGCTCAGTGGGTAAAGCATTTGCTGGTAGGTGTGAGGGCCAGAGTTTGCATCTCCTGCTCTCACACAAAGAGGCTGATAATGGTGTCCCACCTCTGCTTTCAGTACTGAGGAAATGGAGACCGGAGGTCTCCAGAGGAGGCTGGCTAGCTACACTAACAGAATCGGCAAGCTTGGGTTTCAAGTAAGAGAGCCTGCCTCAATGCACAAGGTAAAGAAACTAAGGAATCTGCCCAGCATCAGCCTCTGCACACACCCGCAAATGCACATGCATGCACATGCAAATAGGCACACATGCACAGCTCCACACGCAGAGACACACAAAAGGAAGGTTATTCATTACGAGCTGTCAGAAAGGCTGGATCTGTCAGCGTATCTCCGAGGAAATCTCAGGAGAAATCTAAGCCTCTAAATAATGAGGTATAGATTAGAGTCTTTCGGAGACTTTGGAAGCCTTTTACATTCTTTAAACAGGAAGTTTGGCCACTTCTGTGCTCCTGGGCTTAAATTTAGAAGAGTCAGGAGCCTCAGGCAAAGGTGTGAAGAGGAGGGACCCAAGGGCTGAATCTTATGCAATTCTAATCTTTCTTTTAAAAATAGAAAAACAAGTCATAACTCTGCTCTACTCCCCAGAGTAGCTGTGTCTTAAGGCCACAATGTGGCTGGACTACCGGCTGGCCCCACAAGAGGAACTATGAAAGCACATTGGTTTGTTTAAGGATTGCTGTGGAATCTTTAACACTAAACTGGAAACGGCGTAGGATTCAGTGTGGCACAGTCAGCCCAGTGGGACTTGAGTGTCCTTACTGCAAACACCATAGCATACATTGCCCAACTTCCCGAGTTCAGTCTGCACTTCTTTCCCAAGTCAGTAAACATTTGCAAAGCGCCTGTAGAGTTTCTGTTTCTTGGGACCCAGAGACAGCCGCATAAGGAGGCTAGATGGACTAGCTCTCTTCATTTGCCCACCGCTTATGCAATGTTTTCACCCCGAGGGGACGGCACGGAAGAATGCTTACCTTAGCCAGCTGCTCGTGGATCTCCAGCAGGCTGGGCCGGTTGACCTTGGGCCCGCTCACGCTGCCTGTGTTGCGGTAGTATTCAATCTTGGGGACGGCATCCATGGTGTTGTGGCCAAAGGTTTGTAGGTAGTATGTGTTTGTGTGAGAGTCGTAGGCGTGAAACGTGGTGTCTGTTTTGGCAGTCTCTCCAGTTTGGAGAAAATTGTCATAGCACTCCTGATTCCCAGGCCTAAAGCTGATTCTCAGTCTGTTTTGGGCTTCGTCCCCGAAAGAGGTCTCTTCATAATGTGGGGGGTCTGCACTGTCGCTCACGGCTGCCGCACTGCCATGGCCCTCGTTTATGACATGGACCTGAAAGCGACTGGCACTACTGGGCACTGAGTTAGAAGGGATGCTGACCGACATCTTCCAAAATCTACTGTGGAACCACCTATTTTATAGTGGTTGTTGTTTTAATCTACGTATTTCTGCTTTAAAATAGACAATAGTGTGGTTATAATATGGAGCGCTTGGCTTCGGTTTTAGATGCCCCGATAGCTAGATCCCTAATGTATTGTTGATGTGTGGTCTCCCATGCAAGCTTCAGAATGGTCCTCAAGGCTGCTATTAAGAAAGAAAGTTATATTTGTTCCAGACAATTGCAAACATATTTAAGAAGGGCTGTGGCTTGAGCTACAGTTTTCCTTCATAAGATGCCCAATTTTAAGTTTGTTTCACTAAAAATGTCTCGTCTTCAAACCCTTGCTACCTGAGCAAGGAAACGGGACTGGGTTTTGCAAACAGAAATTCCAGGGAAGTCACTAGCATGTGACTGTTGGTCATGTTTGCTTGGAAGTCACCGGGACATTTAGAGAGCATGTTAGTAGTCAAGGGCAGTAAGAGAGTTCACGGAGAGTCTAAATGTCAGCATTGCAAAGCATTTTACATTAATAACATTATCCTCCACTGTCTGATACACAAAAACCTTGAAAAGTATATTTTGCTAGTTCTTTAAAAAATCTACATATCATCAATGATAAATTTGACCCAGAAAAACTTTCACCTGTGTAACATGTAAAAAGGTATATTTTAGAATATGAAATTAAAACAAACAAACAAACACCAAAAAACAAAGACTAAGTCTCTTAAGATGATGTTCTGTGAATTTAAAAAAAAATTAGTAGCCTCTGAAACATTTCATTTGCTCACATATTTGTGGTTTTTTCATAATGCTATTATGGAAACCTAAAAAAAAAATGAGTGTTTGGGATACAAAAAGCAGCCACAACTCTCAGTAAAGGCTTATGTTCTGCTGGCTCCTCTTAATGCAATATTTCAAGAGTTCAATAAACCACCTGATAATTTTCACAATTCTACAGTAAGCGCCAACCTTAAATACTGTCTTTGGGGTAATATTTCTTTGTAAATACCTTACAAAGGTATTTACAAAAGGTTGATTTTTTTTTCCCAAAGAAAACTAGAAAACGAGAACAATATTAACAAAAGCTTGGCCCTTGCACAGTTATTTAAGGCATTTCTTTGGATAAAACAAACAAATAAACAAATACACATAATTTAAACTCTTAAATAATCTTTCCTGGTGAAGTTATCAGTGCAGCCCACATCTCTTAGCTTTTTAGAACATTTAAGTTCTCACAGTCCCTGGCGCCTTCAGTCCAGCCCTCTGTGTTTCCACATGATATGAAGTTGAGGCTTCTGCCCAGCCCAGAGACTTACCGTCCCATCTAGCAGCCGCTTTCTGAGGAAGAGTAATCCACATTAGCATCGCACAGGCATATATGGGGCCTTAGAGTTCAGGCTACAACCTTAGGCTTCTGCTCATTGGTTAAAAACTTTCTTGAAAGAGATGACTTTTCAGTCATTGGCCTGGAATAGTGGGAAAAGCCCCACACCAGTCATTAGCCCTGAGGAACCAACTGTAAGTACCACATCAACTAGTAACTAGGAGTAAATCATTAATCCTTTTAGGCAGTAAACAAAATAAAGTTTCTTTAATTCACAGATTGCACAACAACAAATCCTTCAAAAAATATTGCTTCAGTTGTTTGGGGCTAGATAAATTTAGTTCTATGGTCTGCTGTTCTGTCTCTGTCTCTGTCTCTATTTCTGTCTCTATTTTTCTCTCTCTCTCTCTCTCTCTCTCTCTCTCTCTCTCTCTCTCTCTCTCTCTCTCTCTCTCTCTCCCTTCCTCTCTCGCTCCCTCTCTCAATAAGAATCAAACCCAGGGCCTCACATATTCTAAGTAAGCACTCTACCCCTGAGCTCCCCCAACCCATCTCTAACTGTCTTGCCTTGCTAATTGCCTGTGCTGGCCTGAGCTCACTCTGTACTCCTGGAGCCTCACCATCCTCCTGACCTCAGCCTCCCAAGAAGCTGGAAGCAGCCTCTGCCACCAGGCCTACCTCATCACCTTATTTTTGATGAGACCCAGTGACCTCATATTGCTCAGCATAGGAACCAAAATACCAAGAGACGGTCTCAATATTTTGTGGCTAGGAAATGTTACCTGAAATTATTTGACCTTACTTACCTTGCCTCCTCTCTGCATAGGAAGTGAGCAGATTGAGGGTAGAATTAGTGAAGTATTAAAAAGATTTCTGCTGAGTGTGAAAACCGCTTTAAGCTGCTCGAGTCAAACCGGGCACACTTCCCAGTGGTATTACTAAATGGCTTTTCTGTCTCCTCGTGGAGGAGCCATTTTTATCACGTCTAGTTTCTGAGTTTTGCTCAGAAGATGGTTCGGCTCCAACCTGTGAGCTGGTGATTAAGATGGCACATGCAATTCCTCCGTGCAGGCTCTGTCATTGGTTTTCAATCAGGATGATTGAACGAGTCCTCTTTGGATCTAATAAGAAGCTATTCAAGTGATTTCCAGTTGCCCGGGTGGCTCTGCTGTGGTGTGACGTAGTGATTAAGTGTGAGCTGTGAGTGAAGAATTCTCCATTTCAGTTCTGGCCCTGCCACTTCCTGTCTGGGGGAATTCAGGAGACTCGTTCACTGTGTATGCTTCAATGTCCTCCTAGGCACACAATATGCAGACACTAACAGCATGTGGCTTGCTGAGTTACCGTGAGGCTTACACGAGCTCATTTATGTCTGTTTCTAAATAGCACCGGTTTGAGCGCAGTGCTTGCTTGGACTATTTTAGCAGGATTTATTATCTATTTGTAACTTTGTTTTTAACTCATGATTCTGAGACTAACCATTAAAGACATGGATAGGAATCACACCTTTTAAAATCAAGGGAAAGGTAAATTGGTGGCCAAACACAGGATTGTACAAAGGGACCATGCAGATGCCGGAGGAAAACCCAGTTGCTGCCAGCTGAGTGCCTTGGTACTAAGCAGCCGAGCTAACGTTATAAGGTTCTGCCAGAAGCAGAATTATAAAGAGGCAGCTGTAACTCGATTTTCTCTCTTTTTCTGGTTTTACAGTTATCTATTTGTGTGTTGGGGTGTGAGTGTACACACCATATGCTATATAGAGAGGTCAAAGGCCGACCTCAGAGGAGTCTGTTCTCCAGTAATGTCTGTCCCAGGGTTTAAATTCAAATGTCAGGCCTGGCAGCGAGAGCCTTTACCTACTGAGTAATCTTGTTAGCCCCTATCTTCTCATGAAGACCACTTGAATTGAAGAAATTTATTTCTTCAGTAAGGGGTTGCAACTCTCACTTAGAAGAAGGGCATTCTGTACAGGAGGTCAGGTGTCAGATTCAGGTAGGGGGTATTGGGATACTTAATAGATCAATAGACTGCTGAGATGAGGCTGGGACCCAAGACACGTTCTCTTGCCTGTACCAGGATGATTGGCACCATCCATTGCTCACCTGCCTTCGGGAATACCTTCTTCATTCTTCAGCCTTTTTCCTCCCTCTGAGGCTGGGAGCACCTCTGGAGTCAGTCTCTTTTTCTTGCTGCATGCCTCTCTGACCTCAGTGAGTATGAATTAGTTTCGGTCTCAGTCTTCCATCAAGCAGACATTTTCATTTGAGGCTCTTATCTCTAACGGGGAAATGATAGCCTCTGTTGTTCATTAAGGGGGTTCAGACCTTCTAGAGTGGCTGGGAGATAGTCAGGGGATATGGATGAGATGACATCATTCATGAAGTCAACCTTGGATGGTGAGCTTAAGTCGAGCCTTCGAGGCAGGTGAGTAAGGAAACTATCTGGAGGTACAGACACCATCTTTCTTCCTGTTCTACCTAACAGGCTCTTGTATGTGGCAATAGGGGCTGATCTGGGTATGATACTGGCCATCTATTCTTAGAGGCATTAACATTTCTTGAAGTTTCCATATTATATCTCAACAATAACCAACTCTTTATAGTGATCACTTCTCACTCTGGAAACTATCCCGAGCTTTTGTCCCCGCCGGCAAGAACACACTCAGGACAACCGGAATCTTCTGCAGCAAAGCTTTATTGCTTACTTCTCAGGAAGATCTCGACCCCAGAAAATGGAGTCCCTTATATAGCACTCAGTCATGACGTTTCAGCACCTGATGTGGCGTGACAGCTCTTGATTCGTTGCTCGCTCATCACACCACTATTACACCCCGAGAATGGGCAGTGACTAGGAGTGAGTTCACTCTCGCACTTGCGCACAAGGCTTGTTTACTAGTTTGTCACAGCGGAGGCCAGCGCCATCTTATAATGGTGATTGCTCGCGGCACGCGCACGGCTCTCCACAGCGATTGCTCGCTGCACGCTGCACGCTTTCCACATCTCCCCCTTTTTATTTTATTAAATTGAGGCTGGACTAGGTCTGTGTAATTATGCCCATCCGCTGTGGCTCCTGTCTTAGGTCGTTCCTCCAATGTCACAGCCTTTTCCTGTCATAGGGTAACCCTATCGCCACTGGGCCCCGTGTCTTAGGATGATCTGTGCATGAGGAAAGTTGCCCGTCCCTGGATACCGCAGTGCTATGTGACAGTAACTACTAAATGACCTAGGGCGAACTCTACAAAAGAGGCCAGCCACCAATGTCAACTAATTTTTGAGCATAGATAGCCAGATTTCGGGGGAGGCGCCTTGCTCAATGGCAGCAAGTGCTTGAGCTATCACAACCTTGTCACGTGTTTGTTGGGTTCTGAGCTTGCAAACCAACCAGAGCATGAACACAAGTCCACAGCAGGTGGCAACGCCAAATAAACCCACCCCCACCCATTCCTTAAAATAAGAAAATGGAGATGAAATCCAGGAGGAGAGGCCCTCTGTCAATGACAGGTCCACTCGCGTTGAGTTGATCTTTAAAACTGCCACCCTCAGGGCCTCAAGAGTCTCATCGAATCCCTCAGACCAATTTCCTGCAAGATACAAGGAAAGCTGTCTAGACAGATTAGCTGCATAAGTAAAATTTTCATATTGGACACTGGTAATACACAGGGCTTCCAGTTTTCTTTCACAACCCAACTGGGCCATCTGGTATAGAACTCCTATCTGTTCTTCTGCCAAGTCAAGGCGCTGATTCAATATCATCAGCCCTCCCTTTAACTTGGTACTAGCAGAAGTTTGGACAGTGATGGCATCAGCCAGATCTGCTGAAAGCTGATTTAATTTTGTGCCTGATTGAACCGTACTAACCATAGCATACCCTGCAGCTGTAGCAGCAGCTGCACTGGCTGAAATTGCTATGATCACGGCAGCAGTAATTCCAAAATCTCTTTTTTGTCGAAACAGGGATAAGGTGGATGGTGTTTCCACCGGAACCGGGATCCAACGTGGGATCCGTGCTACCATGGCACGGGTGTTCTTTGTTATGTCCCAACATTGAGAAATCCAACAAGAATCATTGGAACAGACTTCAAATGAATCATTTGAAAGAATAAACAAGAAAGGGGGGTAAACACAGACTGGGGTAGATGGATAATTAATCTGGTTTACCAAAGTTTTATTGAACCCAGTGATCTCTACACTGATATTAGTATATCCATAAGAATCCTGGGAGGCAGCATGTATTCCCCAATACTGAGCAAATCTTGAGATGCCATTAAAAGAAGCCTTTCCAACTGCTCCTCCCTGGATAAAGATCAAAGGATTGAGTTCTGTACAACTGCCATTGACTCCACAAAGCACCCACTTGTGAAAGGGATGCATTCTAAAGTCCTGTATGAAAAGTCCCTTTTTCATAACAAATTCCTTCTCTGGATCATCTATCATGTTGGGAGAAAAGGAAAAGGTTTTACTCTGATCTGCCCAACGAGTGATGGAGGATTGACAATCAGACCAAGGCAATATCAGCCCTTCATCTTCCAAGCTACAATGAGGGGCTATTTTTGGTTGGTGGGGACGTACTTTGTCTGAAAAGTTAGGTGGTAGAAATGTACCATTAACCCAAATTGCCTCCTGCCAAAAGGTCCGATTTGTAAAGGTTATATCTGCATTGGAAGTATCTTGGGTTGTGCTTACCCAACCTCCTCGGTGCTCATTAAACTTCCCCAAAACTCGAGCTGTGAGGTTGATACATTTTCCTGGTCCATTCATTTGAAAACATAAAGAACCCTGTTCTAATAAAGAGCGATTTTCCCCTAATGGTGCTCGGGTGGGATCATAGGGTAGATATGGCAAATCTAATGTTTTATTAGTAGTAAAGAATTTTGGAAAAACTATAGCATTATGGCGAACTGGCATTGGTTTAGGGAAAGTCGAGAGAATGGCCCATCTCTGTTCGCCCCTCATACTAGGAACCTGAGACAAGTTCAGCATTGTCAGGATCAGGAGCAGTCCTCGGGAGGTCAGCATCTTCTGCACCATCCTTGATGAATATCTTGCGGGTGAGTCGTTCCGGCAGCCAAAATGGGTTGTCTTCACTCTGTGGAAAAACACAAACAGCTCCCCTGGATCTTATCAAAATAGGATCCGGGCCTTTCCACAGACCAGTTAAGACATCCTTCCATTTGACCATTTCTTTTGGTCTATCAGGGTCTGAGCTATGTCGATCAGATGCAGAGCGACCTTGCTCGTCAAGATTCAAAAAATTGAGTGTAAAGAGTGCCATAGATACAGCTACTCTTGGCACTGAGGGCAGAGTCTCATCAACTCCCCTTTTTTGTTTTATGAGATAAGACTTAAGTGTACGGTGAGCACGTTCCACAATGCCTTGTCCTTGAGGATTATAAGGAAGGCCAGTCAAGTGAGTGACATCCATTTGATGACAAAATTGCTGAAATTTAGTAGAGGTATATGCTGGCCCATTATCAGTTTTAAGAATTGTGGGCTTGCCCCAAGCACTCCATGCTTCTAAACAGTGCTGTATAACATGAGAGGCTTTCTCACCTGTTAAAGGTGTAGCAAACATAACACCAGAGCAGGTGTCAATGGAAACATGTAAATATTGATTTCTTCCAAAGGAGGAAATATGAGTGACATCCATTTGCCAGACCTGTAATGGTCTGATGCCTCGGGGGTTTACCCCTACATGAGGAGTAGGCAGAAATTGACAACAGTTTTGACATTGGGTGACAATGTCACGAGCTTCTTTCCTAGTTAAAGTGAAACGGCGGCGTAATGTTTCAGCCGTCACGTGGAAGCGTTTATGAAACTCCCTTGCAGCCTCTGACTGCGAGGACAGAGCAGCAGCCACTATTCTAGTAGCTTTGTCTGCCAAGTCATTTCCATGAGACATGGGGCCAGGAAGGCCAGAATGAGCCCTAACATGAGTAATATACACAAGATGTCTTCTATGTAACAAGGCTGACTGAATTTGCTGAAAAATGTGAGCAAGCTTGCTAGAGGGTCTAATTAAGCCAGCAACTTCAAGCATATTAACTGCATTGACCACATATGAAGAGTCAGATACAATATTGAGCGGTCCCGGAAAAGTTTCAAGGACTTCTAGAACTATCAAACACTCTACAATCTGGGGTGATGTCTCATTATATTGTTTAGATGTTACTTGGCCATTTACTACATATGCACCTATGCCAGATTTGGATCCATCTGTATACACTACTACCCCATCCGGAAGTGGGTGTTTGGCTGTTATTACTGGAAACACTATGGCTTGGCTTAAGGCAAATTGTAAAATTGGATGTTTTGGATAATGATTATCAATTTGTCCTGAATAAGAGGCAACCAAGACTGCCCAATCGTTTGTTGTTGCTGCCAGGGTTTGAACTTGAGCAGAAGTATAAGGTACGATTAGCATATGAGGTTCTTTCCCAAAATAAGTAATAGCTGCTTTTATCCCCCTAAGTGCAAGTTGAGCAATTGCATTAGGATACCACTCAATGATTTTTGCAGGGGAAGCATTAGGATGGACCCACAATAAGGGTCCTTTTTGCCATAAGACTGCTGTTGGTAACTGTGCAGTTTTTAATATGCACAATTCAAATGATTTTGACTCCTCAATGCGTTGTAATTGAGCATCTTGTAAGGCCTTTTCTATCGTTTGTAAAGCTTGACATGCAGCTGGGGTAAGTGCTCTGTGGGAGGAGATGTGGGTATCTCCCTCTAATATGTCAAATAAGGGCTTTAATTCTGCTGATGGAATTTTCAAAAATGGTCTTAGCCAATTAATATCTCCTAGCAATTTTTGGAAATCATTCAAGGTATGTAGTTGATCTTTGCGAATCTCTAATTTTTGAGGAACAATTTTGTCAGGATAAATGAGTGACCCTAGGAAGGCTCCCATTCGAGCAACTTGCACCTTTTCAGTGGCCACCTGCAATCCCCATTGCCCTAACGTTTTTATTAATATAGGGTATGCATCTTGCAATAATTGTGAATTTTTATGGCAAATCAAAATGTCATCCATATAAATTATCACCTGTAATGATGGAAAATGCTCTCTAACTGACTTAAGTGCCAATTGCACATACAGTTGACACATGGTGGGGCTATTCGCCATCCCCTGAGGTAGGACCTTCCATTGGTATCTTTGATCCGGTTCTAAATGATTAATGGCTGGGATGGTAAATGCAAATCTTTGCCTATCTTGAGGGCATAAAGGTATAGAGAAAAAGCAATCTTTAATATCTATAATTATAATTTCCCAATTTTTGGGTAAGGCAGAAAGCAATGGTAGCCCTCGCTGAACTGGTCCAAATAGACGCATTTGTGCATTAATGGCTCTAAGATCATGTAATAAGCGCCATTTGCCAGATTTTTTCTTAATTACGAAAATAGGTGTATTCCAGGGTGAGGTAGAGGGCTCTAAATGACCCAAGCGTAGCTGTTCAGAAATTAGTTTTGTAGCTGCTTCTAACTTTTCAGAGGAGAGAGGCCATTGAGGAACCCATACAACTTCCTCTGTAAGCCATGGTATGGGCATGGAGCCCTCAACGGCCCCTAGAAAAAACCCAAACCTTGTCTCCCATTATTACCTTTTTGAGGGATAGGTTCAAGTTTACCCTGCTCTCCTTTCCCTAATCCCCTTCCTTCTTTATAGCCCATTTTCTTCATTATTTGAACAGCTTGTGGCGAGTATTCATTAGTCAAGGTCAGTCCTAGTGCCTGTAAAATGTCTCTCCCCCAGAGATTTACTGGGAGTGGTAAAACATAGGGAGTGAATCGTCCTGTTTGACCTTCAGGAGCTGTCCAGCTCAAAGAACGAGAACTAATAGTGGGACAGGACTGATAACCTAAACCTTGCAAAGAACGTGATGACTGAGTAACGGGCCAAGTTTTTGGCCACCATTGGGAAGACAGGATACTTTTATCTGCTCCTGTGTCTAAAATCCCTTTAAATTGTTTTCCTTCTATAACTAATTCTAAGAATGGCCTGGAGTCAAGAGGCATCACTAAGTAAGCAGAATCATTTCCAGTAGAACCAATCCCTCTGGTAGCTCGAGGGACACCAGAGGAAGGAAAACAGCCATGTAGGCTTGGCAAAATTATTAACTGAGCTATTCTATCCCCTTGTGAAATAGAAAAGACACCCTGAGGACAGGAACAGAGAACTTGAAGTTCCCCTTCATAGTCTTGATCTACGACTCCAGGGTGAACAATAAGACCTTGTAAGGTAAGGGAGGCCCGGCCCAATATTAGGCCAACACTCCCGGATGGCAGAGGTCCTTTATAATCAGTAGGAATAGGCTGTACCCCCATTTGGGGCATTAGCATGAATCGGGTGGTGGTACGGAGGTCCAACCCAGCTGATCCTTCTGTTGCCCTGCGGACTGTGGGGTCCACCTTTTGCCTGTCGAGGTCCCATATGTTTTCGGGCCCTGAGACCTGAGGGCCCTGTACTGGTTTTTTGGAACGGTCTCATTATCTACTGCTTGAGGGAATCCTGGCTGCAGGGGCCTGCCTCGAATGTCCCTGACTGAACGACAATCTCTAGCCCAATGATATCCTTTTCCACACTTAGTACACAGTCCTGGTGCTCTCCTTTTGACAAGGGCTCTACAGTCCTTTTTTAAGTGTCCTGGTTTGCCACAATTATAGCAGAATTTGAGCTCAGCCATGTCAGGGCGTTTTTGCCCTTGTAGAATGGCAGCTGCTAAACCTGCATTAGTGAGTGGCCCTCCAAGCTCACGGCAAACCTTCAACCAATCCTGCAGTCCCTTGCTCTTTCTAGGTGTAATAGCCGCCCTGCATTCCTGGGTAGCCTGTTCATAGATCAACTGTTCAATTAAAGGCATAGCTGTTTCTGGATCCCCAAAAATTCTCCCTGCCGCTTCTGTCATTCTAGCCACAAAATCTGAGAATGACTCCTGTGCGCCCTGGGTGATCTTGGTCAAATGCCCACTTGCCTCTCCCTTCTTAGAGAGTGCCTTCCATGCCTTAACTGCAGCAGCTGAGATCTGAGCATAAGCTCCCCAATGGTAATTTGTCTGGTTATTAGCGTGTTGTCCCTGACCTGTAAGCAACTCAAAAGTCCATGTTCCTTGGTCCCCTTCAACATTGGCATTGGCCCTTGCCTGTGCTTGGCAGGAGTCTTGCCACAAAGCTTTCCATTCTAAATACATTCCCATGTTAGGAGATGCGGCTTTTACTACAGTCATCCAATTGCCGGGGGTCATTGCCAGAGTAGCAAGCCTTTCGACTTGGGCTACAGTAAAGTTGGCATTGACTCCATAGTTACGAACTGACTCTGCTAATTCTTTAATCTGTATATTCTCCACTGGGGCATGAACGCGTCCACCCTCTGCGCCTTCGAAGACTGGGAACGCTTGCTGCACTTTTCTCTGTTCCTCTTTTGAAATGAATGAGTCTGATTGATACCTCTGCACGTAGGGCGGAGGTGTACTAGGACCCAGAGGTTGCGGATCTGAAGATCGCATAGTGATTTGACATTTGTCTCTAGCTACTTTTGCTTTCTTTATGTTATTCTGTAACTGATTAACTTGTCTTTCATCTGGCTGGTATCTTTCTTCCTCTAAGTCTGTCTCCTCAGAGGAGCTAAGTTCCTTATCTAATTCTGAGCTACTGACAGCTAGTGCCTTAAACTCATCTAATGGCGGGTAGAGGCTCCTTTCCTTATGTGCCTCTCCAGTTCTTTCTCTCTTCTTCTCTCCCTTTCCATCCCTTTTTCTAATCTCTCCCAAGGCATTCTTTCCTTTATATCTCTTTTCCTCGGGCTCAAGGCCCTTTATATCTTTCTTCCTCTAAGTCTGTCTCCTCAGAGGAGCTAAGTTCCTTATCCAATTCTGAGCTACTGACAGCTAGTGCCTTAAACTCATCTAATGGCGGGTAGAGGCTCCTTTCCTTATGTGCCTCTCCAGTTCTTTCTCTCTTCTTCTCTCCCTTTCCATCCCTTTTTCTAATCTCTCCCAAGGCATTCTTTCCTTTATATCTCTTTTCCTCGGGCTCAAGGCCCGTGGAAAGGCCTAAATTCTTCGGTGCACCTTGTTTCGTCCCAACTTTCAATCTCTCTCCCCACTCTGCCTCTGATAGACTGTCTTGAATTTCGTCCAAAATCTTCTGCCCTGCTTCTACCATCTGCTCACAATCCTCATCTGTTAAGCACGATCTCACCAATTTCCATAACGGCATGACCCCTGCTTTAAGTTTGCCGTTCTTCTGTTCCCTAACTAGATCTCCTTTCAGTTTGTCCCAAGAAGTGACAGTTAACGAACCTGAGCAAGCATACCATGGTGCCACACGGTCTACCTCCCTGACAAATGCCTCTATACTCTTAGTGGCGATTTTTAGGCCACACTGCTTCAGGACTGACCTTAACGCCACTACTACAGAGTGAGAAATTCCCATTCTGCCGCTATCCAGTCCTGACCGTGACTGAAACTAATCACTGTCCAGGCACTGTCCAGGTGCTGTCCGAGCCTGACTGCGACTGGGAACCAGTCATCAGTTCCAGCGGTGGAAACAAAACGAAACTGAAAGGGAAAGTGCGATCGCCGTGCAAACAATCATAAGGGCATCTAACTCTGGAGAAATTTCAAGACAATACTTACCTTGCAGAGCTGTAGTGTCCCGCAGTTCTGATTCCGCCCCGCGAACGAGGGATCTTCCTTGCACCGGTGTGATGGTAGTTCCCGGGTCTTCGGCGCCACTTATCCCGAGCTTTTGTCCCCGCCGGCAAGAACACACTCAGGACAACCGGAATCTTCTGCAGCAAAGCTTTATTGCTTACTTCTCAGGAAGATCTCGACCCCAGAAAATGGAGTCCCTTATATAGCACTCAGTCATGACGTTTCAGCACCTGATGTGGCGTGACAGCTCTTGATTCGTTGCTCGCTCATCACACCACTATTACACCCCGAGAATGGGCAGTGACTAGGAGTGAGTTCACTCTCGCACTTGCGCACAAGGCTTGTTTACTAGTTTGTCACAGTGGAGGCCAGCGCCATCTTATAATGGTGATTGCTCGCGGCACGCGCACGGCTCTCCACAGCGATTGCTCGCTGCACGCTGCACGCTTTCCACAGGAAACAGAGATGATGACTGTTCTCCTACCCCCAGCTCCCAAGAGTAAGATGCACACATGAAAAATAAAAGCCATGGATCAAGTACTTCCTGTCAGTGTGATGCTGGGAGTGGTAGTGTATTGGGAGTTGATGACCTGAAGTGGTACATTCCTTATGATTGTGTCTCACTCCCCCTCTCCTCTTTCTTTCTTTTCTTCTTTCTGAAATAAATATCTGATATTGTGAAATTGTGATATTGTCCCTGGGACAAATGGAACCTCTGTAAGTTGGACATGAATCTTGGGGCGGGGTGGGGGTGGGACTACAGAAACCTGTGTCACAAAGATGATGCCCTGTGTTTGGGCACAGATGCCTTCCAGCAAAGTCAGCTGAGCTCAATTTACTGAGTTACTCTTGGGCCAGATTACCAACTGGGTGTGAGGGTCTCTGAACCACCTGGGGCACCAAGAGCATCTTCGATGTCAAGGCTTGTAACAGAAGAACCATAGCCAACATAGATATTGTATAAATCTTCTAGGAGCAAGTAAGGAAACAAACAGAAGGCCCATCAGGCATCTTTCTAGGGCTGCTATTTGGGAATGCCACAGACACGATTAGGAATCTTGGTAGAAAGCTGTAGAGGCCAGGGGGTTGGCTCAAGGGGAAAGGGTCTGCTGTGCAAGCAGAGACCGGAGTTCAGATATCTACCATGCCTGCAAAACTCAGGTGTGGGGGAAGCATTATGACCTCAGGGCTGGACTGGGAGTGGTATGGAGACAGAGAAAGAATGACACATTTACCCGCTCTATAGTTTTCAGAGTGTTTTTCCATTCTTTACATTTCCATACTCTTACCAGCATTCCTGAGAGACACAGCCCAGGCTTCTCACCCTTGCTTCACGGATATGGAAACTGCCCTCTGCTCACTTTCTAGGTTATGAAGCTAGTTGCTGAGGTGAGCCGACATTGGAACCCAGGGAAAATGCTCGATAACTTTAATCCTTTCCTTAGCTCTCTGACTTCCCAGATAAAACCTGTGGCATGTTTAGGCTGTTGGTGTTTACAACAGTCTATCATGTGTTCATGTCTCCTCAAGAATAGTTTCATACCCTATGGCTATCTCTCCCCTGAAGTCCGCTGAACTTAGACAACTGGCTTCTGGTGGCATGGCTCCAGAGGTGGCAAACTGGACACCTTGCCTCAGTACAATTATCCCTCTTACTGGGTAATGTTGGAGCTGTTTCTTTAGTACTAGCCATGAAGGAGGATGGTGAAGCCGGTGTGAGGCAGGACTGGCAGGGACTCTACACTACAGGATCTCACTATAGGAGGTTCTTCAAGGCAGAGAAGAGTGGCAGGAATTCTGAGAACCTTCACATCTGCAAGCTTGCAAGGTTTGCCTGTTAGTCTTCTGAATTTGTTCCACTGTGAGCTTTCTGACCTATCATCCCTGTTTAAGAAAAAATATTCTTTCCTTTGGGGGCTGAAAGACTTTTGAACCCAAGTGTTGTGTAGTGATTTCCTCTGAGACAAGCCCTCATCTTAGAAAGAAGTTCCTCGAGTCACAGAATGCTCTAAGGGGAGGTAAAACATTCTATTAAGGAACCAAAAAGCCCCAGGAAGTTTCTGAAACTGACCAGATACCCTAGCTCTTTCCTCCCCCAAATGTACATAAGCAGTAAGAATTGCTGAGAGGTGCTCTCAGACAAGCTGAGATGCCTGGAAGAGGTTCAGATCACATGAGCTGCCTCAAAGAGACACTTTCTAATCCATGGATGGAGCTGCCTGCAGGCTGTGCCCTGAGCTCCAGGTTCCCAGCCTTTGTGAACTGTCACTAGCTCATGCTGGCATGGGCTATTGGTGATTCACCGTTGTTGTGTCATTTCTGCTCCTATAAGTAACTCTTCATCCATATTCCTAGAAGTGACCCCAGTCTATCACCAGGCTGAGTAGAACTGTGTTCATGTCTCTTTCAAGACATATTATCACACAACACAAGGGTCACTAAAGCTATGCTGTGACTCCAGTCAGGAGTGTGGAGAGGGTAGATGGGTTTGCTTTGCAAAATTCCTAAGTTAGCTCATTAGCCTGGGCAGATATCAGAAAAGAGAATATGGCAGAAGAGGTGTGGTTTCCGCTCTATGAATAGAAACCTCTACTGAGGAGGAAGACCAGGGAGAACACAAGATTGTACACAGCATGGTGGATAAATCAATCATGGATGTTTATTGAAGGACATGAATGGAATGATCCTCTCTCTAACAGCACAGGCAAGCTAATTACAGATGTGTTTATCACATGTCTCAATGGAACTGGGAATACCATGAATCAAAGCCACTGTCAGGCAAGTGCATACTCAAAGGTCCCCTTATCAAACTCTTCGACTTCATCTTCCCATGTAGAAGAGGGCATGCTACTATATGGGTCTAACAGAATCTTGAAGCATCTGATAATGAGAAGTCCCAAGAAAATGCACAAGATGCCCACAAAGGCAAAGCCGGTCTTTTGCTCCAGAGACAGGGAGGATTCAGAGACTTCGTGGACACTCATCTTTGCTGAGGAATTGCCACAGTAGGTGCTACTCATCATTCACGGCTGCATCGCGGTGGCTCTTCAGAGTTCCTGCTGGAATCGGTTCTCTGCCTAGGTACAGAGTGAACCCAGTTTAGTTTCATCCACGTGTGGCAAATGGACAAGAAATTATAAAGGCAGTTATTTTCAAGCCTCCTTTATTTGTCAACAGTGTTTGAAGGTATCAGATATCGGTCAGAATGAAATTGGCACTAGAAATGTGTACTCCATAGCAGTAAATGCAGAATTATTAATGGACACAGAGATCCATGCCTGCATACTTTAAACAGAAAGCAAGCGTGGACATGACCATCATACCATTAGCACCTAGTGCCTTTTATTCAATGGGAGGCAGTTGCTACTGCTCTTTTGATCTGAATTTTCATCTAATTTTTCTTTCATTTTTGCACATGGAGATAATAGCACAAATAAAATGAGAATAAGCTGTTTCCACTGTTTAAAGTCCAAACTTCAAGGTCTCTCTCCAGGGCTATCTTTTAAAACGTGTTTACTTTTATTTTATGTGCACTGGTGTTTTTGGCTGCATGTATGTCTATGCAAGAGTGTCAGATCTTGGAGTTATAGACAGTTGTAAGCTGCCATGTAGGTGCTGGGATTTGAACCCTGGTCCATCTGAAACAAGAGTCAGTGCCATTAATGGCTGAGCCATCTATCCAGACCTCTCCAGGGCCATTTTGTCTGAAACAAAACCTGATTCTTTAAATGGCTGCAATATATTTTTTTGTTTCAACTCTTGTTTGCATAGCTTCTTCTCGATGATTTGTGCCGTGTGTGTGTGTGTGTGTGTGTGTGTGTGTGTGTGTGTACGCACGTGCGTGCCTGTGTAAGAGAGAATTTCTCACTCTGTAGTTCTATAGTCCAAGCAGTCCCAGAACTCATGGTAATCCCTCTGCCTCAGTTCTCCTGAATGCTGGTATTACAGGCAAGAGCCACCACACCTAGTTTAAATGTCACATTCTCAAAAATAAAAGCATATTTTAAAAATTACATGAATACAGGCAATGCCCAGAATCATACCCACAAAGAGAATAGCACAATATCTGTGGACATTAACTACCTCCCAACATCTACATTCATTTTCAAAAAACTCTAAATCGGTGGTTCTCAACCTGTGGGTCACGGCCCCTCTAGGGGTTGAAAGACTCATTCTTTCATAGAGGTCCCCTAAGACCATTGGCAATATAGGATATTTACAAAATGATTCCTAACAGTAGAAAAATTACAGTTATGAAATAGCAAAAAAAAAAAAAAAAAAAAAAACCCAAAAAACAAAAAACAACTTTATGGTTGGGGGTCACCACAACATGAGGAACTGTATTAAAGGGTGGCAGCATTAGGAAGGCTGAGGACTGCTGCGCCCTAAATAAACATAAAATCCAAGTTTAAGGTGTGTGTCCTTTGTAATTCAGCTAACTTTAAGACAGCTCGCTAGTCCTCCTTCTAACTCATTCCCGTCCCCATCCCCCTTGTCAATTATTGATATTCTAAAGCTGCAACTAAAATTTTAACAAAGTTGACTTTAAATAAAATGGAGTTCCTTGTTTATTTTCAGGAAAGCAACTGAAGGAGCTGGAGAGACGGCTCGGTGGTTAAGAGCCTTTGTGCTTGAAGAGGATGGGGTTTGAGTCCCAGCACACACACATGCCAGCTCAGATGTTTACAACCCTAGGTCCCGGGCAACTGATTCTCTCTTCTGGCCTCCAAGGGCACTAGGCATGCATCTATATATAGACATATACATGTATGAATCATCTCTATGCATAAAATAAAATAAACTTTACAAAAACACTAAGATAGATCAAGAGATGGGTGAGAATGAATGGAGAGCGTAATATGAAGGCTTGGAGTTTTCAAACTAAAAACATAGAGATAAACGCTGTATTTTATAAAGAATTAGATTACAGAAGGGCTGTATCTTCAAACTTCCAAGGACAGAGATACTCCCTACTTCTGCAGTGTTGATTGGCTGGCCTTTTGGTCAATAAAAGGGTAAAACACTTTAAAATCCCTTCGTAGAACATCTTTCCACCAAATTGTCTTAATGCCCTAGCAAATAAAAGTGTGCTTTGTATTTAAAAAATTAATTTTTAAGCTTTAGTTAAGTAATTCAGAATGATCTTGCCAAAGGCTGAGTTCTTTTGTTATTTATCTTGTAGGAAGCATGGGAAACAGGATTAAGCAATATTTTCTGCTTCTGATTTTTTTTTTTTGAAAAAAAAAGTCAAATTAATGGTGTTTGTAAGCTGCATTTAACATTTTTGGGAGTGTGTAGGTAAGAGGAGCCAATAACACCCCGTGGCTAAGAAGGGGTACTCCTCTTGCAGAGAATCAAAGATGGGTTTCCAGCTTCTATGCCAGGCAGCAACCCATACACCTGGGTAACTACAGCTCCAGGGCACCCAGTGACTTTGCCTCTGAGGGACACAGCGCCCACGTGTGTGTACTTACACACCCACACATAATTTAAGATAAAAATAAACCTCTAGAAACAGAGGGGCCGATAGCCTTGGTTTGGTGGTGGATACTACAGTGTGCCTGTAGTGCGGGACTTGTGGCCTAGCAGCTGGTAGCATCCCCAGCACTTGCTATCTTCCTTCAAGAGCTGCCTCAGCTGCAGAGAACTGCCCTACCAAGGGCGAGTTTCCTCCTGGGAAGGATGCTGTTCAGCCATGTCTAGCTCTGGCGCTCCTCATGCTGTCACTTGAGGATATTTTGGGTATGTATTGCACAACTCAGCTCCTAGCCACACCTGCTTCATTCTCTATCCTTTTCCAGGTTTGGAGCCCCAAAGCATTTCTTAATAAACATTTGGGCCACCAAACTGCCTCAGAGCCTGGTTACTGGAACAATTAACATCACAGGACCTAGAACATCTGAGCAATTTTAATGCTTTGTTCATCTTGCCATTGCGTAGGAAAGACCTAAGCAGAATCCAGTTGGGTATTTTAAAGATATCATAGAGTAAACATGTACATGAGTTCATAGCTGGTCACACGAGAAGCAAACTAGCTGACCTTGGATTAGTAATTAAGCTATAGATTCTGTTACCTATTTATTTTTAAAGATTTATTTATTTATCTTATGTATATGATTACACTGTCACTCTCTTCAGACACCAGAAGAGAGGGCATCGGATCCCCTCATTATAGATGGCTATGAGCCACCATGTAGTTGCTGGGAATTGAACTCAGGACCTCTGGAAGAGCAGTCAGTGCTCTTAACTGCTGAGTCATCTCTCCAGCCCTGACTCTGTTATTCTTAGTAAAACCTACCAAACAACTAAAATGGCAAACCAACAACAGCAACAACAACAACAACAAAATGTGTTTTCCAGAAGCAGCAATGAACCACTCAGCTCATTTGTTTGACTGAACTAAAACAAAATCCCTCCCTAGGTAGAGATACAAAAGTCCCCCTTTTGGATGTAATTTATCAGACATACGCCAAGTCATGCTTTGTTCTTAGACTCTTAGACAGTAAGTGAGTTAATGAATTAATGGAAAAAGAACCCTTTCTAAATTTGCATATCATCTTTATTCAATCAGTATCTGAACTGGAATAAATTAAGTATGTGGATGGATACAGTCTTTGAAGAATAAAGTTATTTTTTAAATCTAATTCTAAACTATCCAGAGAACTTGAAGTTTCATTTATCAGTAGTTGACATAACCAAGAGAACTTCCATTTGGTTTCAAAGCCTGGCCTTGAAGATAAGCACTACAATGCAACAGCTCAATCACTGTCCCTCCTCCTCTCTCCTATTAAACTGATTAATGTGGCACTCTCAAAAAGACACGATTCTTCATGATCAGAGATGGAAAACGGAGGTTTCTCCTACCAACTCTGTGAATTTCCCTTTATTTTCTAAGGAAACTATATCATTATCATCTTATTTTAGCACTAATCTGTACTAGAAAGTACAGATATCAATTTTATATTTGATTTCTGTGATTTTTTGTTTGTTTGTTTGTTTGCTTGCTTGCTTGCTTGCTTATAATTTCTGGTGTAGTTACCCCTTCCTTGCTGTCCAAGCCTTGGCTGTTACCCTTTGCAGGAGGAATATTGTGGGAAACTTCAAATTTTCTGAGCTGTGTGGGGATGTGAAAGGTGTGTGGATAAAGAATTTCTCAGTAAATGAAAAAGGTAACCATGACAACAAACCTAATTTGTAGTGCTCAATCTTTCTATTACTGGAACAAATACAGAAGAAATGCAGTGCTGTATTAGCAACAGACGCTGAAAAGTGACCCAAATCTTTCAGGTTGAGATTGGGAAGTCTAAAGGTTGAATGAATTTAAGGCAACATACGATTATTTTCTTACCGTTTTCATTGAAAAACAAACAAAACAAAACAAAAATGGAGACTGAAGTGCGTCAGTGCTGTCCTTGATGCAAGTTACTGGCGAACTTGGTAACAATGTGCCCTAGTGAGCATTTCACCTTTATGGAAGAGGCAGACATAATTATTTAAAAGTCCTAAGTGCACGGTGAAGACTTGACTCCATAACCTGCTTTAGATTTTATAGCCTGGAGATATGCTTTCAAAGGTGACTAAGCGTGAAAAAGCGAACAGAGTTAGTAATAAGATAACTGTTTCGCTTTTTGAAAGGAGGAGGAGGAGGAAATTATGAAATGATTCGTTAGTAGTAGTTAGTGTGACTAAGTAACATTCACTAGGTAACTGCCGGTGCTAGGCAGGCACTGAGGAGAACATGGGAGAGAGGCAACCTGTACTCTTCAGCTTTCCACTGCAGGCAAACAGCAAATCATCGACTTAAAAGAGAAAAACTTCCTTCTGGCCCTCTGATCTGGTGGTTTCAGCCATGACCCTGCTTTTGGTTCTGGAGTGTGGCTCAGTGTGGCTATTATCTTGGCAGCTGGAGGGAAGGAAGGGCCAGGGTCTCACTGTCTTCTTCAAGGTCATCTCTGCAGTGACCTAATGTTTTTCGACAAAGCCCATCTCCTCCTAAAGGCTTTACTTTTTCCCAATAACCCCGTGGCTTGGAGTCAGGCTTTAACAGATGGGTCTTTGAGGAAAAGTTCAAATAGCAACTGCTAAATTAGCCCTTTGTTAATTTGATGCTAGCATGATGAACTTGGGACTTGGGACAGCATGATTTAGTAATTTTGAAATTCATGGACCTTCTTTTATTATCTCTTTGTAAGGAAGATGTGAGATATGCCTAGTTTTGTAGTGTTTTACATATTTTCACAAGCACTGTGCTATCCTAATAAGTACCAGGCTCTGTAATCATGAAGATAGGTCTTTAGTGTAGTATCACAAAGGTCTAGCCTTACCTACATACTCTTTCATCTTTTAGAACAGTGACTAAAACAGTGACTAGGTTGAAGACATTGAAGTGATGATTACAAACTTCCACGTAAAACTTGGCTGAAATCACATGGAGCTACCAGAGTTGAGATTCAAAACAGTTCTAATGACTCAAATTCTGAGATTAGCAGAAATATTTACAAAATTCTCACATTTGAAGATAAAGGACTGAAATATGTGAACTGAAAATGAAGGAGATATCGCTTGATAATTCACATGAAATAAATATTCAAATTACCATTAATCAAAAATTCACATAAGTTGATAATATAAAGTTGATGATATAATTGACAAGCAGAGACAATCGTAACTTGAATGGGAACAAAGGATCCAGAATGGCATTGTCATGATTATACCCCAGTCAAACAGAAATGATTTAATAGGTAATCAGTATTCAAAATATTTATTGGACTGTTGTTACATGGGAGTAGATATCACCTTTCCTCTCAAATAGCTTCCAGCTAACAAGAGAGGAGAGCCATGTTCAAACAAGAATAAAGCAATTCAGTCTTCTTATGGGTAATGAAGAGGAAAGCAAATTACATTCAACATCTATTACATTTCTCTCATGCAGTAGTGACTTACACATATTTTATTTCAACAACCATATTGATTAATTTTCTTATCTTACATATTTATAAGAGATTAAAAAACAATGCTTCATGTGAGAAGCAATCAATGAAGGGCTGTATGAGTCAAGTATGTGGAAGAGGGTGTGGGTTTGAAAGCTATTCATCAAGATAGGATTTGGAACCCAGTGAAATGTAGTGGACCATGAGAAGAGACCCATCAGTGATAGCTCTGCTCTATTAAGCTTGAACAAATGTGAAAGCAACATTTTCACTAAACAGAGTAAAGAAAAGAAGAAACATTATAGACTTACAATGTAAGTGTGGTTCTCAGGTAAGGAGTCAACTCGGCTCACTTTGTGCAACATGAAATCCCTAGTAGGGCTAATACTTTGAGTATGATCATTGAGTAAAACTGGCAGAGATGAATAAAGGCATGACTGAGAGATCCCAATAGTCAGAAGTATTTGCAACCTTAAGCTTAAGAGAAGGCAATTATTAAAAGAACATTGAAGAAGGCAGTAGATACATCAGACATCTGAAGGTTAGAATTGTTCAAGGTGGATCCAGGAGAAGGTTGTTGCAAGTCCAGCAAGATGCTCTTTGCTATTACTGAGTAGTATTGAATATAGGAAAAACAAGCTACCAATAATCCATAATCCAGTTCCCCTTGCAGAAGGAAAATTACATCTCCTAGTGGACTCAGAAGAAGCGCTCAGGATCATGAATAAATCCACAATAGGAATTCAAACAGAGCTAAGAAAGTCACAATTTCTAGATGAAACATTGAAAAACTTTCTCATTTTGAAGTAAGAATGGAACAGCATTGGTAAACGAGGCCAGATATCAGAATTGTTTCACCAGTATAGGAATTTCTAGAATGTTAACAGATTGAAGGAAATGTGGTATAATGGTTAAAGAGAAGATGGAATTGGATGGCAATAAAGTTTGGCAAAACAAGTTTTATTTGCATAAAAGTAAAGGCACACAAGGATAATGCATTCAAATGTAAACATTTTCAATAATGACTTAACCAGATATTTGATTTTTTAAAGAAGAATTAAGTCAATTCATCTAATGTTTAAAGACCTGTTGTAACTTCCATTTTTAAACAAAATTTGAGTTGAGAAAGAATGATTTTGTTAATATCTTAAAAGGAAAAACTTAGAATTTAATGCTCTTTAAAAGAAAAGGTCGATCTAGTAGAATGGTTGAAAAGGAGAAACACAAAGGTCCAAAAAAGCCTACTTGTGAGACCAGCTCTGTCTACATAGGCAGATAAAGCAAACATGGAAACCCTTTGGCCTTCATCCTTGAAGCACTTGAAATACTGGTGCTTGAGGCCTAGCTTTTTTCAAAGAATTTCCCAAACTTTCATATTTTATTTGACATACAAAATGAATTCTGTGTCTCATTTCAATAGCAACCAAATCTGAAGTTTTAAAAAACATATCACTAAGTTTTCTCAGCTCTGTCCCTTTCCATTAGTATGGAGTATAATATTATATAATATATTGCTAGCAACAATGTCACAAACAAATGAAAGTCTCCAGTTACAACACTGACTACTTCATGATGAGCAAGGTCTCAAAGCCACTTTTCACCCGGGATTAAAGACACATTTTCAGAAATTGGAAGAGATAGAAAAGTACAGACTCATTAACTTCCATAGAACAGATATTGTAAAGCTAATGTCAGGAGGAAAATTATATTTTAGTACTATGTTCACTGAGACATAGAAAATGAATGAATTATGAGAGAAATAGATTACAAAGGAACAAGGCTATGAATTGATTTTTATTTTACAAAAGCCCATATGAAAACTAGCAGTTGTCAAGAGAATAAACGAATTTTTAAAAAAAGAAGTTGAATGTAAGCCAAATCCAGGTAGAATTTACTTTAAGTGTAATATACCCTGGGTTACTAACATCATCGACACTGCTCCGATTCACCATCAGCATCCCTCTATGGAATGATTGAAATACTCAAGTGTATTGTTATATGAATTCTGCCACTGATAAAAGATTGTTAATTTTGAATTAATGATTCGATACTTTGGTAGTGAGCAAGCACATTCAATGTGTCTCTTTTCTTTCATAGCAAACGTCAGATACAGGGCTCTCTAAGTCCTGATGAGTCATAGCACTGGCCCATGGCAGTACCTGTAGATATCAAAGGGCCCTATGTCATGGAGTCACTTTGTAGTTAACAACAAATAACTGACGACAACAACAACAACAACAACAACGTCCTCTGTGCTCAGTTGTTTACATCATATCATTGCCAGTAACTGACCAAAGAGAGGAGTATTTTTATACCTGCTATGCAACCTTTCGTGTTCATGAGTAAATGTGGTAGGTCTGTTTTTTCTGTGAATTATTTACTGATTAGGAGCTATCAAATTCATTTTTCAAAAAACGGTTATTTAATTGCCACAGAATAGCATGCAGTAGCAGAAGCTAATGGTAAAGTGTAGGCACCTCCTAAGAAATACACAAGAACCTCCCATGTCTTTATTTTAATCAACAGGTTTTCCTTCTTGTTTATTTATTGAGCAATAACATCACAAACATTAAATCTGAAATAGTTATACTTGGAGTGCAAGATGATTGCACTCTAATGAGAGGATACTTGTAATTTTATGAAACAAGACATGCAAACTCAAGCTTAAAAAAATCACGAGCTCTTCTGTACACAAACAACAGACCTTTCATCCAATATAAAGGTTGCTGAATCCTGTTTAAATAAGCAATAGCAGAAGGCATTACTGAGGCCACATCTGTACACAGCTATCATTTAAGAATGGATGTGTTGGAATCAAAAGAAAACCTTAAATTACAAACCCAGATGTCTTCTTCATCATGCTGAAGTGCATGCATTTTGGTTTCCTAGAGTTCCAAAACCTCGGATCTTCAAGAATCTACCCCAAAGCTCTGGAGACGTCAACCTTGAGAGATTTCCCTTAAGAGAACAACTGGCTGGCTCCTCAGACACCCATTCCTTCCAAAGCACTCGTCGATCTGAAAATTCTCAACATGTCTCACTAAAGAAGCCTAGACCATTGCTAGTGTTCTACCTTGTGTTGTCGCCAGTTGCCTTCTACATATTAAGCTGCAGGGAGCATGGAAACTTCCTACAAGACATTATGGGAGAAACATCAGCAATCTGTATACACACAACACGTTTTCTTTCTTTCTTTTTTCTTTCTTGACAGCATCAGCAGCTGCAGAGGCATTCGTTTCTTTTTAGAATTTGAGATCACCAAACCTACAAGCTCTCCCTGCCCCCCACTCGACTCTCTTGTTTCTAAAATCCAAGAGAAAAAGGACACCTTCTCCTGGGGACTGGCGCTGGAACCCTGTTGGTGAATGCTGAGGAAGGGGGAGAAAGTTACTTCGCAGGCAGCAGGGATGGATGGGCTCACCTTCCATGTTTGTTGCCATGGAGATGAATTCCAGCCAGTAGACTTGTTGGCAGGTTTGTCTGTGCTCGCCGATCTCGGTTCGTGTAAACGGCGTGTTCTGAGGACCTGCGTGGAGTCACAGGACCGTGGGTAGCGCTTTCCTGGCCTACGTGTGTAAATAATGTCTGTGTCTGGGTGAGAGACAGGACACGGGCAGCCGCGGAAGGACCCGTGCGCGAGTGTTTGCAGGAGAATGTGTGTGCATGTGTGCCTTTCTCCGATGTGACGATGTGTAAATATTTGCGAGTATGTAGATGTGAAAGCAACGAGGTGGGACGTGAGATAGGGAAGGGACTAACAGCAGCAACAGGGTCTGGTCTTCAGGTCCGTCAGAAAAAGCGGAGACCAGGGCTCGTTTTCACTCACATCGCATCCCGAAGCTTAGCAATCGGGTTCGTCACTATTTGTGCTTCCCGGGGTAGTGAGGATTTAATTAATTCATTGCGAAAATCCTTGTCTCTGTTATGTCCCCAGCTGTGCCGAAGGCATTTCGCTGTGAGTGGAAAGAGCAGTCTCGGGTTGTTAGAAGGCACTAGATTTTTATGTTTCCTTTGATCAGACAAAGGAAAAAACGGTGTGAAAAGTGCACTGGTTTAACTGAATACTGATGCGTCACTTAGTCATTTGGTGTTCATTTCCACTACCCACGCCCCCTTTTCTCCACCCCACCCCTTCCCGCAGACGCCCTGGAGCTGTCCGCAGTGCTGAAACGCTGAAGCTGACCTCTTTCCTGCTAGAAGATACTGAACTACCAGTGTGACAAAACCATTAGGTAGATGCAGTGCAGGTTTTCTAAAAAGTGGTTGACTATACACATTGTAAACAGACCGTACTGGAAGCAAAGCAGAACACGTTAAAGCAACACAGCCACCGGTCCTCTCACCTCTCCTCGAGAAGTTCCTCCACACTCATCTTTAGTATTATTAACTGCGATCATGTTTTGTCACGATTCCCAGAATCTATCCTTGGCACGCACCTGTAGATTCCCTACAAACTTAATTGCTCATCTTATGAACTATTCAGTTGTTAATATTTGAGAAAATGCAGATACAGAATTTGTACATTATCATTGCTGTTGTTATTTAGTGGAGAACATGGGTGTGACGAGATTTGACAAATTTTATGACTATCTAGAGTATTATCACTTAGGAAATTAAACAGTCTTACAAAGATGTTGCACAGAGTGTCAGCCACAAATGGAATATCTACATCATTTCGTTCAAATCCCAAAGACTATTGAGGAAGAGGAAGAGGAAAGATGATGAGAACCAGAGGGTAGACAAGAGTGAACCAGTGTTTTCTGAACAAGTCTACTGCACTCATAAAGTCTGCTTTACCCATGAACTCACACTACCGTACAAGACCTGCACAAGATCAAGCCAGTCAGCATTCTAACATGGTGTGGGGAGGGGATCATGAGCACCCACCTACTTCTGAAGGAGGAATAGACATTTCAAAGGGTGTGTCCCCTGACTGGTTGATCAAATTTCTGTGGAGAGCCTCACACCTAGGGGCAGGAGTATATGGTCAGCACAAATTGGGCTCGGTGGATTATTTTAAAAGGGAGGGCATGAAGTTGAGAGGAAGTAAGTTGACTATGGGTGGTAGACCTCAAGAGGGAGACGAATATCACATGTTCTATAAAATTCTCAAATATATAATACAAATATTTTAGAAGTCACACAAGTATATTTGGGGTTTATATAAGGCAATCTTTTGAAAAGTTGTCCCTCTTTAAGTTTAGAACTATGAAAACATCTTAAGGAGTAGCTGACTTAACAGCCTGCTGTGAAGGAATGAGGATGTCTCTTCTTCTAGTGGCATGCTCAGAGCTTCGCTGACTTCTTCAAGTGTGTTAAGGGCTATGTCCTTTCTTAATACTATGGAATAAGACAGTTGCTTGAGTTTTAATGTCATTATGACTTTCACGTTGGTGAGAGTCAGCAGATGCTAATTCGGTAGGTGTGAGGTTATGTCTCAGATTATTAATTCCTCTTGCTACAACACTCCAACTAGCAAGGCACTAAAAATATTGCATTCCAGCAATGCAGTTCCTTGTAGATTCCAAAAAAATGAGGTAATTTTCTCCCATCTACATTTTAAGATTGCTGTACTGACTAGAGAGATGACTTAGTGGTTAACAGCTCTTGCTCCCTGTGCTGGTTTAAATAAGAATGTTCCCCTCATATAGGTGGAACAACATTAGGAACTAACCAGTACCCCGGAGCTCTTGACTCAGCTGCATATGTATCAAAAGATGGCCTAGTTGGCCATCACTGGAAAGAGAGGCCCATTGGACTTGCAAACTTTATATGCCCCAGTACAGAGGAACGCCAGGGCCAAAATGTGGGAGTGGGTGGGTAGGGGAGTGGGGGGAGGGTATGGGGGACTTTTGGGATAGCATTGGAAATGTAAATGAGGAAAATACCTAATAAAAAATTAAAAAAAAAAAAAAGAATGTTCCCCTCAGATGCATGTATTTGACTACATCACAGTTGCAGTAACTGGTTTGGTAAGGATTATGAGGTGGTCTAGTTGGAACAGCTGTGTCACTGGGGGTTTGCTTTGAGATTTCAAGACTCTTTCCATTCCCATTGTCCCTGTCTCTCTGCCTCATTCTTGTGGATTAAGGCGTGAGCTTGCAGCTGCCACTTCAGCACTGTGCCTGCCAGCCTGTTGTCATACTCCCTGCTGTGACGGTCAGGGACCTGTCTGAAAGTGTGAGTACTGAATTAAGTACTTTCTTTTATAAGTTGCCTTGATCATGGTGTTGCCTAAGATCATGCATGGCTCTTATCACAGCAATAGAAAAGGAACTAAGACATTGATCTTCCAGAGGACCCCAGCTTGGTTCTCAACCACCTGATGAAACTCACAGCCCATTGTAACTTCAGTTTTAAGGGACCAGAATTCCCTTTCTGCCTCTTAGGACATCAGTACATACATGGCATACATAAATGTAGATACATGAAACACATAAATAAAAAAATAAAAATAAATCTTGAAGAGGATGCTGTTGTAAAAAAAACAAAACAAAAACAAAAAACCTAGTCTTTTTAAATAAGCCCAGAATTTACTCAAGTGAACAATTTGTTTGTACACCATTAATAAAATATTTGTGAATTAATGGCTTAATTAATTAATTTCATTCTAATTTTGGTGGTTTATGGGCCCAGATTATGTTTGACTCCTCTCTCTTTTGTGTGTGTGCATGAGCGTGCACGTGCGTGTGCGTGTGTGTGTGTGTGTGTGTGTGTTAGGGGCAAATGACCCATGGTAGATGTTTAGAGGCTAGCAGACAACTTGCAGGAGTTAGTTCTCTTTTCATGCCATCTGAGTCCTGGAGATTGACTTAGGAGGAAGCACCTGAAAATGCTGAACCATCCTGCCAGCCCATTCTGTATTTCCTCATTGTTCTCTGCAATCATTTTTTTCAAGCCTCACTGAAGGGGTCAGAACCAAGTGACATGAATCTGCTATAGACGTAATTCTCACGTTAGAAACCATTATCATGGCTAGAGATTTTAATTGTCATTTTATGACTTTCAATATGGTTCCATGGTAAATGCTCTTAATCTTAATCCTAATCTTAAACAGTTGGGTGCTAGGGTTAAGGAGATGATGGCTTAGCAATTAAAGTGTGTGCTGCAACTAACAACTGGTGCAGTAAATCTCCAACCCCAATAAGCCTGTGCAACTGCCTATAACCCCAACTTCAGGGGACCTGTTTCCTTATTCTTGTGTCTGTGCGTACTCACATAACCTCACATACACACATGCACATGCACACACAGACATACAGAAATCTTTAAAAATACCTGGATGTTACAACACATCTAATTTCCACCTTGTCTAGAAAAATGGGACAGTGTTGTTGTTTGACTATTGCCGTCCAAGTCCATACATAGATACTGCAGGCTTCTCTGGGTGGGTTTTTTTTTTTTTAAGTTTTAATGTATGTGTATGAGTGTTTCCACATGTATGAATTTGTATCATTTGCATGCTTGGGGCCCACAGAGGTTGAAAGAGAGCATGGGATCCCCTGGAATTGGACGTGTAAATGGTTGTAAACCACTATGTGGGTGCTGAGAAGCAAGCCCAGGCCTTTGCAAGGGAGACACGTGCTGCTGACTGCTGAGCTGTCTCTCCAGCCCCCTGGCTTTCTATTTTTAAAAATCCATACATCATTTAATATAGTGCTTCCAGTTAGTGCTTTGGAACTGATGCCAAAAGAAAGCTTTAACTGTAAATTAGGTTTGTCGTTAGTCTGCACATGACCTTGACCTTTTCAAGCCACATGGAAGGCGGTGATGCTCTCAAATGTCTGTAAGGTGGACCATCCAGGAGCGTGTGACGGATTAAAAGTCCATTATGTTCCACTGCTTTTGCTAGATGCTGGGATCCAGAGATAAATTAGATGTGTTTTCTGTCCTTGGGGAGATTTGTCATTGTAAAGCAGTGTAGAAATGTCTACCAAGTTATACTGCTACAGAAATTAACATACTACATATATTTTACTTTCCATTGCAAAAGGACCATTGAAGAAATGCACATTGCAATGAACACATGCTCTTCAAATTCTTGCACAACTTCCATAGAAACTACTGAGAGAAACGAGACTCACAACGGCCTTCTAAAGTGATGAGGCTCACCCATGCTTTCAAAGCCTATGATCTACTATCAGAACTAAAAACCACGTATGTGATTGACATTGTAGAACCCCAGATAAAATCGTCTTTAACATGCCTTGGTGCTATACTGGCTCTATCTACAAATATCCTATTGGGAGGACTCTTAAGTTACACAAACTGCTTGATTTCTTTATAGAGTTGCTATTAGATATTAGTTGTTATATTAATGATCTATCTATCTATCTAATTAGCAGCTAGTCAACATGTCACCTACTACTTTTTCTTTAAGAGGTTGAGCACTTTAGAAACCTTGAACATTTCCCAAGAAGTATTGCTTGCAATGGAATTCTCATCCCACTCCTTATTTCATTCATACCAGAGTAGGTAGAGTGCTTTTTTCCTCTTTGAGAATGGCCACGTTTATTGCTTTTTTTTTTTTTTTTTTTTTTGCTTCTCAGTGATACCACAGTCAAATTAATAATTAAAAGTTAGGTCATAGGTTCTTTTTTTCTTTTCTCTATTTGGGTACTTGTTTTTTTTTTTTTTCAAATGTTCTTAATTTCATTTTTTTTAAAATTTAGATTATAGTCACTTGTAAAAATAATCTTGTAAAATCAGAAATAGAGTAAATAGATGAATGTCATTCACTCACAGCCGAAAGGATGACTGTTAGGTGAATGTGTATGACTGCTTTATGTATCTGTTTACATTTATTTTAATGGAATATTGAAAGATAGGAAACAATATAACCTAATTATTATGGAGATAAAAATATAAATTATAACAACTAAGCATTAAGATGGCAGAAAAGAATTTCAATGGATATAATTTATAAATTAGCTTAACTTCTAAGAACAACCTATTCTATTTTTTCTTTTAGATCCTAATATTGTTTTTTTTTATTACAAGATCTTTTAATTGAGTTAGGGATCAGAAGCATTAATTTCTTGTGTGTGTATGTATGTGTGCATATATATGTGTGTGTGTGTGTGTGCATACCACTGGTGTCTTCATTACTTTCTACTATTACTACTACTATTATTATTTTAAATATATATTTATTTGTTTTGTGTATATGAGTACAGTGTAGCTGCCTTTAGACACACCAGAAGAGGGAACTGTATGCATTACAGATGGTTGTGAGCCACCATGTAGTTGCTGGGAGTTGAACTCAGGACCTCTGGAAGACCAGTCAGTGCTCTTACCCTCTGAGCCATCTCTCCAGCCCTATTTTATTATTATTATTATTATTTTTTTTATGATGATGATCTCCTATTAGCCTGGAGCTCAGACTCAGTTTGACTGACTGGCCAATGTGCTTCAGGGAGCCTCCCAACTCCACTCCTCAGGACTGAAGCTATAGACAGGAGCTATCAATTTCTGCTTTGACATGTCTACTGAGGACGAGAACTCCGACCTTCATGTTTGCATAGCAGGCAGTACCTTGCGACTGAGCCATCTCCCCGTGAACCCTGGAGGTGTTCATATCTACCTGCCGTGTAAGACTATGTGGAAGTTGTGAGAACGTAGAAAGCACAGCAGCCAGCCTCACTCCGGAAGGTATAGAAAGATCGTGTTACAATGAAATATAAAGCCAGACTTCAGTAACTCAGCCTAGGACCCTTCCCAGAGGATGGTTGGCTTGCCTGAAGACTCTTCACAGGAGACTTTTGCTCTCAAGTCTTTTATAGTGGGATAATTTCCTAAAGTCACAATAAAGCCAAAATGGTGCTTTCTTCTTTTCTGAGGAATCGGCGTCTTGTCTGGTTGGTGGTTAACTGAGGTAGAATCATCTAATGTGACTGGTACCCTTATTGAATAGTACAATTGACTCAAACATTAGTAACACAATTACTATGTGGAAGAAAAAAGTGTAGACTAATTTTTGTATAATTACTTTATTAGAGTAACTTAGTTTTCCATTTAAAATTTGAACCTAGTAATTTTAGAATATATTTAGACAATTATTTGTATTTTGAAGTTGATTGCTTTTAAACACATTCCTCTATCACTCCTGAATGTCATTTTTTGCCTTTGCGCTCCACGGTTATTTTAATCTTTTTGGAGGGAGGGGTAGGGATGCTTTTGAAATCTTAGTAAGAAATATGTTACCTCTCCAAAAGAGACACAACTGCAGATTTTCTGCTCTCAGTGCAGCACGTCCTGTACTCCCTAGAGATCCCAGGAGCATTCCAGGAGCCCATTCAAAAGCCTCTGTGACAAACTAGAGCAGGGGCTCCTTCGTCCCCAGTGTGCAGTTGGGTAAAGAGAGCTTTGAAGTTCTTTCTTTTTTCTTTTGCTTTTTCCCCCTCTGTTTTGTAAAATCATAGTTTGCCTCCTTTCTTTTCACCTTAAAGCTTCCCACCCCCACCCCACCCGCGGGTCATTTTATCACCTTCCATCTCAGGACTAGTGGGTGCTGAATGTGCTAAAATGGGATGGGAGAGTTTGGTAATGGGATGATTGGACCGAATTAGGAGATGACTGTTTTGGACTTTGTCAACAGTGAGGAAATGGCCTGAGTGGACTGAGAGGAGACTCACGCTGATGGTAGTCCAGCATGGATAATGACCTTATGCTGACCTGTTTGATGAGTCTCATTGGCAACGTAACATTTTACTAGAAAAATTTTTGCAAAGAGAGCTGTACCTGATGTTTCAGCTCTGAGTGATTATTAACATGAGGTTTCATTTAATTGGTTTTAATTTTACTCTTCACATGCCTCTATGGTTTCATTTAAACCAGAACTTAAGCCCTTAAATAGAATATGCTACTTTCACCGGGTGGATTTCTGAGTTCGAGGCCAGCCTGGTCTACAGAGTGAGTTCCAGGACAGCCAGGACTGCACAGAGAAACCCTGTCTCAAAAAAAAAAAAAAAAAAAAAAGAAAAGAAAAGAAAAGAAAAAAGAAAAAAAGAATATGCTACTTTCAGCCCAGTCTCCACAAACTTTTAAGCTGGACAATATAATACATAGGAACTAACTTACATTATTTCAAAATAAGTCCTTTTCTTCCTGTTACAGTATACAATTCTATAATATCAGTTCATCAATAAATAACTGACAAGTGAGGATGTCAACAGATTGAGGGAAATTGTTGTTTTATACTTGCTTTTCTCTGTATGTTTTGACTACCAAGTGAAAACCAAATAGCTAAGTCCACGTGCACAGCTGGACTGGGCAAGCTCTGAGATAGTGATCTGTTGCCCAGGGCACATTCACGAACTCCCCCTTTCCCCTTGGCTCATCTGGACTGCCTGGGCTATCTTGAACATTCCTATCTAGTGATTTTTTTTTTCCTGATCATTTTTTCATAACTCAATCTTCCCTTGTATTCTCCCTGTTATTTTTGTTCTTAGTCAAATATGTGAAGTCTAAATATATCATAAAGTACATTTGGTTTCCCCTGCTTCAGTTATGCTATCATTTGCCTTAGGCTTATAGATGACTTTGTAGTGGTTTTGACAAGTGGCTTGGAAATTGCACTGTGTATGACCTGTGACTAGTCAACATCGTCCTCATCCTTCCAACTTCACCTCCTTCAAAAATCCCTTTCCAGGTGCTTTCCAACCTCAATTCTGCCAATGAAGAGCAGTGTTGCAAGTTTCCCAGTAAGCAGAGGAGAAAGTATTTGTCCCAGCAGCTGCTGCAGGTAACTTGGTGGGTGTGGTGGTTTTGACTAGGAATGGCCCCATAGACTTATGTGTGCGTGAATGTCTAGCCCATAGGAAGTGGCACTGTTAGGAGAGGTAGCATTGTTGGAGGAAGTGTGGAAGTGTGCCTCAGTCTCTTCCTGCTGCTTGTTGAACTGTAGAACTCTCAGCTCCTTCTCCAGCACCAGCTCTGCCTTCAAGCTGTTATGCTTCTCACCATGATGATAGTGGACTCGACCTCTGAACTGTAAGCAGCCCCAGTGGAATGTTTTTCTTTATGAGTGCTGGGGTCATGGTGTCTCTTTGCAGCAATAGGAACCCTAAGACAGTGGGTCTGAGCACCAGCACCCTAGGTGTCTCCAGGCCTTCACAGCTCACAGAGACCAATACTGGTAGTTCCTCCTGATTTTTGCCCTTCCTAATTGTTTTAAACTCTAACAGTAACTCAACTTCTGTTCTTCCAGCCAAAGCGGTTGTCATGAAAGCATAAAGGTCTCTGCATGAGGCCTCTCCTCCTATAAAATATCTAAAGGATGAATCAGAAACTTTGCTTTTTTTTTCCCACCTGAAACAGAAATGAAAACAATGGAAATACATGCTATCAAGTTTATTTCTATTCACAATAATAGATTCCATATATCTTAACACACTTAAGCTGTGAACAAAATCCATTGACGTGAAATAGATTTAGTCTACTCTTCTGTAACGTATTAGGATAAGAAAAAAAATCACATTTGGAACACAGCTTCTTTGTGTTCTCAGAAAACACTTCCCAGAAGATTTCACCTCAGCGATGCTGGTCCCTTCTTAATCACTGCTAATTTCTTAGCTCCAGCTAACCAGCCTCAATTGTCCCAGTAGTCCTTCCTAGTTTTCACTCTTTAGCCAGAGCCACATGGCTGAAGCTGCCAAGGTCTGCTGCTTTCTGTGGCTGGAACATGGCTCCGCTTACTCTATTAACAGCTTTCTATTTTCCAACTCTCCACCTAAGCTTGGCTTTTCTGGAACTTGCTCTATAGGTTGACTTGAACTCAGAGATCTGCATGGCTCTGTCTTCTGTAATGCTGGGATTAAAGGCGTGCACCACCATGCCTGGAATTAAGCTTTTCTTCACCTAGAACCTGCTTTGTCCCTGGGTGGCCTTGAATTTAGAGATCTGTTTGGCTTTGTCTCCTGGGATTAAAGATCTATACCAGCATGCCTGGATCTAAATTTAGCTGGGTAGGATCTTGCCCCCAAAATCCCTTCATCTGTTATCTTCCAGAATATAGGATTCAGTTCCATTTCACTTCCTGGTGCCCCTTTAATACTTGAACAATATATTTTATATTTTTCCTTTCTAAGCTTGCTATGCTTGTTCAAAAGGCTCTCCATGAGACTTAACCAGAGAACAAAGTCTTTGTTGGGCTTTTTTGAGACTTCCTTTGTCAATGCAATTAATATGAATCTCTTTACCTTAGACTCAGGTAGACTCTTCACACAAGGGCAAAAAGAAGCCACATTCTTCAACAAAGTACCACAAAAACTGTCTCTAGGTCACATTGTGAAATTCTTCTCCACTGAAATCTCTCCGGCATGGTCTGCACAGTTCAGATCATTTCATATTCCTACTAGGTTAGCCCACTAAGCCCCATTTAAAGCATCCCACTGCTTTGCAAGGTCTCAAAATCCATATTCCTCCAAACAAAAGCATGGTCAGGCCTATCACAGTAATACTACAGTCCCTGGTACCCACTTCTGTCTTAGTTAAGGATTTACTGCTATGAACAGACACCATTACCAAGGCAACTCTTATAAGGACAACATTTAATTGGGGCTGGTTTATAGGTTCAGAGGTTCAGTCCATTATCATCAAGGTGGGAGCATGGCAGAATCCAGGCAGGCGTGGTGCAGAAGGAGCTGAGAGCTCTACATCTTCATCTGAAAGGCTGCTAGTGAAATACTGATTTCCAGGCAGCTAAACCCACACCTGCAGTGACACACCTACTCCAACAAGGCCATACTTTCTAGCAGTGCCACTCTTTGGGCCAAGCACATACAGACAATCACAAGTAGTTATCGTTATCGTGTATTTCCTATCAGGAAAGAAGATGAAGATGGTTGGTTTCATTTGTTATCCTCTCTATCAGCTTTTAAGGATTATCTTCAAATACTCAAGCAGCACAGGGATTGGTCCTGGCAACTTGTCATTCTAAAAACTTTACTTTCTGTCCCAAATACTGTAATTAAAGCTTGAAAACAGAGCCAAGCGGTGGTGGTGCACGCCTTTAATCCCAGCAGTTGGGAGGCAGAGGCAGGTGGATTTCTGAGTTCAAGGCCAGCCTTGAACTCCAGAGTGAGTTTCCAGGACAGCCAGGGCTGACAGAGAAACCCTGTCTCAAAAAACCAAACCAAACCAAAAAACGTAAACCAAACCAAAACAAAACCAAAGCTTGAGAACAATACTGTAATAATATAAATATTTCAATTAAAGACGACATCTAATACAAGGTAATTAATTTCCTTGGTACTCTTTAGAGTTTGGTTGCCAAACTGAGGACAGATAAATCTCTGTGCCTTTGGATGGAGGAAGCTGAATTCTTCCGTGTCCTAAGGAGAGGGAGTATGCCTTTCTGACAAGGGGAAGTGGGCAGGGCTCCCAGCAATCTAGTCTGGTTTGGCTTGGAGTTATTGAGTGACCAAGGTACAGGCAGGGTGACTTAAGCGAAGGAAGTAGAAAGTGGTTGAAATGTTTCTATTACCCAGTAATAAACACCTATATTTTCATTAGAGAAGGAACTGCAAACAGAGAAGTGCACAGTACTATGGAATATACTGTGTTAGACAGGAGCTCCACCACTGAGAAATAGCCTTAGACCTGTAAACTCTTTTTCAAGCTCCAAATAGCAAAGAACACTTACTAAGCGTTTCTCAACTCAGCCATTTCATTTGTCATGTCTCTAGGATGTACCCTGGGTACTTCATTTTCTTAAAAAGATTAAGAAGGCCCATCTGGTTACTGTTACTAGCAGGTGATAATAAAGGACAAAGTATGTTAAGGTAACAGTATGATAATAAGGTGGTGTTAAGCTATTAACAGAAAAGACTGGGTTTTGGAGTTACATTTCTAATATGTAAGAAGGCTTCCTTCCCTCTCTCACACATACATGCAGATATACATTCCAATTTTTAAAAAGAAAACTAAGTGGTCCTTTGACTTTCTTCCAGCAATATTATATTAGTTTATTTTCTATTGCTGTGATAAATCACCATGACCAAGGCAACTGACAGAGGAAAGAGTTTCTTTGGTTTTACAGTTGCAGAGGGATAGGCGCAGTCATGCTGGGGAGGCGTGGCAGCAGGCAGCTGGCATTTGGAGCAGCAAACTGAGAGCGGGTATCTTGCAGGAAGCAGAGACACACTTGATTGTGTTCATACAAAGTGAACTGGGAATGGCATGCATCTTTAAACGCTCAAAGCCTACCCCTAGTGACATACTTCCTCCAAAAGGCTACATCTCCTAAGACTCTCAAGGCAGCACTGCCAACTAGGTTCTAAGTGGGGTCCACGTGTTCAAAGCACTACAAATATATTTTGTGTAATTGTGGAGGATAACGATTTTGCAGTAGGAACCATGGGGGAGGGTGGGGGACACTTCATCTGTTACCTAAGAGTTTTTCAATGTGCACACATAAGCTGGAAAAAAAAAATCCCAGTGAGGGGATTAAATTCTCCTTTGTCGATTTTGCTATCCTTAAATATGCTGTCAACAGCATGAAGAAGGAAAGGGTCATCTCCTCTAGGAGCCCCTCAGTGACCCTCAGTTATGATAACCCTTAGCTCTTTATGAATTCACAAGATCGGGGCTAAAGGGTAGGCAGAGAGCCATTTATCTTAGGCACACAATTTAAATCCTGCTTGGTTGTGGGTTGTCCTGATACTGTTTGTATTCTGATGTTAATTCTGCTTCCTCCAGAGGGGTTGCCCCCAAGAAGCTTGGATCAAGTACTCAGGTTCACTCATGCGAACCTTCTCCTCATTTTAACTGTCAATAAAGGCTAGAGCCTGTTTTTGGGCAGTGGTGGGATAGGCGGACCAGGAGATCTCTGAGAATGGGCACAAGTAGGGAAGAGGGAGGACAAGAGGAGGAGAGAAGAAGGAAGACAGTGAGGACATAGCCATGTTGGAGCAGAACCACATGGCCAGGAGAAACCACAAGTAGCAAGGGGTCTTATAGCTGGGGAATAAGCTAGTATACTACCCAATCTAGACTTATATCTTATACAATAACTGGATTGCATGGTTTTTTTTTTTTTTTTTTTTTTTTTTTTACATAGTCTTATTGGGGTTGGAAATTCCAAAACACTGCCCCCCAAAGCTCAGTCATTAAGAATAGCTCTTTTAATGGGATATTTAAATTGGCATACTCTGGAGTATGGGTAAGTCTCGTGTGTGTGTTTAATTAAATTGTGCTTTTAGCTCGATTACAGCTCTCGAATAGTGCTGTTTCCCAAAGTCCTCCTCCAGCGGAGCTCTAGTGTCCCTTCCGAACCTTCTATTATGGTTTGGTCACGATGAACTCTTGAAAAGTGTTGAAATGTGAAAAAGGTTTTTGCAGGAATCTACTAGTCCAGGACTGTCAGATCGAGTTTTTTTTTTTTTTTTTTTTTTTTTTTTTTGGTGAAATTCAATGGTAACAAAAGAATACATGGAATAATGAATACTTTGAAATCTGGGGTTGGGTTGGGGTGGGGTGGGTTAATCTGGTTTCTCCTTGACTGAAACCCCAGGGGAGCCTTAAGAGATAGACTGTGATACTGTAGCGCTTGGCCCTAGACGAAGTGTTTTCTTTACATCTGTACCCTGCAGGGAAGGAACTGCTGTCTTTACCTGAAGAGAAGTGGAGAACTGAAATGCCTCAGCCGAGGAGAAAGCCTGATTGTCTCCGCCACATTCCAGCACCTGTCTGCTAACTGCAACCATTAGGCCCCAGGGGAGACAGTACAGAAACACAAATCAAACATATCTGTGGTGTTTAGGACACTATGTGGGTAGAGCACCAAAAAGCAGAATTTTGTAGATCAATCTCATCTCTAATAAAGTGTGTCTGCCCTATGCTGTTCACTTTTTTTTTTTAAGAAGGAAACGTTTGAGGTCTTTGCATTCTTTTCAACTGAAAAAGGCCATTTTAGTGTGAAGTGTAATTATGACACTCAGTCTTGTATAAGACTTCTTTTAAAACAATTATTATTTTTTTCATGTGTGCGTGTGGTTTGCCTGCATGTATATCTGTGCACCACAGACATACCAGCGCCTATGGAGTCAGAAGAGGTCGTTAGAGTTCCTGTATGTGGGTGCTGGGAACCGAACCAGGGTCCTTGGCAAGAGCAGCAAGTTATCCTAACTGCTGAACTCTTCCAGCCTCCTTGTACAGGTTTTCTTAAGAAAATGATGGACTGTCCAATTCGATAGCTGCCCCGAGAATGTAAAAACTTCGACCTCTTAGCTGATTGCTAAGGTCTACAGAAATCTTCAGCCCTCAAAGAATGTGGTCAATTTGGTGACTTGTCCTCAGCTACGGGTGCTCGCTGGCGGGTTCGTAGAGCATCCACCCGCAGAGATGGAGCTGCTGTAGTCCTCGCATCCAAACGCCCGGTCCCCGAGGACCCCCAACTCTGCGCCCCCAGGCAGCCCGCGCTTCCTCCGCAGGTGGCCGCGCCGGAGCCCCGCCCCCACTCACTCCCCAAGTCGCGGGGCCTCGTCCGCTCTCGCGAGATCCCGGCCGCCGAGCGCTCGGGGCCTTTTCAAATCGCGATCCGTTACCGCTTCTCCGGCCGCCGCCATTGTAGCGCTCGGAGCCCTCATCGCGGCCGAGGCGGAGCCCGCGGCGGGATGGCCGATGCGGACAAGCCCGAGGCGGCCGCGGGTGACGACGGCTCGCAGCAGCAACCGGCTGAGCCGCGGCGAGACACGCACCCCGGCGAGCCCGAGAAACCGCCGCGCAGCAGCGCCAACGGCGTTAAAATGTATTGTCTCCCCCGGGCGGCCGGGCGGGAGGGCGGCCGGGCAGGGCGGGAGGCGCGGGCGGCCCCGGGGCGGGAGCAGGTGCGGCGCGGGCGGCCCCGGCCTCGGGCGCGCGGAAAAACGGTCCCCTTTAAAAGGCCCGAGGCTAGCCTCATCCTCGGGGAGGACCCAGGGATGACATCATCGGTCCTTTCCCCTCCCGGCCCGGTTCCGAGCCCCGGTGAGGGCCGCGTGTGCGGTGGTGGCTTCCAAAGTGTTAGAGCTCACCGAACCCATTGTGTTCCTCTTGATTGGCTTTTGAAAAAGGAGGACTTGGTCTCCTCCACCCACCCGGTTGATGGTTGTCGGCCGTGGAGACTGGTTTATTTATTTTTTTAAAACACAAACTCAGTGTGTAGTGGCCTTCATTTTACTATAATTCACTTACGATATAATTACATTACTGAAGTATAAATCTGAATTTGGCAAAACTGGGAACGCAACCCAGGGCCTCGTGCAGTCTCCAGGCAGGCGCTAGGCCACAAAATGACACCCCCCACTCCACAGAATACCGTGCTTTTTTTTTTTTTTTTTTTTTAAAGAAGAAAACCCAAGGGCTGAAGGTTGGATCTGTCATCTGTGTCTGTAGAGAATTCAGTCGACGTTAATCCATAAGATCTTAAGTTGTAAGACAGTAGGATAGGGGCAGATTGTGCTCGGCTGTCCTTGTCACGTGGGGTGATGTGAAGGCAAACATTTATTTTCCTATGGCTTATTCTGTAAAAACTGAAGTTGAAAATAATGTCGGTAATTTGTTAAAACACCCTCCACCTCTCAAGTCTGCCTCGGTAGAAAGCAGTGAACAGATGCTCGTATTAAGTTAGAAAAGGTAAAATGTCTTTCTGGCTTTTGTGTGGAAATCCTTGAGGCAGTGATTTGGACCAGTTTGTTGAAACCCGCTGAATTGATTTGGTTGCAAACTAGATGGGGTAGTGCTCCTCAGCTTCTCTATGACAGTCTTGCTCTTAGGATGACGACATCATTGGATATTTTTTCTTAACCACTGACAACGTATTTAAGAGGAATTACTCCAGTTCTCTGGGGCCTGTCCTGAGCTTTAGAAGTTCAGTGTTTGCTGTTTGCCTGATGCCTATATTCATTTTTGAAATGATATATGATCTATGTGGAGAGGCACCTTAAGAGCGTTCCATTAGGCAGAGCCCGTTGTGTTACCTTTGAGTTGGCTAGGGATACCATTAAATATGGACATTCGTCTCCCTACCCACCTGGTGACTTTTGAACAGGAAGCACCTTGTGAGCAGAACAGAATTTTGCAGGTATCAGATTTGCAGGGCTTGAAAGTCAGTGCAGTTTGTCATGGATGGAGAGTGTGCGTGCACCAACCATTGAGACATCAGAAAGCAAGGAAAGCCTATCTCTTATGCCTGCCAGATCGTGGGCTTTTTCAGAGATTTGCTATTAAAAATAGAAAAAAAAAAGTGGAGTGACGGTAACAATACAGTCAGCCTCTGTGTCTTTGGATTCTGTATCCATGGAGTTAATGGTGAATTGGAAATAGCCATATTGTATGTATATGGAAAGTAAGCATACATGATGCATGCATTGTTTTAGGTATGATAAGTAAGGCAGAGAGTGAAGTGTGTGTGAGTTGTGCTTACGTCCTGTGCACACTGTGTTTTGGGAAAGGGTTGGAGTATCTGGACTCTAGCTGTGGGGTGGGATGGGGCTGAGGGATGACAGGGATGTATTACTAATGTGTACCTACTAGTGAGTGTGCCACTGGTTTTTTTTCCTGAAGAAAATAATCACTAAATCTTATAATGTTGGTATTTGTGAATCTTAGACCCAAAAATACAGTGTCTACAGTTGCATTGCAGGATGGGAAAAGAGGTGAGAAAGAACCATTTTCTAATTTAAGGAGAGAAAATATGGGGCAATTGTTAACAGTAAATACAGGTTGTTTCCTTATTCTAATTCGTTCTTCCCATATTTTTTCAGAGTTGAGTAGAGACCAATGTACTCTAGGTAGTCACAATGAATACTTAGGGACTTGACTCTTAAGTGAGTCTACAGTGAACCTGTGGGGGTGGTTGACAACCTGTGGGGTGGTAGAAACTTTGGGCTGATTACCATGCTTTTAATCATAAGTCATTAAAAGAAATTTGATAACCAGACATTGCTTTACAACATCCACTGCTTCAAAGTGAGCCATGTGCTGCTATTGGGATTGGAGCAGCTTGTATTAATCCAGTCACAGCAGACAGAGGGGGCTGTCCTTTTCATCCTTGCACCTTAAATTTTAAAGGTTCACTGAGTATCCATTGAAGAAATACAGGAAGAAATTTTGAGATCCTGAGACTTATGGAAAAGATTTAGTTGGCTTGTTCATCTCTAGACAGGAATTAAAGATCCTGTTTTCTTTGTCTACACTGAAGTGTTTTGGAAGGAAAGCAGTAACTATTTTGTGACTCTTCATTAGTCTTGTATGATTACAGATGTATTTATATTGTGCTATTTATAAAATATTCAACACTAGGGTAGGATGAAGTGATTAAAAGCATCGGTTTTATCATGAGTGAAGGTCACAACCATGATGTTTTGATTTGCTATTATACAATGATTATTGTAATTGAACTAATTAATATACCTATGAGCTCATGTAGCTAGCATCTTTTGTAACTGTTCCAAACATTTTACTACACATTGTCTCCAGAACTTGGTTACTCGAAGTTTGTATACTTAGGCAGACATCTCATTAGACTTGTGGTAATGATCACTATACCCTGAGGCTTTGAGTTTTGTTGTTGATGTCATGCAGTATTTGGTTTTCTGTGTCTGGCTTACTTCACTTAGCACACTGTCCTTCAGGTTGCTGTAACTGGCAGGCTTTCCTTCTGAACGCTGACTCTCTCTCTCTCTATGTCCCTCTGTCTGTCCACCTGTGTGTGTGTGTACATCTGGAATATATGCATGCCCATTCCCACCCTCCTTTAATTAGTCTTTGATCAGTAAGCAGACTTTTAGTTCCGTTCCTTATCTTAGTTATTATAAAAAATATAGTGACTATGAGTTCAGATATTGAGATGGTTTTATTTCTTTTGTTAAATACAAAAAATGGAATTGCTAGGTTATTTTATAGTTTGGTTTTTTAAAAAGAAATCTTTTAGTTTTTCTCTGGTCAGTCTTTAAGTAAACAAAGAAAATAATGCTAGTAATGTATTTTGTAATGAATTGTCTAGAGTATTGTAAGCAAATGCTTATTACAGTCATGTAACCTTCATTCCGCCAGGTGAAGAATAGAGGAACTTAGTGACGACTTGAGATTCTATGTGTTTTCACAGTGAATTCATCCGAGGTGAGAGTAGACTGAGGGGTATCTTCTTACCTGACTTCCCACTGGAGGCTTTCCGTGAACTCATTGACAGCACATTGTTATGCAGATGGTTCTTCCTAGGAATGAAAAAGAAAGGTTTGTTCCGGCTGCTGGAGCTAGGAACCAGAGAAGAGAGAGGCCTTATAGATTTTGGCTGCTTGTTTCTATTCTCAGAAATGCCACTTTATTCACAAGGAGGCACATTCTAGAACAATTGAGAAGACTCCTTTCAGATCATGCCTTATTCTTATAAAAGAATAAGGTTGATAGAGAAGATGTCCCTGTCAAAATCTGAATAGCTGGTGAAGCAAGTTTGGTTCTAGTGTTTCTTTCTAGATTACAGGAGCATTTCTCACAGATGGTGCCAGAGTATGGATTCTGTTTGCTTTTGAGATAGGGTCTAATCTAAGCCCTGACTAACTTGTTGCTTTTTAGTTCAGACTGGCCTTTTGCTTGTCTCTGACTGTTGGCATTACAGGCATGGATCACCATTTTCAGTGAGTTTGGGTTTGTGTCTGTATGTTTCTGTGTGTATGCACACATGTATATTTTCTTAGAGGTTTTCTCATTGAACCTAAATCTCACTGATTCGGGTAGCTTGGCTGACCAGTAGAGTTCAGGAATCCGCCATTCTTCCCCATTCCCCATCCCTACAAGAGTTCCAGGTTTGTATTCCCATGCCCGGCTTTTTATGTTGATGCTGGGGATCCTAACCTTGGCACTCAGCTTTGCAAAGTGAGCAGTTTACCAACTGAGCTATCCTCCCAACCTCCAGAGTGTGGGTCCTGACTGACAGTTGAAAATTACGACTTGTCCAGCAGATGGTATGGTTCCTTGCCATTCTAGATACAGTGTAGATAGATAGCATAGAAGACAGGTTTTATTCTAGATACAGTGTAGATAGCATAGAAGACAGGTTTTATTCTAGATACAGTGTAGATAGATAGCATAGAAGACAGGTTTTATTCTTACAGACTTTATGCGCTTTATCTGTGGCAGTGTGGTCACCTGCTCAGGAGAGTGCTGTGACATTTTCCTTCTAATCCTAGCACTTGGGAGGCAGAGGCAGGTGGATTTCTGAGTTTGAGGCCAGCCTGGTCTACAGAGTGAGTTTCAGGACAGCCAGGGCTATACAGAGAAACCCTGTCTCGAAAAACCAAAAACAAACAAAAAAAAGAAGTTTGTTTATAGCCTTCTAGAATTGCTCAGCTTAGAATTTATAGCCTGGATTATGAAATTTGGTTTGTTGTTAGAATAATCCATGAAGTTTTTAAGAAATCTGTTTTCTTAATTACTCATAGATTTTGACTCGTTAAAGTTTATTAAAAAATGCTTTTAAGTTAACTTGTTAATGAATTACTTGAGGTTGACTAAAGCAACCCCTGAGTTAAATCTGCTGTTGTTTCTGTAATAAGCTTGCTTTTGCGTCCTAGGGAGATAGCAAGTTGAAAAGGTGCTTTCCTCACTTGGGCCTGCGTTTGCTCTCCAGAACCATGTGCAGATATTGAGCATGTATGTCCTTGTGATTTTAGCGCTTGGGAGGAGGAGACAGGATTCTTGGGCTCATCTACTTGGTGAGCTTCAGTTTGAAGACAAACACTATGTCAAAAGACAGGAATGACATTCCTGAGACTGTCCCCTGCTCTCCATACATATGCTCACAGACATGCCTGTGCACCTGCACACACACATGCACCTGCATACTGCTTTAAAAATATAAATTGTAGTTTTAAATATAAGTCCAGATTCTTATCTGTAGGGATTACTTTAGGTATATACCCATATCTTATTTATTTCTGTATTAGTATATGGCATCATAATAGTTGTATTTTGATTGAAGTCTTATAAATTAATTTTTCCAATTAGGTCCACTGAAAAAGACTGCTGCTGCTGTGTTTAATTTTTCCTCTCTCTTTAACTCCAGCCTTTCGTTATAGATAGTATTACTGATAAAACAGACATAGTTCTGACATGTCCTATCCTTTGTTCAACATGAACATATATAAGGATGTCTTTTAAATATTTCTGTGTTTATCTAAGTAGGAAATAGATAAAACTCAACATACAGTGTATTAAATAGGCAGATAGATGTGCTGTAATTTTGATTCTGGTTTTAAGGGAAAGAAAAAATTCTAGGGAAAATTTGTTATTCTATAAATAAAAGTTTTTCAGATAATCATTTATTCATCTCTTTACTTCTTTTGTGGCTAGTGTGGGGTGGGTAGGAGGGTGGGGGCAGAGTCTTAACTATATAGCTCTGGCTTGGCTGGCTGCCTTATAACTTAATATATGGACCAGGCAGTCTTGAAACTTGTGGTAATCTTGCATCTGTCTCCTAGTGCTGGAATTATAAGTATGTGCCACCATTTTTTTTTTTTGCAGTAGCTATTTTATTTTATTTTATTTTATAGAGACAAAGTCTTGCTTTTGTAGCCAAGGCTTGCTTCCAATGCATGATGCTCCTGCTTTACCATCTCAGGTGCTAAGATTACAGGTGTGTGGCATTGCACCTGGCACATCTAGGTTTTTTTTATTTTTTATTTTTTTTATTACGTATTTTCCTCAATTACATTTCCAATGCTATCCCAAAAGTCCCCCATACCCCCCCCCACTCCCCTACCCACTCATTCCCACTTTTTGGCCCTGGCTTTCCCCTGTACTGGGGCATATAAAGTTTGCGTGTCCAATGGGCCTCTCTTTCCAGTGATGGCCTACTAGGCCATCTTTTGATACATATGCAGCTAGAGTCAAGAGACCATTTTTATAATATGAGCTAGCTTTTAATATTTAATTTAGTTAAGACAGTTTTAAGAATATTTATTATATTCACATTTGTGTGGGTATATGTGTATGTGTGTGAGCCATGACGTTCATATTGATATCAGAGGACAATCTATATACTCAATTCTCTCTTTCCATCTTTAACATGGGTTCTGGTTTTGAACTCAGGTCATCAGGTTCCTGTAGTAAGTGCCCTTGTGGTGGTCGAAATTGGACTTTAGAGTTGAATAAAGCTCAGAAAGTTAATTCTTCCCTAAGTGAGATACTGAGATAACTCACATGCTCCCTCCATAGGGTCTATTAATATTTATTAAATAGTATCCATCATGGGAAAATTGTGTTTGGGGATGCTTGCAAGTATTTTTTTAATAAATTATTTTTAAAAAGATTTATTTATTTTATGTATGAGTACACTGTCACTGTCTTTAGACACACCAGAAGAGGACATCAGATTCCATTAGAGATGGTTGTGAGCCACCATGTGGTTGTTGGGAATTGAACTCAGGACCTCTGGAAGAGCAGTCAGTGCTCTTAATCGTTTCTCAAGCCTTACAAGTATTAACGCAGAAGGAAAATGTCTGCTGTCAACTGAGAAATTAAAAGGCTTGGACAGTATGGAGCTCTCAGGCCGACTCCCTGCTTCTTTGCTGAGTTCTACCTTAATTGAGAATTTTGTGAAGTGACAGATGTGAGTGATTAATACAGAGTTCTTAGAAGATCAACTAAAGATGCTTTTGTTTGTCTTCTAATTCACAGGGAGAATGATGAGTCAGTGAAGGAAGAAAAATCTGATTTAAAAGAAAAGTCTACAGGAAATAAGAAGGCCAATCGGTTTCATCCTTATTCAAAAGATAAGAATTCGGGCACTGGAGAAAAGAAAGGTCCAAATCGGAACAGAGTGTTCATTAGCAACATACCCTATGACATGAAATGGCAGGCTATTAAAGATTTGATGAGAGAAAAAGGTAACAATGTCTTCAGTAACTTACTGTTGTGCTCTTTGTATAGAAAGGAGAGGAAGTAAGCAGACTTTATTCCTCTTAGCCACACAGACTCAAAACAGAGAGAGAGAGAGAGAGAGACTTTTCTTTCTTGACATGTGAATTAATCTTTTCTTTTTCCTTCCACTTGGCAATTTCATTACAAGGAAGTATGGATAAATTGAAGTATTTTTCTTTTTGCCATTTTAGTGGGATAGTGAAGCCAGCATCTGCATGCCACCAAGAATTTCGTTAAAGTGATTGCTTTGTCTTGTTGAAGTTTTTAAAAATAGATTTTAAAAGGACTATTGCATTAGTTAAGCAATGCATTTAGCTTGTTAATGTATGTATAAAAAGGTTGATTTTTTTCCCCCAAAGATGTTTTTGGTGGAGTCTGGAATCTGGCTGTGGAATTCATTTTGCTTGCCTTGTCACGCCTGCCATGCTGCTGTCCTCGCAGTTCTGTATAAATGTGTCACTGCTGCTGCAGTTCTGTTTTCAGAATAACTGAAAACTTCATCTTCTACACATGCTTGGTTTTGGGGGAAAACAATGTCAATACTTGATCTTGTAAAAGTTCTGTTAGTTCTTGAAAAATTGAGGTTCAACAGTCCTGCAAACTATCTATTTGGCTTTGAGGGTGATCTTCTAATAATTTTTTAATTGCATTGGTGTATCTGTTGTAAGGTGACAACTATGACTGGTTTTACTCACTGACTTAGAAGTGTGTGGCTGGCTGTGAAGCATTACTTAGTTTACTGATGGCAAACATGATTGAAGACATTCAGGTAGGAAGTCACCTTAAAACAGCTGTTGTGTGTAGGCTGACCACAGTTACCTGAAAAGTGCTAATGTTGTTAATATGACAGGCTGAGGACCATTTGTATGTATATGTGCATTTGTTCACCACCATACCATGCTGGCCAAGTACGATCTGCAGTATGAAGCAGGTTAATATGGTTGTTAGCTTTTTTTAGAGAATGTGGATGAGGAAATTTCTGAAAATTAGTTAAATTTCTATAGCTATTGATAGGAGGTATGTTGATCTGGTCCTGATTGCTGGTGAATAATAGGTGCTTTTCTGTAGAGTTGTGCACAGGTGTGCAGTAAAGCAAGATACTGGTGTTTAAATGTATTGTTTCTTGGTATCTTCCTTTTGTATGTCTTATGTAGTTGGTGAGGTTACATACGTGGAGCTCTTTAAGGATGCGGAAGGAAAATCAAGGGTAAGTGCTGTGGGCCATAATCTGCTCGAGGTGTAAAAGTTCCTCAGCAGCTTACTTTTGTATAATACTCTACCAGACTTGGACACTTAAGTTTCATTTTGTTTTACTTTAAGATTTGAGGTTTTATCTGAGCAAGTCTGACATATGCCAACCAAACTAGCTACCTGAAAGGGATGGGTTTTGTAAATGCTCCTAAGGGGCATTCATTTTTCTAATGCTTTAAGGTATGCTTTTTCTTAGCTAATAAAATTTTAATATTGCTTTTTGTTGTATTTTGATGACTTCAGGGATATTTTAAAAGTCACCGAATTGATAATATTCCCTAAGAGTTTCATGAGAGGCCTGTGGCTTAAAGGTGTTAATTTAGAATATAATTTTGAAACTTTTATTGAAAAGCTTAATTTGTTAGCCTGCAGGATCATGTAAGAGGCAGTGCTCTGACCAATTGGTATGAATGATGTCTATGACTAAGTTGACCTGGAAGGCTGATGATAGATTCTGATTTAGCAGCATGAGTATACCGAAGATTATAACGGAAAGATCTCTAGCAGCGTCTCATCATATTTACAAAATGGTTGGGTACATGAGAAATATAAATTTTGTCATCATATTCAAGTGGCACCTTGAACAATAACCTCAGGAATTATTTAAAAAAAAATGATTCTGTAAGTTTCTTTAACATGGTTAATTTGTTTTACATGCTTCCAGTTAGATGCTTCTAAATTGTGTACAGCCAGTTTTAATCTAATAGATAACTTTATTAAAAGTAAAATTGATGGGGGCTGGAGAGATGGCTCATCAGTTAAGAGCACTGGCTGCTCTTACAGAGGACTTAGGCTCAATTCTAGCACCACATGGCAGCTCACAACCATCTGGAACTCAAGTTCCAAGAGATCTAACACCCTCTTCTGGCCTCTGGGCACCAGACTCACACACTGCGTATAGCCATACATGCAGGCAAATGATATACATAACAAAAGAACATTGAAAATTCATATTTATTTGCTACTTTAATTAGATTTAAAAAGTTGTGCGTACTATATCTTGAAATCTTTACTACTGTGTAAGAGAATATTGGAGCCTTCAGTTTCTTCCTTCACTTACTGTTGACTGAATTCATACAGTGGTACTAGTTTTAATTTTAAGAAAAGTCACCTGAAAGTAAAATGTACTACAAGCTTGTAACATGCTAGATGGATTTAAAAATTTGTTGAAAATGCATGGTCACTTGCCTGTTACATTCTGGAGGTGTAAAAGAAAAATAAAATGTATTCTTGATTACTTTTTAACGACTTAAAGATTAGAGTTTTCCATTAAATTCATCTACTGACCTAAAATGTTTTTTTTCTCTTTGCATATATTGATAATCTACCGGATACAGGGTTGTGGGTAAGAATTTTTAAAAATTATCTTACGTTAAATTAATCTTGTGATTGGGAATAAGAAATCTTTGTACATAAGTGTTTCTATTTTCCTCTATTAAGCGTGGTTGAATTCAAAGATGAAGAATTTGTAAAGAAAGCATTAGAAACTATGAACAAATATGACCTTAGTGGAAGGCCTTTGAATATTAAAGAGGTAAGTTTTTTGTATTTGTAATTTAAATATTTAATTTTATGAACATGCTTCCTTTGTTTTTCTTTTTCTTTCATTTTTTTCTCATGTAGTTAAATGACTACTTTTTTAAAGAATTGTAGCTTGTGATTATTTTACTTAAGAGATGATTTGCTATTAATCCATAAGTTATTCTTTATATTTATTTAGCTTCTAGTTACAGATAGATAGAAGTCCTCAATTTAAAATAAAAATCAGGACCCAAAAATTTAAAGATGACAAACTTAAGGTTCAGACTTTATTTGCTATATAAACATTTTCAATTTTTAGACTTTGAGAATTCAATAGGTATTGTAGTTGATTACAGAGTGTTTGGAAATATACATAACTTGTGAATTTGAATAAGATTGGTATTCATCTTTAATAAAATTTAGATTTTGTAAGACTAGAATGTAAAAAGCATTATAGCTTACTGAGGTGTGTAAGGAACTTAGAGTAATCTACAATGGGGCTTGTAGTATAAATAGATTGACAAATGAGCAGAACGTACTTTACACACTAGTACTTAAAGGAGTGGTTCATCTTGGTAATAATTAGTTTGAGTAATACTCAGTTTCCTGGGCTGTTTTTCGTGGGCTCTTTTGTTTTATGTTGTTTTGCCATATTAGTTTGATCATAGGCCAAACTATAAACCTGTATTGAAAGAAATGCGCAGTGTTATTTTGGGTCTGATATGTTGAGCTAATACTGATGCTATTCGTTGACTGGCATTCAACAAGAGAACAGTGGTTTTTGAGTTGTAATTTATTCTTTTCTGGACAAGTGATAATACTTATGAAGTATTCTCTAGACTTAATTTATTTTAATGCCACTAACACCTAATGTGACTTTTATGAAGATTAAGTGTGATAAATAAGTTATAGCTCACTCTCTGTCACTAGAAAAGCTAAATGACCCAGGAAGAACAAATCACATAACCTTTGTTAAGTTTCCTTGTCACTGAGATAGGAGGAGACATACTAGAAATCTCTGTTAGTGTCAAAGTGTTACTAGTTACTATACTAGTGATGTGATGGAAGGCTGTTGGCACAGTGCTTAAAATAGTCCAACTCTATCATAAATGTTAGCTGTAAAAACTATTCTTGTTAGTGATTGTTGGTATCTTGTTCTTTAGTGTGATGATAAGCTTCCGTGCCTTCGTACCAAAAATATCATGTATCCTACATTCTTTACTGGAATTAACTTCAAATTAAAGAGATTGGCAGAGATTTGGTAGGGAATGTTTAAATTTTGTTGTTTGACTAGTCATTTATTTGGTGCATTTATGCATGTCAGGACTTAACTTGAGAAATGTACAGTGTCCTAAAGAATTTGTCCCAATTTATAATTTTCTAATAATTTGGTAATCATAATTTGCTAATTTATAATCTTGTTTCTGTTCAAAGGAACCAAATATTATAATAAAAGCTCCATAGAGATGCTATGGACACTAAGCATACTATTTTTTTAGTATCTTTCTGATTTTAATGGACAAAATTGACTGGTGTTAGAGGTTAGGTTATGTGATTGTGTTTCTGTAAGTTGCAGCATATTGAAGAGCTCAGATCGATTGTTGAGACCCCAGAGTAAAGGGTTAGGATGCCTCTGTTTTTAACTATTTTAGATGGGGAAATGGGGTCAAATTTAGTTTTACTAAATAATGAGTGATTTATTTAACTCTTAGCTAATGTTCAACAATGACAGTCATTTTCCAGGGAATATCTGATTTACAAATCAGTGGCTGGTAAAACTGCTGAGGACTGCTTGCATAGTTCTCTAATGAAGATGCATTTACAGTGTTCCCTAGCAGCTTTTTAGTATTCTATCCAGTTATATGAAGATCAGTAGGAATCGTACATATATTAGTAGGCCCACTAATAACATTAGCAGTTAGTGATTGGCAGGCTGGACAGCAAGGGGAAACAGGAATAAAAACTAAGATTACATATGGTGTGTGTGTGTGTGTGTAAAATATATATTGTGTTAACATGTGACAAAACACACACTATTAACTATTAATACAAACAACTGTTCTAAAAATTAGTTATAGTTAGTGTAATCAAGGTTACCCCCTACAAGCATGCCCAGAAGTCATCCCCCTGCCTCCACGACAACTAACAGAATGAGTCTCAACTAACAAACGGAATGAGCACTAAGCATCCTGACTACTTACTATAAAGTCTTGCCACATTCTTTGGTAACATGTATTCACCTCTGTAATCTTTTTAATTCCTTTATCATGAAGAAACACACCGGAGTCCAGCGTACATTTATTCTGACATTCACTTTTTTCCTTTTGTCCTTTTAGCTATGCTGGAGAATTTATTAAAGTCATCTTTCCTTATTTGCTTTTTTAAAACAATATCTACAGACTGAGATAGCAGAGAAGTTTTTGATGAATATTTTCTCTGAGAATTTCATACAATGTATTTTGATCATTTTATCCTTTTCTCCCTCAGCTCCTCCCAGATCCATTCCTACATTCTCACCCTCCCAACTCTTTGTGTTCCTCCCAAATAGCTTTTAAAACCTGAGTCCACTCATTCTTCTCTCTCTCTCTCTCTGGGTGTGGGGGAGAGGGGTGGCATCATCCTCTGTTACATGGTTAACCTGCCAGGGAACACACCTTTAAAGAAAACTGGCTCTTTCTTTCCCAGAAGCCATCAACTGCCAGTAGATGCCTCATAGGTAGGAGCTCTGAGTCCCTTTTCCCTCCATGTTAGAATGTTGGCTAGTCTGATGCTGTGTAGGCAAGCATAAATGCTGTTAATGAGTTCATGAATGAGAAAGTAGAATTTTTGGCATGATCATTTGCCTACACATGATGGTCCTCTTAATGTAATTTTATTTGTGCTTTGTTGTTGATCTTCTACCTAATAGAAGCACATTTGTACTTCGATTTGTTTTAATAAAGGATATTTCTTTTAAAAGTTAACGAACTTAAATATATTTGCTATAATTCTTTACTTGGACACTTGGCATTTTGTTATCCCCTTTTCCCATCACAAGTCCTTTTCATTGTTCAGGAAGCTAAGAGATTATACAATGAGTCAGGAGTGACGTTAGCCAGTGATAATAAACTTTCCTCTATCTCAGTCTACCTGAGTTTATAGCAGTGTGTTCTTGTAGTGAGAGGGTCAATCTACAGGATTTTATGGATTCACTTTCTGGATAAAAATAACAAAAACCCTTAGTCCTCACGGATGTTAATAGTTTGGTCCAGCTGGGTTAGCTGCTGTCCAACTTTAAGCCGCTTGAATTGTATATATTCACTGATGTATTTGCTAGCAGTTAACATTCACTACACATTATAGGATCCTGATGGAGAAAATGCTCGCCGGGCACTGCAGCGAACAGGAACATCATTTCAAGGATCACATGCCTCCGATGTGGGATCTGGGTTGGTGAATTTACCACCTTCCATTCTCAATAATCCAAACATTCCTCCTGAGGTTATCAGCAATTTGCAGGCTGGTAGACTTGGTTCCACAATTTTTGTTGCTAATGTAAGTTTAAGCTTTAGTTTAAGCTTTTGTTGCTTGGATACTTAACCCTTATCATGAGATTATTTTGTTAGGTATGTGCTGATAGGTTTGTAGATCATTATTTTTAACTTAATAGACAAAAGTCATAAATATGTTAAAATCAAGCTTAATTTATATATGTAATTTAAAGTTAGACTTTAAATACAGGTAGCGTTTTTAACTCAACTAGAAATCATAGACATTGAACAGTTTTTCTTAAGTCAGTTCTGTGTGTTCTTTATTTTGGTAGTTGAATTTTATTCTTGTAGTCCTCGTGTTTGTAAAAGTCTGTTGTGGTTGCTTTGCCATTTGTTTTATGCTCTTGAAAGTCTTGTGAAATGAACAGTGTTTTCCAAAACCTGATTTTTCCGTAGTTATAATAGATGCCTAAGTTTCCCATGTGCAGAACAGGATTGAGGAATTGAAAGATGATGTGAGTTTAAATGAAGATACAAAACAAGATAGATGTAGCTGAACTGATTTTAAACAAGACCTTTTTTATTTCAACACTGTTGGTATATTGTTGAACAAGAATTACAGTTTATAGATTTATGAGGTTAAAAGAGATAATTTGTTTTTACAATGAGAGAGGGCCATTTGTTAGGAATTTAACTTTATGCATTCTATGTTAAGCTTGACTTCAAAGTTGGTTGGAAGAAATTAAAGGAAGTGTTCAGCATAGCTGGAACTGTGAAGCGGGCTGATATTAAAGAAGACAAGGATGGCAAGAGCAGAGGCATGGGCACTGTCACTTTTGAGCAGGCAATTGAAGCAGTCCAAGCAATTTGTATCCTGATTGTATTTAGCATTAAATATCATTGGTCAGGCTTGATACCTCTGTACAGTTGTTGTTTATGTTATGTAATGTGACCTCATTTAGAAATGGAGGCTTTTGTCTACAGCAGGAAACCTTGTTGTTTCTTGAGGACTAGAGTCACTCACTTAAACTGGAATTGATTGGCCACAGTGTTCAGGGCTGATAGGAGCTTGTTTTCTGCTGATCCTTCCTGCTGCTAGACAGTGTGTGCGCGTTCATGTCCTTTAACACTTAACTCCCTTGTGCATCAGTGTAGTTGCTGTTGGTAAAACCTAGTTAATTTTGGTTAATGAACTTATAAATCAAACTGAGAGACTAGTTGGTATGAATAAAGTCTAATGATGTTAAGATAGTAGAAAAAGTTTTAGACTCTTTAAATATGATAATTTGTCTGTACAATTTTACAGTCATCTTAACTGGCTTTCCTTGACTGAATCAACAGCCATGTTCAATGGGCAGTTTTTATTTGATAGACCTATGCATGTGAAAATGGTGAGTTCCCACTTCTCATTTCAACCTTAGTTACTAATTGCTTCAGATCTCTTCCTAACATAATAGCTCTGGTTAGCTGTTTTTAAACTATATGTATAATAAACTTCTTTTTTTTTTCTTTTTGCAATAAGGATGACAAATCTGTCCCTCATGAAGACTACCGTTCACATGATAGTAAGACATCACAGTTACCACGTAAGTAAAAACCCTTGTTAGAAAACAGCTTTCTTTCTCTTCATTATGTATAAGAAGAAGTCTGTTTTGATGCTTCCATTGAAGTTCACTCTGAGATTAGTTTGGGGATTTGGACAGTGTGACGCTTCTGATTATGGAAAGACTGGAAAGAAATATGGGACTTTTAAATTTATTTTTTCGCCTACTAGTTATGAGTTCAGATGTATTTGGTGAGTTCATATATAAGAAGGGAGGAGATCCCTATAATTTTACCATAGATATCCACTACTTTTAAAAACATTTTTATGTATATTCTTTCTTTCTCTCTATGTATGTGCATTTAACTAGTTTCAGACTACTATATAAATTATTTAGCGGTTGAGCTTAACATTAAATTGCAATCATCTTTCCATGTTGAAAATTCTTTCCAGATATCTTTATTAGTTTTCTATAATCGTTTTACTGTTAACATGTTTTACATGTGTCTTAGTCAGGGTTTCTATTCCTGCACAAACATCATGACCAAGAAACAAGTTGGGGAGGAAAGGGTTTATTCAGCTTACACTTCCACACTGCTGTTCATCACCAAGGAAGTCAGGACTGGAACTCAAGCAGGTCAGAAAGCAGGAACTGATGCAGAGGCTATGGAGGGATGTTCTTTACTGGCTTGCTTCCTCTGGCTTGCTCAGCCTGCTCTCTTATAGAAGGAAGATTACCAGCCCAGAGATGGTCCCACCCACAAGGGGGCCTTCCCCCTTGATCACTAATTGAGAAAATGCCTTACAGTTGGGTCTCATGGAGGCATTTCCTCAACTGAAGCTCCTTTCTCTGTGATAACTCCAGCTGTGTCAAGTTGACACAAAACTAGCCAGTACAATTGACCCCTTGTCAACTTGACACACAAACACATCACTAGTAAGCCTCAACCCTTAATTTCTTATTCATCCCCAAGATCTAAATAACTTTAAAAGTCCCACAGTCTTTACATATTAAAAATCAATCTCTTTAAAATGTCCAATATCTTTTAAAATCCAAAGTCTTTTTACAATTAAAAGTCTCTTAACTGTGGGCTCGACTAAAATAGTTTCTTCCTTCATGAGGGAAAATATCAGGGCACAGTCACCATCAAAAGCAAAAATCAATCTCTAACCATCCAATGTCTGGGATCCAACTCATGATCTTCTGGGCTCCTCCAAGGGCTTGGGTCACTTCTCCAGCCATGCCCTTTGTAGCACACGCGTCGTCCTCTGGGCTCCAGATGCCTGTACTCCACTGCTGCTGCTGCTCTTGGTGGTCATCTCGTGGTACTGGCATCTCCAAAACACTGCATGACCCCTTCAGTCCTGGGCCGTCTATTGCAACTGAGGTTGCACCTTCACCAATGGCCTTCCACGGCCTCTCACAGTGCTGAGCCTCAGCTGCTCTTCGTGACCCCTTCATGCCTTCAAAACCAGTACCACCTGGGTGACCCTTACACATTACCAAGTCCTGCTGCAGCAGGAGTACAACCTTGGCTATCTCTGGAACACAGCCTCTTTGTGCTTTCAGAAAATACTTCCCAGAAGATGTCACCTCAATGATGCTGGTCTCTTCTTAATCACTGCTAATTTCTTAGCTCCAGCTAACCAGCATCAATAGTCCCAGTAATGCAAAGTTTTTGCTTTAGTAGTTCTGGTATCTTGTTAATCACAGCTGATTCTTCAGCCCCAGCTAACCAGAACCACAGAATCTTCCCAATCAAAATAGCAATGGCCCTGAAAAGAGTCTTTAATTTTCCCTCTGAAATTTCACAAGCCAGACCTCCATCTTCTGCACTGTTCTCAACATTATCTTCCAAGCTCCTACACAACATCTGACAACGAATGGATCTTAAAGCCCAAAGTCCTTCCACAGTCCTCCCCAAAACATGGTCAGGTTGTCACAAGAATACCCCACTATGCTGGTACCAATTTTTCTTAGTCAGGGTTTCTATTCCTGCACAAACATCATAACTAAGAAACAAGTTGGGGAGGAAAGGGTTTATTCAGCTTACACTTCCATACTGCTGTTCTTCACCAAGGAAGTCAGGACTGGAACTCAAGCAGGTCAGAAAGCAGGAGCTGATGCAGAGGCTATGGAGGGATGTTCTTTACTGGCTTGCTTCCTCTGGCTTGCTCAGCCTGCTCTCTTACAGAAGGAAGATTACCAGCCCAGAGATGGTCCCACCCACAAGGGGCCTTTCCCCCTTGATCACTAATTGAGAAAATGCCTTACAGTTGGGTCTCATGGAGGCATTTCCTCAACTGAAGCTCCTTTCTCTGTGATAACTCCAGCTGTGTCAAGTTGACACAAAACTAGCCAGTACAACATGTTTTAATCTTTATTTCTTTACTAGCCAACAGTGTGATGCAATTTCATGAAAGTATTTCTTAAATTCATAGAGATTGAACTTTTACTGTACCTCACAGCCAAGTTAATATCTCTTGAACATTTAAGACCAGTTAGCCTGCTGTCCCATCATGTACTCAGCCTAAGTTTAACCTGTCTTTAAGAGAACAATATAATAACCAAGCTCTCTATGTGTTGGCTCTCCGTGCAGTCAACCTTTACAACATAACCTACCTTTTTGTTTGTTTTTTAAAGATTTATTTATCTGTCTATTTATTTTATTTATTTATACGAGTACACTGTAGCTGTCTTCAGACACTCCAGGAGAGGGCATCGGATCCCATTACAGATGGCTGTGAGCCATCATATGGTTGCTGGGAATTGAACTTAGGGCCTCTGGAAGAGCAGCCAGTGCTCTTAACCGCTGAGCCATCTCTCCAGCCCAACATAACCTACCTTTAATCTTAAGTTATCTACTACTCTTCCATGCCCCGATCCAGAATAATAAATGTGTGTATATTGTGGTAATTATTTGTTGAAAACAGCCAACAGGTTGAAAGGGGCCTTAAATATTCACCATAAATGTTGGAAGCAGCATAAGATATAGCTTGGTAATGTCTGTATGCAGCATTTTTTACTATTCTGGGTAAAAGTTCTGTTACAGATTTCTGAAGAAATTTTTATCCTTTCCTATGCTATGTTTCTGTGTGTTTGATAAATACAGGACAGAGCTCTATGTTAGAGAGAGGCAGACATAGGGACAATCAGACATCTGAACACTATTCAGGCAGTCACAGACACATACAATAGACAGACTGTAGATAGTTCAGTAACCACAAATTACAGGCAGATGGAAGATACAAAGACAAAAGTGGAAAATTCAAATTTGGGTTCAGTCTTAGTCAAATTAATCTAAGAGGAGGGCTGTTTTTATTCCTTAATGTGAAAATGATGTATTTTGGTGCATCTGAGATTATCTTAAATTACCCAGTACAAAAGAGTAAATTATACTTTTCATAGAGAAATATTTTCTTTAGATGTTCTGAGTCAAGTTTAGTGGCACAGGCCTGTGGTACTTAACAGACTAAGGCAGGAAACTCTAAAGTTCAAGTCTAAGGCTTGCCTCACCTGTAGAGTGAGTTCCAAGGCAGCCTGGATAACGTAATGAGACCTGTCTCAAACTGAAGTATAAAGGCTGGAGATGGATTAAGTGATAGGAGTTCTCGCCTACGGTGGATAAGTCCCTGGGTCTAGCCTTAGCACCAAAAGCAAGCTGACGTTAGAGTAGTGCTGGTATACTTTAGTGATAGAACCCTTGATTAGCATGCATTAGATCCTGAATTCAGTCCGAGCACTGAAAACAAATCCTGGAGGAGTAGATTTATTTAGATTTCCAGAATGTCAATATATGCCCACTAATTACTCTATTCCAAAGCATTACAAAACAGTAATATAAGCAGTCCATGTTTACTGTTGCTCTTGGAACATTACTGTACATTGTTGTTTGTGTTCTTTTATTATTATTATTAATTTTTTAATGAAATATTTTTAACATGCAAATAAAAGTAAAATTATAACTTTCATATGCTGTATGTTTATTAGATTTTTAAAAATTAAATAAAATGTTACAGGTAGACCTGAGATGCCCCACCTCCATATTCACCTTTCAGTGTGTTCCTCACCTAGAGGGGACAAAACATGAATATATTTGTTAAGAAGATTTTAGTAATTACATATCCATAAACACAAATAGCTTTCCTGAATTAAAATTCAGTGTGATGCCATATGTTATTTCATAGTTGGCTGTGTTTTGTTCCTGGTTCTTTTTTATTGATAAAGCTGGTAGCTTCATTTTAATTGATACTTAATATATTTTTCTGTTCTTTAGATTAATTTGCATTTTAAATTGTTCACTGGAAAGAGAGGCCCATTGGACTTGCCAACTTTATATGCCCCAATACAGGGGGATGCCAGGGCCAAGGGGTGGGGTGGGTGGGTGGGGGACTGGGGTGGGGAGTGTATTGGGGACTTTTTGGATAGCATTGGAAATGTAATTGAGGAAAATACCTAATTAAAAAAAATAAAAAAATAAATTGTTAGAAATAATAGTTACATATGTGCGGGGTGGCCTAGGTCCTGCCTGTGAATGTTCTTTGGTTGGTGGTTCAGACTCTTGAGAGCCCCAAGGGTCCAGGTTAGTGAACTGTTAGGTTTCCTGTGGAGTTCCTATCTTCTTCAGGGCCTGAAATCCTTCCTCCTAGTCTTCCATAAAAGTCCCCAAGCTCTATCCACTGTTTGGTTGTGGATATACCTCCCCTTCCACCCCAACATGCCTCAGTGTTGAACTTTAATTAGCATAGCATTGACTTAAATATTTACTATATTCATAGTTCTGTTTCCTCTTCATGAAGATTTTATTTTAATTATATATGTGTGTGTGGGGTGGTGGTGGAGGGGGGAGTTGGTATATGTGAGTTCAGTCCCTACAGAGACCAGAGGAGGATGTTGGATCTTCTGGTGCTGGAGTTGCAGGTGTTTGTTAGCTGTACAGTGTGGGTGCTGGGAATCAAACTTGGCTCTGTGCAAAGGCACAGCTAAGATGTCTTTCCAGCCCAATACACTGTCTTCATTTAGTGGCTCATTATCTCTGGATACTTGTCACTTTGTAAATGTTTTTGAAGAATGGGTTTTGTTGCCAGTATATTTTATCATTTCTTTCCTTCCTTTTTCTTTAGGTTTAGTCTCATTTTTTTGCCCTAACTCTGAGTTGGATATGTTTTCTACTGGTTGTCAGCCTCTCCTTTTTAATATAAGCAATTAGGATTGTAAATTTAGCTACTGTACATAGGTTCTTCTATGGACTTTCTTAGTACAGTTTTGTGTTTATAAATTATCAACCACTACAGTTATTCTTGAGTCTTGTATATTTGAAAATAAAAGTTTTGAATTTCCAAATTCATGAGCTCTTTACTTCATACTGGTTTTTAACTTAGATTCAATGTGGTGAACCGTACAACATGGTTTATATGATTATGATTCATCGTGTGACATTCTTAGAATTTCATTGTGGGTGGCCTACCCATAGGTCTATTTTTATAAGTCTTTTATATTTACTAAGTTTGTTGTGATTGTCTTGTATCCTTTCTCTTTATATAATTTTATCTATTTGGGTTATCAGTTACTGGTAAGTGTTTAATGGTAAATTTTTTTCAGTATATTGATAGATTTAGTCACTTTTTTCTTGTTGAAAATATTTTTAAATATTTTAAGTTAGCAAGTATATCCAAGATTAGAATTGTCTTTCCTGGTGAAACAAGTAATTTATTACAGGGTGATTTTGTAATTACCTTAAGTCCTTGTATAATGCTAAGTATAATAATTTTGTATTGTTTCTTTTTTTTTTTTTTTTTTTTTTTATTCGAGACAGGGTTTCTCTGTGTAGTCCTGGCTGTCCTGGAACTCACTCTGTAGACCAGGCTGGCCTCGAACTCAGAAATCCGCCTGCCTCTGCCTCCCGAGTGCTGGGATTAAAGGCGTGCGCCACCACGCCCGGCTGGTTTGACAATCTTTTATGTGAAGTTGAGGAATTAATTTCTTCACATTTATTGGTTCATTTGGATGTATTTTCATTTTCTTACTTTGGGTTTCATCGTTGGTACTTTGTAATACTTGTCTGTGTGTTTTTAGTGGTAACCCTGGATATTATGTATGTATAAAGCTTAAAGTTCATTTTTGTATCCTCTTCCTTGACTCTAACCCTTTTCTGGTAACTCCATGCTACTGTCACTCTCTGGGAGTTACTTGTCGGACATTATGTTTCTCTGTTACCTGCTACTATTCATTTTATTTTGCAGCTTCTATTTGTTAAGCTTTTGTTTTATTTTTTCAACAAGGATTTATTGTTAGTAAATTCTTGTAATTGTGGCTGCTCTGTAAGTGTCTTCTGAGGTAGTTTGATTTGTTAGAGAGTTCAATTTATGGTCAAGTTACTTTATCTTAGCACTTTGAAAATAGTTTAGTCTTCTGGTTTCTGTTGTTGCTAATTCATAATTCAGATAAGCTTTTTTGTTGAATTATCCCTTTTTTTGGTTGTCTCTTATTTATGGAGCTAATTTTAAAGTTTTGGTCCCTGGTTGACAGTTTTGCTGCAGTATGAGTGTAGGTTACTACTGACTGAGCTTTTGCAGTGGAGAATTATCAGCCAGGCATATGTGAGTATTGCCTTTTCTCCCTTTATAAGGCAGCTTTCTCCGGTCCCAGTTAATCTGGTCAGGCTCACCTTGTTGAGGATCCTAACTGTATTGCCTCTATTAACAATAAATTTTAGTGCTCAAGCCCTGCACTGTTAAGCCAGCCGTAATCTCAGCCTGGATGAGATTGGCGAAGGAGTGCATGCAGTCCCACCCTTAGTTGAGAACTAATGTTGCTGAGGAAGAGAGACAAACAGAGAAAACAGGAATGCCTGTGTTCCAATTGATGTCCTGCATCCATGCAAATGCAATACTAAGTGGACTTAGGAGGTAAAGCAACAAAGAAGTGTGTGAACTTGGGAGGCAGAGATGCGGTTGGGGGAAGGAGTGGGCAATAATTCAGTCACCATTTATTTGTATACATGTGTGACTTTCTCAAACAGGAAATTAAAAAACATGTCCTGTTAGGTGTTCTTTACATTTTTAAAAATGATTTGTATTTTCATATTTTCTTTTATCTTGAGATATAATAAAGTCACAAGCTACCATAGAATCAAATTTTTTACTACTTTCATCTGATTCACTCAAATTTTACTATAACTTGACAAGTGGGAAATTTCTCATTTTCCATGCTTCTGATATTAATTTTTATCTTTTCTTTTTTATAGTTCTTTGAGATTATAATTACTGTGACATCAGAATTGACACAATGGTGATTGTATTTATGAGCATGGGAGATGGTCAGGTCTGGGTCACAGTTAGGCCTAGCGACACATTTACTTGATATTAATCTGTAGTTTAAAATTACCATGTCTGTACACTGTTTTAAAAACAGCTTACAGAATATAATTCTTACTCAGCCCCAAGCTTTAATTGCTACATTTTTTCCCATAACTGGGCCAGTGCATTGTAACAGAAAGCTTTGGTCTCTTTTCTGCATTTTTGGGCTTGACCTCCCCTACACTTGTTTACTTTAGTCACGCATACGTTGTAGGGTAGGGAGGGTCTACAGGTGAGGGAGAAACACACAGAGTCCTTTCTGAGTTGGCTCACCACATTTAATATTATACTTTCTAGTTCATCAGGTTTTTTTCCCTCCAAATCACATTTTCCTTTTAACATGTTTTTATTATCTCCATCTTTTGGTTCCTTTTTTATATTTATTTTTTTCATGGTGTAATAAAGCAGTAATGAACATAGATATATAGATAGATGTGTAAGGATTTGAAGTTCTTTGGACATTTGCTTAGGAGAGGTTTTAACTTAAGTTTTCTACAGTTATTTATTTACTTATTTGCTTATTTAAAGAACATCAGAATATTAAAAAACAGGACAAGCAGAAAACAAAATCTTGAATTTAAAGTTGAGATAAGCTCTAAATTTAATCACATAGGTGGGTAAATGGTGGTCAGATAATGTAAGGTCTCAAAATTTTCCTCATATTTGCCTGACATGAGAACACTTATTTTGTAAATGTAATAAATAAATGTCATGATAAAGCCAAGGAATTAGATTTTTCAATGTTGTGGGTTTTACAAAGATACTTTATGTGTATGGGTATTTGCCTGTATCAGTTTTGTGCAGTGTCTGGGGCCAGAAGAAGGCATTGGATTCACATACCTGAGTTATACACACTTGTGATTTGCCATTTGGGTTCTGAGAACTGAACTCAGGTTCTCTGCAAGAGTAGCAAGTGTTCTTAATCAGTGAGCCATCTCTCCAGACCCTTATAACAAATTTTAAAAGTGTTTTTTTGGTCTTGTTCTGTAGCTCTGGCTGACTCTGCACTCATAGAACTGTGTCCGCTGAATAAGCTCAGTCTTAAGTTTTCAATAATTGTTGACTGTTCAGTTTTATTTGAACTATTTTGAATGCAATACTAGTATTTTAGTTGTTCAACAAACTGAGCAAGGTACTCATTTTCAGGTATGTATGTACTGTGTCTCAGACATCATGAGGATGTCTGAGAAATGTATCTTTATCCAGAGAGGGTGCCCACCAATCATTTCTTTGGGTGAAATGATTCACGCAAGTCTTATTTGATGAATTGGTGCATTTAATTATGGTAATTTACAGGATCACGGGCAACTTACAGGTGCGATACCACCAAGAAATAGTCATATGTGTCACCCCTCCTCTCACTTCCCAAGCCAACAGTTATTTCCTCCAGGGTATCACTGTTTGTGATCTCTTGTCAGTACACTTAGTAATCTTAGTTGGCCCAATATTGGCAGTGTCTCCTGTGGGTGATCACAACTGCTCTAATATCAGGATGGCAATACCTGGAGAAGAGAGTTCCATAACATGTGACATGTGTTTCACACTTTCTTGGATGCATTTTTTGGGTGTGTATGCATTTGTGTGTGTAGAGGGGAAGAGGGGGTTGGAATGGTAGGTGTGGAAGTGAGGCTAGAAGAGAGCCTTGGGTGTTTTTCTTCAGGCAGTGTCTACTTTTTTTTTTTTTTTTTAGACTGAGTTAGACTTAGTGTTTTTAGACTGAGTTTCTCATGGCCTGGAACTTGCTGAATAAGCTAGACTGGCTAGCCACTGAGCCCTAGGGATCTGATACCATACCAGATCTAAGACTACCATGCTCAACACAATTCTGGTTTAAAAAAAGTGCTTTCCAGGAAGTGAAGACAGGTTTTCATGTTTACAGTGGAAGCCCTCTCTATACTCATGGAGCCATTTCCTCAGACCCCCTCTTGTCAGGTTGTCTCTCAGTACCTTCAAGTGGATGAAGGCTGAACCTACTTTACAAATGGTTTTTCACTCATAAATGGTATTATAGTCTTTATGTATGGTGCTTTCTAAATGAAAATAAGAACCCTTGCTGTCTGCAACCTTTTAGGATACTATTGCAAGCATACAGCTAGTTTTACAGGTTAGCGTCAGGTAGTTTTATGTGAGTCTTGGTAATGCTGTTCTTTGTGATTTAGGTGGTCTTGGAGGCATTGGAATGGGACTTGGTCCAGGTGGACAGCCTATTAGTGCCAGCCAGCTGAACATAACTGGTGTAATGGGAAATTTGGGTCCAAGTGGTAAGTTTTTCTTAAAACCTGTGTAAGTGATCTATTTTGTGGTTTAATAAAGCTTATATCCATTAGTCTCAGTGCTTAGAGAACTCTGTTTTAGAGATGTTTAAGATGTCAATTCTGTCTGAAAAAGAAAAGAAACCTTGTGAGAGTCGCTGACATGAAAAGAGGGCAGATGGAGGTTGGGATGGCCTCTGGGGCCAGGCATGTGGAAGGTAGCCCTTCAGTATGTGCATACTGACGTGACTTTAGTAGATGAAGTCTCCACATGGTGCCCTCTACATGGTGGAATGAGTAGAGGGTCTATGGAATAGGTGGCAACATGCCATACAGAGCATGGGCAATTTAAATGTACTACATTTGATAGGTAGCTTTGAAGAGGCTATTTGCCTGCTAGTTGGACTCTTAATTATCTTTAGAAATTGGCTTTCCAACTTTTTCTTTTCCAACTTTTTAATTTCAGCAAACTTCATTCTTTCAAGTTTGTTGAAAACCCTAACATTTTAATTATGTGACTGTTTCCCAGTGTCTACTGTATTATAAAAAACTTAAAATTGTAAAAATTGACTTATTCATTTAAAAGTACTGATTAACTCTGATGCCAATCTTAACTCTAAAAATTGATGTATAAAATATGAAACATGTAATTAACCTAAGTATTATTTTTAAGAAAATAAAGTATTTCTAATAAGACTGAGGAGAGTGATTCTGTTCTTGGCATCGCATAGTGTTTGGGTTAATGTAAATAGCTGTACTGCTGTGTCTGCATTTGGGTTTGCTATGATAACAAGCATCAGGTAGTTTATGGAAAGTTCCACATTGTCAACATGAGAGCATGAGAGGAAGCAGTCATGTAATTCAGAAGTATTGAGTTATGGAAATTATTTTGACCTCTTGACCCTTCAAAGGTTACCAGATTGTCCTTTGAGAATTGCATTCCAGTTTATGGGCTGATAAACGTGTCATAATCTTTTTGTTGGGATGATACAAACTTTACAGTTGATAAGGTAGTGTTGGAGATCTTTCTCATTCTCAGGCAAAACCCCTTATTTGTTTTAGAATATGATACCCTTCCCATCTAAACACAAGCTACTTGTTATTGATTTGACCAGCCTGTAGGCTGCTGTGTTTACAGGCATCTTTGCTTTGTAGTCTTAATCTCTAAATCTTCTATGGTCACATCATTGTATTTGAAAGAGTGTACACTGGTTCTGGTTACTTCTGACTGGATGTTGTATGTGAACAGTAAACTTTTTTTCTTGTCTGATGCTCAGAGGCCTGTTTTGAAGATTGGTGACTGGTTAGCCACTATGACATAGCTCTGTAAACCATCCTTCTATATACACCCTGTACCTGCTTCTCTAGTGTTCCGTTGTGACTAAACCAATGGTATTTACTTTGTTATAATGTCATTCGTTAGTCACAAAATAAGACTTACTGAAAGTCCATACTATGTATTTTATTTGAGGTATGGGAATGGATGGTCCGGGTTTTGGAGGAGTGAATAGAATTGGAGGAGGTATGTATAAGTATTTGTTTCTGCATGTACTCACCGCCATTTTAAAGAAACTAGAAACTGTTGAGAATTGTAGAAAACAGTCATGGTTTATTGTTGGCTCATGTTCTAAAGGCTGTTGGCAAACATTGAGCCTACTACACCTTTAAAGGATGGTGCTGTGTTAACTACCTGCTCAACATGAAATGGAGGAAGCGCTTACTGGTGACTTAACATTTCCAGAATGTACCACTCATCTGCAGAGCTATAGTCAAGTCTCATAACTATTCTCTATTTCATAGGAGTTGGGTTTGGTGGTCTGGAAGCAATGAATAGCATGGCAGGCTTTGGTGGAGTTGGCCGAATGGGAGGTAGGTGAATGTACTCAGGGGTATATTATCTTTGCTTTCCTTTAGTATTGAGATACTTCACTCACACACACACACACACACACACACACACACACACACACCGGTATAGATGCTATAGAAGTCTTCAGAAGGCACGTGGGCACTAGAGAACACTTGTAAACATGCCAGGAAGGGGGAAGAGGGATGGGTAGTGGGTTGTGTAGTGAGTGTATGAAATAAGTTGTATGCCACACACTATTTTGAATTGGTAACTTCTGATTTTTTTTCTCCTCAGTGTAGCTTAGCCATATTCCTCAATGGTTTCCATGCATTGATGTACTGTACTTGAAGAAAGGTTAATTTGTTATACATCTTTTCAGAGCTATACCGTGGTGCAATGACTAGTAGCATGGAGCGAGATTTCGGACGTGGTGATATTGGATTAAGTCGAGGCTTTGGCGATTCCTTTGGTAGACTTGGTAGGGTTGGTTGTATACTTTTTTCCTTTTGCAGGAAATAGTCTTAACTGTTCTTTTTGGTGTAAAAAAAAGTGTTTTAAAAGTTATAATTTAAATAGTTCTTTACTAGAAGAAAACATTTTAGGGATTTGAGTGTCATGGTTCTCTTTTACAGTATCGTGAATATTTTAAGTATTTCCAGAAAATTTTATGTTTAGTTATTTGTGAGTATAGTACCTTGGACATTTTGAAGTGTCATTATTTAAATTAATTAGTATATTATCTTTTCATCCTTGTTTAGGCAGTGCAATGATTGGAGGGTTTGCAGGAAGAATAGGAGCTTCTAACATGGGTCCAGTAGGAACTGGAATAAGTAGGTTTAAACTTTAATAGAATTTACTGCGTAGTATTTGAGTGCTTGCAAGGAGTTTGTAAGAGTAGTTATTGTAGTACAGTCATAGTTTGCTTTTATGTGTTAATGTGTCTTACTGTATTTTGAGAAACTACTGAGTCATAGATTGATTGGTGTTTGAAAAATCAACTCCTTATTTATTTGTTTGTTTGTTTGTTTTGATATTTCTCAACTAACACCAGAATGCATATTCAGTAGCCAGTCCATGAACTGTCTTTCCACACCCATGTCATAAGTTGTTATTCCTTGAACACCCTCTCAATTCTGCTTTATTTTGCCCAGTATCTCCTAGTTTGTTTCATCTGTGCACCTTATGCCTCTGGCAGATGGAGACAGAACACCAAACTTTAAGGACTTCCTGAAGTTGAGGAATAAGAATGAAGAGATGCTTGCTTTCCTCTCTTCCTAGACCTTTCAAAACCATGGTGTATTGCAGCTCTAGAGAATGCCCACTACCCCCATTAGCTCCCATGTGGTAAATCTCACAGAAAGCCTGCACATATGCTAGATTGAATTTGTGGCGGGCATTTTGGTGACTTGGCTGTCCCTGTTAAATCTCCATACCTTACTGGCTTTCTTTGGGAGGTGAAATTTTAGGAAAAAGAAAGTCAAGTTACTTAGCGTGCATTCTGAAATCCTGTCTACTGGATACATTTGCTTTCCATGTGCTTTTGATTTCCTGCTCTGCCTGCCATCCTGCAGCCTTCATTTCCCTCGGGACTATCCGCACCTTCCCTTTTATCTCAGTGGTTACGGCTCTGTCTCCCCAGTTACTCTCAGTAGCAGAGAGCCAGCTGGCAAGTCTTAGTACTTTTTAATATTCATGTAGGAATATTGGGGATGAGAATGAGACTAGGCTAATCAGTTGTATGTGACTATGGAAAGTTGAATTCGATATAAAAATTGAGGTTGTGGGAAACAGAGCTCCACATACTGAGGTAAAAGGTGAGGAAGGAAAGGATGATGTGTAGGGAGTGTGGTGAGAGACCTGTGTGCTGGAGTGTGACAGTGTATGTATCTCTGTGCTTTGGTTTTCAACAGTTACTATATTTGCTATTGCAAAATATAAGAATTAAAAGCTATTATAATATGAAAGTGGAATGGTTTATAATATGATTGGAAGGCTTAAATATGTGATGTTTTCTTATCAGAATATTAGTTTATAGAGCACATGTACTTATAGTGACTAAATTAAGTTTTCTTAAGTAACCAAATGTATACCAAAATTATTACTTGTTTTATTTTCTATATGAAAATAAGTTTGTTATAGAAATGAATTTTCTTCTCCATTTTCAGAACTGATTTTTCTTTACTCCTTCCTCTCTCGTCTTTCCTTTTGCTTTTTTTGTTTTGTTTTTAAAACTTGAAACTCGCGACTCCTCCTGCCCTTGTTGGCATTGCAGGCGGCAGCATGAGTGGCATGAGCACTGTGACTGGAGGCATGGGCATGGGACTGGACCGCATGAGCTCCAGCTTCGACAGGATGGGGCCAGGCATCGGAGCCATACTGGAAAGGAGCATCGATGTAGACCGAGGGTTTTTATCGGGTCCCATGGGAAGCGGAATGAGAGACAGATTAGGCTCCAAAGGCAACCAGATATTTGTTAGAAATGTAAGCACATAAATGTATTGCAAAATTAAAATTCTGTTTATATCTTTGTCTCTATGTAAAATATTAATTTATCATTTAATTACTTTCATGTATATGAAAATATAAATATGATATATAACATGTGTTACTAATTTTTTTCATTTTAGCTTCCTTTTGACTTGACTTGGCAGAAATTAAAAGAGAAATTCAGCCAATGTGGTAAGTATACCAGCAACTGCAGATTACGCTGATATTTCTTGTGGGGAAATTTTGATTTTTAAACTTTGAAATGCCATGTTTAGATCTTGGCTTATCCTAGTTATGGTCTTGTCTGATTCAACCTCAGATGAGTAATAGTTTTGCTATCTGGTATATTAGAACAAACAACAACAGGGCTTACTTAGTACAAACTCACTCAACGGGGAAGGCTGTCATCACTTGTTATAAAACAATCTTTTTTATTACTAGATTTTAAAGAAGTTGATGGTTTTGCATTTAAAGGTTTTTTTTTTTTCCACGAGAAACAAAAGTAAATAAATGGCATATTTACTGCCTTGCTGATGCAGAGTTGATGGGAGATCCATTCTGTATACTTATTGTTCGCACATCGTAGAAACCTTAAGCCTGTAGCATAGGACTCTGTGAGACACAGGTACATTTCGGTGGCTCTGACAGTCCTTTGGAAACTCTTCTTCACTATCATGAGACTAGCTGCAGACCTTTATGTTAACTTAGGTTTGTATATCGACTGGTTTATTCATTTCAAATACAGCCTTTTCTGTACCATACACACCTTTTAAGTATCTTAACTGGTAAAGCTCCCCCCCCCCGTGAATATGTGTTTGAAGGGGGGGGGGAGGGAGAGAATTAAAATAGGGGAATTGTGTGGTTAGCACTGAGCAACAATTTTCCTTCCATTCCATAGAATCCAGCCTAGAATCACAGTAGGAAGGTGCACAGACAGCACATTATGCTTGCTGAGAGGCAGCTGACAGTAGTACACTTGGCCTCTTAGGGTTCAGAGGGAAGGACTGCCTGCCTCCCTTCTTAGTGCTGAGATTAAAGCTGTGCACCACCATCCCTCACATCTTGAATATTTTTAAAGGCATAAAATAACAGATAACTTGAGTGTTCTTCTACAATAATAATAACTTTCCTAGCTGAGGCTGGTAGTCCAGCCTGTAATTCTAACTACTTGAGAGACTGAGGCAGGATACCCCAAGTTCAAGGACTGCCTGGACCACAGAGTCAATTCACAGCCAGCTTGGACAATTTAGTAAGTCTGTCTCAACATAAAAATAAGTCGAGAGAAGATGGAGGACACTGGGAAAACATGGCCCACTGAGTCCACTAGCAAGGCTCACATGGGCTACAGAAGTGAACAGCAGTCCTGGGGTCTCTGTGCTCTGCAGCAGGTTATGGCTATTAGTTTGGTGTTTTGTGGGATTCCTAACAGTGGGAGCATTTGTGTCCCTGGCTCTTTCCCCTGCTTTGGGGAATCTTCCTCCTTTTGAGTTGCCTTGCCTTACTTACTGTATCTTGTTTTGTCCCTTTTGGCTCCCAGAGATGTCTGGGAGGACTACTCTTTCTGACAAGGAAATGAAGGGGGAGTAGACCTGCAGGAGCAGGGAGCTGGGGCGTGCAGGGAGGATTGGAGAGGGGGGACTGTAGTTAGGATGGATTGTATGTATGTAATGTATGTAGTTAGGATGGACTGTAGTTAGGATGGATTGTATTAGAGAAGAATCTATTTTCAATAAAAATAAAAGATCAAACCAAAAGAAGTTATGCAGAGTAATTAAAAAACACACAAATAGCAAAACCGGAGAGATGGTGTTGCTCAGTGGTAGGGTGCTTGCCTATCATTCATGAGTCTCTAGGTTCAGTTCCAAGTACTTAAAAGAAAAAAGGAAGGAAATAAAAACCTTCGTGGATTGCTCTCAGGAATAATATTATCTACAGGGTTAGGTTTTTTTATACCTGCATTTATTTTAGCGTTTATTATAATAATTTACTAATTTTCTTTCACCCCAAATTGAGGCTTTTTAGGGTAATTCTTAACCTTTTAAAGCTAGTACCTTTTATTATCTGTATATATAAAAGAGTTATAATATGTTCACAAATACTCTGATTAAATCTTCATTCAGTTATTATTTTCTCTAAGTCTGTGATCACTGCATTTTTAGCAGTCTGCTAGACCTTTGGAGGTGAACAAAATCAAATCCTGAAGTTTTCAAAGAAGCTACACCATGAATCTGTCTTGCTGTTCTGTTGATGGCACTTTTATTTTACATTAATTTAAAATTTTAGGAAGAGGCAGTTCTAATAAAAACCTTGTCAAAAGCAAGTGAATTGACAGGTGTTTGGAAAGGTGTTGGGAGTGTAAGTGCATGCAGCCTTTAAACAATGCTCTTTTGAGGTCAGTAGGAGTGACACATAATAGCCAAAGCTAGGGCTGAGGTAGCATTGACAGATGGTCTTAATGGGAAGGCATTTTGTGAGGAGAGACGGTATCCAACTATGCAGACATCCAAGTCTGTATTTAAAAGTCGCGGCTAAATGATAATGGACTCATTTTTTTCTTCTATTCTTCCCCCTTCGAATTAGCTGTCTTAGTTACGGTTTCTATTGCTGTAATGAGATGACCAAAATGCAAGTAGGAGAGAAAAGGGTTTATTGGCTTACACTTCCATAGCTGTTTATTATTGGAGGAAGTCAGGAAAGGAACTTAAATGGAGTAGGATTCTGGAGACAGGAACTGATGCAAAAGTCATGGAGGGGTACTGTTTACTGGTTGCGTTGCTCAGCCTGCATTCTCTTTTTTTTGGGGGGGGGGCGGTTTGAGACAGGGTTTTTTTGTGTAGCCTTGGCTGTCCTGGAAATAACTATGTAGACCAGGCTGGCCTTGAACTCAGAAATCCGCCTGCCTCTGCCTCCCAAATGCTGGGATTAAAGGCTTGTGCCACCACTGCCCGGCTCAGCCTGCATTCTTATAGAACTCAGGACCACCTACCATAGGCCGGGCCTTCCTCCGTTGATCGCTAATTGAGAAAACGTCTTACAGCTGCATCTCATGGAGGCATTTCCTCAACTGAGGCTCCTTTCTCTCTGAGGACTCTTAACTTGGGTCAAGTTGACATACAAAACCAGCCAATACACTGATAGTTAAAAGGTCAAATTAATTTTTTCTTTTTACTTTGAAATCTGTTATAAAGCTACTATTCAATTTTATACTTAGTACTGTATTTCTATAACTCCATATCATCCCATTTTTAAGCTCTAAATTAACATTGATGGCAAAGAAAGTAAATTATAGTAATGCAGAGTTAAATCTTTATTATTGCCATAGCATTTATCTGACATGTTTGAAATGAACCAACTGTTTTCTTGCCATATCACATTATGTATGAATCCTAGAGTTTTTCTGTTTCAGTATAGTATTGTTTTAACCTGACACAAGCAAATAAGGACCTCTTTAGTCATAGAGGCAGGTGTTTTTGTTTGATTTATTTGCTGTTTTGTTTTCCTGGGTCCAAGCAAGCTAAGTAAATATTCTTGCTGAGGAAGAATCTAGTGGTACTCTAGACACTGTATCTGCCAGGAAGTAGTAACTTACTTGCTGATAGAATGCATGTAGTGAACTGTCCTTGGTAGAGCAGTCACAGTCTTACCAAGCCTTATAGTTCAGAGAAGATGCTTTCAAATCCCCTTAAAGATGAAGAGTAATCGAGAAAATTTCTGTTTCCAAGTTCTAGATTATCATAAGCCCCCAGAAGGCAACATTGAACTCTGGGTAGTAATGTCATAGTTTTATTCAGGCAGGAAATTTATTATTTATTTGTAAATGTAATAGTTTAACTTATTTTTAGTTGTGGTGAGTATATCCTCAAATATATACCATTTCAGAAAGTGATAACCTGGACTTAATAAATTAGAAAGGGTTCTTTTTTCGTGTGTTGAGTAATCACGCTTGCTCTGTGTGACAGCAGTGTGTCTAATTTGTGGTTCTCCTTTTACAGCAGAGCTTAGTCTTATACAGTTACTGGAATGTCAGTCTTGTTTTCATTTCTTTGTAATCCTGCAAGGCAGTAGGCCATTTGAAGTCACCCTCAGCATGTAAAATGTTAGGCAGATTGATTTTAATTATTTGAAAATTTCCCTCATAAATTCTTTATTTTAGAAAGAAAATATGTTTATTTTTGTTTTCATATGGTTGGGAAATGTGGAGTTTACCTTAGTGTAGTGAGTGCCTGTAGTCTTGAGTGCTCAGAATGGCTGAGGTGGGAGGACTCTTTGGGTTATACAGTAAATTACAGGTCACCCTGGGCAAATTGGTGACATTCTACCTTAAAAAAAGATGAAAAATAAATTTAAACAAACCAAAAGTTGAGGATGTGATGTGGCTCAGCATTAACACCCTTGCCTGATATGTGAAGGCCTGGGCTCTGCCCCTAAGTCTGAGAAAGGACCAAGCCAGCCATTGACTTAGGATTCTTTGTGTATCTGGTTTACTTGGCTGTCTTGAGGTCTGACCATGAAAACGTGTCTATAGGCTGATCTGTATCATGTAAGTATCCAAAGTGAGAAGTCACTTTTGAGTCTTAACCATGAGATCATCGTGAGGTTAGGAGTCTTTATACCTGAGTGATCATTCCATTCCCTTAACCAAAAGGGACAATTTAGTTGGAAGATGGAAAGAGAGTCCCGTCTGAAAGATTAAAAGATGGTTTACTTAAGAGAAGGTAATGCGTTTTCAGGTTACTTACTCACATAAACCCCGTAGTTGCTTAGAACCCTATGCTGTGAAACTTAGAAAAACCTAAATTTTTAGGTAAAGAATAGAGAAGAAACTCCAGCTTCAGAGCTTGTACAATTCACAGTCCTTGGATATCTCTGTAAGCCCACATTAATGGAGATGTTCCTTTCTGAGAACCGGCTCCTTACATGCTGGAGGATTTTGGATATTGCATTGTCTGCCACTCTACGGGTTCATTTTATGTCAGCTTGACAAGCTAGAGTCACCTTGAGAAGGGGGAGCCTCAGTTGAAAAATTCCTGCATAAGATCCAGCACTAGGCAACCCTGTTGGGCATCTTCTTAACTAGTGATTGATGTGTCCACTGTGGGTGGTGTCATTCCTGAGCTGCTGGTTCTGGTTCTATGAGAAAGCAGGTTGAGCAAACCATGAGGAGTAAGCCAGCGCTCCTCCACGGCCTCTGCATCAGCTCCTGCCTCCAGGGCCCTGCTCTGCTTGAGTTCCTGTCCTGACTTTCTTTGCTGATGAACTGTGATTTGGAAGAGTAAACTGAAAACCTTTTTCTTTCCAACTTGCTTTTGGTCGTATGTTTTATCATAGCAGTAGTAACCCTGACCGAGACAAGTATTACTGTCTCTTCTAGCATATATGTCCCGATATCATTCTGTGACTCCCCCACCCCACCCCACCCCACAACACCAACTAGAAAATAGATTATTTTTTTTATGTATTTTCTTTTCTATGTTACTAGTTGTGGAGTAAATATTATTTCAATCTACTTTAATCATTCTTTATTTTTCTGGGATTAGTCTGTTTTAAAACTCTTAGGGACATACTTAACAAGTTTCTATTTTGCTTTACAAGTTGTGGTTTTGAATCAGCGTGACATTGTCTTTACGTATTAATGTGTTCAGAAGGTGAAGGATTGATTATCAGTTGGCTTTGAGAAGTAATGTCATAGAAAGTGGCTTAGAAAAGCAGCCTCGGGTGTTATAAATGAGGTCATTCAGCTCAAGCCCTTGAAAGGGAAATACCCTTGCTTGGTCATTAAGAGGAATGTTAATTTTTTTCATCTGGAAAGGGCTTCACTTCTTGACAGACCCTCCCCTTTTACTTTTGTTTTTCTTCCCTTTTTGTTCCTTTGTAAAACTAAATGTGTGTGTCTGTCTGGTTTGGGTTACATAGTAAAATTAGCACAGAAATCTAGCTTCTGTGATAGTCAAAGGCTAGCATGATTTGATGATAGGTGCACCAGCATGGGGGTTATCCCAGGTTCCAGCCATCTGCCTGCGTGTGTCTCAGTTGGCCTGAGCTGGAGTCTGACTGCTTACATGTGATTACTACTCACTCCCTCCTGTTTATTCTCAGCAGCGCTCTTGTTTAAGACTACTAGTTTCTCTGAGATGTCCCTTTAACAGCATTGTTTTTATCGTTACTGTTTTAAATCTGCTGTCGTTTTATAACCGTTTCCTTATTTGATGCCATCCTTAAAATTTTGAATCTAAATTGTCACAGTATTTGAAAAATCAAATTGGTGGGCCCTTTTATGAACTGACTGAAACTATATTTATAGATAGTTGCTCTTGTGAGGTGCAAAGAGAAGATAAAAACAGAAGGGAGAAAGATTCAGGAGACTGGACAGTGAGCTACTGTATCATTTTCATTAAAGGTGTAATGTCGTCAGGGGCCATGATGAGTTGTTTGGCATTCATGCTAGCTAGCCTTTTTGCTATAACATCTACTTCAGAAATTGGGGGCTTAAAACCAAACTCCATGTCCAGTTCCAGTTTCATGTAAGCTAATATGTATGTATATGTAGTCATTATGTAGGAATTGTATTCAGACTGTAAAATGATAATGCTCTCATGCATTTTATAGTATTAAATTAATGTGTTTAACCAAATTACCTGTGATCTCTCTGCATTGCTGTGGAGAGTTGAAAAGACTTGTCTAGTGAAATGGAACCCATTTAAATGGGCTCGTAATTGTGTGACTCTCCTTTCCCAGGTCATGTAATGTTTGCAGAGATAAAGATGGAGAATGGCAAGTCAAAAGGCTGTGGGACAGTCAGGTTTGAATCCGCAGAGTCAGCGGAAAAGGCCTGCAGGATCATGAATGGCATCAAGATCAGCGGCAGGGAAATCGATGTGCGCTTGGACCGCAATGCGTAATTTCAAGCATGGTTGGAACCTTCCCTCATCTGTTTATGACTCTCCTAGTAAAAGTCATTTTTAGTAATGTTGTATGCTTACAAATGTTGTAAAAATGAACTTTTACAACTCCCACCAGCTCTTAACAGGATAGTGTGGAAAATGTACTGTGATTTTTTTTTTTTTTTTTTTTTTTTTTTAATTTTTGTCAAGTTTGAGTTTCTAAAGACAGCACGTTTGATCATTCAGTTTCAGTGGATGGACATACCATTTTTAATGAAATAAGCCATTTTGTTATTTTCAGTAGTAGAGTTTGTCTGTTCCAGTTTCCCCAACCTTATTGTAAGCTAACAGATACTATTTTTTTTCTTTTAAAATCTCTGCTTTGTATGTAAGTTAAAGGAAAGAAAGGGCTCAGACAAATTCGGATGTGATTTTGGTTTGGTTTAAATTACTTTTCTTTGCTTATAAAGAATAGTAATTAAGTGTTAGACTCTCAAGTTGAAGATGCTTTTTATTTGACCTAAATGAAGACATGAATTTTCTTCTTTTTGCCCCTCTACCAGTCCATCTTTCCCACATAACACTATTAAAAAATATCAAACTCCACAACCCCTTATTCTATTATTTCCAATAATTCCAATTTCATATAGAACTGATAAAGTAGCAAGTCCTAGGTATAACACTAGGCAGACCACCCCCAACTTTCGGTCTAGTTTCCAGCCATTAAAATGAACTGCTAAGAACAGAAATAAAATTGAAATGTTGAGAGAGATTGTTATATATGTGAGTCCCCTGCTATTCACTTCTATAGGAGCAGATGCATTCGTAAATGCAGTCTTAATAAACCAGGGAAGACCTAGGCATAGCATATCAAACACATTGGATCCCACGATGTTAGATATAGCCATGTCTCCTTTACCTGCAGAAGAATAGCATGTTGTTAAAATGTGCACATCAATACTATATTTTATTAATAATCTTCATAAGAAAAACACTGGATACTTTTTGTTGGTTAGTTTTAGAAAACTGTTATTGTTAGAGCAAGAGTCTTATTGAATTTGTGTTTCCTTGGGTTAGTATTTTAAAGTCTTAACATTTATTTAATAATTGTCTTTATTTATTAAACCATTTTTAATAAGGTATGCAGCTCACTTGTTGCTTTTTATTCTCATTTGACAGTAAATTACCATCTAATTCACATTTCAGGTAAATGGTCTGGTGGGGATTAGGTTGGTGGAATTAGCCTATTAAAAACTAAATGCTTCCCCTGAGTCACTTCTTTTTTCTTTAACGTATGTTACCGAGGAAGTATTATTTCATTTACCTTGACTTGCTTTATGGTAAAAGAATTCTAGTCTTACCTCTTCTTGCAACTAACACACTTGCGACTGTATCTGGTATGCTTGTCCCTGCTGCCAGCAAAGTAAGGCCCATCACTGTGTCTGGGATCCCTAGTGTTTCCCCTGGAACAGGCACAGAGACTGCAGATTAGAAATCTCAAATCTTAGATAAACCATTTTCTGAAGGCACCTTGAATACTTGTCTAGTCAGGAAAAATATTTAGGTATGTTTAGGTATTTGAACCACTATATGCTTATGTGGTTTTTAGATGGCAAAGTATTTGAAACAGGTTGATAGTTGGGGTAACCAGATTAGCACATCTTCTTAATGTCAGATATCTGAAGATACCAAGCAGCCAAAGTTGTAGCAGGAAAAGCCTTTTGTTTGGCATCCAGAGGAAGTGGTGGGTGTCACCACTGCCGCTTTGGTCTGTTGCATTTTCTCTTTTCTAGACATTACTTAGAGTACTTAAGAATTAAACGCCTTACAGCTATCGATTGCTAAAATGTTAAAATGCGAAATGCTACTTGGTTTGCTGGGTTTTTCCCCGTTTGTTTTAAGGAAGTACATAGATATTTGAGGTAGACAAGACCTTGTTCTTTCCTGCCTGAGTCTAACATATGGCACCGTTTTCTTAATATTTGTGTCAAATTGATAGCAGAAATAGATTCATTCTGAGAAATAAAACCAGAGGGCACTTAAAAAGGATCGGGACATGAAACTGCTCTCTTATAGTTGTAATGAAAACCATAGTTCATAGTGAGGACAGAGCTGTTTGTCATCTTAGGGACTTATCTGAGATCTTGTATTTGATCCTTCTCTTCCAATTTGCCTAATGTCAAATATGTTCTTATTGGGAAAAATTGGATACGGCAAATATGCAAGCTACCTAGACATTCTTCTTCATGAAAAAGAAAACTATTTTGTTTTTGTTTGTTTGTTAGCATACAGTTACAATAAAGTTGGTTATCTGGGAGAAGTCAGACCAGCCAGTTTGGAGAGGGCTCCAGGTAGTAATTCCAACTCTACAGTGTTTGAATTTGTGTTGTAATTCTTTAGTCCCAGCAGTGTGAGGACAGCAGTGTGTACATGTTAGTAGATGTCTGGGCCCAGCTGTGGTCAGTGACGCTTCACTGATACAATCTGGTTGCATGATTTAGGCATGGAGGAAAGAGTATTCATTTCTAAGGGGTATATTACAACTAAGTGATAAAATGTACTCTGGAAGATGCTAGAAACCTAAAACCAAAACTTTGATTCTCATTTAGTCATTTGCATTGTATTTGTGATACATATTTAAAGCAAAAGAAAATACCATCTACTCAAACAGAAAGCACCTACTGCTTTCTGTTGACCCCAGTCAATTTCTTTCTCTACTTTCTACTATGGATTAGAATTCACTTTTATGAAGAATTCTCATGAAATCTGTGTAATTATAAACATATCCTATGAATTATGCCCCTGACTGTGTCATAGCATATATAGGAAATGCTTTTGATATGTAACTCACAAAAACATGAATGAGCTTGTTGGTTTTGATATTAAAGCTTTCATATTTTGTAAATAGTTTTTAGTCTTGCTGAAAAAAAAATGTATGCTCCCAAGATTACTTTAAATGAATACTTCCAATTTGTTCTTACATGGAATAATTTTCTTGTGCTATTATACTTAAATTCCATACCTGTTACTGTGACCATCCAAACTAGGATGTATGTGAATGCAGATATCCATAGTGCAGACATGAAAAAGGTTATCACAAAGTAATTTTTCCAAAACTTTCTCCTGCAGTCTGGGGTTGTCAGAGCAAGTAATGTAATAATAGGAAGAGAGAGAACCCAAAAAATTCTTCTTAAGTCTGCTTCTGGCATGCTGAAAACACTTGGTGGATCTGTGGTGGGAAAGTTAAACATTTTGAGTTTTCTCAAATGTACAATTATGTTAGAAAGGCCCATTGAGAAGGCTGTTTTGAAATGTTACTGTATGCAGTTTTTTAAAGACGGTCTAGAACAGTAGTCTCAACCTGTGGGTCTTGACCCCTTTGGTGTTGAACAACCATTTTACAAGGGCCACCTAAGACCATGAGAAGTCTCAGATACTTACATTACAATTTATAACAGCAAAATTACAGTTCTATGTAGTGTCAATGAAAATAATTTTATGGGTGAAAGTTACCACAATAAGAGGGACTGTATCAAATTGTCTCAGCATTAGGAAAATTGAGAAGCACTGGTCTAGAACATTGGAATACTCATTACTGTTACTGCTGGTCAGAAGAAATGTAACTAAAACTAGGCAGACAGTATAAGCTGTGCTCCACATCCCTTAACCGACTGCTCGAATCAAATATCTTGAACTGTTTGCTGAGTGTGCTGGTGACAGTGTTCACGGAGTTGAAAGTAGGACTTGCTTGCTTTACTGTATTATGGGTTCATTAGAGACGTGATGCTTTCTCTCCCAGCTATTTCACTCCTCATCCCTTTTCCAAAACGGATGCAGCTTATGCTTTGTTGTACATTGATGCATGCTTAGGGAGCGTTCCCTCTAACTCTCACTGTGCCGCATCGTTTACTAAATGCAGGCTTCCCAGTTGCTAGAAGGAATCTAGCGAAGGTTGGGCCTAGCATCCTTGGTATAGTTCCAGGGTGTGCTCTAGAATGGTGAGTAGATTGGATAAAAGTGGGACTAGGCTGTACACTAGTGAATATGTTAAGTATGTGAAGATTGGATCAAATCACAAATATTATAACTCATAAAAGCTCACCAAGACTCAGACAGTTCACCATTAATTTAGACACAGATTTTAACATGAACATTTTTGACTACTTCTTTGGAGTTTTTGTTGTTTTAAATCTCCTCAGTCTTAAAGACTACAAAGTATGCTTTGTAAAAATAAATGTCTCGTGTCAAATTTTTAAAGTAATAAATTAGAAGCTTCCGGGCTGGGGAGATAGCTCAGTGGGTAAGAGCACTGACTGCTCTTCCAAACGTCCTGAGTTCAAATCCCAGCAACCACATGGTGGCTCACAACCATCTGTAATGAGATCTGACGCCTCTTCTGGTGTGTCTGAAGTCAGCTACAATATACTTATGTATAATAATAAATAAATGTTTGGGCAGGAGCGACCAGGGACTGAGCGAGTGGAGTTGACCGGAGCAAGAAGAGGTCCTAAAAATTCAATTCCCAACAACCACATGAAGGCTCACAACCATCTGTACAGCTAAAAGTGTACTCACATACATAAAATAATGAATAAATAAAACTTTTTTAAAAAAATAGAAGCATCCTTCTCAGTTACCTAACTGAAATTGGAACCACTTTTATAAAAGCTTTTCTAGTCTGGAATGCTATTGCTATATCAAGCATACCAAGCTCATGTGCTGCTTCACACAGCATGTTTAAGTTACACCTGCTTTTTTTCCCCCATTCTGTTCCCCTGAATCATCCCCTTTCCTTTTATTGACAGTTGTTACAAAGATGTTCTTTCTTTCTTAGTGAAAATCCAAGCTCCAGCGTTGTCTCTGCTCCCTTTCTGGCTCGGCATGGTCCTGCTGCTGCCATAGTTTGGTGATGCTGCTTCTACTGTGTCTCATAATTCGTCCCCACTGCCTTTTCTGTTTTGTCCATGTCCTTTCATCTTAGTTCGGTCTTCTGTGAACATTGGGTGAGAGGAAAGAACCTAACATGCAGCTCTGACTTTCTCTTAGGAATGTTGCCTGCTCCGTAGGGTATTGCACGACTCTCCTGCACTTCCTTCCTGTCAGTCTGCTCCTCTGCTGCTTGCTTCACTTGCATGTGAGCAGGCCTTTGCTAGTGTTCCCAGGCCTCAGTCCAGAGAATACTTATACCCCTGCATCATGTATGCAATAAAAGTGTCTACACACACTATCAGATTATTGAGTTAAAGCCTTTCTTATCCCATGGGGCCCAACCCAAGTCAAATGCTCCTTTCTCCATGTGCATCTCCCATCTGAGTGTCATCAAAGTTTATTCAGTCTGCCTGTATGAACCATGGTATTAGCAGTTTATGTTTGCTTATGGTGTTCACACTTTGAAATTCTAGCTGATTTCATTCTGAGTCTGGGAAATGGCTCAAGTGGGTAAAGTGCTTGGTGCACAGGCATGAGAGTCTGAGATCAGATTCCCAACACCACATAAAAAAGCATGGCAGCCCACATGTATAATCTCAGTGCTATGGAAGTCAGAGACAGACAGATCCCTAGAGTTCACCGGCCAGCTAGTCTAGCCTAATCAGTGAGCTACAGGTTCATTGAATGACCGTGTTCTCAAAAAATGATGTGAAGTCTCAAAGAATTGAGGGCTAGCATCCATGACTGACTCTGGCCTCCATGTCTGTGTGTTCTCCCTTCCCCCACACTTTTAGCTGATTTACAAAAAAATATTTATTGGGAGTTCCTTAAAGGCCAGGACTTACTTGCAGTTCATCATCTCTGGCTCCACAGTGTGTTGTGTAACCATGTACTAATTACGAACTCAGTGAGAACTCAGGTCTTTTAGAGTGTTAGATGGCAGGGTGTAGTTGTTACCTTCAGAAACCTGACTAAGCCCATGTAAGCTTAGAGAAAGTTGGGAGTAACCGGAATCTTCCTGAAATATTCCACTGTCTGTCCTTGACTGGCGGCGAATGAAGAGCTGGCTCTCATCCTCCCACCCCAACAGTGTCTGCTGTTCACTTCTCTCCTCCATAGCTTTGGCAAGGCAGGGACAACAGGGACTGCATGTTTTCATGACATGCTGGCTGATCGTGGTGTCAAAACACAGCAGCAGAACATAGAGCCCGTATATCAGTAGCAGCACTGCTCCTTCATACCTAGATGTGGAGGGAAGGGCTGTGTAGTTATCCAGAGTCATTTTAAACAATATTCTCTAACAAAAGCAGCAGTGGAAAATTCAAGGAACTACTCCTAAATGCTTTTATTTACCCAGTTTTGGTTATAGTATGGTTACAAACTCATTGATTAAAAAACCTGCCTCTTTAAAAAGTAATATAAGCCGGGTGTGGTGGCGCATGCCTTTAATCCCAGCACTCGGGAGGCAGAGGCAGGTGAATTTCTGAGTTCGAGGACAGCCAGGACTACACAGAGAAACCCTGTCTTGAAAAAAAAAAAAAGTAATATAAAATCCATTGTCTGACTTTATAGATTCCTTTCAAGTAATAGGCACAAAAATAGTTGGAGAGTTAAAACTAATTAATAGATCTTTTTCAATTCATTTATTTAGCATAGTACATTCCTCAAATATTTAATAATTAGAAAATAAAATACTGTCTCTTAGATTTTCTGATACAGAAACATGGTGTGGAATACTTAGACTGTGTTAGGTTTTTGCTGGAGCTTTGCAGTTTGCTTTACAGAGATTCAGAAGGAAGCCGGAGGTGGTGGGGTGTTGTTGGCTTTGAGGTCTCACTGTAAAAGCCCAGACTGGCCTTGAACACTGCACCCTTGATTGGCCTCAGACACTCAGATTATCATCCTCCTACCTCTTCTACTTGAGTTTTGGGGGTTTTATATCTGTACTACTATGCTTGGTCCCTTTTTTGATGAATTGATTGTAGCTTAATTGGGTTTATATTCATAAGAAATAAAGAATATTCTCAAAAATGAAATTCTGGCATACAGCACCAAGAATTGTCTATGCTTTGGTTTCCCATTTTACTGCGTATTAACTAATTTTTATCACATTAATATTGTTATTTTATTTCATAGCAGAGAATCACTTCTCTGCTTCAACTAAAAAAAAAAAAAAAAAAAAAAGAGAGAGAAAAAGAGTTCCTGGTTCCTGTCATTTACAAATGACAGCTGAATTCCAGTGTTTTTGCTATACTAGCAACCTGACGTTTATCTTGCTTTCTCCCTGTTTGGATTCTGTGGACACACACACATGTGGTGGCCATATGTTTTATATCACTTTTTTATGGTATCCAGCATAGAACACCTAGAACAATTGTTCTCACAGCCCTTTGGGGCTTGAATGGCCCCATGACAGGGGTCACTTAAGACCATCTGCATATCAGATAACTTACACAGTGATCATAACAGCAGCAACATTACAGTTAAGAAATAGCAATGAAAATAATGGTTGTGGGTCACCACAACCTGAGGAACTGTATTAGGGGCTCACAGCAGTAGGATGGTTGGGAAACACTGGCAGAGCCACTGCATGTGCCTGTTTGGCAAGTTTATGTCTTTCCACCAAATTAGCTGCCTTTTCAATTTTTCTTGGACCTGTTAGGTACAGAGATTATGGAAAAGCAGCAAGCCTTTTTGATGGTGACATAGAATTCTGGGTTGTTAAAGAAGGCAGCAGTTCTTCCCATCCTTCTCTTCTAGGAGGATGGGAGGAACTGCAGGAGTGCAAGGGCTTCTGCTGGTCTCCAGACTTTTATTACTATGACCCTTTCTTTCTAACCAAGGCCAGGTAAGCAACAGCAGCCGGGGAAGATGTGAACATGGAGACCAAGGAAAAGGAAGAATGGCTGTCTTCAGTGACTAGGACAAGAGAGAAAAGCAGCCACCAGCAGTTTTGAAGGAGTCAGCTGAGACTGGAATAGCTGTTGAAGTGAAGTGAAGGTTTTGAGAGACTATACTACTAAGCCATCAGACTTCAAAAATTCTGTAATTATGTTTTATGTAAGAGTGACACTTATTTAAAGCTTACCAGTAAATTCGGTTGTCAAATATTATGCCAAAAACTGCTCCTACACTAACTGCATACACTGCACAGTCTCGGAAGAGGGGCCAGCAGGAGAGTGTTGAAACCTGGAAAATGGTGGTTTGATTTACTGTGTGCATTACAGTGGAAGGCATTCAAGAACAGTGTATAGTATAATACTGAAATCACGTATATTTGTGGTAAACTATTGTTAAGTTTGCATATTATGTAGAGAAAAACAATTTTAAAGTAAAATTGTATATAAACCTGTACTGACTTTTATAAATTTCATTAAGAGATGCTTGTGGATTATGTCAATTGAGTAAATGTTTTTCTAGTGGTTATTAAATTTGACTGAATGCAATTCCAGTGTCATATTGTTCATCCCTGGCAGGTTTAGAATTTGTCAAGAAAATACATCTTATTGAATAGTTTTCTTACCATGTTGGACAGGAGGCCACAGGCAGCACAGATGCCGAGGAGATTATAAATTGCAGATCCTAGTATGGTGCTGATACCAATATCTCCCTTTGTGATAAATACACCTGGGAGCAAGAGAGTAGTAGCTAAGTTAAAGCTGACTTGAAACTAAAACCATACCAAATAAGCAGCAAGTCAAAGGAACAGTATTTACCCAAGAAGGCAGTCACGAGTTCAGGGGCGGAGCTACCAGCTGCCATGAAAGTTGCACCTGCTACATCCTGCGACAGTCCAAGAGCTGAAGATAAAGGAAGTGATTACTATGGCTGATGGTGGCAAGGCGTCAGAGCTTTTACAGCAGAGCTCTGTAAAAGACACTCAAATTACACCTGTACATTACACTCATTGACTCACGCTGGAAATTAAACATTTGGGTTAGAAATAGAGGAATCCTGTCTGCATCTTGGTTTCCTATGAATGCATTACTTAACATTTCTACAGAAAGGAGGGCTGATGAGATGGCTCAGTTGGTGAAGACACAATGCCCACTAGGCAACATGAGTTCAATTCCCAGAACCCATGAAAAACATGAGAGATAGCTGACTCCACAAACTTGTCATTTAGCTTCCACAGGTGCACCATGACAAGTGTACACTCATGTTTACACATACACAGGATGTCATAGGGTTTCTATGGCTCTAACAAAACACCATGACTAATGGGGAGGAAAGGGTTTATTTAGCTTTCAGTTCCACATTGCTGTTCATCATCGAAGGAATTCAGGACAGGAACTCAAGCAGGGCTGGAAGCTGGAGGCAGGAACTTATGCAGAGGCCATGGAGGAGTGCTGCTTACTGGCTTGCTTCCCAAGAAGCAATAGGACCCAGGTCTGCCTGCCCAGGGATGGCACCACTCACCATTAGCTGGGCCTTCCCTCACTAATGAATGCCTCACAGCTAGTTCTCATGGAGGCATTTCCGCAACAGGCTTCTTTCCCTCTGATGACGATTGTGTCTAGTTGACATAAAACCAACTAGTACACAAGATAACGAACATTTAAAGGCCATTGAGGTGGGTCAGAAGATAAGAGAATTTGCCTCTAAGGCTGATGGCCTCAGTTCTGTTCCCAGAACCCACATAGCAGGAGATAGATAACCAACCCTTCAAAAGTTGTCTTCTACTTTCAACACATGTACCACTTCATGCCTCCAGTCCCAAACAAATAGATAAATATACAATAAAAAAGGAGGGGAGTCAAAGTCCGGGCTGTCGAGCAATTCAGAGAAGTGGCTTCCAGCTCTTCTGGAAAGCTGCAAAACAACTCCTTTGACAAATTCTAGTAATTCAGGACTCCTAACCTGACTTGGAAGAAGAAAGGGTTCAGTGGTTCTTAAGATCCACAGCGAAGCTGGATTGCGTTCTTTTACAGATTCACAAAACCAACATTATCTAATGGAAAAGGAGAGGAAATCAGTAAACAAAAAGCACAGTAAATCTGGCATTATGCAAATTACACAGCAGATTAAGTACTGTCCTATTATTTGAGTAGTTTGTGGGTATTGTCCAGACTTAGAATCATACAAGGCCTTTCACTTAATTGGCATTAGGGAGAGTCTTACGTGACTCTTCTAGCATTAGAGCCAAGAAATGTACTTCAGGCAGGAGAAGAGAAAGCTGCATTGAAGAAACAACTCAGTCTTTTGAGAAATCTCCATTAAGTTTGTCAGTAAAGAGGTATGTGTGCGTGTGCATGCACGTGCGTGCATGTTACAGAGGCCAGTGTCAGTGTCAGGTGTCTTTGCTCAGTTAACTTTGAGGCTCCTTGGGGACCCTCCTGCACCATCTCCCCAGGGTTGGGATTACAGTCATGCATCAGTGCACCTGGCGTTTCATTTGGTCCTGGGAATCGGAATTCATCCTCAAGTTTGGGGGCCAAGCATACCATCCCCAGGCACTAGAACTCAGATTTCTAAGATTTGATGAAAGTTTTTTTTGATGCTAACTGCTTTTACAGTACTAAGGTTTTAGTCCTCAAACTCTGGTGTATTTGATCTGGTCTCTCATGGTTGGCAGTGTCTCCTGCTGTTTGCTTATGAAGACTGGCTAGTTTTCCTTTTTTTAGTATGCATTGGTGTGAGGGTGCTAGATTTCCTGTGAGCTGACATGTGGGCACTAGGAATTGAACCCAGGTCCTCTGGAAGAGCAGCCAGTGCCTTTAACCATAGCCATCTCTTCATCACCTAACTGGTCTTGCTTACTCTTTTTTTTTTTTTTTTTTAAAGATTTATTTATTTATTATATGTAAGTACACTGTAGCTGTCTTCAGACACTCCAGAAGAGGGAGTCAGATCTCGTTACGGATGGTTGTGAGCCACCATGTGGGTGCTGGGATTTGAACTCTGGACCTTCAGAAGAGCAGTCAGGTGCTCTTACCCACTGAGCCATCTCACCAGCCCGGTCTTGCTTACTCTTAAGTACACGTTTCTTCTCCGCTGAAACTGATTTCTGGCCTTATAAATTTGGGGTGTAGCAGATTGAATTTTACAAAACTTACTACCAGTATTGTATTCCACATCCTTTCCAATAACCTTTCTCTCTTATTTAAAAGGGGACTGAGCATATGGCTCTGTGGTAGAGCACCTGGCTAGCACATGTGAGCGCAGATGACCTTTGCAACTGCTTTGACAAATAAGAGTATACTAGGTAGGTTAACTGGCTACAGACAGCATCTATAGAACTGGTGTATTTGAAACAGCCTCAGGTCTAGAATGAAGAGCCCCAAGAGAGAATAAGAGGTGGTAAGATAGAAGGAACATCATGTATGGCCTTGTGGACCCTAAAGTCTAGGGAATATTCTTTTCCTCTGAAGCACTTTTCAGTTGGTGGAAAGGCCCAGTTGCTATTTGTATCGTTTGAGGCCATTTTGGTGTAAGGCATCAGGCAGGTCCACTCCGAGGTCTCCTGCCATGTGATGATTGTGAACAGGGTTCAGAAGAGCTGGAGTGAGAGAATTCAATCCAGGCTCTCTCATCAATTCCTACCTGCCTTAACTCTGTCACTTAAATATTTGACTTAAGTAAACAATGAAGTGAGAAAAGCATAATGGCTTGTGGGCCTTGGTTTCCTGGTGTTTCTTTTAGTACATATATAAATCATACATACTCAACCCTGTCCCCACAGGTTACATTACATAGCTTCAGATTCAACCACATGTGTATCAAAATATTCAAAGAGAAATTACCTTCATTCTGCATATGGACTAGACTCTTCTTTTTCCTTGGACAATACAGTGTAAAGCTATTTGCACATTTTGCATACTGTATCAGTTCTTTTAGATCACTCTGGAATCTTTAAGCTACTCAGGAGGGTGGTGAACACTATGCACACACAGTAGATGATTTTATGTGCTAGACCTGAGTGTTCTCAGACTTTGACATTCTCAGTACCTCAGGAGTACTGAGCAGTGCTTATTTGTCATAATGTATAGAATGTAACCAATATGTACATAGATGCATACACATGTATATACATATATTACTAACTTGCCATAGACTTTTAAAATTGAACAAAAGGCAAAGTGGATTGCTGTATAATCTAACATCATTTTAGAAATGAAGGCATTATCTTACACTGTGGCATTCAGCTTACTTCCATGTTTCTAGTGTTAGATGTGAGTTTTAGAATTTACATTGTACAAAGAATCAATTTTGCTACTACATATGAGGCACTGGCTTTATTACCCGGCACATCCAACCAAACAAACTAATCAGGACCTGGGAGTAAAGAAACAAAGTCAAGTCTCACGGATTGTAAAGATTGTAAGTGGAGGAATCTGGCAGACCTTGAGGGTGAGAACATTTCCATGGCTTCGTGCTACTGGCACCATAACTGCCTATTTGATGCTTTTTAACATTTTTTCTTTGTGAATGGTCTCGTGTATCCCAGCTTGGCCTTGCATTCACTGTGTAGCCAAAGATGACGTTTAACCTCTATCTCCCTGCCTCTGCCAGGGATTGCTGTTGTGCCAACACTTCAGGATGGTGCAGTGTTGGGATTGAACCCGGGGGTTTTGAGCTTGCGAGGCAAGCACTCTACCCACTGAGCCACATCCTCAGTCCCCCTCTTGCGTTCTTAAGTAGGAGAAAATTACTTACTGGGAAACAAGCACATTTGACCGTTTTCTAGCACATTTCTAGGAACTTAAAAGTTAGTGCTACAGATTCTTAGGCTGTGCCTTCCAAAGCCGGTGTGGGAAGACAAGGGGAAGCAGCCAGTGTTCTTTCTGACATTGATGGTGCACACTCAGTGTGCCCTGAAGACTGCCCAGCCTTCCCTCACTGCAGCCTGAAGACTGCTTCATTGGACAAACTCCGTTTCCAGAGGGAAAAGATGATGGATTGGGCTGTTTTAAGGTGGGGAAAACAGTGGTCCTTCAGACTTCTTTTGGTCTCAGAAGGCATTCTTGCTATTCCCTGGGCTTTAATTATAGTTATGAAAGGAAAGATTCTGCTAGATGGCTGTATAAAACTTGAAGGATATTTTTTTCAAGCCCTTTTGTATGGTTGTAAGAATATTTTGTAAAATGGTTTACATCTCTGAACTTTACAGTAGATGGGCCTTGTCTTTCCTGACCTTTGGGTAACATTTTCCTGTGCTGTAGTTTATTATTAAAGATAAATTGTTTTGTTTTTCCATTATTGCTATTACTTTTTTTTTTCTATTAATCTGAAAGAACAACCACATTCACTTCAAGATATAAGAGACACGTCCCAGGTATGATCTCTTTATAGGTTCAGGTGCCAATACATTGTTTATATAATATACAGCATTATGGCCATGAGATGCTTTTAAAATCACCAGACTTTTTCCTAAGTGTGTTCTTTTCTGTAATGTCCCATAGGAAAGTTTGTGACTTTTTGGAAATACCTCTATACCGAGTAGTAAAGAGAACTAAGCTAAATCGGAGACTCAAATTCTGTCACTGCCAAATAATTGAATGTGAGACTTTTAAGAGGTTGTTTAGAAAAGCCTCAGACCACATCAGATTTTTAAACTGAACGAACTCTGAAATATCTCTATAATGCTTTTAAAGGCCCGATCCTGTTGAAAAAGAATTTCCCCCAATCCACTAGGTGGACCACTACAGTAGATTCACCTGTCCTCTGAACCGCATGGTTCCTGTTGCCCAAGGTCAGAGGAGGGATAGGACCTATATCATTCTGATGCCACTCCCTGAGAAAGGGATTAGTGCACAGTGCACAGATTTTACCACCACTGCCTGTTCCTGCACCTACATCTTGATATCGCCTAGAGCACTTAGCTCCTACTATAGGTGCAGAGTCAGTCCAAGGGATTACAGTTGAGGCCAGAGAAAATCGCACCAGTGGGGGCTTTGGCCAGGCTCTCAGGAGGCTGTGCTCGCCCAGCAGGGAAGAGGCACCACTCTGAGTCTTTGTTCTTTGAGAATGCTTTTGCCTCTGTAAATTTCATGAGGCTTAAGAGTTCAGATAATCCCCACAAACTGTAAGCTATCCAAATGTCAGACTCAGAATTACTAAGGCTCCTAACTTCACAAGTTAGAGTCAGCTCTACCTGGAATTAAAACTTACTTTTTTTTTTTCAATCGTCTTTCACTGAAACATAGTGTGGAACATAGACAAACATTAGTTCAAGGCAGAGGTAGTAAAAGTAATTTTTAAAAGATAGAAAGTAAATATTTAAAATACTTTTCTAAAACATGGGAATTTTTTTCCCTTAAAATGTGTTAAAACTCAAAGATGTTAGCATGATGGAGAGATTAGATGTTGGAATCGAATAGCATATTAGGTTAGCTTTTAAATGAAGGGTTCTGTAGTTAGCTCCCTGGAATTTGGCTGAAGCAAGTGACTGTGTTGTTGTTGAGACAGGGTTTCTCAGTGTAGCTCTGGATGTCGGGGTACTCACTCTGTAGACCAGGCTGGCTGTAAGGTCGGCCTCCTGAGTGTTTGGATTAACCGTGCAGATGATTATTCTTAAAGAGTTTCTCTGTACTTTCTCTGTCGCTCTTTTAGAAAAATGTAAAGCAAGTCGTTCAGGAGTGATTGAGCATAGCTGAGATGCCTGTGGCACAGTAAGAGGATATTACTTTTATACTGTATCCTGTTTCTACAGAGATGTGCATCTCATCTCTGTGGACAGGAGAGTGAATCTTAGTTGGTATGTGTGTTCATGTGTGTACAATAAACATACGTTTATATTAAGAGACCATTTTTTTTTGAACAAAGATTACTAAATTGCAATAGTACAATAGGGATGTTGATTCAAGAAAGAACCCAAAGGAACTCTTTAGAATCAGTGTAAAGTTGCCTCATAGGTTATTAAGTAGAGGTTTTACAAGCTTACGTCTTGCCTTATGAGACTGTCTGATTTGTTTTTACCCTAAGAGAGGCTTCAAGCTGTCATAATGCACCATAGGTTTGGTATTTGCTCCAAGCACGTTTTTTTATTGACTTATTTCCCTTCTGCACTTTGATTTTTTTCCTGGGTAAAGGAGTCTTAGTATCGTTCTTGGTATATTTTGTAATAATGAATTCTCAGTGGCTGCTCCCTGTGTGCAATTTACTGTTATTTTTTCTCGTGCACACAGGACAGAGTTCTTCGAACTAAATTATAATTTTCTGTTTCATAGCTGACATACCTGAGGCATACAGATGTTAAGCACTTGCTCAAGAGCGAGCAGCTGCTTGCCAAGTTGGGAGTTGGACCCAGATGTGTCTGTCTCTAACTTAGACACTTCCAACCATTCTAGCAATGATGTCACCACATCATGTGGTCATTGGGTTCCCTACCCCCTCCAGCCCTCCTGGATGTCATAGACCTTTCATTGAGCACATGAACATATAGGAGGAAAACACGTAGGAAGGAAATGCCCCAAGCAAGTAAGACACAGCAACGGGACTATAACTAGCTGCACATGATAGTCATTGGCATAGAGTCTTTTAGCCGGTCTTAATGAAATGACCAAATACACAGAGGCACTGTTTTTCTTGGCACTTTACCTCTTCTCTGTCTCTTCCACCCACACCCACTCTTCAGCATCCTTCAAGTCAGGGTCTGATGAGGACAACTGGCAGGACTGAGGAGAGTCACATCCTTCAGTTCCCTTGGCTCTAAGGCGACTGACCATTCTCCTCCCTTTCCAGAGTCCACATTCTGCTTCTTGCCCCCAGAAGCCAGGTCTTTTCTACAGTTACAATGGTGTGGACAGTTATTCTCCCTGCATAATATGGATTAATATCACTTCAGACCTTTGTGTTTAGGGGATCTCCTGTAACTAACTCCTCTTGTACCCCAACTTAAATGGACGAAGAAGCAGGATTGGAATCTGAGTTAGAATGAGAAGGAGGGCAGGGCTGACAGATCGGAGGAGAGGGGTATAGTCAGCATTGCTTCCCTGTCATGATTTCACATAGCTCAAATAATAGCAGACTGTCTCTAGCTGTCCAGGGGAGATAACTGTGCGCTTTTTCAGGGTTGAAGGGCATAGGGAAGCTGTGTGGCTTTTATGACCCTAAGTAGAGAAGAGAAGAAGTGGAAAATCCTTGCTGGAAGCCTCTAGTGGCTACAGCTATAGGGGACATTGCCAGTATGCCATAGTTAGAATGAGCTGGGGTCCTGCTTCTAACTCTCCTCTGCATGGAGACTAGTCTCCAGGCCTCTACACTTTTCACCTTGCTAAAGACTCTGCTGCTAACCCCATAGGCTGCTGCTGATTGGAGGAGAGAGTGCTATGGTGATGGGGCTATCCTGGGACAGTTTTTCCATCACCGTCTTATTAGAGCTAGAGCATATATGCCAATAGGAATTACATGTGATCTTTGAACTCCATAGTACTGTACAGTAACTCTCAGTGCATGTTAGGCAAAATGACTAGGCCGAGAGGCTAGTCATCTCAGAAAGTGTTTACAAAATTAATTTATAACCCTTGGTAGGTTTCTAAGAGTCGAAACCTATTTCAGTAAACAACTCTTGGTTTTCTAATATACTTCATAGTTACAGTGGATGTCTCATACATGTTTTTTATCAAAATTTTCAGTGCCCTTGGGTGGAAAATTGCTCACAAAATTGTTCAAATAGAACTGGCCTTCTGAAACAACCATATGATGGTAAATAATCTCTAAAGAGGACGGGTAAAATTACAGTACATAGCTTGGGCTGTGGAACACCAGAGAGAGTTAGGGTCTGCTTTGCATCAGCTGTGGTTTCAGCTTCCTTTCCTCAAAGTAAAAGAGTGTATTAGTCCCTATTTTGTAAGGTTTTTATGAAGGTGAAGCCACACACACATATGTATATGCAGACACACACACACACGTGTATGCTGTGCTTGGGCTTCCATGATTGCATCATGATGGGTATCTGTGAGTGAGGGACCACTCTAGTAGGATGTAGAATATCCATGGGATGTTCTGTGGACTGTCTTATTACTCATTAGCTGATGAGATGAGTGGAACTGTACAACTCTGCTTATCAAGGAGCTCAGAGGAAAGGCATGCAGGCTCCAGAAGTCAGTGCCTGTGGATGGAGACAAATTGTGCTGATCGATTCTTATTAATGATGTTGTCATTTGAATATGAGTATGGCAGACCTTGAAAGATGAATGATCAGACTTTGACAAATAGGTCCGAACGAACATTATTTCTACCTCATGTTGTTGACTGGCATTTTGATACTCAAGAGCTGAGTCAAATCTTACAGTTGAGGAGGATTGGCGTCATGTGGGCATCCATCAGTCACACAGTCCTTGATAGCTACCATGGGTACCCATCAGCCACACAGTCCTGATAACCACCATGGGCATCCACTGGCGACACAGTCCTGATAGCAACCCTGTTATGTTGACAACAGGGATTTTCTTGAGAAATGCATGTTTGCTGATGATGTTTCAAAGAAATTCTACAAGTGGTATAGCGGAAGTCATTATGACAGAAGGAGGAAGCCTCTTAAGGAAGACTATATGGAGGGCATGCATGTTCTAACGTCCAATGCAGTAAGTCATGTCTTCTGCAGGACTGAAAGTTTATTTTGTTTTTAATCTTTTACTTCTTACCAGCGACCTCTGTAAACAGATTCTTGCTGGATTTGTTCTGTCAGCTCAGCTGAACCACCGAGGCTTACAGTTTTTAGTGCGGTGTGAGCAATATTTTGCATTTTCTGATTTTCTCGTTCTAATTAAATGCAGTGCTGACATGAGAATGAAAAGATCACTAGAGTGGGGATTATGGAAACACATATACACGCACACACACATATATGTACTTGGTATGTGCGGACTGACCAAGTTTGAAAAAGGATGTATTCTGTGAAGATGAGTCTGGGGTGCGGGGATAAGCGTAGAAGCAAAACAAGTGAAAAGAAAGTGTGGCTTTTGGGGGTGGTACTTAGGTCACGGGACAGAAAGCTGAAGCAGACTTCCTGACTTTAAAATGTTTCAGCTGCAACACCACAAATGTCTTCAATATAAACGGAAATGTTAAACCGTGGAAACTTTTATCAGTGCTAATATCTGTACAAACTTTTAAAGTCTTGGGAAAGTTATTAAGAAAAATGAGTCCAATTTACCCCCCACCCCAACCAAATGCAGGCAAGAAATCACAAAAGTAAGTAAAGCTATGGTTTTCAGTAGATGCATAGAATAGCCATGGGAGAAATAGGAATTTTTATAGGATGCAGTTTTATTTTATGTAGCAATGATATTAAAGGTGATGTTAACATCCAGGAACGGACACTGCTGAGGCCTTGGAGGATGTAATCGGCATAGCCTTGGTGGGATACTTCTGACGATACCTATCAGAAGTCTTACATATCCATAGCCCTGTCCTTTATCAGACAGTAATCAGAGAAGTGTGCTGAGAATGTATATGCTATGGACAGAATACTATTTAAGGCAGTTCTTTGAGATCAATAGCTTAAAATGATCATTTTTTTTTTTCACCAATCACTGTAATAAGTAAAGTCCAGTGTTAGGTTTTGAAATTACTCATAGGATCACGAGCTCCTATGCTGTGATTCGAAGTCAGAGACTGGCAATGTGGGAAAGTTAAAGACCCTTAGTAGGTGAGTGGATGATAGCAACCCTCAAAAGGCTGACAGAAAAGACTCTAGCAAAATGGTATGTTTTAGAGATCTTTGGGGATCTTCAAGAGATGCACACTTAGGTGGGTTGACTTATGTTACTGCACTTTATTAAGCAAAAATAATGTGTTAAAATCAGCCAACACTAAGATAGCAATGAGTTGTCAGCATAAAATACAATACTGGTTGCATCTTCTTAAATATTAATAATTATGATAAACTTATTATTGAACAGATAGAAGTTTCATTCCTCTGCCATTACAGGTGCTGTAGTTCATAAGTGTGCTGCAATTGTACATGAAAGGGAGGGAATAACTTGCCTTGTATTCCAGCAAGGGTGGAGGCTAGGAGGAGGGGAAAGAAGAGATTGTACACTCAGTTCATGCATGTGTGTATATATATGTGCATGTATGTGTATGTCTGTGTGTGTGTGCATGTTTGTGTGGGGGGCATGTATGTGAATGTGTGTGTGTGTTTATGTGTGCATATGTGAGTATGTATGTGTGTAGGTGTGCATATGTATGTGTGGGATGGAGTTAAGGGTGCTGCTGTTGTGCCCTGTGTAGTCTTGCGAGGACATGGCCCTTCCCTTTGATTTAGCTGTGAAATGAAGATACTCAGCAGTTTAATCAACTTTGAGAGAGGCTGCAGACTCTGGCAGATCCGTGTGGATGAATAGCTATCATTTTCCCTTGTGTTAGGAACCAGTGTATCCACAAAGCGATGCTTCCTAGTCAGAGTTCTGGGAAATCTACAGAGCAACAGGCTTTGCATATCTGAGCTTATCTCCAGAAACTACGAACACTTAGCACCCAGGGTTGTTATTACCTGATAGCTGAGGTCCCATTACATGGAGTTTAGAATTTATTTACCTATTGGTTCATGAATTTCAGTTCTCTTAACTGCAGGATGCCAGTCAAGAAGTAGAGAGAAAGGAGGCCCTCAGCCACACCTCCTTCTGCCTCACTCTCAGAGCCCAAGTGAAAAGGGTTTGAAATAGAAAACAGTGAGGAACAGGCACCCAGTGGTGCAAACACCCCAGGGCTGTTCCTTAACAGGCCCTGGGGGGCTGGAACAAAAGGAACCTTCTGGAAGCTAGCCGTGTATAATAACAACTGAAAAAAATGTACTTCTGCCTGGACTCCCAGGATGGACCCCACAGAACCCCAGGACAGACATGGGTGCTCTGCCACCAGCTGAGATGGACACATCTGTGTGACAGCTCTTCTGGAAGGTCACAGGAGACCTTCCCGGCAACTTACAGTTACTGATGATTTCCAGGGAGGGCAAGAAGTACTTGTCACAGACGATGGAGATGGCCATGCACATGTAGAGGATAATGAGGAAGTAGATTACGATGCCTCCATCTGTGCTCTCCTGCTTGGTGAAGAACCCTTCGGGAAACTCTGATGCTGGAGAGACAGCACATGGCGTGCTGTTTCCTGCCGAGGAAAAGGAAAAGGAAAAGATCACAAGATGTGGGAGTCACACGTCTGAAGCCCAGAAAACCTAAACTGGGGTATTTGGGAGGAATATGGGAAAGTTGGTGGAAATATGAGTATGATACAAAGCCTTAGATAGCCTTTGTAAGAGATTATTTCATGAAATAAGCTGATAGAAGAGAATTGGAGGGAGGAATTATTACAGCGCCTCTCTGTGTCTGCTTCTAAATGGGAAGAACGCTCTGATAATTTCTCCAACAATAAGAAGAGCAGCCCTGTCCACCCCTTGGTCTCTGAACTACTACAGAACGTTCTTGAGAACGCATTGGCTGATCAAGAGTGTTTCCCATCCTTGGCAGGGCTACAAAGCAGAGCAGATACAGCAGGAGTCGGGGATGGGGAGGGGGCAAGGCCATTCCCCTCTCATCCCACATCGAGATGTGGGACTGGGGTGTCTGGACCCACTGCCACCTACCTACCTGTGGCCCTTGGGAGGCGCGGGGGCAGGAAGACACCACGGACAGGCAGGTATGCAGAGACCCAGAAGATCCCCAGCAGCAGGACCCTCCTTGTCCAAGTTGGGCCCCATTTTGTCCGCATTTCCAGCGTGCTCTTTGCAGTGTGTGGTTCAGGAAGGGAGCAAGGGAGACTTATGCTGAATCATGTGAGCAGTCTCCTTCCTCCCCAGTGCCTGCGGGGGGGAGGGGGGTGTCACAGCTTAGGAGGCCAGCGAGGGAGACAGCCTGGCTTCTCTGATCAGGAGATCCAAGTCCTAGGGAAGTTGGAAGAGTTAGGGAGGGGTGCAGATAAACACCGACTACAGCTGTTTCCATGCGGGACTCTGATGGCTGGCCCAGGCAGCCTGCAACTCTGCTCATGCCAATCTCTTTAATATCTTCACACAGACACTGCCTTTGACTTCCTCTAGATTTGTGAGGACCTGGGTTCGCTTGATGCTGTCCCCCCATCCCTCACCCTCCACCCCCTTCCCAATAGCCGTTGTTTCTAGGAATGATTTGGGCAGGTGTATATATACTCCGCCTACCAGGGCACGGTTTGTAATTTTATTTGGATCACTCATGTTCATCTACAGTTAGAGCCAGAGACAGAAAGGTCAATTAGGAGGTGACTGTAACAGTTGAACTGGGAAATGAGGGCCGCATGAGTGAAGGTGGCAGCTATGGGCATTGAGAGCCGCCCACAGCGCCACGAACTATTAAGGAGACAGACTGGATGCTGTTTGATCATAGATCAGCTGTGCTTTTTGCCAGAAGGAGCTGTATAAAATGCTAATTGGACAAGGCAGACAGCATTCAGATACATTCTGTAGTTTGCCAAGATCCTGAAAACCTGTGGCTGTGGAGTAACCTGTGGCTGATGGCACAGGGTCTGGGGGAGACCATAAGGGTTGAGTTCAAGCAATGTTTCTTAGCTGTGTGACCTTAGGCCAGTACTTAACCTCTCTGTCCCTTCCTTCCACTATCTATAAGGCAGAGATCACCTCTCTTTTGGTTTGGTGTGTACTATATGGCAAATGTAACCTTTGTAGGACAGTCTCTTCCAGGGGGCCATCGTTCTGTTATTCTGTCACCTGTCTGGCATTATTTATTTCTTGGACTGAGATTAAAAACTGCCATGAAGAAATTCTGTAGCTTTGCAACTGTTATGATTCCTTTGCTTTGTACATAAAATTGGTGTGACAGTTAATTGTACATTAACTGATAAATTAAAAATCAAGGTGGGGCTGGTGAGATGGCTCAGTGGGTAAGAGCACCCGACTGCTCTTCCGAAGGTCCAGAGTTCAAATCCCAGCAACCACATGGTGGCTCACAACCATCCGTAACGAGATCTGGCGCCCTCTTCTGGAGTGTCTGAAGACAGCTACAGTGTACTTACATATAATAAATAAATAAATCTTTAAAAAAAATAAATAAATAAAAATCAAGGTGCCAAGCCTTTGATGTAGAACTCGGTGGTGCATCTGGTGTAAAAGAGTGAGCTGCTTCTGGCTGTTCATGAGCTCGTGCCCACCCAGCACCTTCCTGGTGTAAACCTCTCTGACACTCAGCTTTCCGGATGTGCCCTGCAGTGCTGAGACTGGGATGCCCAGTCACCGGGTCACGGGCATAGAAGCCATAGGAGTCTGTTCTCAGTAAGTGGAGCAGAGCCCTCCTTGGACTCTCAGAACCAGCGCCACGGGAGTGGGCCACTGGGTGCTGACTGCTTTGTGATCTCCCCCCTCAAAACCCAATATACAAATCAGTTTACAGAACAAAAGCATCGCTCACAATTGAAGTGTCAGCAACAGCAGAAGCAAACACAGAATTTTCAACCCAAGTCAAACAAGCTAAAAAAGAAAGCAAATACCAATAGGTACAAGCCCATGTTTGACACAGAGCAGAAATCTGCAGCACATAGTAGGCCCACAGGGAACACTAGTTGGTTGATTAAAGAGCAGTGACTCTTAGAAACAGTCCCAGAAACATGCAAGTGTCAGTCTAAATAAAGTAGCCTATTAAACATGAATCTACCAAGAAAAAAAGACACAGGTAGCTAGATTTGCTTTAAGATTTATTATTTCCTTTGGGTCAGTCTTCAAATCTGTGAAACAAACCACAGATAAAGCCACATTATATATTATATTTGACAAAGATCCGTGTAAACACCCAAGGCTAAGACATAGGACTTTACAGCCACCCCGGTGCCCCTTTATGCACCTCAACTTGTGTCTGCTAAGGAAACCTGACCTCCTGACCTGGGCGCTGGTCACTTGAGGGTGCATCTGGTCAGCAGCATAATGCCTCTCACTGGAGACATCTTCAGGAAGCTATAGTCTAGTCTTGTCTCCATTGATACTCTCTGTGTGCTGTTTGGGCTGTTGGCCTCCTCTTCCCTCTTTCTTACAGCTAACTGATCAGTCCCCCACTGATCCTTCTTCCCTGTGGCATCCTTCAGAGGATTGTCCCTGTGTTTTCCATATTGCTGCAGCTCCATGGGGAGGCTTCCTCACTCTCAGGCCCATTTTCCAGGCAGACTGGAGGTGGGAAATGCTACATCCACTCCAGTAGTGACAAGCACGTCAGGCCCTGAAAACCTGGGCGCTGTCCCGAGGTGAAAGTTCATGGAAACTTAGTCTCCTGGAATCGTGTGGCGTCCTGTATAAAGAATGCTCCAATGTCCTTGCTTTAGCTGGTAAACGGATCTGTGTGCTTTCCCTTAATATTGCTTTATTACAAGTGCTCCTAAGGATTGATATTTTGACATATAGCTAAGTTAGATTCTAGGCAGTCCTTGATCCCTACCTTGGCCATGGATAACTAAGTCACTGCCCTACACAGGAATTTATCTAGGAAGAAGGAAGTTTGTGACCTAAAGAGGAACCAGAGTAGATACTTGGAACTATAGGTAGCTGAGTTACACCCATACACAAACAAGTATTTACAATGGCCTAGGGGGAAGGTAGACTATACAATAGACTAGAGTAGGAACTATGGCAAGGGCACAAAGCCCTTGCCCCTGGCTACTAAGATTAAGTGGACCTTAGGTGGAGCTGTTTTTGATCCCAGTTGTTAATACTGAGTTTTACCCCAGTTGGTTCCTGCCAGTTCTTCCATGTTTGTATTCCTTTGTTTTGTGTAAGAATCCAGTAACCTCTTTATACCTGGCCGGTGTGTCACCCAACTTCCCTATTTTCTTCTGTATAAAAAGTTTGATGCCTGATTTGACAAATTACATTCAGATTCACACTCCCTTGTGTCTAATCTGTCTGTCAATTCCCACCGACTCCTTGCCCACCTGCACCAGAGACTCGTTCCACGCAGACAAGGGACCAAGAGGGTCTGCAGCAGGGATGTTCTCAGGAAACACACCTGGTCTGCTGTCTGTCTCTCTGCGATGTGAGCAGCCTGTTCATGCTCAGGATTCTCTGGAGTCTGGAGAGTGGAGGCTTTCAAGTGCTACAGTATCTGCTTCCTGGCACATTTACAGAGATGGTTTCTACCACCGACTCTCTGTACCCAGAGGCGAGCAGGTCAAGATGAAGCATGTGTGGCTCTCCCCATCAGCCACTAGTCCCCAGGGGAGTTATCTCCCTCCAAAGTTAGCCAATCAGAGTAAGCATGATTTGAATTAGCTAATTTATATCTGCTCAACTGCGCTGGCTGCTCCTTTTGAAGGCCAAGTTGTCTCAGCCAGGGGCAACCTCTTCACCATGCCTTGTGAGAGTATTGACATGGTGTTAACTGTTCGATAGCTTCCTCATCGACTGGAAGGAACAGATGTTCCAGGCTTGCCTTAAAGATTAGCCCTCTCCTTGAAAATGCTTCCTCCTATTCCTCTTCTTCCTCCTCCTCTTCTTTTTGTTCTTCTTTAAAAAACAAAAAAGGCATTTCAAGACCACAGGCTAGTGAGATGCCAGATGTCACCAAGTATAATCACCTGAGTTTGATCCCTGCGAGCTGTATGGTGGAAGAAGAGAATTTAGTCCCATATGTTGTCTGCTGACTGCCACGTGTGCATTATGATATAGGCATGTACACATAAAGAAATGCTAGTAAAGTAATTCAAGAAGCATCGCAAGACTGCAGTCTAAGAGTGTATGTTGTTATAGACAATTAATTGCTCTTTTGTTTCCTATCTCTCTTCTTTCTCTCTCTGGCTCTCTCTCTTTGTATGTCTCTTTCCCTCCCTCCCTCTCCCCTCACCCCTCTCTTGTGCTCTCTCTGTCTCTCTCTAATCACACACACACACACACACACACACACACACAAATTCATGGTCTTTGGGACACAGGCCTTACGATGTAGCCTAGCCTGGTTTGTCACTGGTCATGTAGCTCAGGCTGGCCTGGCATCCATGATCCACCTCCCTTATCTGGCTTCACAGATACACTTCTGACAACTTTGCTTCCTAATAAGGTAACTTGAGGTTCCCCATGACAGCCCTCTTCAGTTCACAACTAAGACTGTAAAATGAGTCTTTCCTGCTCTTAGCTGCAGCCCCTTCTGTCATGCTCAGGGAACTCATTCTTATGAACCCAGAGGATAATGGAATTAGAATGACCTCATGCTACCATGAGAGTCTCAACATAATAGCATGGCCAGAAGCGACACCAGTGGAGCTGCTGAGGGAGTCTGGCATCCGCTCGTGCCCTCTACATTCCCCACTCTCTGTTTGAGCTACCCCTCCCTTCCTCCAACACTTTACCTGCATAGCTCGAGCATTCAGCATTAGCTCTGTCATTCCCAGCAGCCCCTTATTGGTCCTGGACTCACAAGTGGGCATGCCTGATACTCAGCTAATGTGCCTTTAAATATCTAGTGCCAGAGACTTATTTTCCTGATTTCTTGGGAGGATATATGGAATGATAATCTTTGAGTTCTTCCATGCTGATTAATTTTTTCAAAACATTCCTTTTTTTTTAAATTGAAAAAATAGATTCTTCTTCCACACAACACATTGTTACCACAGTTTCCCACACCTTGCATGACTCCTAGCTTCCCTGGCCTCCCCTCTCCCCCAGATCCACTCCCCTGTAGCCTCCCTCAGCCTTGAATCAGGCTGATCCAGACTTTGACCTTGCTGCCACTAAGAAGGAGATTACCTAGGGTGGAGCCTTCTGACCTTGATGGCTCTATTTGCTCTTCTCCAAGACTCTGCTTCCTGCTGAAAGGTCCTTGAGATGTTCCAAAGACATACCCTGTAGATCGCCTACAGGCTGGCTCCAGGCACCAAGAATGGGCTGGCGGGGGATGGGCCTTCCCCCTTATAAGCACACTCTCTTAATAAACTCATGGACCTTGATCAGACGTTTGTCTTGGCTTCATATTCCTTTCTCACTGTCTAAGTCTCTTTCAGCCCCAGCCTGCCTCCCAGGTGTACCCGGTTCATGTAGGCTGCGGGCCGGCATACAACACTCCCCCTCTATTTCCTCTTTAGAAAAAAAATCAGGCCTCCAAGAGAGAGGGCGAAAGAAGGTACAAGACACATGCAAAAGCCCTCGCTCATACTGAGGCTGGACAAGGTAGCTCAGTAGGAAGAAGGGTCCCAGGAGCAACGCTGCTGCATAGGAACGACTTGCTCACATCAGTCCCTAGGCTATCTTAGATATGTCTCCTCATCCACTCACCCCTCCTGCCTCGGTCTCCCTGGCCTTGTAGCTCTCTTCACCTATTTTGCTTACTTAGTCTCCTCCTCCCCACTTTCCTTAAGATGTCTTACGGTATCATCTGTTGTATCTTTAGTTCCTTCTGTTTTAAGACTCTGAAGTTCTCCCTTTGTGCAACACCTACTTTCTGAGGGTTTTTTTTTTTTCTTTTTCATTCTGGTTTATGTTCTTCATGTCTTCTGATTTCCTTGGTGTCTTAGTTTACAGACTCCACAGCTATGACTGTTCCAGAGAGTGTCTCTGGCTTATTTGGAGGGATGTTGTTTAGTTCTTATTCTCATACCATTTTTGTGGGATTTTGCCCATTCTGATTTTAAAACAGAATTAATTTTTCCTGGGATTATCATGGAATGTCCTTGTTCAGCTTGGCGTTCCTTAATTCGGGAGCTCCTTCGTTCATTGCTTTTCTTGGCATGCTTATCTTGTTTTGAGACCAAGTCTCCCGGAGCCCACGCTGTCCTTGAACTTGCCATAGCAGAGGATGACCTTGGACGTCTGCTCCTTCTGCTCCCACCTTCCAAGTGCTAGGATTATGCCAGGCACATGCTCAGATCCTCCTTCCTAAGCTGGTGGCACTGCTTGGGAAGCTTCTGCGATCTCTAAGCCGGACAGAGCCTTGCTGGAGAATGTGTGTCATTGGGGATGAGGTTTGAGTCTTTATAGCCATTCTCCCTCTCTGCTTCCTGTGCATGCATGCTGTGTGACCACCAGCCTTCCAGTGTACACACACTGTGTGACCACCAGCCTTCCAGTGTACACACACTGTGTGATCCACCAGCCTTCCAGTATACACACACTGTGTGATCCACCAGCCTTCCAGTGTACACACATTGTGTGATGCACCAGCCTTCCAGTGTACACACACTGTGTGATCCACCAGCCTTCCTGTGCAATGTGGCTCCCAGCATCTGTTTCTGCTACCTTTCCCAGGAACTGTAATCCAAAACTAACCCCCTTTTTCTTAAAGTCACTTCTGTTAGTGTATTTTACCACCACAACAAAGATGAATAATGAAGAAGGTTACTGCATTTTGATCAAGTTGTAAAGGAGGGGAGGTCATTTTTCCTTTGTAAGAAACGAAGCTATCAGCTTTCAGTGCTCTCTGTTCGTTGATCAATTTCAGGTAACTTAAGTCTGGGTCCCTCGCACTTACTGATGCAGACAACCACTATTTGTGCTTGGGCGTCAAGGCCAATGGTTGCCTGTTAGACACGCAGCTCCAAAAGAAGAAAGGAGCTCTCACTGTCAGCATAAGTACCCATGACTTTGAAAATTATTGGTAAGGGGCATAGGTATGACGATTAAAATAAAATCTTCAGGTAACATTGGGGAGATGGAGAATTACTGGGGTGGATTTACCAATCTGTGCTTTATAGGTGATGATGGATCAGTTACCTAAAATCTGAGGGTACATACTTCCCATGTGACAGTCAAGATGTGGCTTTAATATCACAGTGCATGAAAACAAACAAACAAACAAGCAATCAAGCAAACAAACCAACCCTATGTTGAGTTCCTTAGTGATGAGTTCATCAGGGCAGGGCTCTGTCTGCTTGAATTCCTCCAGCTCTTCCTTGTTTGCTGTGGTGCCCTGCCCTTGTGGGTGAGCAAGTGACTGGACAGATGAATGGAGCCAGTGACATTCCTTCCTCACTGGCTTTTCTAGAAAACACCCACAGGACCTGTAGGAATATATCAGGTCACTGTTGTCATTTATCTGATATAAAATGCCATCAACACAGTCTTCAAATTGTTATCTGGGATGTCCCCTAACCCAGTGGCTCCCACGGCTCTTCAGCTCCACCTGCTGCTGTGTTCAGCAGGCTCTGGGCTTTGTGGTGGAGGGAGAGCCGACGCCTCTGGAAGGAAGGGTAGTGTGTTGGTCACCCTGCTTTTATTACCTGCACAGTAGTCTCTGAAGGGAAGGTTTTCATAGGCTGCCCTGCGACAGTGAGGGCTGAAGAAGGAAGTGGCAGCTACGACTGTGTCTATGCACCACCCAGCTTGTCAGCAGCTCCTTTTTATTCCCTAACTCCTGGTTAGTGTAGATAATACGTTTGTGTAAAAGGGCACATATTCATTTCTAATTGTCATTTGCTGTTTAAGCACAGAGTCAAGTCTGTCTGCAGCATTTAATATGTTGAGTGATTGTCACAATGTCACAAACAGCCTGAGAGGATGGCTGTGGAATGAGCAGAGTGTAAGAGCATTGCTCCCTGGAGTCTTCTCTGTCTCCACGGCTACGCTCCGGAACTTCTTTCTCTTGTGTTCTTCATTAGGAAGCAGCTTGAGTTTCAGCCTGAATAGGAGCTTGGGATCTGACCTCTCAGGGTCTTTGATTTTTGTGCTATTGTTACCTGGAGCCACAGACAAAGCTGGGAGTAAGACAGCATTCTGTTCAGTATTTCAGTCACCTTCCCCAGACCCCGCCCCCGCCCCCATGCCTAGTGAGCTAGCCTGCAAACCCAAGTGACATTGAGCATCAAAACCAAAATTGGGTCCTGACCTTGGGCATAGGTAAGAATCTGCAGTTTGCAACTCAGGTTATATGGGCTTTATTGCTGTGTCTTTATGCTGAGGGTGGTGGTGAACTCAGAGACTCATATCTGGTTAAAGTATCAGTGGACTGCTCGGTCCTAAGTGAGACAGCTGCAGCACCCCCAAGGCCCAGGGACTATCACTTAAGAGGGAGCAGAAAGAATGGTAAGCACCAGAGGTTAGGGAGGACTGAAACACAGCAGCGTCTTTTGGACACGACAGCAGACATGACAAGACCATTGGTGGCACCCACAAGTTCACTCACAGCAGCTGCAGCCTCCTGCACTTGATCAAATCCATCAACATTCTAGCATGCAGTCGGAAGAGGTTCGTGAGCCCCCACCTCTGAGGAGTTGTAGACAGTTGATGACTTCCGGGAGAGGGACAGTCAGCTTTCTTTAAGGGTGCTGCCCCCTGTAAGGTCAATCATACTCCAGTGGATGGACACACACTTAGGAGTAACTGCGGCACAGATTGGGCTCACTGGGTGGCTGAACCAAGAAAAGGGGGCAGAAAGCTGGAGAGGAGGGGAGCTAAGGGTATATCTGGGAGGAGTCAGAGGACAGTGAGGAGGATGGGTTTGATCAAAATGCACTGTACAAAAGTCTTAAAAGTTACTGGGGGGGGGGGGGCTGGTGAGATGGCTCAGTGGGTAAGAGCACCCAACTGCTCTTCCGAAGGTCCAAAGTTCAAATCCCAGCAACCACATGGTGGCTCACAACCACCCGTAATGAGATCTGATACCCTCTTCTGGTGTGTCTGAAAACAGCTACAGTGTACTTACATATAATAAATAAATAAATAAATAATTAAATCTTTTAAAAAAAAAAAGCTTAAAAAAAAAGTTACTCGGGATCCTGAAGAGTAAGGGTCGTTGTACGGTGGGGAAGGCTTATTAATAGAGACAGGAGGGAGACCAGGGTGTGGGAGGCACAGTCATCAGAATGCACTGCCATCATGTGTAAGAGTGTCAAAAACTCAACAAAAGTTCAAACAACAATAACAACAGCCTTCAAGTAAACCAAAGCAACCACCCTTAGGTTTTCAGGCCTTCGTAAAACTTATACTGAGTCCTTTGTCTTCCACTGTAGGGCACGTGCCTGATTTACTGAGAATTATTCCAATTTTGTATATCAGGTATGATTTAAAATAAACAATACGGTACTGGAGAGATGATGGTTAAGATCACGAGGACCAGGGTTTAATTCCCTGTACCCACGTGGTAGCTAACGACTATCTGTAACTCCAGTTCCTGGGATCCTGATGCCCCCTTCTGGCCTCTGTCATTACTGCACACCCATGGTGCACAGATGGTAAGTGCAGATTAACACAGGCACACATTTAAAAAAATAAACATTTTTGAGCTGAAATAATTCTAGAACTATCAGAATCCAGTTAAATGCACCCTTTCGCACCCTTTCTGAAGGAGTGCATGGGTCGGTACATTTTGCACTTGGTGATTACTGGAAGTTGGCTGGTAGCCTAGCTCTCACTGAAACAAAATATGCTGGGCAGAAAACTTCAGCAAGGGGAAAATCAGCAGATTTTTGTTAGCTGTATTTAAATTGAATGAAATTTGACATTTTTGATACTTGCTACTCTCAGTTCTTCTGTGCTCATCTCGCAATCTCAGCTCTCAGGGACCTAGCAATGCCCTCCTAGGGCTTCGGTATTTTGTGGTCTAATGAGTGATCTGGAGAAAGGCCTGTGGCTTTATCACTTCTCTCTCCATCTCTACTTCGTTGTGAGTCCAGAGGAGGGGGTGAGGACTCTGAGTGGAGCAGGCTGGAGTGTGCAGATTTATTTTCTTTGCTTTAATATAATAACGCCCTCAGGGTCTAAGTTAGCATAATCTTTTTTTATTCCCCCTCTAGCGGCTGTGTGAAGGCTGCTGTCCCCACGAGGGGAGATTGATGCTCCTTGTGCTCAGGAGGAAGGAGTTTGTTAGGGAGTCTTCAGAATTTTCTGAGCTTGGAAGTTCTCCCCTAGGCTTGGAAATCAAAAGTCATAGGGCTCATCCCGGCTGAAAAGAAGAGATTCTGGTCCTGAAAGGAAAAACCCAGTACAGGCTTCATCCTCCTCTCCCTGGGACACAGGCTCTGCAAGTTCTTCGACTTCCTGAAGGCCTTCCTTAACCATCAGATGTGGGCCGGCCTGGTGTCTGTGGTTTTGGGGGTGGGAAGCATGGAACTAGAGGAGAAGAGAATTGACTGGAAATAGCAACTCTGTGACCAGTGCACCGGGCCTTGTGGGCCAACCCTGTTCTCAGAATGGAGTTATAGATAAAACAACCCAACCTCCTGAATACGTCGTCCGAGGAAGTCTGTAAGAAGAGGCCTTGCATTCCATGCTGCTAGCATGCCATCTGGCTACCCAGACTCGAACCAAGTTCCTTTTTTAGAACATGAAGGCACACATGCCTTTCCTTTGCCCCCTTCCCTTGTCTAGTTTCTTCAAACTAGAAGGGTTTGGAAGAGTCTATTCATAGACGAGAGCTTCCCGACCCCTTGAAGGGATGCAGCCCCCAGAAGCTGGATGCACAGGAAACACATGGACTCCAGCATCCAAGCCTTCAGGGAAGGTCTTAGCTGCAGCAGGCTACTCTGCCTGAGGTCATGCCAGCAGCTGTAGCCAGGGCTGGAGTATAAGGTCTGGCCATCTCAGCCTAAAACAGACAACCCTATCTTAGTTGGATGGTTCAGATGCGAGAACTCCCTGCTGGCTTGGCTGAGGCTGAGGCTTCCTCTTTTTCCCCTTTTATTTCACAGGTGTTAAACCCCAGTAGATGCCCCACCCCCCAGTGTACCTCAGTGACAACTTCTGAAGAGTCACTTCTGTGATGGGCACTAGCCTTTCTGAGTTTTGTAGAGGTCAGCACTCAGAACTCCACACTTCTCTTGTGGCACATAACAATGAATTTTAGAAGCCACAGATGCTACTGATACAATGGGTGGTAGCCATCTGGTAAAGGGAAATGAAGTCAAGGGCAGAAAGTATTTAAAAACATTATTTCCAATGTGTCTCTATTAAACAGACTTAGGAACTCTTGGGTACCAGGCCAGACAAGCTCTGATTGTTGGAGTCCATTGGGAGTGTATCCCCAGAGTACCCCAATGTTGTATCCCAAGACTCCTAGCTGGCCTCATTTCTTTGTTTTGTCCTACGTCTCATGGGAGGCTGATATGCATGGACAGGAAGAATCAGCAGCCATGGTGGTGGCTGCAGTATGATTCCAGTCTTGTTTTCAGCCTTTCTCTCACTTGGTGTTTGTAAGCTTCCCTCCAACTCACTCAATTGTTTCTGTGGCTCCTGGAGATCATTCTAACTCTGAGATTGGCAGATTGTCCAATGGGATACAGAAGGAACAAGAGGGCCAAGTTCAGAGGCAGCCTCTCCTTAAGCCCTTGAGGCACTTGCCTATGAGTGTGACAGTTCTGCCATTAGCCTTCCCGCCAAGAGACTCACACTCATGTCCCTGTGAGTGTGGCTACTGCCATCACTTGGGTTTCCTACTGAAGGAGAGCAGCTTAACTGCTCTCCCCATCTGGTGGTAGCACAGTCAGTGATTCTGAGCGGGCTCCACTTCCACGGAGGGGGGTCACTAGAGGACTGCCCAGGAGGATGGGGCTTTCTACTTTTGTTTGGGGTGGGGACTGATCAAAGTAAAACCTAAGGTTTCTAAACAAGTCCTCGGAGTCTTACTCCCTGAAGACTCATATTTAGTCCCCCTCCCCCCCATGTGAGAAAATCACTTACACCTTCCACAGGGCAAGGCAAAAGTTTTCTAAAACAAATATTATTTATAATTACTTTAAAATCACACACATGTGTATTTGGGAGCTATGTATAATTTGGGAGTTTCATACAATGCAATGTATCTCCGTCACATACTTCCCAACTCCTAGATCCCCTGTCATTTCTCCCTCCCTACCTAATGTTCTCTTTTGATGTTTGTTTGTATAATGCTGAGTCCTATTAATGTGCCCATATGGGTTTGTTTGTGGTCATCTGCTACAGCACCTACCAGGGACCACAACTCTAAAGAAAAGTGACCCTTCTTCCCCTAGCAGCCATCACCAGAAGCAAGTTTTGGATCCTCGGAGCTAAGTTTGCCATTTCCTCTGGAAGAGCAGCAACCGCTAAGCTATCTCTCCATCCACCATCCAGTAAGCTGATAAATTTTTTTTTGTGTGATCTTTTAATCTCTCTCTCTCTCTCTCCCTCTCTCTCTCTCTCTCTCTTTCTTTTTGCTTCATAGCCAGATATATGATCCAGATTAAACTTTAACCAATATACAGAAAGACATAGCAAGTTTTATTATTTATTTTTTTTTTGGTGAGAAAATCTGGGTATCACTAATGCTTATTTTAAAACTGCTGTTTATTGAAAGAACAAATCTGTGCAGTTGGCATATCATAAGAGAGAGAAATCATTTGCCCTGGGGTTATACAACAGAAAATGGCAGAGCTGAAATTTGAGTTCGTGGATTTCCGCCTCCATAGTCCAGGCTAATTCTACCCCTAGCCTACAGTGTAGTTTTGAATGCAGAGCTCCATCCCTGAATTCTGTCTCCTTGCTGCCTGCAGGTGCTGGGTGGTAGGACTGACATGGCAGCTGTCAGATGTTCTGCTGTGATTCCATGGAAAATCGGTGCATATGTCTATGTTTTGAGCAACTTGAAAAGCAACAGGGGAGATATTCTGCTGTGAAACTGTGGGAGGGGTAGCCTCGGGAAACGATGTCTCCTGTAGTGTCAGCACATCTGAAGCACCTTCGAAGCTGAAACCTGCCCACATTGCATGGGAACAGTCTGTGGTGTTATTTCTTAGTTCTACAGGATGCTTGCTTAGTTCCCCTGTCATGCTGTAGTCACTGCTGGGCGGGAATACAAAGACCCTGTTCCCTTTACATTTATCAGCCTACCCTTATTCATTCAGGGTTCCTATAACTCTTTTACCTCTCCCTCTAAGGATGGGGGTAGTACCTGGTTGATTTCACTGTGGTAGCTGTTTGGATGGACTTTTGTCAATTGTTACCCTTGATGGAACTGTCAACAGGCACTTGCTCCCAAGAGGAGAACTTGGGTGACTAGAGAACTAAGGAATAGTTCTCCCAGTAGAGAACTGTCGAGGGGTAACTAGATTTTAATGAGCTCCAGAAAAGACTCTGACACTTAGATGTAAAAAAAAAAAATGATGGACTTCTAGTGATTTTGAGTAAGGCTCTGAGGTTTCTAGAGGTGTCATACATGAAGCCAGAAAATTCGTAACCTATCTATATCATTGCTTGTTGCTTGTTTATCAACTGCGTATTAAGCATCCCTATGGCATAGTAAAATTCTAAATCCAAAAATCTTGTGAGTTCATTGTAATGTGGAAGAGACAGGCATGAATAATACTTTTCTTTTCGGTGTGATAAATATTGCAAAATAGGCATAGACAGAAGGTGCGTGTGGCAGAATCAGTGACGTCTGAGGAATGAAAAAAGCATCATGGATGTGATGTTACGATGAGTGGCCTTTCACAGGATGTCACGACAAGTGGGTTTTCATGGGCCAGTAGAGCTGTCTGGGGAGCTAGCAAAGAGAGCAACATTCAGACATAGAGGGAACATGTCCAGGACTCAGAATCCCAAACTGACCAACTTGACTCAGGAAGCAGCACAGTGGCTTCAAGATCTCCCGAAGAGAATTAGAGGGCTCAGGTAAAGAAGGAGCTGGGCCAGAAGGGGGCCGGGGCCTCTTGCGTTCCTCTGGAAAATGGAGCCATAGACCTTGTGTCAGAGGGGTGTCGGAGCAGCTCCAGTTGACAAAGAACTTGAGACTTAGATGGTGACTTGATTAAACAAGATTTTAGAAAGTGTAGTCTATGATTTTGGCATAAAAATGGCATTTTTTATGCTAAGGATTTTTGCTTCAGTTGATACATGTATGCAGAGATATATGTGTATAGTTTATTAATGTGGTCATTTTATGCATGGGTGTGTTCATGTGCATGATGGACAGTGTGTTGTAAGGACTCCGGATCCCTAAATCATAAGAGGTTTGGTCTGTCAGTGAGTTGGCTCTCCAGCATTGAGATTTATGTTTTAGACCTTCACCCAGACATCGGAAGTGGGAGTGCAATTTGGAATGACGCCTTCTGAAGGGTAGTTTTGCAGCTTGGATCAAAACAGCGTTTGATCTCTAAATAGCTTTCACCTTAACTTCCTCTTGAAAGAATTTATTTCAAAAGAGTGACCATAAATACATTTATGGAGTATTCATTCATTGTTGTGCCTTTAACAATGTCAGAAACAGGAGAGAATCTGCATTTTCTAAAATTATGGTGCAGTCGGGTGTCCTGTAGGTAGAGAAGTGATGAGGCAGGGTCTGTTTGTTTATATGAAAATGTGTTCCTACACTTAAAAGTAAGCTAAAAAATATACATAATGGTAGTGTTCCTGCAAAAATTAGAAATGGGTTCTATGTATATGTAAAAATATATGCCATGCTATTAATCAGAGTTATTACCAGATGATAGGATAATAGGCAGTCCTTCACTTCTACTATTAGCTAATTTGCATAATTTCTGGGATTCCTTGCTTAACAATAAGCATACACTAACGGATTCCTTGTACTATGGGAGCTGCACTGCACATGGCGATAGCCTGACTGGTTGCCTGGTCACCAGACTCACTTAAGATTCTTCTGTTGTTCCACGTAGGGCCCTTTTGCAAACAATAAAATGGAGAAAATAGCAAAGTCTTGAGACCATATACTATGTTTGGAAGATTTGTGTCTTGTGCTGGCTGGGTATGTGATGGGCACACAAACCAGGTAATCTTTGCTTCTTTTTGCCATGTGCTAATCTTTGCATTACACATAGATGACTGATTTCCAAAATTCCTTTCTCTCGAGTAACTGAGCACCATAATAAACCAAACAAAGGGAGGATTACTTTTCAAACCATCTGTGCTATGTAAAAGTTGTACCCAACATCTGGATGTCCTTTGAAAATGAGGTGGCTTTTGCATTCTGTTCCTGGAGATGGTGATAGTCTCAGGTGAAGCCATCCTCTCAGGGTAGGGGTGTGTCTGCCTTGTCTCCTGTATGACTTCATGCTAAAGTGGCCATCACACAGACCCAGTGTCTAACGCTTAATAACACAGATCTAGTGTCTTGTCTAACGGGTAGTAAACTTGACTTTCAGGATGATCCTAAGTGGGCTGTGGAGAGGTTGTCTACTCACCATTCCCTGTTCTTGTGTGCAGACCTCAGGCTAAGAAGAGATGCTATACAGCCCTCTTCCGTCTTCCCATCTCTCATCCTCCTGAAAAAAAAAAAAAACCTTAGAGATCATCTTTTGCTAAATAATTCTTGTCTAAATTGATTTCTTCTCTGTATGGCTCAGGTTGCTCTTATCCGAAAAGATCTCATCTGACCTTGGATACCCACATCCTATTTATATCTTCATTTTGGAATAAGATATCGAGATATTAGTTGATGTGCACATTTCCTTACTTTTCTCCTGTCTCTCAGTTTCACGGGGTACAAGGTTACTTGTATTCCCTAGAAACTTTCCTGGAAAGTTTTGCAAGGCAAACAGAAGCTGCAGAATGGCCGAAGTCCCCTGGTGTTTCAGAAACGTATGAACGGATCAAAGACAGTGTTGAGTGGAGACAAATATTGGAAGAGAGTGGCAGAGTCCCGGATCCCAAGAAGTGTTTGAGGACTTTGCAGTCTAGACAGCCCTGGATCCCAATGCTGGGAGGGTCCTTCAGAGGAAAAGGAGGTCGGGAAGTTGGGAAAGATGATGGACTGAGTGTTTTGTTGGTTGAGAGAGGAGAGAAAAAGAGAGAGATAGAGATTCTGTCTAACTGTCTATCTAACTCTATCTATCTATCTATCTATCTATCTATCTATCTATCTATCTATCTATCTATCTATCATCTATGTATTATCTATCTATCTATCTATCTATCTATCTATCTATCTATCTATCATCTATCTATCATCTATCTATCATCTATGTATTATCTATATCTATCTATCTATCTATCTATCTATCTATCTATCTATCATCTATCTATCATCTATCTATCATCTATGTATTATCTATCTATCTATCTATCTATCTATCTATCTATCTATCTATCTATCTATCATCTATGTATTATCTATCTATCTATCTATCTATCTATCTATCTATCTATCATCTATCTATCTAGCCTCCTTTCAAGATTTTTTTTAAAATCCCATAACTACCGGAGGAGAAGGCTGGTGGAATAAATCTGAGAGGGTGTATGTACTCACTGCCAAAGGACTTAGTGTTGGGTTGATTTAAATTGATGAAAACAAAAGATCTTTCTGGCTCCAGTGTCACTAGCTCCGAGTCCCTCACATATACTCTTTAGACATTGTTTCTCATCAATATTACTCCCAACACTCTGCCTATGGTCATATAGATTTCTGGCTTTTGTGGCTCCAAAGAGGGATTGATTGGACAGCCGCATTCCCTCTGTGAGGATTAGTAATTTGGGAGCCAGAAGCAAAAAATTTAAAAGATTGTGGTTATTGATGAGGTCTGCAATTCTTATGTGTGAGAAAAGTCACTTTCAGGTTGGATCTAAGAATAGATAATCCGTTTGGGGACATCATGAGATTTCCCGTATCACATATTAAAAACAAGCCCATCCTGTGCATGCCACCATAACTGCTCCAACATGAACTGTTTCCTTGGTTGATGCCCTGGCATCCAAGCTGTGGTAATATAATGTCATCTTGGATGAATTGCTATGGGTCTGGGTCTCTCTCAGTAGTTGTTTCTCATACAGAAAATGGGGTGGAGCGCAGGGTCGCCTGACACCCGCCAGCTACCCACGACCCCCGCCACAGGATTTTGAGACTGCTGGTGAGTGGAACACAGCTTCTGCTCCAGTCCAATCACGCGGGACCTGAGACTGCTCTGGTTGGGGAGGCAGAAATCCGGCCTACGTAGGGCCACAAGCCTCTTCCGGTCAGAAAAGCACCGGGGTAGCTAGGGCGCAGGGTCGGCTGACACTCGCCAGCTACCCACAACACCCGCCACAGGATCTTAAGACTTCTGGTGAGTGGAACACAGCTTCTGCTCCAATCCAATTGCACGCGGGACCAGAGACTGCATTAGTTAGGGAAGCAGAAAACCGGCCTGAGTAGGACCACAGGCCTCTTCCGGCTGGACCAGCACCGGGGTACCGCCAGCTTCCCACGACCCCCGCCGCAGGATTTTGAGACTGCTGGTGAGTGGAACATAGCTTCTGCTCCAATCTTTAAACAGTGACAACGATAACAACTAACCCCAGAGATTACCAGATGGCGAAAGGTAAATGTAATAATCTTACTAACAGAAACCAAGACCACTCACCATCATCAGAACCCAGCACCCCCACTTCGCCCAGTCCAGGGCACCCCAACACACCGGAAAAGCTAGACACGGATCTAAAAGCATATCTCATGATGATGGTAGAGGACATCAAGAAGGACTTTAATAACTCACTTAAAGAATTACAGGAGAACATGGCTAAAGAGTTACAAGTCCTTAAAGAAAAACAGGATAACACAATCAAACAGGTAGAAGTCCTTAAAGAAAAACAGGATAACACAATCAAACAGGTAGAAGTCCTTAAAGAAAAACAGGAAAACACATCTAAACAGATGATGGAAATGAACAAAACCATACCAGACCTAAAAAGGGAAGTAGACACAATAAAGAAAACCCAAAATGAGGCAACACTGGAGATAGAAACCCTAGGAAAGAAATCTGGAACCATAGATACGAGCATCAGCAACAGAATACAAGAGATGGAAGAGAGAATCTCAGGTGCAGAAGATTCCATAGAGAACATCGGCACAACAATCAAGGAAAATGTAAAATGCAAAGAGATCCTAACTCAAAACATCCAAGAAATACAGGACACAATGAGAAGACCAAACCTACGGATAATAGGAGTGGATGAGAATGAAGATTTTCAACTCAAAGGACCAGCAAACATCTTCAACAAAATTATAGAAGAAAACTTCCCAAATCTAAAGAAAGAGATGCCCATGAACATACAAGAAGCCTACAGAACTCCAAATAGACTGGACCAGAAAAGAAATACCTCCCGACACATAATAATCAGAACAACAAATGCTCTAAATAAAGATAGAATACTAAAAGCAGTAAGAGAAAAAGGCCAAGTAACATATAAAGGCAAGCCTATCAGAATTACACCAGATTTTTCACCAGAGACTATGAAAGCCAGAAGATCCTGGACGGATGTTATACAGACACTAAAAGAACACAAATTCCAGCCCAGGCTACTATACCCAGCCAAACTCTCAATTAACATAGATGGAGAAACCAAAGTATTCCACGACAAAACCAAATTCACACATTATCTCTCCACGAATCCAGCCCTTCAAAGGATAATAACAGAAAAAAACCAATACAAGGACAGGAACCACGCCCTAGAAACAACAAGAAGGTAATCCCTCAACAAACCTAAAAGAAGACAGCCACAAGAACAGAATGCCAACTTTAACAACAAAAATAACAGGAAACAACAATTACTTTTCCTTAATTTCTCTTAATATCAATGGACTCAACTCCCCGATAAAAAGACATAGACTAACAAACTGGCTACACAAACAAGACCCAACATTTTGCTGCTTACAGGAAACTCATCTCAGAGAAAAAGAGACACTACCTCAGAATGAAAGGCTGGAAAACAATTTTCCAAGCAAATGGTATGAAGAAACAAGCTGGAGTAGCCATTCTAATATCTGATAAGATTGACTTCCAACCCAAAGTCATTAAAAAAGACAGGGAGGGACACTTCATACTCATCAAAGGTAAAATCCTCCAAGAGGAACTATCAATCCTGAATATCTATGCTCCAAATACAAAGGCAGCCACATTCATTAAAGAAACTTTAGTAAATCTCAAAGCACACATTGCACCTCATACAATAATAGTGGGAGACTTCAACACACCACTTTCACCAATGGACAGATCATGGAAACAGAAACTAAACAGGGACACAGAGAAACTAAGAGAAATTATGAATCAAATGGATCTGGCAGATATCTACAGAACATTCTATCCTAAAACAAAAGGATATACCTTCTTCTCAGCACCTCATGGCACCTTCTCCAAAATTGACCACATAATTGGTCACAAAACAGGCCTCAACAGATACAAAAATATTGAAATTGTCCCATGCATCCTATCAGATCACCATGGACTAAAGCTGATCTTCAATAACAAAATAAATAATAGAAAGCCAACCTTCACGTGGAAACTGAACAACACTCTTCTCAATGATACCTTGGTCAAGGAAGGAATAAAGAAAGAAATTAAGGACTTTTTAGAGTTCAATGAAAATGAAGCCACAACATACCCAAACTTATGGGACGCAATGAAAGCATTTCTAAGAGGAAAACTCATAGCTCTGAGTGCCTCCAAAAGGAAACTAGAGAGAGCACACATTAGCAGCTTGACAACACACCTAAAAGCACTAGAACAAAAGGAAGCAAATTCACCCAAGAGGAGTAGACGGCAGGAAATAATCAAACTCAGGGGTGAAATCAACCAAGTGGAAACAAGAAAACCTATTCAAAGAATCAACCAATCAAGGAGCTGGTTCTTTGAGAAAATCAACAAGATAGATAAACCCTTAGCCAGACTCACTAGAGGGCACAGGGAAAGCATCCTAATTAACAAAATCAGAAATGAAAAAGGAGACATAACAACAGATCCTGAAGACATCCAAAACACCATCAGATCCTTCTACCAAAGGCTATACTCAACAAAACTGGAGAACCTGGATGAAATGGAGAAGTTCCTAGACAGATACCAGGTACCAAAGTTGAATCAAGATCAGGTTAATGATCTAAACAGCCCTATATCCCCCAAAGAAATAGAAGCAGTCATTAATAGTCTCCCAACTAAAAAAAGCCCAGGACCAGATGGGTTTAGTGCAGAGTTCTACCAGACCTTCAAAGAAGATCTAATCCCAGTTCTTCACAAACTATTCCACAAAATAGAAACAGAAGGTACTCTACCCAACTCATTCTATGAAGCCACAATTACTCTGATACCTAAACCACAAAAAGACCCAACAAAGATAGAAAACTTCAGACCAATATCCCTTATGAATATTGATGCAAAAATCCTCAATAAAGTTCTTGCTAACCGAATCCAAGAACACATCAAAACAATCATCCATCCTGACCAAGTAGGTTTCATCCCAGGGATGCAGGGATGGTTCAATATACGGAAATCCATCAACGTAATCTAGTATATAAACAAACTCAAAGACAAAAACCACATGGTCATCTCGTTAGATGCGGAAAAAGCATTTGACAAGATCCAACACCCATTCATGATAAAAGTCTTGGAAAGATCAGGAATTCAAGGCCCATACCTAAACATGATAAAAGCAATCTACAGCAAACCAGTAGCCAACATCAAAGTAAATGGTGAGAAGCTTGAAGCAATCCCTCTAAAATCAGGGACTAGACAAGGTGTCCACTTTCTCCATACCTATTCAACATTGTACTTGAAGTCCTAGCCAGAGCAATTCGACAACAAAAGGAGATCAAAGGGATACAAATTGGAAAAGATGAAGTCAAAATATCACTTTTTGCAGATGATATGATAGTATATATAAGTGACCCTAAAAATTCCACCAGAGAACTCCTAAGCCTGATAAACAGCTTCGGTGAAGTAGCTGGATATAAAATTAACTCAAACAAATCAATGGCCTTTCTCTACACAAAGAATAAACAGGCTGAGAAAGAAATTAGGGAAACAACACCCTTCTCAATAGTCACAAATAATATAAAATATCTTGGCGTGACTCTAACTAAGGAAGTGAAAGATCTGTATAATAAAAACTTCAAGTCTCTGAAGAAAGAAATTATAGAAGATCTCAGAAGATGGAAAGATCTCCCATGCTCATGGATTGGCAGGATCAACATTGTAAAAATGGCTATCTTGCCAAAAGCAATCTACAGATTCAATGCAATCCCCATCAAAATTCCAAATCAATTCTTCAACGAATTAGAAAGTGCAATCTGCAAATTCATCTGGAATAACAAAAAACCTAGGATAGCAAAAACTCTTCTCAAGGATAAAAGAACCTCTGGTGGAATCACCATGCCGGACCTAAAGCTGTACTACAGAGCAATTGTGATAAAAACTGCATGGTACTGGTATAGTGACAGACAAATAGACCAATGGAATAGAATTGAAGACCCAGAAATGAACCCACACACCTATGGTCACTTGATCTTCGACAAGGGAGCTAAAAACATCCAGTGGAAGAAAGACAGCATTTTCAACAAATGGTGCTGGCACAACTGGTTGTTAACATGTAGAAGAATGCGAATCGATCCATTCCTATCTCCTTGTACTAAGGTCAAGTTTAAGTGGATCAAGGAACTTCACATAAAACCAGAGACACTGAAACTTATAGAGGAGAAAGTGGGGAAAAGCCTTGAAGATATGGGCACAGGGGAAAAATTCCTGAATAGAACAGTAATGGCTTGTGCTGTAAGATCGAGAATTGACAAGTGGGACCTCATGAAACTACAAAGCTTCTGCAAGGCTAAAGACACCATCAATAAGACAAAAAAACCACCAACAGATTGGGAAAGGATCTTCACATATCCTAAATCAGATAAGGGACTAATATCCAATATATATAAAGAACTCAAGAAGGTGGACTCCAGAAAGTCAAATAACCCCATTAAAAAATGGGGCTCAGAACTGAACAAAGAATTCTCACCTGAGGAATACCGAATGGCAGAGAAACACCTGAAAAAATGTTCAACATCCTTAATCATCAGGGAAATGCAAATCAAAACAACCCTGAGATTCCACCTCACACCAGTCAGAATGGCTAAGATCAAAAATTCAGGTGACAGCAGATGCTGGCGAGGATGTGGAGAAAGAGGAACACTCCTCCATTGTTGGTGGGATTGCAAGCTTGTACAACCACTCTGGAAATCAGTCTGGCGGTTCCTCAGAAAATTGGACATAGTACTACCGGAGGATCCAGCAATACCTCTCCTGGGCATATATCCAGAAGATGTCCCAACTGGTAAAAAGGACACATGCTCCACTATGTTCATAGCAGCCCTATTTATAATAGCCAGAAGCTGGAAAGAACCCAGATGTCCCTCAACAGAGGAATGGATACAGAAATTATGGTACATTTACACAATGGAGTACTACTCAGCTATTAAAAAGAATGAATTTATGAAATTCCTAGCCAAATGGATGGACCTGGAGGGCATCATCTTGAGTGAAGTAACACAATCACAAAAGAACTCACACAATATGTATTCACTGATAAGTGGATATTAGCCCAAAACTTAGGATACCCAAGATATAAGATACAATTTGCTAAACGCATGAAACTCAAGAAGAATGAAGACCAAAGTGTGGACACTGTGCACCTTCTTAGAATTGGGAACAAAACACCCAGGGAAGGAGTTACAGAGACAAAGTTCGGAGCTGTGATGAAAGGATGGACCATTTAGAGACTGCCGTATCCAGGGATCCATCCCATAATCAGCTTCTAAAAGTTGACACCATTGCATACACTAGCAAGATTTTGCTGAAAGGACCCAAATATAGCTGTCTGTTGTGAGACGATGCCGGGGCCTAGCAAACACAGGAGTGGATGTTCACAGTCAGCTATTGGATGTATCACAGGGCTCCCAATGGAGAAGCTAGAGAAAGTACCCAAGGAGCTAAAGGGATCTGCAACCCTATTGTTGGAACAACATGATGTACTAACCAGAACCCCGGAGCTCTTGTCTCTAGCTGCATATGTATTGAAAGATGGCCTAGTCGGCCATCACTGGAAAGAGAGGCCCATTGGACTTGCAAACTTTATATGCCCCAATATAGGGGAATGCCAGGGCCAAAAGAATGGGAATGGGTGGGTAGGGAAGTGGGGGGGCGCTATGGGGGACTTTTGGGATAGCATTGGAAATGTAATTGAGGAAAATATGTAATAAAAATATTAAAAAAAAAAGAAAAGAAAATGGGGTGATCAATGACTGCTGGAGTCACAAGGATGACAAAATGCAAAGGAACATGGGTTCACTGTGGATGAGAAGTGAAACAGGGGCTTCATATTGGATAAGCTAGAGCATGCTCAGAACTTCCCGAGTAACTCATCCCAAGGTGAGAATTAAGACGGGATAATGAGCAGCACAAAACCTCATCACGTGCGATCATTCTTGGATGGAATATTTATAGCATTATTTAGAACAATGAGTGGGATTTGAGAGAAGGGGGTGGGGAACCACAACCCATTAGTTTGGAAACTAAGGCAGCTATTGTTGAGCTATCTCATGCAACCTGATCCATGATATTTTCCCAGCACACTTAAAGCCTGAGTTCAAGGTAGTGTGGACAAGGTAAAACCTTGTCATTTCTTTTTAAAGGAGAGATTTGATTTTTTATTTACTTTCTTTATTCGTTCCCTTTAATGGAAGACTTAACTGAGGCAGTACTACAGGTCTGAGCCTTCATCACTGCCCATCTAGAGATGAGGGGTGAACTCACCCCTGAGACAGCACTGGTCCTCCTAGTCTTCTGGTGCAGTAGAGCAAGGCCAGCAGGGAGGGGGACACATGGTGGTCCAGGTTGTCTGCTATAAGGTCCTGGATGCTGCATGTGATGGCATCTAGAGATGGAGTCTTCACCGAGAACATTAAGTTACTATTGGCATCGTGAGCAGGTGAGTAGCCACATAAAAGGGCTTGGCTCTTCCATTTCCTGCTCCCCGAGGACAGCGATCTTCCCTTATACCCACTACTACATCTTTAAAGTGGAGAGCAGGTACTACCAGAGGCTGAATTTGCCAGCAACTTATTCTTGGCCTCTCTACCCTTCCGACCTATAAGGAGTACTTTTTTTGTTGTTGTTGTTGTTCTTAAAAGTTGCCCAGTGTCAGGTAGTTTCATTTTTCTTTAAGGCAGCATAAATAGATTCATATTAGCCCACAGGACAGAATAGGCTGTGCATTGTGAAGGGCAATGGAAATCATAGGCACTTGCTGTCCATGCACGGCTCAGCAGTGGAACCAGGGTAAATAGAGCAGGCGCCTGCCCACCAGCCAGGCTGCTACAATACCATATACTCAACAGCAGATGCTGCAGCGCTTGTGTGCTTCCAGGATTTATGTCTCACTGTTGCTCCACGTGCCTGTCTCATGAAAGAAGCACACTTGATAGTTTGCATTTTCTGTATAGAAACTTAGAAGAGTTAAGGATGTGGTTCTTTTAGAGGCTATCAATTTTTCCATCAGAAAGCTATTTTACCTCATTATGGATGCTTTCCTAAAATGCCACTGTCTGGTCAACACACTACTGATGGACAAAAGACAAAGAAAGGCTGTTAGCTTTTATCAGTATAATGTTAAAAGTATCCCAGAACCACGGGCACCACTCTTGCACCAAACCTAATGCAACAAGGGTACAAGGGTAGGAGTGTTTACACGGGATCTCTGCCAGTGTTGCTTTGATTGCTTTCAAAGGAAGATAATTTAATGACTGACATCAGGATGGAGCAATGAGCATCCTGGAAGGATCCCTGCCTTGCATTTTCCAAGACACTTTCTTTCGTCCCTTGTCATCAGTAGTTCTGTTGACTCGACAGTGGCATTTTAAGAAAGCATCCATAATGAGTTAAAATAGCTTTCTGATGGAAAAATTAACAGCCTCTAAAAGAACCACAGCCTTATGTCTTGCCTGGAGTTGACTCAAGAGAGCAAACAAAACAAAATTTCCAGCATGAGGGTCTTTTGCTGGCCCAGTATCTGAAAATAAATAAGCCAATAAACTTCTGGTGCAAGGTTGTTGCTTGTGTGTCAGGGCTATTATTCAACAGCCAAGAAGCATGAGCACGCATTCCTAACACGCCTTTGCTTTCCAGGCACGTAGTTTGATGATTCTTTGACTTATCATGAGAAAAGGAATACTGAACCTACATCCTGTGTTCAGTTGTCACTTACAAGTTCACAGCTACTAGAAGGAGAAACCTTTTCAACAGAGACACTGCAGTCAAATGCACTGAAGTTAATTGCTTCCAATGACTCTCTGGGACTCCAGTGAGAAGGACCTGCTGAGGACACTCCTGACTTTAAAGGCAATGTATTTATAATTATATACATGTGCAACAGTCCGAAGCTCTGAAGGTATTAATCATATATACTGAGACGCAATGCTTTCACCTCCTTCCTTCTCTTCTTCCCCTCTAAGTGGTGGGAAGTCTTTCTTCCCTGATGTTACCTTGTATCTTGGCTCAGATGATTTGATATTGCAGTACTTTGGCCTGACTGGATATCAAACTATTGAACTCTCACTTTTCCAGCAACGCCCACTGCACCCCTAGATATTTCCTTACAAAGAATTGATTCCTCGGCCACTTAAAGAGGAGATACCTTAGACTCAGGCACAAGTAGAGATGGGAGACATTGGTGGGGAAGAAATCCATATTGTTTACTGTGCCAATTGATTGCTTTGTTCTGGATTTATTTCATTTTATTATTATTTTGTAAAATATTTTCCAGATTATAATATAATTACAGCATCTCCCATGTTCCTTTCTTCCTTCTAAATCCTCCTGCATATACTCCTCACCAAATCTTTATACCTTGCCTGGAGTTGACTCAAGAGAGCAAACAAAACAACATTTTCAGCATGAGGGCCTTTTGCTGGCCTGGTATCTGAAATTCTTTCTTCACTAATTGTTATTTCATGGATTCCTAACTATAGCCTGCTCCATTTGTACAGTGTTGCCTGTATGTATCTTTTCAGGGCTGGCCATTTGGTATTGTATAACCAGTTGGTGTGTTCTTTCTTTCCTGAGGAAAATTATGTCTCCTACTTTTCTCATTTGTTAGTGGCCTATAGTTCTTTGTGTCGGGCTGAGGCCTTGTGGTCTTTCTTCCAGTCCACTTTAGCATGTCTCTTGTTTTCCCTGTTCTGCTCATGTTTAGGTGTCACATTGGTGAGACTCTATAGGCATAGCTTCTGATAATAGTAGAAGACACAATCTCACAGCAAACTCCCTGATCCTCTGGCTTTTACAAGCTTTTCAAACTTCTTCGTAACGTTCCTTGAGCCTTAGGTATGAGGGTTGTTTTGTAGGTATTGCCATTGGCTCTGTGGTCTATAACTCTGCATTTTCATTGGTTGTGGTTTTCTGTGATGGTCTCCTGTTGCAAAGAGAACTTTTCTTGATGAGGGATGAGGACTCCACTTTCCTGCAGATGAGGAGTGTGAGTGACCATTTCTATGGAGGAAATGCAGCCCTTGTATGTAATGGAGGAGGGGTGTTGGCCTGAGTGCTGTGTGCTTGGACAGCCCAGAATGGCATTTTCAATCACAAGATGGCAGGTGGTCTGGAGAGAGTGGAAGGGATCTGCTTCACTGTGTTTATTGACCCGAGGATCCAGGAATGTAACTTGAGTAAACCATTTATCATCTCTTACTAGAGAGGTGAGGAATTCTGATGAAGCTTGTCTGCCAATATATGTTGGGCTTAAGAGATGTGTTTGGAGATATAACCTTGTATATTACCGTCTTTTCTGAAGTGCTAACATGGGAGTATTTTGGGACTCTCTATTATTTTTTTGGATGCTCATTTCTGATCCTCCAGGCCAGAACTTAGCTCATATTTACCATTAAGTGAGTCAAAATGGCATTTATAGGTAAGCTTGCCATACCCCAAATAGGATGGGGCATACTTGTTCAGCAATGTCTCAAGCCCAGGGGAGAATCGCATTTCCAAAGCCTCCACATTCCTTTTCTCAAGTCCCCTCCCCAAAAGCTATATAAGGGACACAGCCACAGAAAGGTATCGGTTCCTTTTGGTGAGGGAGGGTGGGTCACAGAGTTTGAGGAGGAAAAAAAAAGCATTTGGATTGTAAGAATTCCAAACAATACAATTTGGAAGGGGAAGACAGGTGAATGAGAGGCTGTAAGAGCAGACATCAGGCTGCATGCAGCATGCAGCATGCAGAGCTCTGCAGCCTGGCCCACTGGCTGCAAGCATTTTCTAATCTCCAATGACAGTCCCAATACAAGAAGAGTGGAAATGGGAAAACTAAAGCCCAGGCTATGTCCTCATGTATAGCTCTTTCATAAGGAAACCAGGTAGTTAGAAGAGCTGTTGGGATAAGTGCTAAGTATAAACAGAAGGACATAGAATTGAAGATAAAAATATTAGGATTGTTGATAGGAATAGAAGTGTACTAGCATGTGATAACTAATTGAGGTTAACTCTGGAAGGAAAGTATATATGAATAATTGCAGCGAAACCAGGGTGCTTTTAGGCAAAGCAAGGGGAACAAATCCTGGTGTCCTACCACACATGCTATAAGTGCTGATCCTCCTCAACAGGGTGTAGAGGGGTCAACAGACAAATATTTTCTTTAACAAACTGAGCAGGGTAGACCTGGAGACAGCTATGGGGCAGTCCTGGACTTGTAGGATGTGGGTGTAGAGATTGGAGGTTAGCACAGAGAAAGGAGCTTCAGTTGGTGAAGTGCCTCCATGAGATCCAGCTGTGAGGCATTTTCTTGGTTGGTGATTAAGGCGGAGGGTGGGGGGCATCATGAGTGGTACCATCCCTGGGCTGGTAGTCTTGGGTTCTGGAAGGGAGCAAGCTGAACAAGCCAGGGGAAGCAAGCCAGTAAGGAACATTCTTCCATGGCCTCTGCATCAGCTCCTGCTTCCTGACCTGCTTGAGTTCCAGTCCTGACTTCCTTTGGTGATGAACAGCAATATGAAGGTGTAAGCTGAATAAACCCTTTTCTCCACAACTGGCTTCTTGGTCATGATATTTTCTCCAGGGATAGAAATCCTGACTAAGACAGTGGGAGTGAGACCCATAGCAAACCTAAGGGTAGAACCAGATTCCACATCCAGCCCATCCTTTTTAGAACGCATGCTCTTATCATTGGAAATTCAATGTAAAAGTTCACTGAACTAATAAACACTTCAATGAGTGGACTCATCTGGGTTTAGGCAGAAGGTGATGAGACTCCAGCTCAACTGCCTCAGTTGTATCTGAGATCTACTTGCTCAGCCTGAAAGAGCCAAGAAAGGAGACCCATGGAGCTGGGTGCTAGAAGTGTGAGGTGTGCGGAGTGCTACTCTTTAATGGGAGGCAGAGTGGAAGCCATCAATCTTGTCTACTGGTCTACAGTGCAGTAACTCCAAGCCAATATATATATAATATCAAAAAATGGAATAGTGCCTCTTCTCAAGCTCATGTTCACCTAGAAGCTAGGAATCAGCCTGATTCGGAACTACAGCAGTTCCCACTTAGCCCCAGTAGCTTTCCAAGACTCTTTACGACTGGCAGAAACTTTTTACCACAACAAGCCCTATACATTATACACACACACACATATATAAATATAATTATACTATGTATACATAGTATATACACATACATATAAATAGTTATATCAAAGCGATTGACAGCAGTATCTAACAATAAAATGAAATAATAATGATATAATAACATTTATTTAATGTATCAATTATTTTTACCCCTAGAAGTTTCTGTTTAATAGTTTGATCTAAGGTTGTCTGAAGGTATAGAAGTAAATTAAGGACAGAGAGGAGCTGTTGCAAGGATTTTTCAGATGTGATAGTTAGGAGAGGGTCATAATGGATTTGGGTAGGCTCTGTATCTAATGGCTGGTATATTTCTGACAAGACATAACCTTCAACCTGAGTTCTTCAGAGAAATGGAACTGACGAGATGCATGTGAGCATAGACAGGCTCATTTTAAGAAATAAGCTCATGTGGGCTGGCAAGGCTCAAATCTGCAGGCCAAGAGAAGACAACGGTATGACAGCTCATGCTGGAAGGCTCTCTGCAGTAGTTCCTTGATGTTTTAGGAATCAATCTTGTTCTATTCAAGCTTCTTGATAATTAGATGTGGCCCACAAGATGTGGCCCATTAGAGTGGGCAACCTGCATTACCCAAAGGCCACTGGTACAAATACTGGTCTTATCTCCAACACTCATAGAATCATCTAGAACTTCATGTGACTAAACATGTGAGAAACATGGTTCAGTTAAATTAATACAAAAAGTCAACCATCACAGAGACACACAAGCAAAGATGAAGGCAATGTGAGGACGGATGCAGACTGGAATGGTGGATGCCAAGAAAGAAAGATGATGGAGAGTCCGAGGGGCAGGATGTTTTCTCCCTCCAGGCTCTAAGACATCTTTCTCTGTATTTCGTAATGCCAGGCACAAAGCTTAGGGTAGAAGTGGGAAGGACCAGCAAGGGTAGAGATCAGCTTAGATGTGGGATTCTCAGAGTCCACCACACATGAAATTCAAAGGCGAGTCATACTGGGGGTGGGGGAGGCAGTGCTCATACCACCCCAGAAAAACAGGGTCAACGTCCTTAGTAGGAAGCCCTGTCTTAAAAAGTCAATTAGAAAGATACAGCATTGAAAGGCATAGTTGAGAAATAGCATACAAAAAGAATGATCAATGATCAGCAACTGTGATATTGGCTGCTTAGAATCACACTTAAGTTTTGCTCTTCTGAGATGCCTGTTAAGACCCATCACAATAGGGCCAGAGTGAAGGCCTTCACTGAACCAGATCCAGCAAAGTGGGCTCTGTATGGCTCATTCCACAGCTTCCCAGTTGGAGAAGCTGAGGCAAACCTAGACCAGAGTTACTTGGAAAATCGAAACAATCAATCAACTAACCAATAATAGTTTGTATTTGTATTTTGTATTTAATCAATAATATATTTATATTTCGTATTAACTTTGCATCAACCAGTTGAAGTTGGAGTGAACTATTTGGTTTAGATTATATCAGCACTTTCCACCCGGGACTGAACATATGAATCCCTGAAGAGCCTTTTATACACACCGTGCCAGAATGTTATTAGCAGCAACATTTGTGAAGACTCCAAACTGGGAGCGCTCCAAAAGTACATCCATAGTAGTATGGATAAATAATTAGAGAGCATTCTGTTAATGAAGGAGCATTCAGCAAAGAGGACAGAACATCGACCACAACCAGCAGGAGGTAAATCTCTGAAGTCAAATGTTGAGTGAAGAAAACAGAGAAGAAACCCCCCCCTTAAATTTCCATACTTAGGCAAAGTGACACCAACTGAGAGCCTGGATGCGGGATATGTGAACAAATTAGCTTTTTCTGAACTCTGGCTGGCTGGTTCAACTCTTCTCTTCTGGCCCAAACTCCTCTACAAGCTGACTCAAAAGAGAATTTTTTTTTCCCTGTAAAACCATTCTAAAATAAGAGCTTTTACATAAAGGGTGTAGTTATAGTTCTATGGTAGAGTGCCTCCCTAGCAAGGCCCCAGATTCCATCCCCAGAAAGGCAAAGTGGATGTTTGCATAGTAAACAGTAGTTATGATTAAAAATACTGAAACAAAAGCAAATTAGGAGAAAAGGGGTTTATTATAACTCATAATTGCAGGTTATATTCTATCAGCAAGTTGAAGAGTTGATTATGGTGGAGATCCAACAGCAACGAGTTATCAGCTGGGTTTCTCCACCCTTAGGGTTCAGAATCTTGTGCCTAAGGAATGGTGCCACCCACAGTGAGCAAGTTTGTCCACTTCACTGTATTTAAGGTAATCCTCCAATAGACATACTCAAAGACCCACCTGATCTAGACAATGCCTTACTGAGACTTTTCCCTGGTGACTCTAAACAACTAGAACAACCATAATAATAATGTACGTATAATTTAATTTATATTATTCACTCAGATGGACAAAATCAGTCTGTTATTAGAAGTCAGACTAGTTACCCTAGGAGGAATGCTAGCCTAGAAGGAAGGACATGCAAAGGGGCTTTTATTGTGATGTCACATCTATTGATCTTTGTGCTAGTCACACAGCTCCAAATAAGAGAAGCTTCCACAAGACAGGCAAGACTCAAGCAAATAAGAGACACAGAAAGACAGCAATGCACATGATACAAAAAGAAGATCCTCACTGGATGGAGACAGCCTAACACACCAGGTGAAGAAAAACAGATTCTTCACTGGACTGGCAGATTGGAAAACCTTGATGCTGAAATGGATGTTTGCTGAAGGACAGATGATCAGGATTGCGGTTAGGAAGAATCATCGCATCAGTAGATCTTCATAAGGACATTTGGATGGTTAAATTTGTGGGATTGATAATTGTTTCTTTTGTAAAAGTTAAACTGTGTACAATTTTTAGCTTAAACAGAAAGGAGGAAGATGTAGAGGAATTTTAATCCAGCAACATGGTTGCTCTGGCAAGGGATCACATTCAAAGACTTTCTAGGTCTATGTGATAGAGCTAGAATGCAGACACACCTTAGATTATGATCTGGTTGGAATACAGACACACCTTTAGTACACACTTTTAATCCTAAACAGTATAGGTAAACAAGGTTAGTTTGTAGAAGGAAGCAGCCATGTTTGAAAGTGATGTCTAATTGAGGGGCAGACAAAGTGACAAATCAGAGAAAGATTTGACAGAATAAGTCAGAGATAGGATATGGCCAACTCTTATGAGACCAGCATAGGAAAGAGAGGCAACTTAAGAGAGCAGTGCACACACACACACACACACACACACACACACACACATGGGGTGGGGGGAGGATGGAGAGAGACAGAGAGAGAGACAGAGAGGTTAGTTTTACAGACACAGGTTGCAGGTGAAGACAGAACAAGCCAGAGAATGAGAATGAACTAGAATATTAGAATAATTGCCAGAATTAGTTTGAGGCCAAGCAGAGCAATTCAGTCAGAAGCCGAGAGAAGCCAGTTTGAATCAGTCTCAGCTTGGAGAGGAGTTTGGGCCAGAATAGCAGAGTTGAACCAGCCAGCCAGAGTTCAGAAAGAACTAGAAAGGTTGAGTTTCTTCAACAGTAAGCCTCCAATATAACAATTACATCTTTTGAAAGAAGTTACTTTTATAATCCTCAATGCTGGGAGGTCCTGAAGCTGGCAGGACTCCACAAGAAATGTTCATTTTTAGCCCAGGAAACTCACTTTCCAATTCTCATTTTCTGATTTTCTGTCTGTGTCAATGCTTCTGCCCTGGAATTTAATTCTCCATCTTAAATGTCTTATGTTGACCCATTAAGGGTAAGAGCTGTGAACAAGGTCTTACCAGGCTTCCCACAAATAGAGAATTAGTACTTAGTGTCAAGCATCCTAAGAGTTACACTATCAAATTTGTTCTTCCTTGAGCTCTCAGGAAAGCGTGGGTGACATAACTAAGAGGTGAAATACATTCCAGCTTTACTGATAGGTACCCTCAGAGTGTGGAGGAAAACTCCTAGCATGTAATATATTCAAATGTACAAATCTGGGGAAGGGAAACTTCTTAGAGTCAAGGACTACCAGGTTCTGAACTTTAGGAAAGGCTGTGTTCTGTGGGCAAGCATATGTACTGAGCCACTGCTTTTCATTTCTTGTCCAGACAGTTTAGTGAACTCCCCAGTGAGCTCCCTACTATCAACTAGTCACTACAAGGATGCATTACATTTATAATTGCATTTTCATGATATCTTCCATTCCTCGGTTTCATACTGGATTATAACATATCAATACTGATTACACTGACCTTTGCCAGTGATCAAATCACACCAGGTATTTTCTACAAATTATTTAGTTTAAATCATCTCAGTCCTATGAGTCATACTTTACAGATGAGGATAGTGATGCCCAGAATGAATAACTTCTTCAGTTCCCACCAGCCATGCCAGAAGCACAGCTGACTATGGTGAAGGATTGAGTTCCACAACGCATGACTTTTCTGTTACTGGATACTACTGCTGAAGGGATGATTCCACCTTGCAGTGGCTTGAGCTATCCATTCCCACCTCCCCATCCACACTTCCCTAAGTTACATACCTGTCACCTTGCTCATTCTTCTCCCCTTAGTTCCTTTCCTTCCTTCCTTCCTTCCTTCCTTCCTTCCTTCCTTCCTTCCTTCCTTCCTTCCTTCCTTCCTTCCCCCTCTCTCTTTCTTTCTTTCTTTCTTTCTTTCTTTCTTCCTTTCTTTCTTTCTTTCTTTCTTTCTTTCTTTCTTTCTTTCTTTCTTTCTTTCTTTCTTTCTTTCTTTCTTTGTCTTTTGACAGTCACAGTTAGTTTGAGAGCCTACTCTCCTGTTTCCTCCACTTCTCTCTTTTTTTTTTTTTTTTTTTTTTTTGGTTTTTCGAGACAGGGTTTCTCTGTGTATCCCTGGCTGTCCTGGCACTCACTTTGTAGACCAGGCTGGCCTCGAACTCAGAAATCCGCCTGCCTCTGCCTGCCGAGATTAATCTGGGATTAAAGGCGTGCGCCACCACGCCCGGCTTTTCCTCCACTTCTCATGTCCAGAAGAGTTAAACTATGTTGCAGTTTACTATGGTAAGCTAAAATATGTAGTAGTTTATTATGGTAAGTTAAATTATGTTGCAGGATATTTGATCACATTGTGAACCTCCAGTGTGTTGTTTACTGGAAAAAACATACCTTTTATCTCTCTGGCTGGAAGACACATGAGCTGTTGGTACACACCTTTAACCCCAAACAATGAAGGTAAAGTTAGTTTGTAGTAGGTACCACCCATGTTTGAAAGTGATGTCTAATTGAGTGACAGACAAAGTAATGAATCAGAGAAAGATTTGACAGAATAGGATATGCACAACTCTCATGAGAAGAGAGAGGAAACAGTAGCTGTAAGAGGGATAAGTGCAGAGAGAAAGGAGGAGGAGGAGGAGGAGGAGGAGGAGGAGGAGACGAGGAGACATTTTTACTTGGACAGTTGTACTGAGACAGGTTGCAGAAAGAGAACAAGCTAGACACAGGTGAAGACAGAAGGAGCCAGAGAATTAAAAGGAGCCAGAAGATTAGAACATATTGCCAAAGTTAGTATGAGACTGAGAGATAGAGAAGTCAAATGGAATCAGTCAGTATGGAGAGGAGTTTGAGCTAGAACATCAGAGTTGAACCAGCCAGCCAGAGATCAGAAAGAACTAGAAAGGGGTGAGTTTATTCAGCAGTAAGTCTCAGAGGCTGACAAAATTCTAGGTCTAGATAACATTGTATGGAGGCTAGAATCTTTCAGGACTAGGCCTGTGTTAGACGACTAGGGCAGTTAGCCTCAGAGATAGCAGTTACTTCAGGAGAATAATAAATACTACAACAAAGCTTTATTAGGATCCTTAGGGCTTCCTGAGTAATTTCTTTGCAGAATAATTGGGTTTTAAGAGAAACTCCACAGCATGGACAACATATCACAACACATCACCTTGGTGTGTTCATGAGTCACATTAACTAATCCAAGTCCATCTGTTTGGGTAAGTTCCATAGTGACGTAGACACATCCATTTGTGTATTTATAGGATTCTCGCTGCTTTGGCACTCACAGAGTGAAGAAATTACAAGCAAGGATTTATGGACCACAGTGGCTAACACCTTGACTAGCTGGCCTCAGGGAGACTCTGGCCACCCCGTGTCTAACCCAGGGTGGGCTCCAGTGCAGAGCTGATGTATAGGCACTCTACAGTTCCAATTTCTTCATCTGTGCAATTCAGGTCCATGTGGGTGAATGTGAGGCAGGAGAGTCACTTGGAAATTGTATCACTCAGGTCATTACTGACTCTGCTAGCACATGATGAGCCACAGTGGGAGTGGGCAGGGCAGCAGTCCTCACTGAATATTCATTAGCACTTTGGCAGTAGAAGGGGCAGCACCATCCTCCTAGAAAGAAGTGATATATTACGCATATTTTCCCCATGTACAAGGATCAGGGCAGCCCAGATGATGTGGGGCCAACATCTCTGTGGCAGGATACATGAGGGGGCAGGTTAGGATGGTGCTGATATGCTAAAGCACGGGGCACATAACAGGTAAACTTTGTTTCCTGTACTGCACATAGATTTTGCATCAAAGAATACACTTAAGGTCTCTGTTCAAAATAGCAAAATCTGACATTGACCCAAAATACTTAAAGTTAGTCACAGTATCTGTGCTTTTCTTTCATTTTTAAAAACAAGGGCTTAGTCTTTTGCTGTTTTGGGGTAGGGATGATGTACAAATGCTGACAACAATAGAATGTGACGATTCTGTTTCTAGTTCCATTTCTGAAGCCATTAGAGATGAATCCTCAGCTTTTCTACAAACTCTACTGACTAATATGCAGAACCAGGAGCTTTACAATGGTGGAGCATAATCCACAGGGTCAAAATTTCCCTAGCTAGGGCTTATTTAAGTACTGGGATTTTTGCATGTTCTCTTGGACGCTTTTGGTGGTCTCATCTACTAATATAGGTGCTCACGTGACTTCATATGCCACATTGGGTCTCTGGTCTCTCAGATGTCGGTACATCAATGGAAATTTGGAAGTTTGAAAATGAGAAGATATTATCTCATGTTAGCCTGGGTTCCCTAGTCTTTCATGCATAGTCCTTGAGTCTTTCAAAGTCCCAGCGCTGAGCCGTGGCATCTGTGTCTGCCTCTGGTCCTCAGAACCTTGTTACCCCACACCCCCAATTCTGCATTTCACTTTGACTCTCCAGTCAGCTCCCACAGCTCTCTGAGGCTTTCTCTGGGTAGAGAAGTGTGATAAAGTCTGCATGTTAGGATGTTAGCTTCTCTGGGAACTGAGAGACAATGGGCCAATACTTTGCTGCCTTTGCTCATCGGGTAAGCCCATTATGAGGCATGTGTTGTGTGGTCTTCGGTAGGGTAGAATCGAAGTTATCTACTGAAGCAACTTCTCCATCCTTCCTCTGCTGCCTTCTGGTTTCTCTCATGCTGTTCCTTTATCAGGGTTCCCAGGAGTTCTGGAGAAGTAACTCAGTGGTGGAAGTGATGGAGCACTGCCTAGCAGATGTGAGAGACTCAGCCATGCACACACACACACACACACACACACACACACACACACGCACACACACACACAAACACACACACACACACTCTCTCTCATATATACACACACATATACACACATACACAATCCATACACACATATACATACACATACACACTATACTCACATATACACATACACATGCACACACCCACATAACACACATGCACATACACATGCACACACACATAATACACACATACACACTCTCACATATACACACATATGCACACATACACAATCCATACACACATATACATGCACATACACATAATACACACATATGCACACTCACACATACTCCCCATATACACACACTCATATAAATACAATATACACACATACACATACATGTATACATACATATATACACATACACACATATACATGCACATACACATAATACACACATACACACACTCATATATACACACATATGCACACATACACAATACATACATACACACATATACATACACATACACACTATACACACATACACACATACATAAACACATACACACACACACACACACACACACACACACACACGGTGGCCATGAAAAAGGGTGCAATGAAGTGTGTGTGTGTGTGTGTGTGTGTGTGTGTGTGTGTGTGTGAGAGAGAGAGAGAGAGAGAGAGAGAGAGAGAGAGAGAGAGATTTAGTTTAAAATGTAGGTAACCTAAATTTAAAATTTAAACATTAGGCATTGTGGTACAAACCTGTAATCCTAACACCTGAAAAGTAGAGGGTGATTAGGAGTTCAAGGTTATCCTTGGCAGCAGAATGAGTTGAGGGCAGCTCAGGCTCAATTGAGACTCAATTCAGAAACAACAACAAAAGATTACTAACATTTACCGTCTCCAAACATTTACCTCAGCATCCAGTCCAGGGAGAACCCAACCTTAGGCAACAGAGGTGCTGAGGTGAAGGTGAGAGGGTTGCAGTCAGACCAGCGGCAAGGACTACCATCTTATCTTTGTGTAAAGTGGCTTGAGGGCACTAGAGCTGGTCATTATAGAGACCACTGAGGCAGCAGTCAGATGAGGCTGAGAATTAAAGCCAATGGGTAGGACACACACTCGGCAACAAGACTCATGACTTAGGAGATTAAGCCGGCTCACCTTTGTAGTGACCATGCTGCACACACTGTGACATGTGATCAACGTCCTCCTTCTTACCATCTGTAAAATGGTATTATTAAATCTGCAAAGATCAAGTCATGGTGGGGGAGCCTGAAGAAATGACTCAGTATTTAAGCACAGTAACTGCCTTTAAAGAGGTATGAGATTCCATGCCCAACACCCACACGATGGGTCACAAACATCTATAACACCAGTTTCAGGAGATCTGACACCTTCTTCTGGCCTCTACAGACACCTGACATATAGACATACATGCAGGCACAATACCCATACACACAAAAATTTTAAAAATTAAGAAGATCAAGTCACTTGCCTACCAGTTATACTAAAGAAAGGATGGCAGAGGATCTGAACCCATGCTGCCTCCCGCTAACTGCCCCTCCCCCGGGCAGCACTTCTATGTTCTTGCTTCAAGATAATTTGTCTTAGCCTAGCTATGCAGGTGTGCATGGCCGTCATAGCTGACCAGGCAACTTGGTCATGGCCAGTGGAGCCAGCTAGGCAGGCCTGTTCTGCGGCTATCTGCCAGAGTCGGTCCCTTAGGTGAATGTGCCAGTGACTGTAGATAGGATGTGGGGGATGTGGGGGCTGGGGGAGACGCGAAGATGTAAACCATTTCCTTGAAGTGGCTCCTGGAGAGAGAACCTCCTATTTTTGCAAGCAGAAACTGGGACTGAGTGTTGGTTCTCTGGGTGTTTTTCCAGGCCCAGGGACTGTTTCTAAATTAAACTCTAACTAACTAGACATCGAGTAACACAGAACAAAGCAACTCTTGCATGAGTTAAAGCATAAATGAGTCAGAGGCAGAGAGATTAAAGTTTCCCTCACATACACGCGAGTTAAAAAATTATAGTCTCCGGAGAGGCTGGCTCCTGTGGACAGAGTTTCCACCAAGTCAGCACATTGGAGAAAGGACTGTGTCTCAGCCAAACCCCAAGCCCTGCTGGCCTCTTTGCCTCAGCCTCTTGCTGAACTCAGGAGGAATCCATCTTCCTAAATCCACGCTGTCTGTCAGGACCAACGGCCCATTTCTGTTGGAAATGATTCATGGTGAGAATTTGTGACACCTCCTCACAGTCTCAGGGATTCTTTTTTTTTTTTAAGTCAGTTCTTGTGTAGTGCTTCAGTAAGTCTTTCTTCCTCTCCTGTGTGTCTCTCTACCCCAACATTTGTCGACAGACTTCAGAGGAGCTACAGGCGTGCTTTGAGTCTCACCCAAATCCTCTCTGCCTCTAGCAATCGATTCTGACAGGTGCAGGGCAGGGAGGGGAGACAGCATCACCATACATACAGCATCACGCAGAGCATTGTGGGATCAGCCCTCCTGCCTCATTCCCTGCGGGTACAGCAGATCGCCATTTCCCCATCGTCTTTTCTTCTGCTTGAACAGAGAAACCACCATGGCTCTCATTCCCTCTCCAGAGCCGTGCTTTTTAGAACACAGCAGTCAGAAAACGGTTAGAATGATGTGGAGTGTTTGGATCCTTCTCATCACAAGGTTTTGCAATAAAAAAATCCAATCCTGTCCTAGCTGCAGTGCACAAAGGACCAGCCAGCACTGTGTCCCCAGATGCATGGCAGAGGGACAGCGCTTACAAGGAGCAAGCAGGCTGACTGATTCCTGAACACATCACAAATGGGGCCACCTAGCCGTGGTGTGCTCAGCTGCAGACAATTCTAGTTTCAAGGTAGGGGAAATGAAAGATCCAGAGCCAGGAAAATAAACGACTTCTCTTTGCGTTTTAATGCCAATGGATACAGTTTCCAAATCCTAGCCCTGGCTCTTGCCAATTCCTTTGCATTTGGCTTTGGGTTTTAACGAGTACCCAGAGTGTTGTCTCACAAGCTTTCTGCTGAGTATCTAGACAATGCCTCTGGGGTGCTGCGCTGTGTGGCAGTTACTGCACCACTGCCTGGGACACTGCAGAGGGTTCTGCTCAGCCATTTTTGTCCTGAAGCTCCAGGAAGACAGTTGGATCTGAGAGTGGAACAGATTTCAAAGAACGAGCATATCAACCTGTGAGGCCTTCTGCTGTGTTGGTGGCATATGCTGTCTTAGAACAGTGCCCATTTAACAGGCTGTGCCGGCGCAGGAAAGGATTCTGACGTGTGCTTGCCCTGACATGGTGCTGTGTGTGTGGAAGCCACGATAAAGTTGAGCAGCAGATGGAAAACTCCGAACCTTTTATTGGCCATATGTCACTTTTGAGTGTTGGCCAACAAACTAAATTTGTAGCTAATATATAATGATTTAGGCAGGGGGAAAAAAAAGAGCAGCCATGCATTGATTCTCAAGGCTGCTCCTCCAGGCTCCCTTAGCCTGCCAGAGTTCCTGGATGCTTTCCTTTAACCTTGTACCATTTTCCTGAATCACCCCCAGGTGGCTTCATCTCCACAGCCCTTTGTGTGAGCCACCTCCAGCTTGGTCCGCTTCTCTTCTGTTTCTTCCTTGAAGACTGCAGTGTCAGACTTCTTGTTATTACAATGACTTTTTTCCAAGTTGATAGGAAATGTTATAAGGAATGAGCCATCAACGTTTCTGAACTGCAGCCTGTTGGATAGTGTCTTTTGTCTCCTCAGACATCTCCGTCAGTGTCAGGCTCTGCCATCCCTCTTAGGTGCCTACAGTGGCTCCCTGTTCAACCTGAAGTGCTCGTCCTTGGTGTGGACTTGTGGGAGGGAAGCACGTCATGATTTATGAGGATATGACCCGCGAGGGAACTCCCCTGGACAAGCGCCACTTTTACTGTCAGAATCATCTAGGAAGAAATGATGGATGTCCAGGATAAAGAGACTGGTCCACCGTCTGGCTCTTTATTCTTTTTGGCTTTTCTGACCCATGCATGAAAGTGCCAAGTTTCCAACCTCAGCTGCCATGGGCAGCCTGCCTGGCTTCGTGCTTGTGGGCTCCCAGGAGAAGGAGCTCCCCTGGTGCACTATGCTTTTGTTTCTGAGTTTGGTGTTGGCAACAGCTGGAAAGGAGAGGGGGCCTTTAAGCTCACAGGCCCCGCCAATCAACAGCTCAACAATTCAATGTATCATTGCTATCATTGTCTGACCCCCAAATGACTCTATAGTTGATATCTTAACCAACTGCCACCTAAGTTTCAGCACACGAATTCCTACCTAACTCAGTCCTCTCCCATTGTTTTTCCAAAGTCCCAGAGCAGCACTGTGAATGAAAGGGCAGCAGAGCACATCAAACGCAACAGTGTTTGTAACATCCGGAGTAAGGCCCATTAAAGAGAGAATAAAATCCACATTCATCATGGAAGCTTGCCTTTGTTTTCTGTTATTATGAAAAGAGGAAACAGGCACGCCTTTCCCGTGGGAGGCTCTTCAGTTATCTGTTCCTGCGCTGCCTTGGATACCGCACAGAAAATTGTAGTTTTGATTTATGTCTTTGCAGGACTTAACTATCCTTTTAGGTCTGATCAACAGTTTTGTCCTGAAGCAACTTTACTTTGGGGATTTTTACAGGGTGGATGGAACTGCTGTGGAAACAGACAGGTGTGCACGGCTACCCAGTACAGCATCTTCTACATAGGCGGGAGACTGGAACCCACCCAAGAGCTCAGCAATGGAAAGCATAGTCATTGCGCTGCCACAGAGTGGTGTGCAGCTGTGTAGAACAAGGATGGCCTCCATACCCAGAGGACAGAGCTCCATGACACATGCCTGTGAAAGCCAGACACAGAACCGAGTGCACCTGTCCAGGCGACATTTGTTTATTCTCAGAAAAAGATGCTTTGGAAGGATATGTAGAGAATAGGGCGAGAGGATAAGAATGGATGGGGTGTAGGGGAGACAACACACCAGTGATTTCTTAATGTGTTTGACTCTGCTCTGTACCCGCTGTTTTGAAGCAATGTCTCTCTCCTGGGTCACCTCTGGATAGTCCAAACGCCTCCAGCTTTCTTGGTTTCTCTGTCCACCATTGACCACATGCTCCTTCAGCGTGAGACAAGTCCAGTCCAAAATTCTGCTGCTCAGAGACTCCGTGTGCTGGAGGTGGAGCTGAACTCTCTGGCTGCCTGTTTGCTTTGCATGATTATTCCCGTGGCTGCATGGAAGAGGCTCTACAGTCATTGGAAGAGGCACTACAATCATTTCCATTCTCCAAATGAGGCTGTAGAGGCCCAAAGAATGGACCCTGTCTTGATTTATAAGAGTCAGGGTTGTTGTCTCAAGATTTGAACCCCACATGGCTTAGCTCCAGTGTGAGTTGATCATGGTGTTCTATGTGTGAGTCACACAGCTGCTTTCCCCAGCCTTTCTGTCAGTCCTCGTCAGCTCTGCATTGGCTTATTTCTACTACACTCTCCATGCTCATGTATACACATCTTTACTGGATCTTTGCAAACAAGGGTGTATCCAAGGTCCCATCTTTATCCCTATCTCTCTAGTACCCATCTCCCATCTTCTTAGAAGAGTTTTGACTCACCTGGAGGGCTTACCTTTCAAGCCTATGCCTATGTATTTAGAAGTTCATTTCCACCTGTCTGCTGAACATTTCATCTTGTTGAAACAAAAGGCATATCTTGCCTGGGAAGTATTCTCACTGACATCTACTCTGAAGAAACCAGCAGATTCTTCAGTTCATATTGGAAGCTTGAAGAAGCTGGTTCTAATATCAGTGAATGTATCAGAAGCAGCAGCAACAGAGTAGATGAACTTGGAAGCAGAATGAAGGGCAAGCAGGCAAAAAAAAAAAAAAAAAAAGCAAAAGGATCTTCTTCCATGTGCTATTCTCCCCTCCCTTCCCCCTCCCTCCCTCTTTCCCCTTCTCCCTCTCTTCTTCCAGTGTTGGAGGATGCAACCCAGTGCATCATTACTGATATCTATCTCCAATTGTTCCCCCCTCTAAGTTAAAAAAGAAAAAAGAAATGGAACAAAGTCTTCCTAAGTTGCCCAATTAAGTTTGGAACTCATTATGTATTCCAGGCGGCCTTTGGAACTTGTAATTCTTCTGCCTCAGTCTTCATGGGCTATCATGGCCCCCTCCACCCCTAGTCTTGCTTCTTTCCCCCCAAAAAGTAGCCGTCACATATCAGGGTACCTGTGAGATCAAGGGTTTTGAAAAATGAAACTTCATAGATGAAAGCCAAGCTTACAGGTTACTGTAAAGCTGCCAATTCTCTGTGAATTAACTATACACCCAATAGAGTTTGAGTAAAAATACCAAGGACCATTAAATATTTTCCTGAAACTAGATACATTGGCAAGAGGATTTTAGTGGAGAAACAAACTAACGAAATGATCCAGGTAAAATAGGAAAAGGAGGCATGAAGTGGGGATGCAGTCCCATCAGCTGCTCACATTACAGAGCAATGGTTTCGAGATTCATATCTGTGCGTGAATACCCAGAACCATAAGAAGAACAGAACTGGGTCTGACCTTGGCGGTGCTGGAGATTTAGTGCTTAATAAAGGTTGAATATCTTCATCAGTGCAGAATAGTTTTACAATTTAATAAATAATGCTGGGACAATCGAGTAGCCATCTGGAAAATAATAAAGTTGTATTTCTCCCAACTCTTCCTAACAAAATGAGTGCCAGATGGACCATCAACATGGAAGTTTAACTGTCAAGGGGTCTAGAAAAACATTGAAAAACTATTTAATGGTCTTGGAGTTGAGAAGGCCTTTTGAAGCATGATAAAATTCAGGAGCCATAAAAAGAAAGATTAATACATTTAGCCATAAAAATCAAACATTTCACCATGTAGGAAACACTAAATAAAGTTAAAAGGCAAATCCTGTACAGGTAAAAACATTTGTAACAACCAAGCCAGGCGAAAGGCTAAACCTGTTAAGATATAACAAATGTCTAGAAATGCATAGAAAAAAGATCAGCTCGGTATTGAAAAGCATCCCGGGGTTCTGCACAATTGTTGTGCATAACTAAAACAGCATTTTAACCTAATAGTGTTAGATTTTTTAAACTGTATTTTTGACAAGTTCGTTTGGACAAGTGTGTGGGAACTTACACCCTGGTACAGAAAGTGGAGAACTCTGAAGAGCACAGCATCAGGGTCTCTGTCAAAAACTAGACCATGTGAAAGCCTTTACATATCTACTGCATACAGGGAATGTCTCTGACCGTCACATAGGCTCTCACAATTAAACAAACCTGTACCTGGAGAAGCATAGAAATACATCCCCTGTGGCACCGAACATGGCAGTATGTTTCATCATTAAAAAGAAAAGAGAAAAAGAAAGCACAGAGCCTATTGTGCTATGTTTACCTGTGCTGACCAGGTTCGTCTCAGATCAGGATGGAAATGTTTGTAATCTGGCCAGTCTGTCTGCCACACTGTCTATACTACTTACACTCTGGGTTTGTTGTTCGCCTGCCATGTTCCCATCTGTGCTTGCTGTTTTTTTCCGTGTTGGCCCTGTTGATGTCAAGCCCTCTTCCCAAAGCCTATCATCAGCTGGGTCCTTTTATGTCCACCACACACCCTCCTTTTTGAGGGCATTGCTAGGTCCTCCTGAGCTGCCCATCCTAGCTGCAAGTCAACCTGCTCTCACCTTATATTTATTTATTTGTCAGAGGACAACTTCTTTGCAGGAATCCATTTTCTTCCTCTGTCTTGGGTGTCCATTGTCCTCAGACTTGATGACCAGTGCCTTTATCAGGTGATCCATCTCACTGGCCTCTGCTCTCACATTTGACATCATTCTTTTGCCACAGAAATTTGGGGTAACCTCTTTAACAATGGTGACAATCTCAAAGCTCTCCCTTTGATACAATACAGCCTACATTAGACAGAAATTAGCTTACATTTTCTACCCCAGAAAAAAGTATCTTCTTTGTTCTTAAAATAAGCACATATTTTAAAATGGAAAACCTCAGACCTGGCTAACATACGTGTACATGTTTGTGATATATGTGTGGCATGCATGCAAAAGATAAAAGAAAAAAAATATTTGAGTAGAATTCTCAGGCAAAGAATGTACATGTGCCAAAAGTTGGCATGTGTTATCAAAATGATCTTTGGAAAGACTCATAATTTATTCAATGAAATTGACTGAGACACCAGTATGTGCTGGGTCTCTGTGGAGTCTGGTGTGCTACTGAAGAAAGAGTCACAGTGTTGTTGAGAGGAGTTGTAGAGAGGAGTTGACTCAATTGAAAGTTCGCGGATGGCTTTCTAAAGAAAGAGGAATTAAAGCTAAGGCCGTAGTAATGAGGGAGTGGAGCGCTGTGTTGGGGCCTCATATAAACACAGCTGCACAGGAAGTGAAGAGAGCTCGCTTGGAAATGCGTGTGGGTGTGGGGGTTGAGAAGGTTGGGAGGATGGACAGAGACCCAGCCACAGGTCGGCTTAGAGGTAATGACAGGGATCCCACTTTATTCTTCACAGGAAGAAGGGGTGTAAGCAGGATTTGAAGATCATCTTCATATCTTGAAAGGATAATTCTGGCCGAGTAGAGAACTGAGTAGCAGAAGCAAGATGGAAGACAGGCTGATAAGCTAGGAGGTTGGTCAGAATCCAAGCAGCAAGTGAGATAACTTAAGCTAATCAGAGTTACAGATGGCGTGGTCAAGGCACAAGCACAGAGAGTACATAAGCTTGTGATTTTTCTTAATAAAAGCATATGTACTTTATTTCTTTTTGCTTTTTCCCAACTAAGAGTCTGTGTATAGGTCTGTGACATACAGTATACATAACGGAATATATATATATATATATATATATATATACATATATATGTGTATACATATATATATATATACATATATATACATATATATATACATATATATGTGTATACACATATATATATATAATTTATAGTATTATATGTAATATTCCCTCTTTTGGTAATGATTGCGGTTGAGCATTTTTTCTGTACTTCACTGACTATTTTCATTTTTACTTATTTCTTCTGAATTACCTGCTTACCCTTCGGCCATTTTCTTACTGAGGTGTGTATTCCCTTTCTTTCCAGCATGTAGTCCAGGTCTGCATGCTTCATTTTCATTATCATGTGCTTGCTGTCTCTGCTGATTGATGAGAACGTCTCAGGTTTTATTTATTATTTAATTAAATATGCAAATAAATTCTTATCATGTTGATAATAGACAGAGCTTAATAAGAACCCAAGTGCAACATCAAGGCAAAGTTAAACCAACTTAATATACCTAACGGATAACTGACAACCAATGGTGTGTATGATATATGTTGTCTAATTTGGTGTGTGTGTGTGTGTGTGTGTGTATGTGTGTACGTACCATAGCCAAATAAGACAGTGTTTACCTTCATTATTTCTGGTTTGGCATGATACTTAAAACCTTTCCCCCACCTGAAAGTTATAGTAAGTTATCCTGAATTACTTTTACAACCATATTATTTTCAGGTTATATCAAAGAACATTCGAACCAGACTTCTCGATCCTTTGTACCCCCAGCTTTACCAGATGGACAATAAAAAATAGCACTGAGATACGGCTTAGGACATAAAACCAGCAATGTGAAATTGGCCCTGTGTCAGCTTCTGCTACTCTCAATGGCTTTGACTTTGCAGCTAACATGGATACAGATCAAGGTCTTCCCTAGGTTAACAGATGATTTCTCTATAGATGGACCAAGGAGATACCAGATCATAAGTTTTCTGCAGGCAGAAAGCACGTCTATTTAGTTTTTTTGGTACCTATGTGGCTGGGCCTCATGAAGAGCTTCAGCCAGCACAGCACGATTCATGCATTGTTCCCATGAGAACAGCACAAATTCTCAACCCAATGGGGAGGCATGGTGTTCCTCGGTGGTATGAGGCAGTTAGAGAGAGTAAGCTTTCTTCAGCAGCCAGATAGTGTGGCAAGAACAATGATATGGTAGAGAAGTATTTCTGATTGCTTTCCTTTCCTTCAAACTCTCTGCAAAGAGAATAAAAAGCTCAAACAACAAAGCACAACCCCTCCCTGAGAAATACCAATAACGGGAATGGTATTTTTCCTCAAATCTCCCTTAAGGGTTTGCATTTATCTTGGTTGCATCCTTAATTTTTTTCTCAGAGATTTATTTATTATATGTAAGTACACTGTAGCTGTCTTCAGACACACCAGAAGAGGGTGTCAGATCTTATTATAGATGGTTGTGACCTACCATGTGGTTGCTGGGAATTGAACTCAGGACCTCTGGAAGAGCAGTCGGTGCTCTTAACCACTGAGCCATGTCTCCAGCTCTGCATCCTTGATGTTTTATCATGGATTTCTGCATATAACACAGTCAGTAGGTGCTAGTTGCCTCCATGGACTTGGTGGAAAGCCTCAGCTGATACCTCCCCATGCACTACTTAGATGGAATTACAATTTCCCTTTCCAATTCCCGTTTAGCCTTTCTGTGCTGGTGGCTTTCAGCTGGACACAAACCTTCAGCTTCTTTGTGGATGTTTATCTCCTCTCTGAGCAAAAGGACACAGGGGACTGGGATGCTTGTACAACACTGGACAAAGTCCATTTGAACAGTTTTGGTTGCAAGGAGCAGGGTGGGTTGACCCTCAGTTTTCTAATCTGAGAACAGCAGAGAAAAGAGCTGCAGATGTTTGGGTAGAGCAAGCGGTCCAGATGTCCACTAGGCGCTCCCACAGTTTGTCATAAGAGGATGTAATTTTCCAGCTGTCGAGCTGCTTCAGGCTTCTGGTCTCTCTTGGGCTGTTGACAGGAAGATTCCTTGAGCATCCTGGACAACAAAAAGGCAGACTTTGTCCCGATTTTCTTGCCACAGTAAAGTTCTCAGAATGTAGATTCTTTGCTGTTTTGAAAGTCTGGTTGATGGCTCCCTGGTATCTCTTCAAATGCTTCAGTCTGTGAGTTACAGCTTCGCTGACCTCTCTGCAGGGTGGGACAATGGCAGGCAACATCTGTGGTCCACAGTAAAGAGGCAGCAGATCAAAGCTGCAGCTGGGTAATGGCTCCGTGGTGTTGGTGTGGCTATCTTGAGGGTGATAAAAAAAGAGAGAGAGAAAGTGAAATAAGGAAAAAAATATCCCAAATTCCCAAACAAAGGCAGATGTTTTGTCTTAGCGTGAAAGTTATCAGTTCAGAAATTTGACAGAATAATAGCAAAATGAATACTTCACTGGATTAGAACAAATCAAAAGACATTTTATTGAGAAATTGACCCTTCAAAGAAATAAACTCCAAATCCCCTCTATTCTGAAGGTTCTTACTTTCTCCCCCCTCCCTCCCATCCCTTTCCTCTCCCTTCTCCTCCCATCCTTTTCCTCTCCCCTTCCCTCCCTTCTCTTTCCTTTCTTCCATTTAAAAATGGCTCTTCAATATAAACCTATAACTTTCCCACAGGCTCAGGGTGGGCTGGCCCACAGATGTGGTGGATGGAACCCTGTCTTGGGAATTTTGGAAACTCTACCCATTGGCTTACCTGGTTGCAGCAGAGCCCTAGGTGAGTGAGTCTAGTGAGTTGACCATGTAAGGGGAGAATGATTCCCTGTGACTGCAGGGCAGTGCAGAGGGCCCTGAGACTTGTGAGCACAGGTTTCTCTTCTTACTGGGCCCTTCACTCAGGTATGTCTGTGGGAAAATAACATTGTTACTTACTGTCTTCCTCATTCAGACTCCAAAGTCATACTTGGCCTTGCTGGGTATAGTTATGTTGGTTAAATGGCCACTCTGAGACATGGAGGACTTTAAATATAGCCTGTGTTGTCTTTGCTAAGACTGCTTGTCCAAAGGGGTGACTTTTTGAATTAGGCATTCTTTTAAAATGGGACAGAGGTGAGATGTTGGAAGCTGAAAGCTAAAGGATGCCACTAAGGTTACAGTAGATCAAAGCTGGCTTAAGTCAAAAGAAGGCTGCTAAGTCTTCCGCTAGTTCTGCTAGAGTTGATATGGAACAATTTAGAAGGTGCGCGCTCAGCGGTGGGGAGAGGGAGCCAGGCAGGAGTCTACAGAGCACAGGGAGCGCTCCTCCTCTCAGTGTCAAGGCCACTTGCTGTTTGGATAACCTTGGTTCCAAGATAAAGGTGCAAAGAAAGCAGATGGAGAGCTGCATCCCCCACCCTTCCCCGTCCCACTGCCCCTTAGATGCAGGCTGAAGACAGATGCTGAGCGTTGGCTGAAGTACACAGAGGATAGAACTATGGAGAGGTGGGAGCCGGCAGGCCGGGAGAAGGTGGAGATAAGAGTCAAAAAGAGACCAAAATAGACTCAAAGTCTCTGTTTTTAGGTGATGAGTAGCTGCAATTTATTTACTTTTATGTTGTCTGGAGTTTGGCCTGTACAGTGTCTATTCTCCATAGTAAAGCGATTTCTTGTGCTTGCCCACGTCAGAGACATAGTCTTTTCATTTGTGTGAAGATTCTCAGGGTGGAAAAATGCATCATGGGACTGACGAGGGGAAGTGAATGCTACAGTGGTGTTCAAAGTGAGTAAAAATAAATGAGTAATGTAGGAGAGGAAGGGAGCCTTTCTATCGGGAATTCCCTAGTTCAGTTTCCGGAGCCAGGATTATGAACTACATAGCAAGAGTAGGAGGCAGCCAGGAAAAGGCGCCAGGGGATGAGTCTAAGAAGAACTGATTAGATTATAGACTGGGAAGAGCTCCTAGCTCAGTGGCTCTCAACCTTCCTAATGCTGCGACCCTTAATACAGTTCCTCATGTCGTGGTGACCCCCAACCAGAAGATTATTTTTCTTCCTACTTCATAACAGTAAGTTTGCTACTGTTGTGAATCATAATGTAAATATCTGTGGCTTTTGATGATCTTAGGTGACCTCTGTGAAAGGGTCATTAGACAACCCCAAAGGGGTCGTGACCCACAGATTGAGAACCAATGCCCTAGAAGGTGAGAGAATGGCCTTGGTATTCAACGTTACAGTGAGGACCAGAAAGGAAAAAAAAGAAGACTCTCTTGACCGTGTATTCAGATCTTTCCTATCTGGGGAAAGTGGGCCAGTCTGTGGAAACCACAGGGGCCAGTCAACATCACCTTCAGGGAAGGGACTCTGTGTGGGGTGCTTTGACCTGGAAGTGGGATGGGGTCCACTCTAAGCTTAGACCAAGGGCTTTGTTCAGTGAGGTGTGTTAAGAAGGAGCCAGGAGAATTGTTTTACTTCAAGCTGACTCCATACCCAGTAAAGGTAGCCTTGTTACCTAAAAGCCACTCTCCCAGCTCCTAGGACACCCAGTGTAGTCAGTACTTCACCAAGGTGTTTGGAAGAGGCCTTTTGTGTGAGAACTGAGCATTTTAGGACAGAATGTAGAGCTGGGAGCAACCCTGTGGACAACCAGGTGTGGGGGCTGAACCATACAAGAGCAAAGAAGGAGTCACACTGAAGGCTGTGGCTGCACTCCAGGCTAGATGCTGGGTTTTAGGACTTACCAAGTGGACTATGTTATGGATTTAGAATCTCGGCAAATCTGGGGAACACTTCTAAGGGAAGTTTAACTGAGGTGGGAAGAGACACCCAGAATGTGGGTGGTGCCATTCTATGGGCTGGGACATTGGACCAAATAGACAGGGGGATAAAAAAGCATTTACACAGTCCTCTGCTTCCTGACTGTGAGTGTAATGAGACCAGCTGCCTCAAACTTCCAATGCTGGGTCTCCCCTGCCACGCTGCTGTGTAGTACTGATGACTGCGGGCCAAATGATCCTGCCCTCCCCAACACTGCTGCTTTTTAGAAGTTTATTTATTATTGTATATTTGGGTCATGCGTGTGTGTGTGTGTGTGTGTGTGTGTGTGTAGGCAAGAGGACAACTTCTACCTTGATGTGAATTTCAGCGACTGACGTCAGGGTCCTGTTGTCTTCCGGGAGGTGTTTTTACCTACTGGCTCATATAACTGGCCCTGAAGTTGCTTCTTATCAGGTATATGATTATAGCAATATACATTTAACCAAGGGGCTAGGGAGATGGCTCAGTGCTTAGCACTTACTGCTCTTCCAGAGGACATGGGCTCCATTGCCAGAATCCAGTGGTATTGTCTATAGCTCCAGTACTGGGGGATCTGTTGCCTACTTCTGGTCTCCTGGGGCACTGTACATATGTTTTGCACAGACTTGTGAGCAAAAAATTCCATACTAATAAAATATTTATTATTATTATTATTATTATTAACCTAGTATAAGCTCTTTCATCTTTAAGGTTATTTTAGTTTTCTGAGACTGAGATAAATCTCTTGTGTCTTGATTTGATAACTATAGTTTACTCTATGAAATTCCAGAAAGTTATTCATATATGTGTAAGTAGGTCGGGGCAACCTACCAGCCCAAACTGGAGCCCGATATACTCTTCCTGTAGCCAGTGCACTGTGATACACAAACCATCTAATCCTCTGTGAGGGCCACTGATAGTGGAGCTCCCCATACCCACACATACTCCAGAGAATCCTAGGCAGGCATCATTTCTTATTCAGCAAGTGAGGAATTCAGAGTCTCGCCAAGGTAAATGGTCTGTTTAGGTCACAGTGGCTAGGCATCCCAGCATCCCAACAGATCGACTTAGATCTTTCTCATTAATTCCACCTTTACATTCATTGTTGGACTTGCTCCCACTTTCTCAAATCCTCAACTTATTTCACAAAACTCTTACATTTGCTCCTGCAAATGTAGGTAAGCTTACAGGAAGTCATCTTGAAAAACACCATCAAATTAAATCTGGTGTGGTGCTTTCAATGGGAATGGCTCCCATAGGCTCATATATTTGAATGTTTAGGTCTCCAGTGGAAATTTTGGAAGCATTGGGAGGTGTGGATTGATGGAGGAGGTGTGTCACTGGGGGTGGGCTTTCATGCTAGGCCTAGTATCTCTTCCTGTCTGCTGCCTGTATGTCAGAATATAAAACTCGTAGCTTCTTCTCCAGCATCATGTCTGCCTGTGTGTCACTATGCTGCCCACCATGATGATATTGCAAACCCTCTGAAATGGTAAACAAGCCCTCAATTAGATGCTTTCTCTTATGAAAGTTGCCTTGGTCACGGTTTCTCTTCATGGCAATAAAGCAGTAATTAAGACAACTGGTAAACTGGGGAAGAAAATTATATCCTTTTGTTTCTTTAAACTTACCATAAAACTGAAAAGTCTCTAATGAACCAGAAAATCTCTCTACAAAGAATCGTTAAGTTAAAAATAAACCTTAAAATTGACTGGCAATCAATATGAATAATAGAAAATTCTAGACTTTCAAGCTAGATCAGTATTATCGTATTGATCTGAAGAATTATGACATAGAGAGGGGCCTGGGGAAAGGACTGAAGACTACAGCCCAGAAGTTGGGTATTTTGAGGCCCAGTGAGTGGTTGGATTTTAGGAACCCAGGAGGGGCCAACCTTTTCCTATTCCAGCCTCAGAAGTTCATTCAGCCATGTTAGCAATTTCCAATATCTCCAGATGTTAAAATAGGACAAAAGTGCTTTGTAAACTGCAAAGAGCTTTCCAAAGCAAGCAATGCCTTGGTCCTGGATCTAGAATTCAGACCCTGGGCCAATTCATGTTCCAGTTATTTAGACTCAGTGTGGATTCGTTGAACTCAACACCATTCTGACACTACACCCAAATGAAAGGGTCTTGGCATACAAGATTACCTCTCATTTTTTACCCTAAAACAGAATCAGATGGCTCCATTGTGTCCACTCTTACTGTGAGAAGCCCTATAGAATAGGAGACTTGTTATAGCGAGGTGACAGGAAGAGATGACATTGGCAACTGATGGTTGTCTTTGAAGTCTAAATTCTGGGCTGTGGGTTCATAAATGCCTCTGCAATGACACCATCTGGTTTTCCTCTTACTGCCCCCACTGCTGGCATCCTCTGGTGTCCTGGCAGGGTTATCTCATGCTATTTATTTTAGCTACTAGAGACTTTGGGAATCTCTTGATTTCTATCATCCATATCCTTGTAGTTTTGCTTTACAAACCATAAACAACTCCACGCAGGGTTCACAGAAGTAGACAGGTAGGTTTCTTCTGCGATAGGGCTTCATCTTCATTTATTCTTCCACCAGGTCCCAAACATTCTGCAATTATTGAGAATCTGACCAAAAGTAACACAGAAAAGTTCTTCTTTTTATGGAAATTGTTCACTGGTACCTGGTAGATGGGCTTTCTGGTGAACACCACTCAATGTTGAGTCAGGCTTTGCAGTAGGTTGCTTTCCGATAGGACCCAACCCAGTCACATATTTGAAAGGTCCAAGTGACTCTCCAGAGGCAGCATAGTCAACAAGTCATCCTTAAGATCCTTGGCTTGTTCATATTGCACTTATATGGTTTCTAGGACCTTTCTATTTCTTTTATCCAGAGGATGCTACTGCTGGATCAGGTGGCCACATAGCACAGGGAAATTGCTTATGCCATTGCTGCCTCCTGGCCTATGACTCCTTTGTCTCTGTCCTGATTCCCAGTATAAAAATCGATATAAAACAAATTTGATGCTGACTGAAAATATTTGTGTTGAGGATAAAAATATTTGAGGGTTGGGGATAATGTTCTGTTACTGTGACCCCCAAAATGCCCTTGTATTTGGTAGTCTGGATGTCTATCCACAAAGCTGTGGAATGTGGTGTGTTGTGACAGACCAGAGATTAGCCACTGTCTTTTTGGGTGTGTTGGGATAATTTTAGTGGGATATCACCCAATCCCCAAGAAGCCCTGGAGGAAAGAATTAACAGAGTAAAAGACTGGGTTGTCCTCTGTGGTAGTTTGAATTCGAATGACCCTTATAGGATCCTACATTTGAATGCTTAGTCACCAGGGAGTGGAACTGTTTGGGGAGGATTAGGGGGTGTGGCCTTGTTAGAGGAAATGTGTCAGAGGGGATCAGCTTTGAGATTTCCAAAGCCCGTGCCAAGTCCAGTTTCTCCCTGCCTGCAGATCAGAGTGTATCTCTCATTAGGCTTCAGCGCTGTGCCTTTCTGCTTTCTGCCCTCATTATAATGGACTAACCCTCTAAAATTGTAGGCAAGGCTCCAATTAAATGCTTTCTTTTGTAAGAGGTGTCTTGGTCATGGTGTCTTTTCCCAGCAACAGAACAGTAATGAAGACATCTTCCATGTGGTATTGCATCTGAGCTCTTGGAAGGGCTGGTTCCATTGCTAGGTTGTTTTGTAGGAACCCTGATCATGTCTGACATGAGTCAAACTCAGAACTAATTTGAATCCATAGCTTCTTCAGGTCCTTAGGTACTTGAGTCATTTGATCAAAAATGTGCAACTGAGAACATGTGTCTCAAAGTAACTGTAGCGATGCTGAAACCATCTCAAGTACATTCTAGAATCAGGTACAGTTTTACACAGAAAATGTCCAACAAATTAGTTAATGGTGGCTAGGGGCTATGGGAACAGTGAGAGTCTCCCACAAAGCTTGCCTTCCATGTAAGAAGAATGTGTACCTTGTAGCTCCCATGCCACCTTTTATGTTGCTCAGTAGTATACACTTTCCTTCCCCATAGCTAGATACAGCTTTTATCTTCCTCTTTCCCTACCTTTTCCTCAAAGCTGGAGAGGCAGACAACCCAGACACCAAGGAACAAAGCCAAATACTACAAAACACTAATGGACTATTTGCTCCAAATGAGAATTTTAAAGAGGCACTTTATATGCAGAAAAGACCTGGTGCTAACATCAATGTTCCTATAACCAGAAAAACAAAACCTACAAATCAAGTTTTAGAGAAAGAGTATCATTGTACCCCTTAATATATTCTGAACCTGTGTGCAGTTGTGGAGAGGACTTCTTGAGACATCTTGCTTGCTTGTAACAAACAACAGCTCGAGACAGTCCTAATAACCATTCCAAACCTTATCCACACCTGGCATAGCTACTTCTCATTTGTCTCATTCGCCTTCTTGCTAATGTTCAGTGGAAGAGCAAGCCTTTTCCTAACTCACTCTATGGCTGGCATCCTGAATGCCACTAGTATCAAAGGCAGCCAATTTTTCTCTCTGTGTCTCAGGGGACAAGGTTGAGATCTAACCTAATAATACATCTATGTTTACCATGTTTGTGTTCAGAATGACACATATCTCAGCCCTCCTTGAACTGCAGGCTCTCTAGCACTACTGTGTTCCACTTACTTTGTGCTCTGCTGCTCAATGACAGAAGCAGAGTGGCTAGACACACACACACACACACACACACACACAGACACACACACCATCCAGTGCTGCAGTGGTTTAGTTATTGTGTGAGCCATTGGATTACAGGAAATGGTCATTTATATTTGCATGGCTCTTTGGTTGCTGGAAGGAATACACAGGACATGTCAGACCATTTAGTCCACACAATGCCATTCCCTCTGTCACCCTTGTAGCATTGAGAAGTACCCTTTCCACTTTATAAAATCCACCATTGTCTTTTGTTCCTATGTGTGGGGCTGCCACTACATTTCACAGTTGGTTCAAGATAAACCAAGAAGCATTGTGAATTCCCAATAAATTACCAGCATTTTGAGTAGCTGGGAATAGTGGTCCATTCCTCTAATCCTACTATTTGGGAGACAGAGGCAAATGGACCTCTTACAGTTCCAGGCTAGCCAGGACTGCATAGTAAGATGCTATTTCAAAGAAAAAAAATGTTATGTATGGTGAGATGGGACCATGGTGGTGAGACAGCAGAAGAAAACATCTAGGTTAGAAAGAAGGAAGCCAGGGAGAAACCAAAGACCTCATCAGAAAAAGAAAACGTTTAAATCAGATTCCTAAAGAAACCTTAGGAATTGGGAGAGACTATGAATGGTAGCTGAGAAAACTGCAGATGTGTCTGACCAGGAGGTAGGTTCTGGTTTTACCTCTAGTCTTTGGTTGCTTAAGTCCCTGACCATCAGCTGCCAAGTCATTAATCAAATAGCCTCAGGAGATCAGGAGCCCAAATGTATCAGAAAGAAAAGCAGCACATTGTCTGGTGGAAGCCTTAGGTTCACTCAGGAGGTGGTCATGGGACTGGGTAGCTCTATCTCTTTCTACCTGGGTGTATCACCCAGCTCCAAGCCAGGGAGTTCTCCTCTCTTCCTAGCACACTAGACAGAGGGAGAGGATAATATCACTGGCTGATGCACAAAGTGTTGTGACCACAGAGGCAAGTGAAGGTGATGATGCTTATCTCCTAGGCCAGTGGACTCTTGCCTCAAGAAGCAGATTGCCTTCAATTTATGGGCGTTGAAATATATCTTTTGGGAATATAATGGGCACAGACAGTATATCTGATGAGGCAGTCTAATAAGGGTCTTTGCCTTGTATCCCTTGGTTAGACTTCATCCTCTTAAGCTTCTCTGTTCTCTGGTTAACCATCCACTGTGGTCATCAAGGTCCTTATCTTTGTAGAAGAAACTGTTATGTCCTCCAAGCACATCTTGCCTTCCCCGAACCTTGGCTGTACTGAACCACAGCTCTTTCTTTCCCTTCCACTGTAGGCTTGCTCCAGTCTGACTGAATGCATAGCAAACACTTCTTTGTTTCTCTGAAGCCTTCTCTGCCTCTCTCTGGTTAGCATGGTTGTCAGGCATGGTTGGGATGTTGATGAGGAGACCATCTTCTTCCTTCAGCAGTCCATTCTGTGCTGGCTCTTCTACTCTTATACACATGACTTACTCCTGGGCAAACTTGCCCTCCTCCATATCAGTTCATGCCCACATATGGCTCCAAGCCTGTGCCTTGTGTTTGGCCTATTTCTACCAACAACTATGCTGATTTCCATGCTGCTGCCCACACAGGAAGTGAGTATCTTCCCTACCACTATCCCCACAGTTGGAAATGACTCAGAGTGATCTCCATCTGTGGTCTGGCTGCTTAGCCAGGACTGCTGACCTCATCCCTCCACATGAATATTGTGGTCCATGCTACTGAAAAAGAGAATTCTTAGTCTGAACAGGGGAACATGGCAGTGGCAAGGAGGTCAGAGATAAGGCTGGGAACACAGTCCAGTCTCAAATAAGAAACCTTTCCTGGAGACGAGGAAATTGGTCAAAAGGCATCCAAATGACACACTCTTGGACATCTGCAGCTATCTCTTCCATTGTACAGGCTTACTTGTCTCTCCCCATCATCCTCTTTCCCTCCCAGACCTTTCCTTGCTCTGTCCCTTGTTTCAAGGGCTGAGTGTGGGAGGGATAGTAGCAGGAGTTGAGGTGGGGTGTGTTGGCCACATCCTGTCATGGCCTAGAAAGCCCACAGGCTTGGAGCTACCGCCCAGGGGAAGTCTTCTATCTTCCCATATTAGTTTATTCCTGAAAGAGGAGGGTCACAGTGAGAAGTCACCAGTAACATGTCCCAGTGAAAATTTATCTCTTTTTTTGTCCAGTTTGGTTCTTCTTTAATCATCAAAGCCAACAGCTTCTGCAAGAACAGACTTAGGTCTGTACTCTTCCATTCAACAAACACCTACTTGGAAGATACTCTGCCCTGGGCCTTGGGATAGGGGTGTTGGCAAGAAGCATGAACAGGAGAAAGACAGACAAGCCCTTGACTTACACAAGGCCCATGGCAGTGCAGACATCTGGGAATGGATCTTTAGTAGAATTAGGCAACTGTTGGGATTAAAGGCAATGTAAGAACCACAAATCAAACTTCAAAAGCTCAGAAAATCCTTAGTGGCTGTTGTACCTAAGAGAAGTGTCATGGCAAAGGAAACCCTGTGGTTGGTCTTGAGGGTCAGGTGGACATGTAACCAGACAGATAGGAGAGGTGGCTCTCTCTAGATGGAGTCAGTCTAATCAGTACAACATGGGAAGGTTCTGGAATATTTGTGAAGTGAACAGTGTTTGCTTTGGGGGAAACTTGGGGTTTCTGAGAAGGGAAATGAATGAGAAAGCTTGTGACCATTCAGGGAAGGCAGTTCCATGTCACAAGCGCACATGATAATTTCTGATGTGACTGAGTTCCATACTGAACCAAATCATGTTTTGGAAGCTGTAGATCAGAAGATTTTAGCACTGCAGCTTGGGAGGAACAAATGGTGGCCTTGAAGTCCCAGAGAATGTAGATAGTGCAGAATTGGTCACCTTTGCTGATTTTGATGAAGAATATCTAAGGCCTGTGAGGTATATGGAGACTGTCTGTCCTTCTGTTCACTGATTTCTGCTGCTAGGAAGCATCTGAGTCCAGTGTTCAGTTCCATTATTGTCGCTAATGTGTATCTTGTGTAAGAACAAGCCATTTAAGAACAATATAACAAACGATAGTCCATGCTCCAGATGAAAATGAGAGTAAGGGGAGCAAACATATCTAGAGGAATAAAGAACCATGGAGTATCTTGGGAGATGTTACGCCATTGTGTTTAAAAGGAGTGTGGGCTGAGCACAGCCTTGTTTATAGCTAGTGCTTTTGTTTTGCCTTGTTAATGAGTTTTAGAATAACAGTTGGAAATCTAATTAAGTGCTTTGGAAGTTGTGGCCTAGTTGTTTTCGGTTGTGCAATATTCTTAACCTCTTCTTGGGACTAGAAGACATCCTGGCGTGTTCACCAGTTGTTATAAGGTCTTTGATTAAGTGATTGCTCTGTTCCAGCCAGGAAATATGTGTGTTGGGCTTTGATTTGATTTGAGTTTCCATTAGACTATATCCTTGGCATAGTACGTTGCTTATGCATGGTCTAAGAGGTGGGGATCACATTTAGTGTCTTTACGGTGTCTTTTTAGGGATGTTGAAATGTGTGGATGACAGGACATAGAGGGAACCAGATGGAAAACATCCAGTTCCATAAAAACATTTACAGGAACTCAAATGCTCAAGGCCAGGGCCTGGACAAAATTAGTCTTCTGTATTCTTTTGACTTCATCATTCTGCATCTTCCTACTCTTTCAGAGCCGCTGATGTATCAAAGAACAAGTGGAAGTATAATGACAAAGCAGTATCATTTTCTTTCTCAATAAGGAGACAAGAAAGACCACCCAAGTGGAAAGGGAATAATTAGCCATTTTAATTATCAACAGTAAATTGCCAATAATTCTTAACTGTGTTCTCCTGGCAACATTGTGTGCTTGTATGTTTAGAGTGAATACAAGGAGAGTTTTCTTTTCTTCCTTTTTGGCAGGGTATGGTTGGGGTGGGTGGGTGGAGTTGGGAAGCTGCTTGCCAGAACAAAATGGATTCTAATAAAGCCACGAGAATCAAATCCTCAACATGTCTCCAAGCAGAAGGTGAACGTGATGTCTGGCCCCACTCATTCTCCTGGGCCTGCGTAACAACTCATGGCAGACTACCACTTTTCATGTAACACAAATCTACTTTCTCTAGTATTGGAAAGCAAAGTTCAAATTCAGGTGTTTCCAAGGCTGCATTCCCGCTGAAATCTCTGGGGGACAATCCTGCCTTGCTGGCTTCAGGAGTTCTGTTGCTTAACACTGTGTCACTCCAACTGTCTTTTCTGCATGGCTCTGTATCTGGAACCTTCTCCTCCTAGAGGGTGCATTGTGGGATTCCACATAAATCTGGGTCGTCTTTAACCCAACCCATAGAGTCCTTCCACAGAAACAGGGAGCTTTTCCTAAGTAAGTAGTTATTCACAGGCTTCATGGTTAGGACTGGGACACAACACCAGAGGTGCACATCTGCTGGCACAGGGTGTGTCCTCAGAGACTCAGCACGTCTTTGTAGATGGACTTGTCCAGTAGATGGTAGGATTTCATGTGAGTACAGCAGGGTATGGGAGTCTCTGAGAGTTCTCAGAACAAAAGGAGTTGTTTAAGTTACTGGATCAAGATTGTAAATTCATCTTTCAAAGCACAGCATATTCTGAAATCTTATCAACAACTTTCCTGACAGACTCCAAGACTGAGAATTAGATTGACCAACAGAAGGTCATCTGCATGATACCTTCGGCCATTCAAAACAGGTCTTCCGATTCTTGCTTTCCTCTTAAATATAGAACACATTGAACTAGTCCAGTTGGATATTTGAAACCATGGAATCGTGAAATACTGAAGTATTATAGAATTTAAAAAAGGGTTCTTAAAGGAGTTCTATGAAAAGCAGAGATATGTGTGTGTGTGTGTGTTTCCTAAAAGGGACATTAAATCCTAGAGTGGCTAGGATCACAAATGAAGAAAAAAAATCAGCTCCTTCAAAAAGTGCCTCTGTTTTCTTCCACTATCTAAGCAACAGCCACTCATGTTCCGTTCACTCTCCCGCAGTGCTTGAGGCAGGGCTAGTGAAATTGCAGGGTTCTCTTTTCTAGAGTAAACAGCAAGATTGAAATCATGTCAGCACCGTTTACCAATTTCATTTTTAATTGGCCAGTGTACCGTTTATCACTGAAGGGGAAATGAGTAAATGAGGTTTGGTTTGGGCTTTGGAACCTGCATTATTACCGTGCGCCTTTGTTTATATCATTTCCCACCAGCCACCTGAGATGTAGTTATTTATTAGCATAATGTGGTTACAGATCTATCTGCAGGGCTTAACAATGGAAATTGAAACTCTGCGATGATTTAGTTGAAAGTTACCGGGCCATTCATAAAGCTGTCAGGATTACAAGCAAAACCACATTAAGAAAACGCTTGCACGAGTTGCTATGAAATGGATATTCAAACGTTGTCAGCGCTGTTATCCAGAGCAAGCTTCTCTAATTTATAAGCTTCTGGTCCAGGGGATAATGGTAGCTGTAGGTTCAAAGGAAAGTAGCTCACAAGAATGACATTAGGGAGAGTAATCACATGTTTTAAAACGGAAATCAGGAAAAAGAAAAAAAGAATTCCCCCGAATTGTTAATTTACTTACCTTTTAAATGGTGTCACCAGTTAATAAATCATATTATAGAAAACATTAAAAATAAAGGGGAAGACCACGCACAATTGATTCAACAAATATTTACTATATGCTGTTTTTATGTCAGGCATGGTGTTAGTGGTCTCAGGGATGCAGATCTCACAAAGTAAATAAATGACCGGAGAAAGAATTCCAGCACTTTGTCAACAGTTTATCAAGTGGCTTCTACACACCAAGAATGGGCTCAGCCACTCCACAGCCATGCACATCTGTGATTGCAAGCATTTGACACTCAAATGGCTCTGAGCTCTGTCCCTGGGTGTTTCTGGGGGTGCTCAGGTGTCTCCCACAAGTCTCTCAACCCTTCCTGGCTGTTGTCTGTGTTTGAGCTCACTATGCTTGAGTTCTGTGGACTGGAGTCTCAATGGCAGAGGTAGCCGATTTGGGCTGAACTTTTGCTGAGCATTTCCATTGATGCCACTCCAACCACAGGCTCAAGCCTGTGGAATCTGGGAACCAGCACTCGAATCTGTCTGGGTTGGTATTGGTGTCCCTGGAGTGGTCCATGAGATCTGGGGCTGGCAATAAATACCATTGCCATGAGCATGCTGGCTCACAGTATTCTGCTAGTTTGTTATTTTATTCTCCTATGACCATGGTCTCTGCCTTCAGTTGTGCCTTTCCCTGACATGCTGGTGACATCTGGTCTCCTTATATAATCTAAGGCTATCTGTTCCATTGAGAGGGAGTAGCTTCCCTCCTCTTACCAAGCACTGCTGAGGTCAGCATCCTCTAGGCTGAGGCATATATATGTGCATCTTTGTTTTTTTAATTGAAAATATGCAATATGTTCTGATCATATTCTCCTTTCCCCCAACTCTTTTCAGATCTTTCCTACCCCCACTTTCCTACCTTCTTTTTCTCCATCTCAGAAAACAAACAGGCAAACAAATCATAATTAAAATACAAAAAGAAAAAAAACCCACAAGAAACACACACACACACACACACACCATAAAATCACAAAATCACAAAATCAGAGACCAGACTATCTAAGTAAAAATATCAGTAAACAAAAACTGCCCAAACAAAACAATCTGACACAAGAAGTCTTCAAAACACCACCACCACCTCCACCATCACCACCAAGTTAGTTGTTTGTTGGCCACCTACAGCTGACTATGGGACTCACCCTGAAGTGTGGTTAATACACCCAGTGGGGTTCCTCTGGAGGAAACTAATTTTCCCTCCGCAAACAGATGTCAACTGGAGATAGAATACAGATCATGCCTAAGGAACTTGGGGTTGGTGGGCTTGGAAATACAACCACTAGTCCCAAACTAAATAGTATGAAGTTCAAGGCAGAGCAGCCAGCCAGTGGTCTACAGCAGTGAATGCAAAGATGAAAACCCATCACAGAGGCAAAAAGCAAAGGCTGATTTGGCACACAGAGAGAAATGAGGTTGAAGTCTGGGTACAGTAATTGGAAACATGGGACTCTGTGGCAAAGATAAGTTAACTGTCTTAAGAACTAAATGGTCCATGCTTAGGCTTCAGAATGGAGAGTTACAGCGTACATGTGCTTTACCATTCAAGAGTCAGATATTGAACTTCTCCGACAGTGTGCTTGGCGCTGGTGATCCAGGATGAATCAGTAAGGTCTTTCGGACGCTGCCAGTTTCAGAATGTGGCAGAAATATACAACCTGGAAGACAAATCCAAATAGCCCTTCTTTATACATACCATGTGAACTAAGAATTTATATTTCTAAATGGGAAAGAAAAAATCCAAAATAATAACTTCCGACATATAAACTCCAAATTTCAATATTTGTAAATGAAGTATTATGGGAAGACCACTAAACTTATTCATGCATGTGCTATTATCCATGGCTGCCTTGGGGCTGCAGCAGGAAGGCTGGCTTGGGGACAGAGACTACATAAGTAACACACATGAGCAAGCTCAGCGTCTCCATGCTCCCGGGACAAGAGAGGGAGTAATGCAGAAGTACAAGGCTCACACAAGAACATGGAGAAAAGGATGATGTGTTCCTGGAGCAGAGTGGGAGGCTGTGAGGGAGGCACAGCTCACACTTTCCTGATGCCCCCTGGAACAACAAATATCACCCATGTCAGAGACTTGAGAATCACATTTCTGTTTTTTGTTTGTTTGTTTGTTTTATTTTTGTTTTTGATTTTTGTTTTTCGAGGCAGGGTTTCCCTGTATAGCCCTGGCTGTCCTGGAACTCACTTTGTAGACCAGGCTGGCCTCGAACTCAGAAATCTGCCTGCCTCTGCCTCCCGAGTGCTGGGATTAAAGGCGTGCACCACCACGCCCGACGAGAATCACATTTCTTAATTTCTGTCACCTATACAAGAAGCCAGAAGAGACAAGATAAAGAAATGGGCATTCTATAGTGTACTTACTTCATAAGCAGCATTAACAATATTTCAGCTTGTTCTCAATTCAAGTTTTTACATATAAGTATGTGCGCTCTGCTTTATTACCTACTGTCTCCTATGTGTCATTTGAACACTGGTCAAGAAATCCCACACAAGATGGAGTTGAAGACTAAGGCCTATTGAGTGGAAGGAGTTAAAGAGTAAAGGCTGTTTGTCAATCATCTGCAAGGCCTGGAGCAGCTCATGGACCTGAGGGTTCTAGAGGGTCTACGTGGTGGGTTTCCTAGCACAGTCTGAGGAAAGGGTGCACTCTGAGAGATTGCTTGCTCCTGAAACCTAGGTTGGTAAGGGGATTCTGACAGCAGTGACAAAGCAGGGCTGACCTCTCCCTCCCCGAATCTGGCTGAAGATCGTTGAGAAAGGCAACACACCCAGGGTTTTAAAGCCCTGATTGACAAGAGGTCAGAGAGAATAGATAGGGTCTGTATGGACTCACCGAGAGGATATCAGCACAGAGCGGGCTAGAACATCTTGCTCTGTGTCCTCGCACAGCCTGCTATTGCTTTCTGTCCCCACACAGCCCTCAACAGCTTTGTGATTTGAGATTTACTTAGCGTCCATGCTCTGGTGAATCTTAAATGAGAAGAAATAATAGCAGCTTTATCACATGGTTATTGTGAGGATTAAATAAATTAGTCTATAAAAACGATTTAGAATGTCTGGCACACAGGTGGATACTTAACGTTTGCAATGGCAGTGAGAATGATGCTGGTGACAGTAGTGGTGGGCACTGTGATGCTGGTGATGGTAGTGATAGGCACGGCGATGCTGGTGATGCTGAGGATGAGGGTGACGGTTTTGATTTTCTCCTTTAGCAATCGCTGGGTCAACCTGAAGACTATTTAAAGGATCTTGACAATTTACTTGTATCTTCCCGTGTTCTGGCTAGTTTTGTGTCAACTTGACACAGCTGGAGTTATCACAGAGAAAGGAACTTCAGTTGGGGAAATGCCTTCATGAGATCCAGCTGTAAGGCATTTTCTCAGTTTAGTGATTAAGGGGGGAGGTCCCCTTGTGGGTGGTGCCATCTCTGGGCTGGTAATCTTCCTTCTATAAGAGAGCAGGCTGAGCAAGCCAGAGGAAGCCAGTAAAGAACATCTCTCCATGGCCTCTGCATCAGCTCCTGCTTTCTGACCTGCTTGAGTTCAAGACCTGACTTCCTTGGTGATGAACAGCAGTATGGAAGTGTAAGCCGAATAAACCCTTTCCTCCCCAACTGCTTCTTGGTCATGATGTTTGTGCAGGAATAGAAACCCTGACTAAGACACCCTCCCCAAATCCTAGGTCCTTCTCAGTTTTCCCCACATCTGCATTACCTACTCTTTTGTTGCTCTGCCTGTCTTATTAATCCTGTTTGTAATAGCCAAGTATATGTGCCCAGTCACCAGTTTGTTATCAATGTGAGCACCAGTGGGTGATTCAATGCTCTACAGCAGACCACTGGCATCTTGACTTCTAACTTAGGGCACCTATCTTTCCCTCTGCCACAGAGGCAGTGGCCACCTCCATGCTTGTCAGACTGAGTTGAATTCTGTTCTTGTTCTGACAGTGATGAAAGCCCCGTTCTCAAAAATGATTGCTGCCTTAAATTAGCCAGGTCTGGACAGGAAGGCATCCACTTATTCACGTTTAACTACTTGGCACCTTTCATCTGACTGTTTGCCCGAGAAACCAGTTCTAAGTCTCCAGCCTGATTGATATAAGGTATGTGTTATGATTCTTCAGGAAGATTGATTCTTATCCACAGTTTCTGGGGAGTCTTCTACCCACCCAGTTTAGCCTCCTTATCTGCAGCCAGTTAATTGTTATTGACTCTGTCCTCTTCCTCCTTGCACTTGACTGGTCACCTTCAGCTCAGAGAAGCCTACGAAGGGCCGACTTGGGATCGGGGAGAGAGCGGATGCTTTGGTTATCAATTCCTGTACAATAAATGACCCTAGACATAGCTGCTTGGAACAGCGAGCAGCTATTATCTGGGTCGCAGTGGACCAAGAGAATGGAAGTGAGATCATTGGGTTAGAGGACCCACCATCTCAGAATGCTGCCAGTAAGATGTCACCTGAGAGGCAGAAGACACACTCCAAGATCACCTTAGATGCTGGCTGGAGGCTTCAGTCTTTTACCATGGTGCTTCTCGACAGGCTAATCACACTGAACAGGTAGCTTCCTTCACATGAACACAGGCCCATGAAAGCGGGAGGCAGCATTTTATAACATGGTACAGAAGAGGGACACCTCTGTGCGGTGCGCTCTTCCAGCTTACCAGGTCTATGTGGGAAAGATGACACTGATCCTGACATTGGGGACCACAGTGGAGGCTGAGCATCATGGTCTGCCCTCTGCTATCTAACTCCCCATCAGTCTCACAGGCAGAACACCTTCATTCTTGTCCAAGGCCCCAGAACTTCACACATCATTAAAAAATTTACCTAGTATTAAAGCAGGCCTAGGAGACAATGAGGCTCCTCAGGTGTCAAAGATAGTTCAATGCAGCTCAAGCACAGCACATCCTCCCCTGTGAAAATCCACTTCTCCATCTGCTGCTACACTCAGGGGACAGTGCAGGAAGGGCAGAGTAACCACCATGCACGTGCCTGCCCATGAAGTAGTGAGGGGAGGCAAGAAGGCATGGGTGCTTCAGAAACAGCAATCTCCACTCTGGTCGCACATTCAACCATTCCTTGGCTGAGGATGGAAGTCTAGAAATAAGTTTCCCTTGTCTGGGCCAGAGGTTTTGGCTTCCTTTCTGAGTCATCTGTCTTGTGTGTGTGTGTGTGTGTGTGTGTGTGTGTGCACAGGTGTATGCAGGTGACAGGTGGTTAGGTGTGTATGTGCCCAGATGTGTGCAAGTGAGGAAAGAACAGAGGACAGCTTTAGAGCTTGTTCTTTGGGTGCTTTAAAATAATAACAACAATAATATATTTACTATGTATGCTATATTTACATATAGTAAAAAATAATAAAACAGAACTAATCATGAGTGTTTTAGATAGTGTCTCTCTCTCTTATATAGTGTGGCTCACTGAGTAGGCTGGTCTGGGTTGGCAGATCCATCCATCTCTGACCCCAGCCCTGGGATTATAAATGTACACCCCCAGGTTTGGTTTTTCCACATAGATTCCAGGGATTGACCTCAGGTCTTGTGTTTGCAAAGCAAGCACTTTCCTGACTTTCTTGGTAGCAATCATGACATCCATAAATACAGTTTGTAAATTCTTCTTTTCCCTATTTTATTATTGTCACATTGAACTGTCTAGCAGTTGTAGTGTCATTCTGGGTCGGGTGGAGAGAGTTGAATCTTGAGAGAAAAAAATGGTTGATTCTTTTTTTTTTTTTTTTTTTTTTTTGGTTTTTCGAGACAGGGTTTTTCTCTGTATAGCCCTAGCTGTCCTGGAACTCACTCTGTAGACCAGGCTGGCCTTGAACTCAGAAATCCGCCTGCCTCTGCCTCCCGAGTGCTGGGACTAAAGGCGTGCGCCACCACGCCTGGCCCAAAATGGTTGGTTCTTATGAAGCAACTTGACGGTGGGATATCCAGATAGCTGGCTACCCATCACTTCTGGTGTGTCTAAAAGATGTTTCTGCAAGTGATTAGCATTTGAATTGGTAGGCTAGCTGTAAGTAGTGGCTCTCAGCAGTGTGGGTAGATATCATTTAACCCATCAAGAGCCCAACTAGAGTCAAGCCAAGCCAGTCCAAGCCAGCCCAAAGCTCCAAGGCATGTTGGATTTCCCTCTTCCTGCTTGAGTTCATCTGCTTTTCCTGTTTGTGGTTCTTAGACTTGGCCTGAAATCCTCACTTTTCTCTCACTTCTCTCCTCCTCTACTCTCTCCCTCTCTCCCTCTCTTCCTCTCTTCCTCTCTCCCTCCTCCCTCTCTCCCTTTCTTAAGTTGTTGTGCTTCTCTGGGGAACCATAACTAACAGGAAAATCGCTTGAGTTTTTCTCAGTCCACTATGATGCTAACTGTACATAGGTTTTGCTTTGTTTTTGAGGCAAGTGCTTGTTCTATTCCAGGCTGAACTGGATCTCACCCTGTAGTCCAGGCTAGCCTCTAACTCCAGGTCCTAGTTCAGCATCCTGAGTACTGGGGATTTCCTGTGCAAAGCCATCTGGTCCTGTGGATTGTTCTGATCACTTTAAAGACTAACTTATTATATGTTATCAATAGTCATATGTCTTTTCTTCTCAAGTTTATTGATGTTATGACCTATAAAATGACTTCCCTTGCTGAATATTTCATGTGTTTTATAAACAACATGTATTATCCTGCGATTGTTTCTTCTATATGTATTAATTAGGCCAAATTAATAGATGATTTTGGTCATGCCTATATATTCTTGTTTATTTTTGAATACTTTTCTGTAAATTATTGAAATAAAATTGTGAAGCTTCTAAATACAACTACAGAACCGGCTATTTCTCTTTCCTTTCTATTATTTTTGGTCCCATATAGACTGATGCTCAGCTCTTAGATAAATACCTAGGTAGGATACAACTGACCAGACCAAAGATGTGTGCTTGAGAATTGCACTGAGGGGGCGCCCAGGGCTGGCTTTTACTGTAGGTAAGACTGACTAATCTATAGTCAGTTACCAAGTACAGGCTACCCTAGAAGGGAGGCCTGATTATGGGGAGATAATTTTCTGGAGCTAACAGCATTCTTCCAGTAAGTAGCTCTCCCAGCAACTGGGGAACAAGTCTGTGCCCTAGAAGGAATAAGAAGACCTAGGTTGGACATGACTTGCCAAACCCAAGATGTATACTTAACTTTGAACTCTAGGCAAGTAGTCAGAATTTTTGAATAATTATACTAATGTAATATCTGTATCTTACCCATAAATCTTAATTTAGAACTATTACATCTCAGTGAGTTGATCCCTTCATCAATACTTGGTATCTTTTATTTATTTATTTATTTTAATTTATTTTTTTATTAGGTATTTTCCTCGTTTACATTTTCAATGCTATCCCAAAAGTCTCCCATACCCAGCCCTCCCAATCCCCTACCCACCCACTCCCCATTTTTGGCCCTGGGGTTCCCCTGTACTGGGGCATATAAAGTTTGCAAGTCCAATGGGCCTCTCTTTCCAGTGATGGCCGACTAGGCCATCTTTTGATACATATGCACTAGAGACAAGAGCTCCGGGATACTGATTAGTTCATATTGTTGTTCCACCTATAGGGTTACAGTTCCCTTTAGCTCCTTGGGTAATTTCTCTAGCTCCTCCATTGGGGGCCGTGTGATCCATCCAATAGCTGACTGTGATCATCCACTTCTGTGTTTGCTAGGCCCTGGCATAGTCTCTCAAGAGACAGCTATATCTGGGTCCTCTCAGCAAAATCTTGCTAGTGTATGCAATGGTGTCAGCGTTTGGAAGCTGATTATGGGATGGATCCCTGCATATGGCAATCACTAGATGGTCCATCCTTTTGTCACAGCTCCAAATTTTGTCTCTGTAACTCCTTCCATGGGTGTTTTCTTCCCATTTCTAAGAAGGGGCAAAGTGTCCACACTTTGGTCGTCGTTCTTCTTGAATTTCATGCGTTTAGCAAATTGTATCTTATATCTTGGGTATCCTAAGTTTCTGGGCTAATATCCACTTATCAGTGAGTACATATTGTGCGAGTTCCTTTGTGATTGGGTTACCTCACTCAGGATGATGCCTCCAGGTCCATCCATTTGCCTAGGAATTTCATAAATTCATTCTTTTTAATAGCTGAGTAGTACTCCATTGTGTAAATGTACCACATTTTCTGTATCCATTCCTCTGTTGAGGGGCATCTGGGTTCTTTCCAGCTTCTGGCTATTATAAATAAGGCTGCTATGAACATAGTGGAGCATGTGTCCTTCTTACTGTTTGGGACATCTTCTGGATATATGCCCAGGAGAGGTATTGTGGGATCCTCCGGTAGTACTATGTCCAATTTTCTGAGGAAGCGACAGACTGATTTCCAGAGTGGTTGTACAAGCTTGCAATCCCACCAACAATGGAGGAGTGTTCCTCTTTTTCCACATCCTCGCCAGCATCTGCTGTCACCTGAATTTTTGATCTTAGCCATTCTGACTGGAGTGAAGTGGAATCTCAGGGTTGTTTTGATTTGCATTTCCCTGATGAATAAGGATGTTGAACATTTTTTCAGGTGCTTCTCAGGTATTCGGTATTCCTCAGTGAGAATTCTTTGTTCAGCTCTGAGCCCCATTTTTTTAATGGGGTTATTTGATTTTCTGGAGTCCACCTTCTTGAGTTCTTTATATATATTGGATATTAGTCTCCTATCCGATTTGGGATAGGTAAAGATCCTTTCCCAATCTGTTGGTGGCCTTTTTGTCTTATTGACGGTATCTTTTGCCTTGCAGAAGCTTTGCAATTTTATGAGGTCCCATTTATCGATTCTCGATCTTACAGCACAAGCCATTGTTCTGTTCAGGAATTTTCCCCCTGTACCCATATCTTCGAGGCTTTTCCCTACTTTCTCCTCTATAAGTTTCAGTGTCTCTGGTTTTATGTGGAGTTCCTTAATCCACTTAGATTTGACCTTAGTACAAGGAGATAGAAATGGATCAATTCGCATTTTTCTACATGATAACCGCCAGTTGTGCCAGCACCATTTGTTGAAAATGCTGTTTTTTTTCCACTGGATGGTTTTAGCTCCCTTGTCAAAGATCAAGTGACCATAGGTGTGTGGGTTCATCTCTGGGTCTTCAATTTTGTTCCATTGGTCTACTTGTCTGTCACTATACCAGTACCATGCAGTTTTTTTTTTATCACAATTGCTCTGTAGTACAGCTTTAGGTCCGGCATGGTGATTCCACCAGAGGTTCTTTTATCCTTGAGAAGAGTTTTTGCTATCCTAGGTTTTTTGTTATTCCAGATGAATCTGCTGATTGCCCTTTCTAATTTGTTGAAGAATTGAGTTGGAATTTTGATGGGGATTGCATTGAATCTGTAGATTGCTTTTGGCAAGATAGCCATTTTTACAATGTTGATCCTGCCAATCCATGAGCATGGGAGATCTTTCCATCTTCTGAGATCTTCTATAATTTCTTTCTTCAGAGACTTGAAGTTCTTATCATACAGATCTTTCACTTCCTTAGTTAGAGTCACGCCAAGGTATTTTATATTATTTGTGACTATTGAGAAGGGTGTTGTTTCCCTAATTTCTTTCTCAGCCTGTTTATTCTTTGTGTAGAGAAAGGCCATTGACTTGTTTGAGTTAATTTTATATCCAGCTACTTCACCGAAGCTGTTTATCATGTTTAGGAATTCTCTGGTGGAATTTTTAGGGTCACTTATATATACTATCATATCATCTGCAAAAAGTGATATTTTGACTTCATTTTTTTCCAATTTGTATCCCCTTGATCTCCTTTTGTTGTCGAATTGCTCTGGCTAGGACTTCAAGTACAATGTTGAGTAGGTATGGGGAGAGTGGACAGCCTTGTCTAGTTCCTGATTTTAGAGGGATTGATTCAAGCTTCTCACCATTTATTTTGATGTTGGCTACTGGTTTGCTGTAGATTGCTTTTATCATGTTTAGGTATGGGCCTTGAATTCCTGATCTTTCCAAGACTTTTATCATGAATGGGTGTTGGATCTTGTTGAATGCTTTTTCCGCATCTAACGAGATGATCATGTGGTTTTTGTCTTTGAGTTTGTTTATATAATGGATTACGTTGATGGATTACCGTATATTAAACCATCTGTGATGGTTTGTATATCCTTGGATCAGGGAGTGGCACCATCTGAAGGTGTGGCCGTGTTGGAATAGGTGTGACCTGGTTGGAATGGGTGTGTCACTGTGAGTGTGGGTATAAGATCCTCACCTTAGTTGCCTGGAAGTCAGTCTTGCACTAGCAGCCTTTGGATGAAGACATAGAATTCTCAGCTCCTGCTGCGCCATGCCTGCCTAGATACTGCCATGCTCCCACCTTGATGATAATGGACTGAACCTCTGAACCTGTAAGCAGCCCTAATTAAATGTTGTTTTTTATAAGACTTGCCTTGGTCATGGTGTCTGTTCACAGCAGTAAAACCCTAACTAAGACACCATCCCTGCATCCCTGGAATAAAATCTACTTGGTCAGGATGGATGATTGCTTTAATGTGTTCTTGGATTCAGTTAGCGAGAATTTTATTGAGTAATTTTGCATCAATATTCATAAGGGAAATTGGTCTGAAGTTCTCTATCTTTGTTGGGTCTTTTTGTGGTTTAGGTATCAGAGTAATTGTGGTTTCATAAAATGAGTTGGGTAGAGTACCTTCCGTTTCTATTTTGTGGAATAGTTTGTGAAGAACTGGAATTAGGTCTTCTTTGAAGGTCTGATAGAACTCTGCACTAAACCCATCTTGTCCTGGGCTTTTTTTGGTTGGGAGACTATTAATGACTGCTTCTATTTCTTTAGGGGATATAGGACTGTTTAGATCATTAACCTGATCTTGATTTAGCTTTGGTACCTGGTATCTGTCTAGAAACTTGTCCATTTCATCCAGGTTTTCCAGTTTTGTTGAGTATAGCCTTTTGTAGAAGGATCTGATGGTGTTTTGGATGTCTTCAGGATCTGTTGTTATGTTTCCCTTTTCATTTCTGATTTTGTTAATTAGAATGCTTTCCCAGTGCCCTCTAGTGAGTCTGGCTAAGGGTTTGTCTATCTTGTTGATTTTCTCAAAGAACCAGCTCCTCAATTGGTTGATTCTTTGAATAGTTCTTCTTGTTTCCACTTGGTTGATTTCACCTCTGAGTTTGATTATTTCCTGCCTTCTACTCCTCTTGGGTGAATTTGCTTCCTTTTGTTCTAGAGCTTTTAGGTGTGTTGTCAAGCTGCTAATGTGTGCTCTCTCTAGTTTCTTTTTGGAGGCACTCAGAGCTATGAGTTTTCCTCTTAGAAATGCTTTCATTGTGTCCCATAAGTTTGGGTATGTTGTGGCTTCCTTTTCATTGAACTCTAAAAAAGTCCTTAATTTCTTTTTTTATTCCTTCCTTGACCAAGGTATCATTGAGAAGAGTGTTGTTCAGTTTCCACGTGAATGTTGGCTTTCTATTAGTTATTTTGTTATTGAAGATCAGCCTTAGTCCATGGTGATCTGATAGGATGCATGGGACAATTTCAATATTTTTGTATCTGTTGAGGCCTGTTTTGTGACCAATTATGTGGTCAATTTTGGAGAAGGTACCATGGGGTCCTGAGAAGAAAGTATATCCTTTTGTTTTAGGATAAAATGTTCTGTAGATATCTGTCAGATCCATTTGTTTCATAACCTCTGTTAGTTTCACTGTGTCCCTGTTTAGTTTCTGTTTCCATGATCTGTCCATTGGTGAAAGTGGTGTGTTGAAGTCTCCCACTATTATTGTGTGAGGTGCAATGTGTGCTTTGAGCTTTACTAAAGTATCTTTAATGAATGAGGCTGCCCTTGTATTTGGCGCATAGATATTTAGAATTGATAGTTCCTCTTGGAGGATTTTACCTTTGATGAGAATGAAGTGCCCTTCCTTGTCTTTTTTGATGACTTTGGGTTGGAAGTCAATCTTATCAGATATTATAATGGCTACTCCAGCTTGTTTCTTCCTACCATTTGCTTGGAAAATTGTTTTCCAGCCTTTCATTCTGAGGTAGTGTCTATCTTTTTCTCTGAGATGAGTTTCCTGTAAGCAGCAAAATGTTGGGTCCTGTTTCCTCAGCCAGCCTGTTAGTCTATGTCTTTTTATTGGGGATTTGAGTCCATTGATATTAAGAGATATTAGGGAGAAGTAATTGTTGCTTCCTTTTATTTTTGTTGTTAGAGTTGGTGTTCTGTTTTTGTGGCTGTCTTCTTTTAGGTTTGTTGAGGGATTACCTTCTTGCTTTTTCTATGACGTGGTTTCCGTCCTTGTATTGGTTTTTTTCTGTTATTATCCTTTGAAGTGCTGGATTCGTGGAAAGATAATGTGTGAATTTGGTTTTATCGTGGAATACTTTGATTTCTCCATCTATGGTAATTGAGAGTTTGGCTGGGTATAGTAGCCTGGGCTGGAATTTGTGTTCTCTTAGTGTCTGTATAACATCTATTCAGGCTCTTCTGGCTTTCATAGTCTCTGGTGAAAAATCCGGTGTAATTCTGATAGGCTTGCCTTTATATGTTACTTGACCTTTTTCTCTTACTGCTTTTAGTATTCTATCTTTATTTAGTGCATTTGTTGTTCTGATTATTATGTGTCGGAAGGAATTTCTTTTCTGGTCCAGTCTATTTGGAGTTCTGTAAGCTTCTTGTATGTTCATGGGCATCTCTTTCTTTAGGTTTGGGAAGTTTTCTTCAATAATTTTGTTGAATATATTTGCTGGTCCTTTGAGTTGAAAATCTTCATTCTCATCTACTCCTATTATCAGTAGGTTTGGTCTTCTCTTTTTGTCCTGGATTTCCTGGATAATTTGAGTTAGGATCTTTTTGGATTTTGTATTTTCTTTTTTTTCTTTTTTTTTTTTTTAAAGATTTATTTATTTATTACATGTAAGTACACTGTAGCTGTCTTCAGACACACCAGAAGAGGGAGTCAGATCTTGTTACGGATGGTTGTGAGCCACCATGTGGTTGCTGGGATTTGAACTAAGGACCTTTGGAAGAGCATTCGGGTGCTCTTACCTGCTGAGCCATCTCACCAGCCCCCTGTATTTTGTATTTTCTTTGATTGTTGTGCTGATGTTCTCTATGGAGTCTTCTGCACCTGAGATTCTCTCTTCCATCTCTTGTATTCTGTTGCTGATGCTCGTACCTATGGTTCCAGATTTCTTTCCTAGTGTTTCTATCTCCAGTGTTCCCTCAATTTGGGTTTTCTTCATTGTTTCTACTTCCCTTTTTAGGTCTTGGATGGTTTTATTCAATTCCATCACCTGTTTGGTCTGGTTTTCCTGCAATTCTTTAATGGATTTTTGTGCTTCCTCTTTAATGTCTTCTACCTGTTTAGCAGTGTTCTCCTTGCAATTCTTTAAGGGATTTTTGTGCTTCCTCTTTAATGTCTTCTACCTGTTTAGCAGTGTTCTCCTGCAATTCTTTAAGGGATTTTTGTACTTCCTCTTTAATGTCTTCTACCTGTTTAGCAGTGTTCTCCTGCAATTCTTTAAGGGATTTTTGTGCTTCCTCTTTAATGTCTTCTACCTGTTTAGCAGTGTTCTTTTGTATTTCTTTAAGTGTGTTATTAAAGTCCTTCTTGATGTCCTCTACCATCATCATGAGATATGCTTTTAGAACCGGGTCTAGCTTTTCCGGTGTGTTGGGGTGCCCTGGACTGGGTGAAGTTGGAGTGCTGGGTTCTGATGATGGTGAGTGGTCTTGGTTTCTGTTAGTAAGATTCTTACATTTACCTTTCGCCATCTGGTAATCTCTGGGATTAGTTGTTATTGTTGTCACTGTTTAAAGATTGGAGCAGACTCTGTGTTCCACTCACCAGAAGTCTCAACATCCTGTGGGGGGTGTCGTGGGTAGCTGGCTGGTGTCAGCAGACCCTGTGCTCTAGCTACCCCGGTGCTGTTCAGACCGGAAGAGGCTTGTGGCCCTACTCAGGCCGGATTTCTGCCTCTCCAACCAAAGCAGTCTCAGGTCTCGCAGGATTGGACTGGAGCAGAAGCTTTGTTCCACTCACCAGAAGTCTCAAAATCCTGTGGCCGGTGTCCTGGGTAGCTGGCAGGTGTCAGCCGACCCTGTGCTCTAGCTACCCAGGTGCTGGTCAGACCCGAAGAGGCTTGTGGCCCTACTCAGGCCGGTTTTATCAACCATGCAGTTTTTATCACAATTGCTCTGTAGTACAGCTTTAGGTCGGGCATGGTGATTCCACCAAAGGTTCTTTTATCCTTGAGAAGAGTTTTTGCTATCCTAGGTTTTTTGTTATTCCAGATGAATCTGCTGATTGCCCTTTCTAATTTGTTGAAGAATTGAGTTGGAATTTTGATGGGGCTTGCATTGAATCTGTAGATTGCTTTTGGCAAGATAGCCATTTTTACAATGTTGATCCTGCCAATCCATGAGCATGGGAGATCTTTCCATCTTCTGAGATCTTCTATAATTTCTTTCTTCAGAGACTTGAAGTTCTTATCATACAGATCTTTCACTTCCTTAGTTAGAGTCACGCCAAGGTATTTTATATTATTTGTGACTATTGAGAAGGGTGTTGTTTCCCTAATTTCTTTCTCAGCCTGTTTATTCTTTGTGTAGAGAAAGGCCATTGACTTGTTTGAGTTAATTTTATATCCAGCTACTTCACCGAAGCTGTTTATCATGTTTAGGAATTCTCTGGTGGAATTTTTAGGGTCACTTATATATACTATCATATCATCTGCAAAAAGTGATATTTTGACTTCATTTTTTTCCAATTTGTATCCCCTTGATCTCCTTTTGTTGTCGAATTGCTCTGGCTAGGACTTCAAGTACAATGTTGAGTAGGTATGGGGAGAGTGGACAGCCTTGTCTAGTTCCTGATTTTAGAGGGATTGATTCAAGCTTCTCACCATTTATTTTGATGTTGGCTACTGGTTTGCTGTAGATTGCTTTTATCATGTTTAGGTATGGGCCTTGAATTCCTGATCTTTCCAAGACTTTTATCATGAATGGGTGTTGGATCTTGTTGAATGCTTTTTCCGCATCTAACGAGATGATCATGTGGTTTTTGTCTTTGAGTTTGTTTATATAATGGATTACGTTGATGGATTACCGTATATTAAACCATCTGTGATGGTTTGTATATCCTTGGATCAGGGAGTGGCACCATCTGAAGGTGTGGCCGTGTTGGAATAGGTGTGACCTGGTTGGAATGGGTGTGTCACTGTGGGTGTGGGTATAAGATCCTCACCTTAGTTGCCTGGAAGTCAGTCTTGCACTAGCAGCCTTTGGATGAAGACATAGAATTCTCAGCTCCTGCTGCGCCATGCCTGCCTAGATACTGCCATGCTCCCACCTTGATGATAATGGACTGAACCTCTGAACCTGTAAGCAGCCCTAATTAAATGTTGTTTTTTATAAGACTTGCCTTGGTCATGGTGTCTGTTCACAGCAGTAAAACCCTAACTAAGACACCATCCCTGCATCCCTGGAATAAAATCTACTTGGTCAGGATGGATGATTGCTTTAATGTGTTCTTGGATTCAGTTAGCGAGAATTTTATTGAGTAATTTTGCATCAATATTCATAAGGGAAATTGGTCTGAAGTTCTCTATCTTTGTTGGGTCTTTTTGTGGTTTAGGTATCAGAGTAATTGTGGTTTCATAAAATGAGTTGGGTAGAGTACCTTCCGTTTCTATTTTGTGGAATAGTTTGTGAAGAACTGGAATTAGGTCTTCTTTGAAGGTCTGATAGAACTCTGCACTAAACCCATCTTGTCCTGGGCTTTTTTTGGTTGGGAGACTATTAATGACTGCTTCTATTTCTTTAGGGGATATAGGACTGTTTAGATCATTAACCTGATCTTGATTTAGCTTTGGTACCTGGTATCTGTCTAGAAACTTGTCCATTTCATCCAGGTTTTCCAGTTTTGTTGAGTATAGCCTTTTGTAGAAGGATCTGATGGTGTTTTGGATGTCTTCAGGATCTGTTGTTATGTTTCCCTTTTCATTTCTGATTTTGTTAATTAGAATGCTTTCCCAGTGCCCTCTAGTGAGTCTGGCTAAGGGTTTGTCTATCTTGTTGATTTTCTCAAAGAACCAGCTCCTCAATTGGTTGATTCTTTGAATAGTTCTTCTTGTTTCCACTTGGTTGATTTCACCCCTGAGTTTGATTATTTCCTGCCTTCTACTCCTCTTGGGTGAATTTGCTTCCTTTTGTTCTAGAGCTTTTAGGTGTGTTGTCAAGCTGCTAATGTGTGCTCTCTCTAGTTTCTTTTTGGAGGCACTCAGAGCTATGAGTTTTCCTCTTAGAAATGCTTTCATTGTGTCCCATAAGTTTGGGTATGTTGTGGCTTCCTTTTCATTGAACTCTAAAAAAGTCCTTAATTTCTTTTTTTATTCCTTCCTTGACCAAGGTATCATTGAGAAGAGTGTTGTTCAGTTTCCACGTGAATGTTGGCTTTCTATTAGTTATTTTGTTATTGAAGATCAGCCTTAGTCCATGGTGATCTGATAGGATGCATGGGACAATTTCAATATTTTTGTATCTGTTGAGGCCTGTTTTGTGACCAATTATGTGGTCAATTTTGGAGAAGGTACCATGGGGTCCTGAGAAGAAAGTATATCCTTTTGTTTTAGGATAAAATGTTCTGTAGATATCTGTTAAGTCCATTTGTTTCATCACTTCTGTTAGTTTCACTGTGTCCCTGTTTAGTTTCTGTTTCCATGATCTGTCCATTGGTGAAAGTGGTGTGTTGAAGTCTCCCACTATTATTGTATGAGGTGCAATGTGTGCTTTGAGATTTACTAAAGTTTCTTTAATGAATGTGGCTGCCGTTGTATTTGGAGCATAGATATTCAGGACTGATAGTTCCTCTTGGAGGATTTTACCTTTGATGAGTATGAAGTGCCCCTCCCTGTCTTTTTTGATGACTTTGGGTTGGAAGTCAATCTTATCAGATATTAGAATGGCTACTCCAGCTTGTTTCTTCATACCATTTGCTTGGAAAATTGTTTTCCAGCCTTTCATTCTGAGGTAGTGTCTATCTTTTTCTCTGAGATGAGTTTCCTGTAAGTAGCAAAATGTTGGGTCTTGTTTGTGTATCCAGTTTGTTAGCTATGTCTTTTTATTGGGGAGTTGAGTCCATTGATATTAAGAGATATTAAGGAAAAGTAATTGTTGTTTCCTGTTATTTTTGTTGTTAAAGTTGGCATTCTGTTCTTGTGGCTGTCTTCTTTTAGGTTTGTTGAGGGATTACCTTCTTGTTTTTTCTAGGGCGTGGTTCCCGTCCTTGTATTGTTTTTTTTCTGTTATTATCCTTTGAAGGGCCGGATTCGTGGAGAGATAATGTGTGAATTTGGTTTTGTCGTGGGATACTTTGGTTTCTCCATCTATGTTAATTGAGAGTTTGGCTGGGTATAGTAGCATGGGCTGGAATTTGTGTTCTCTTAGTGTCTGTATAACATCTGTCCAGGCTCTTCTGGCTTTCATAGTCTCTGGTGAAAAATCTGGTGTAATTCTGATAGGCTTGCCTTTATATGTTACTTGACCTTTTTCCCTTACTGCTTTTAATATTCTATCTTTATTTAGTGCATTTGTTGTTCTGATTATTATGTGTCGGGAGGTATTTCTTTTTGGTCCAGTCTATTTGGATTTCTGTAGGCTTCTTGTATGTTCATGGGTATCTCTTTCTTTAGATTTGGGAAATTTTCTTCAATAATTTTGTTGAAGATGTTTGCTGGTCCTTTGAATTGAAAATCTTCATTCTCATCCACTCCTATTATCCGTAGGTTTGGTCTTCTCATTGTGTCCTGGATTTCCTGGATGTTTTGAGTTAGGATCTTTTTGCATTTTCCATTTTCTTTGATTGTTGTGCCGATGTTCTCTAAGGATTCTTCTGCACCTGAGATTCTCTCTTCCATCTCTTGTATTCTGTTGCTGATGCTCGCATCTATGGTTCCAGATTTCTTTCCTAGGGTTTCTATCTCCAGCGTTGCCTCACTTTGTGTTTTCTTTATTGTGTCTACTTCCCTTTTTAGGTCTTGGATGGTTTTATTCAATTCCATCACCTGTTTGGTTGTGTTTTCCTGCAATTCTTTAAGGGATTTTTGTGTTTCCTCTTTAATGTCTTCTACTTGTTTAGCAGTGTTCTCCTGTATTTCTTTAAGTGAGTTATTTAAGTCCTTCTTGATGTCCTCTACTATCATCATGAGATATGCTTTTAAATCCAGGTCTAGCTTTTCAGGTGTGTTGGGGTGCCCTGCATTGGGCGAAGTGGGAGTGCTGGGTTCTGATGATGGTGAGTGGTCCTGGTTTCTGTTAGTAAGATTCTTACGTTTACCTTTCCCCATCTGGTAATCTCTGGAGTTAGTTGTTATAGTTGTCTCTGTTTAGAGATTGTTTCTCTGGTGATTTTGTTACCCTCTATGAGCAGATCTGGGAGACTAGCTCTCTCCTCTGAGTTTCAGTGGTCAGAGCAGTCTCTGCAGGCAAGGTCTCCTCTTTCAGGGAAGGTGCACAGTTATCTGGTGTTTGGACCTCCTCCTGGCTGAAGATGAAGGCTCAAAACAGGATCTTTCCCAGAAGCTGTGTTGCTTTGGCCTGTCACAGAAGCCATTGTTTCAGTAGTCCACACTCTCACCTGTGTAGACTACTTTCTGCGGTGTCCCAGAACCAAGGTGGCTCCCGTGGAACCTGAGGCAGAAGCCTCTCGAGCCGGGCGGACACCTGTGCTCTGACCAGGAAGGTGGCCAGTTGTCTGGAGCCGAAAATGGCGCCGCCTCAGGTTCTGTGGCTCTCACCTGTCCCAGAAACTGCTGGCCTCTGTATTCCACACTGTCACCTGTGCAGACTGCCCTCCGAGGAGTCTTGGAACCAAGCTGGCTCCTGTGGAACCGGAGGCAGAAGCCTCTCCGCCCGGGCGGACACCTGTGCTCTGACCAGGAAGGTGGCCAGTTGTCTCTCTTTTTAAACCACTATTATTTCCCCTGACATGAAGTTTACATGGTTTGATATTAATAGCTACTGCAGTTTTAAAAAAAATTTCCTCCAGCTTTCTTTGGTTTGGTGTTTTCAAGTTCTAGCAACATGAATCAAAAGACTGACATTATTTTATCTTAAAACAATGACAGTAATAGCCACACTGTACTATTAGGACTGAATTTAACTATTACAGTATTGACCGTGCTTGCTGCATTAAGCAATCTACCAAATGCTATATTCTTCAATAACTTTAACCACTGTTATTATCTTTAATTCCAATAGTTAGTAGCAGTGGTAGCTAAAATGATATATTTGTTGTCTAAAATCACATTGTAACGAAATAGTAGACTCAGTGCAAAATTTAGTTTGATTCCAAAATTCAGGTTTTAATCACCAGATTATTTTAAATATTTTGCTTTTGGGCTTAGAGTTGGCAGAGAGCTTTTCCTTTGCAAAATGTCAGTTAATAAATAGATTAGGTGCACAGGTCACAGAATTTCTCTGACAACAGAGACACTCTCCTTATTACATAAAAGCTCTTGTGACATGGTGTCTGTAGTCATGTTCCAGTAAGTGTTATGTAGAGAACAGGTGGTGAGCTGGCCTGAGCTTTGAGAGGACATTTACCAGATCCTCTCAGTTTTACGTGGATTCCTTAGTTTCTGTCCATTGAGTTCTGTATGTCTCTCACTCTTATCTTGTGAGTTCATCCCAGGTCTTCATAGAGAGTAGTGAAACCTAATTCATATTTTAAATACTCATATGTACTTTGAATCAAGCACATGTCTCCCCTTAAGAGCTTATTCCCCTAAAAATATTTTTAGTGTATTCATATGTCTTTGCGGTGTCATATAAGAAAGGAAAGGATAAGGCAGATTCAAAGCCAGTACAGGAACAGTGGTTTGCAGGGCCTACCTAGGGGAACAGGAAGAGAGAACTGCAGAAGAGCACGAGACTTCACTGTAGCCTGCCTGTGGGGTCTTGGGCCACTGAAGATTATCCAGGACACAGCTGCACACAGCTCCAATGATCATGTCCCTGAAAGTATCATTTAGATCCTCCTGTGTGCTTTCAATTTCAGGTATCATAGGACTGAATCCTTAAAGAGAACCCCCTTGGAGATACACCGAGCAGGACGCAGGACACCCTTGTTCTTGAGGTGTGTGCAAAGTGACCCAAAGTGTGGCTTTGTGGAACTTACTCCTACTGTCTAGTTCTAACCTTTGAAGCCTCACAAGATGAGAGGGCTTTCTTCTACATGGCAGTCTGCAACTGTATATTCACTTTTCGGCTCAGAGTAGTAAAAACACTCAATATCGTGCAAAAAATGTACCAATGATATATGCAAAATACTTACAAAAAATTTAACAGAGAGTCTAAGCCATATATGAAGAACATTCCAAACTATTTTTGAGAATATAGAAAAATAGAAACAAACATTATGAGAAGACAGCATTTCATTACATTAATTGTTAGATGCATAGTAGTTATCCAAACACTGATGGTTTTGCTTTTTCCCTTTTAGAGGAGAATATCTTGTGTCGGGCTTCCCAGGAGACCGGCTGAACTGGAGTTTCCTCGCAGGGTTTTGGGTTGATAGTACTGTGGATTGGGGAAGGGGTGTCGCGCGGGGCCTGCAGAGCAGTTGGAAGAGGGCTTTCCTATGCACACGGGCAGTCCTGACACTAGCTCAGACCTCAAGAACTGCACTGAGCTGGGACAGAGGGGTGGCTTGTAGTGGCCCGGCACCCACAGTCAGTCATCAAATGCTGACTACTTCTGGAAGGAGGCCTGATCAGGGGAGGTACTTTTCTCTAGCCAAGTGTACATCTGCAGCAATAGTCTGGCAGTTCACTTAGCAGCTGGGGAATAAGTGTTTGCTCTGGGACTAAGACCTGGGTGGCTCATTATAGCATTAGCCAGGGAGAGAAAACCGGATGCAATTTCTGTCTTTCTAGTTTGAAATAGTAATACTAAAAAGCAATAGTGTATATTATACAGTTTTAACTCATTAGAATGATGTGAGATTTTTCCATCAGATACTATAATGCACTAGGAAGTAGTCTGTAACCATCAAAATGCTGACTTGTGTAAGGATAGGTAGACTGGTTGATGGAAGATAAATGCAAGCCCAGAAGTATATAAGCTGACAAGAGAGAGGGAGGGGGAGGGGGAGAGGGAGGGGGAGAGGGAGAGGGAGGAGAGGGAGAGGGAGAGGGAGAGGGAGAGGGAGAGGGAGAGGGAGAGGGAGAGGGAGAGGGAGAGATTGAGCAGCTAAGGGCATCGGAAAAAAGTCAGGAGTAGAGTGAGAGAATAGTGAAGACTGAGACAAAGACTACCCTGGTCATGAAAGAAGCCATGTGAGAGAAAGGAGCACAGAGAGAGGGAGAGCACAGAAAAGCAGAGAGATGGTGTGGAGGGAGACACAGAAAGAGCATGATGAAATAGCAGATTGTAGGGAGAAGCTGAGAGGAGGGGAGCTCCTGAGCTGGGGAAGTCCAGAGGAGGAGGTGATAAGGGCTGCGGTGCTAGAGTGGACTTGAAATGTGTAACAGGTTCTAGTAATACCGAGGGAGCCTGGAGGCCAGCATGCAGTTTGGTATGCTAACAGCCACGAGGGACAGTTATTTGTCCTTTCTGACAGTGATAAGAGAAGTGGCTTCTTTTGGTAGAGGGGAACTGGCTTCAGGAGTTCCTGAGGAGTGCTGGCTTTTACCTAACTGCCAGAAATCCTCCTAGAGTCCAGGCTGAGCCCTTTTCTGGATGTTTGTGCCCTTTGGAATTTGGAGAAATGGAGTTTCTCTTGGACCTGACACAGAATGTAAGGATTGATTTTTATGGTGGGCTTGGTGGTATCTGGAGCTGTCTCTTCAACTCAAGGAAATTTAAGCTACTGAAGACTCCCCTGGTATCATATTGGACACTGAAAACCATGCTATGAAGTCTTTGAAGTGCATATCAAGACAAATGAATCTGATACTCTGATACTCTTATCGGGAGCAAGGAATTTAGGACTCTATAAAAAAAAAAACCCTTTAACAATTTATGAAAAAAAAAGTAAGGATATGGCTGGTTGCTTTTAGCATCTCTGGATAAACTTACAAAGAAAGATCAGGAGCTGAGAGAGAAAATCCACTGGCTCGAGATTTGCATAAACAAGCTAAAAGTTTCTAAGTGTGCCCTGGAAGAGAATCTTCTCTTCAGCAGCCACAGACCTCAAGCTTTTAAATATCAAACCTCAGTTTTCATTATAAGACGGACTCGTCTACAGCAAAAACTAAAACCTTGCCTGGGACGGTGTTGGTAGTTAAAGTAAGGGCATTGATTATTCGGAAGGAATGGGTTCCTGTAACATGAGAAGGAGACATGTGATAAGACCCAAATGAGGCTGAGGACTTTGAACCCTCAAATTCTGAAGGGTTTGTGTCACCTGTGGAAGAACTTTCTCTGTTTTCAGCAGAGGTTGCTTCCCCACCTTCACTCCCTTGCACTATATTCTAGCACTGAGTAAAGATCAGCAGCTCTCCAGGAATCCTTCAGGTCTCCAGTGCCAGACTGGGACTGCTGAGACATCCAGTCTTGAGGGAAAGAGCGACTAAGAAGATACTGAATTCTTGACCTCTCCAGTGGGAGACAGACATTGCTGGACCACCCAGACCATATCCTATAATCCAATCCAATAAATCCCTCTTTAAAATATCTATTCATTTTGTGTTATGTTCTTGTAGAGAAACTTATTAATATATTCATGTGCAATGTGTGTGTGTGTGTGTATGTGCACATATGGAGGTTAAGGTCAATCTCGGTTGTCATTCTTCAGGACCTGAGTATCTTGTTGAGACAGGGTCTGTCACTGTGACCAAATGCCAATTAGGCTAGGCTGTTATCATGGAACCCAGCAAGCTTCCTGTCTCTATCTCCCCAGGCTATTGGTATTCTAAGTGTGCTTGAGTCTTTATGTGGGTTCTAGGGATCAAATTCTGGTCTTCATGCTTGTGGAACAGTTTACTGACAGAGCTATCTCTCTAACCTACACCTCCTTTTAGAAAACAAACAAACAGAAACCAACCAACCAACTAACCAAGCAACCCAACTCAACCTTTTTTTTTCTGTTATAGACAGTCTTGGAACAGGAGTCATAAATAGTTATTAACGACCGTGTTGCTGCCGAGAATTGAACCTAGGTCCTCTGCAAAAGCAGGAAGGGCTTTTAACCAATGAGCCATCTCTCTAGCTCCTCTAAAGTAGAGATTAAGACAGGAAAGTGTATAGAATGGCAAGAACGTGGAGCAGTAGCTACTCACATGTGGGTAGTGTGAAAGCTGAATTCAAATTTTCAGAAGAATTTTTTTAAAAAGATTTGGCAATATTTTATTAAAAGTTTTGGACCAGTTACCTGGCAAGGCACTCAGTGGTAGGACCAGGACACCAACCTAGCCATAAAACCTCCAACCTACAACATCTGCCTGCAACATGTTTTAGGGCAATGATGGCTCAGAGCTTGTGGAAGTGGCCAACCGATGACTGGTCTAATGTGAGGCCCAAGCCACAAGAGAGAGCTCAGGTGGAACACTGTCTGGATGACTCAGAGACCTAGCATAGAACCAAACACAACTGACCAAAAAATGGTCAATAAAATGATCCCTAATGATATTCTGCTGTATTCATAGATCGGCCCTCCACAGATGCAGAGACGCACACCCAAACATTAGGCGGAGCTCAGAGAACCTGCTTGAAGAGGGAAAGAAAGGATTGTAGGAGTCAGAGGGGTGGAGGACACCAGAGAACATGGTAGGCAGAATCAATTAAGCAGGGATCAAAGGGCTCACAGAGACCGCAGCAGCAATCATGGAGCCTGCATGGGTGGGCACTAGATTCTTTGCATGTATGTCATGGTTATTTAGCCTGGGGTATTATGAGAGTCCTACAGTAGGAGTAGGTGTCCTACTCTTTGCCTGCTCTTGGGACCTCTTTCCTTATACTGAGTTGCAGTGTCCAGTCTTGATATGAGAGGTTTTTGCATCCTGTTATGCCGTGTTCAGTTGATATCTCTGGGAGGCCTGCTTTTTTTTTCTGAAGGGAAACAGGAGCAGTGGATCTGGGGTAAGGGGAGGTGGGGAGCAGCTGAAGAAGTGGAGGGAGGGGAGACTTCAGGTAGGGTGTATTGTATGAGAGAAAAATTTAAAAGAAATTGACCCTGATATTCTAATAATGAAAGTTATCTTCAAAAAATTGTGTATATGTGTGTTTATGTGTTTGCATGTGTATATGTGTGCTCATTGTATATATAATATATGTATATTCATTATGTAATCATATGTGTATGTATGTATATTTGTGTGTATATGTATGTATTTATGCATATGTGTATGTGCAAGTGTGTTTGTGTGTATATATGCCTGTTTGTATATGTGAACATGTATGTACAGTTGTATCTTGAGCGACAATGAAATGTTATCTCTTAGAGAAGAAGATATTTTGAGCTGGGCATGATGGCAAACACCTTTAATTCCAGTACTCACGAGGCAGAGGCAGGTAGATCTGTGAGTTTGAAGCTAAGCTTGTTTACAGAGTGAGTTCCAAGACAGCCAGGGTTACATGGCAAAATCCTGCCTCAAAACAACACCAACAAGAAAACAACGTGAAAAGAAAAGAAGACACTTCAATAATCTAATGATTGTGTCTAATGACTGATTCAGCAACTTTTTGTGTCCAATCATTATTGATGAACATGCACATCTACAAAACCTGTGAGAAATTGTTCAGATTTTCTTCAAGAGGAAGGATTATCATATGGACAGTGCTGTGCATGTGATAATCCAGAGGTGTCCATTCTAAAATGTTAGCAGTGGCTAACATTAGATGGTGGGTTTCTGAAGACCTTTCTCTTTCCCAACCCTTAAGTCCTCCTTTCCCCACAAGTATGCGCGACTCATGTAATTGCATACAGATTCTGGTACTTAGTGTTGATTTTGAGCAGATTTCTTTAATTTGAGAGGTTTTTCAAACACAGTCACCTGCAGTTACTGTTCTAGTTTGGCATTTCAATTTTCCTGTAAAATGTGTTCCAACCTGGTCCTTTGGCTTCACTCTTGCTGCTTTTTAGTGAGGCTCCTCCTGGTGTGTTTGCTCCTTGTACCTGGAGAGCTTGCTGTGTCATTTGATGAGTGAAGCTGGCAGGGGACAAAGCCATGAGACAGCTTGAGCAGGTGTGGATCTGAATGAATCAGTGGAAGGAACGCTTTGGGATTCTTTTCCTGGATTTTTCCTTTCTTTTTAGTCTTTTGTACTCAGGGAAACACTGAAAGCCAGTTTGGGAGTGGGAGAGGAACCCTTTCAGGTTTCCAGGTTTTTGAAATGTGAGTCTTGAAGCCCTTTGACAGGGATTCCTCTCAAAGATCCCTGAACTTGCCCTGCTCTTCAATCTAAATATCTTCTCAAGGAAGGAGAGAAGCAGGCAGTGGTGGTGCATGCCTTTAATCCCAGCACTTGGGAGGCAGAGGCAGGCTGTCTTGGAAAAAAACAAAACAAAACAAAACAAAACAAAACAAAACAAAACAAAACAAAACAAAACAAAACAAAACCACAACCAAATTAGGAAGGAGAGAAATTGGACTTAGTGTTTATTTTTCAGGACTGATGGCAGTGTCAATGTTGCTATGTGGTTTTCATTTTCTTTTGCATACCCACACTCCCTTTCCTGACACTGCATGCTCCTTCTACCTCCATAGGATTCCTAAGTGCATAACCAAGAAGAGGACAAAAGGGGGCACGTTTGGTAGTATTGCCATGGGACTCAGTGGGGGCACAAGTGGGTGAAAGGCCCTCTCAAACATGCTTTAGGATACCACAATGGCTCTAAATGAGCCTGTTCTCTTTCTCAGTCCATCCATCCATACATCCATCCATCCACTTATTTATTGATTCTGTGAACATGAGTGTCATCTCTATGTCTGCCAAAGACCATATCAAGGCCCAAAGGGTAGATGGATCAAGCTCCTTACTGTCCTCAGGTAATTCATAGGTAAAAATACTGATGCATGAATGTTCTTCAGAATTGCTTACAGAGTTGCAAGAGGACCTGCTTCTGGACCCCCATCTCAGACCTACTATATCCAAATTGATAAAGGGAGGGTTATAAAACCTGAATTTCAGCAAAATTTACCAGATAATTCTTTCAGTTAATTCTGATCTGAGGATCACTTTCAGAGAACATTGGCTTTGTGATGTATGGAAGAAAATACTAATAACTAAGAGGCAGCCATTCACGTAGTTGCAAAGCCAGCCAGCCCTTTTTCTCCTCTGTTCCATTTCTCCCAAGAGCACCCATATAAAGGATGTCATTCTTTTCGGTTGCTATGTAACCAGCGATGCTATTTTTCCCACAATCCTATGGGTTGGCTTGGATCTGCTCTGACTTTTCTGTTTTACCTGCTATATAGCCAAGGCCACTCAAGTGACTGAATTAAGCTAGGCAGTGCAAGAGACATCTTGTCCTCTGAGGGTCCCTCTCCAATGCCTCTCACCATTCAGTAATCCAATTTGTACCCTGTTTCCATTTGCTATAAGACTTTTAAAGAGAGAGAAAAAAAGAACAAGACACAGTTGAGGCAGACAGACCTGATCATTTCATACTTGCTAGCAATCAAAGCAGAGGTCAGTCTAACCTAGATCTACTAAGGCAGAGATAGAACCAAACAATGATGACCATCGCCATTCAACAGAGATTTTCAAGGATCCCTTTGAATCCTTGTGCTGATTTATAAGCTCTTTCGACTTGTTGACTTCAAAATGCCTTCAGGTTAGCATCCCAAAGACTACTCCAGAAACTGGACAGTGTAGACAAAGATCTTGGCGAGCTGTGTGAGTGACCATAAATGAGCCATAAAGTTTAGTAGGGGAGAGCTGTAAATAGAAGATGGGTCACTCCATAATGACTATATATAAAAAAAGAGTTAATGATAAATAAAGGACAGACAAAGCTTGAGGATGTAGTTACAAGGTGAGCATGCTATGGGACTAGTCTGGGCACTAGTGCACAGTGAAACCACTGCTGGATGTTGTTGTAGCTCTGGCCTTTCTAATTCATAACCCCCCAAATCCAGGAAAGAAATAGAAAATCTTCTTTTCTTTGTCTTGCCCTGTGGTTGATCATTATTGGGAAAACCAGGTTAGGTTGACTCTGGAAAATGATGAATTTGGATGAGTGGAGCGAGTGACAGGGGACTGCCAGGTACCGGCTGGCTTCATGGAGCTAATACTGTTGAGGGGTAGCTGACCCAATCTTTTTCTTCTTTAATAAAACAATGTTAGACTTTGATTTCTTTCTGTATTATTCTTTATGGTGTTCTCCTCTCTAATCATGTCTTCAGCGAAATGGCAACTTATTGGTTTTGTTTGCTTTAATTATTTGTCCTTCCTCAATAGTCTTGTGGTTTACACATTGTAAATTTTTTCCACTGTTTTATGTTCTGGCAACTGTCTGACCATAAACCCATAAAAAGATAGCATTAACTTTCCCCATGATCATAAAGATAACGGTAAAATTCCACTTTTGTAATTACTTGTTTGATTGCTGTAAAGAGACTTTTCTGCCTTTAGTCTGGGCCGCTTCTTTCTCCCACTCTCAAAGAGACTATAAGTTTGACCATACAAATAAAGTTTTTTTTTTTTTGATTTTTAATATTTTTATTACATATTTTCCTCAATTACATTTCCAATGCTATCCCAAAAGTCCCCCATAGCGCCCCCCACTTCCCTACCCACCCATTCCCATTCTTTTGGCCCTGGCATTCCCCTATATTGGGGCATATAAAGTTTGCAAGTCCAATGAGCCTCTCTTTCCAATGATGGCCGACTAGGCCATCTTTCGATACATATGCAGCTAGAGACAAGAGCTCCGGGGTTCTGGTTAGTACATCATGTTGTTCCAACAATAGGGTTGCAGATCCCTTTAGCTCCTTGGGTACTTTCTCTAGCTTCTCCATTGGGAGCCCTGTGATACATCCAATAGCTGACTGTGAACATCCACTCCTGTGTTTGCTAGGCCCTGGCATCGTCTCACAAGAGACAGCTATATTTGGGTCCTTTCAGCAAAATCTTGCTAGTGTATGCAATGGTGTCAGCGTTTAGAAGCTGATTATGGGACGGATCCCTGGATACAGCAGTCTCTAAATGGTCCATCCTTTCATCACAGCTACGAACTTTGTCTCTGTAACTCCTTCCCTGGGTGTTTTGTTCCCAATTCTATGAAGGTGCACAGTGTCCACACTTTGGTCTTCATTCTTCTTGAGTTTCATGCGTTTATCAAATTGTATCTTATATCTTGGGTATCCTAAGTTTTGGGCTAATATCCACTTATCAATGAATACATATTGTATGAGTTCTTTTGTGACAAATAAAGTTTTTAACTTGCAGCATCTTGGTGTTAGCTCCTGGTTTTCAACACCATAACAATATTTGGGATGTAAGTCAGGCCATGTTTCTCCTCCATCCAAATACCTCCCTTAAGTATTCAGTTTGCTCCAAGCTAAGACCAACTCCTTGTGAGAACTACAGAGCTTATTGGAATCTAGCCTTCCAAACTGCCTTCATCTTCTAGAATGCTTCACCTCCATCTTACTCCCACTACAATGGCCTTCTGCTGCTGGGGAGAATGCTGGCGATGGCTGCCTTGTGGCTTCTGTGCTGCCCTTGTTCTGCCTGGCATGCCCTCTCCTAAAGTCTTTTTTGTCTCATCTGAATTGAGGTTATTACCCTACACAAAATAGAATGTTTCCCCCATCCTCCACACTAACCATTTATTCCCATCACCTCCACGTGCTGTCTCCATGAACTTATATGCATCTGAATACCATGTAGCATACTGTTTATTTCCTTTTTTATATGCTGTCATCTCTCTTTGTAGCTTCATGAAAGCAGTCGAATCTCTGTTGTTGTTGTTAGTTCTTGTGACAGGATCTTGTACCTTGTGGGTACTCACGAATAATTTCTTAGATGAATAAGAATTTTCTTGTGAGACTTACAGAACAAAATAGAAAACCTAGATCATATTAACTCTCTCTCTCTCTCTCTGTCTCTCTTTCTCTCTCTTCCCCCTTTCTCTTCTCCTCCCTCTCCTCTTCCTCCTCCTTCCTGCTATGCTAAGGATTCAATCCAGGGAATTATGTAATAGTCTCACAGTGGATCTTCCCTGAGAACTTGTTGAACTGACCTTTGGTCCATGGGTTGCAGAGCAAAGAGACTTCTAACGTCTTGTCTTTGTGACTTAGGCAGGTAGTAAGTTTCTCTGTGTCTCATCTGGTATGAAGACCAGAGAAAAGATTCAATTTCTACAAATCTAAAGGAATTATGGGTAGGAAAACATCTCAGGAAGTTACTTTGTACTTTTTTTTTTTTTAGGGTCTTGTTTAGGGTGAGAACATTACTGTCCAGTCTACAGCTAATTTCTTTGAGTTCATTGTGTTTGAGAAGAAAAACACTGTGAATGTATCATACTCTTAATTGTGAGGAAAGGATGCTGAGATTCTTGGAGAAGAAGGAGAACCAGGTTTAGAACAAAGGTATCAGAGTCTTGGGTACTGGGAGGCAGAGCTGAGGTGGGGAGAGTAATTTTTGTTTGTTTTTTCCTTGCTTTTGAGATAGAGTCATTATGTATCCAGGCTGGTCAAGTGCTTGTGAGCCTCCTTCCTCCACCTTTCCAGGCCTGCACTAGCATACTGAGTGAGATAGTGGGGCTATCTCTGTCTATGAGAATTGTGATACATGCCAGGAAGACCTAGGAGAGAATTTGTTAGGATTTAGAATCCTTCTTCTGAAATAAATTGTGGTTATTTTTTAAAATGTGGATAAGCATACATAAAAGCACAAGTTTAAGTCTTAAATGACCTAGGTTGAAACTCCATTTCATCACTGCCCCTATGAGACCAGAGGAGAATTACTCAATAATCTTTCTGAATTCCAGATTTACCTTCTATTAAGAAGGGAGAGTCTAGAAACAGCTCACCTTTCACAGTTGTTATGGAGGCTTAGGGAAGATTGTGTGCAAGGCGTAGGGAATACACATATCAGTTATAAGCATGGCTGCCACCCATAGGCGGTAGTATAGAATAGTGGGCCATCTCAGTACCAGCATTTTGTTACTCTAAACTTCTGAGTTTCATTTCCCATGTGATACAGTAATACAATAATTTATATTACAAGACCTGTGACTTCCATGTGCTGTAGAAGCTACACAATGCTAAGCAATAAGGTTAAATGACTAAGTGATATAAACAAGAGATACTTATTGCAGAGTACTAAGATACAGTTTCTATCACTTGCCTGCCCTAGGCACTCAACTCTGAACACCCTCTGAGCACATGATAGCTCTTCATCCTGGCATCTTTCCCAATCCTCTTCCATCCTTCCAGTTGCAGAGTGAGACGACCCTGCTGGCTCAAGAAGCCCTCAGTTGTGGATGAAGGTTAAACACAAAACTGTTTCTTGTTGGTCTGCCATGAGTGGGCCTAGGAATCATGAAAAAAGGGGCATATTTTAAAAGCTACCACTGCAGATCTATCTGAAGGTTGCCAGGATTGTCAAAAAAAGGGTGACAGCTTCTCTCCAAGAAGTCTTTATAAGATGGATGTCTTGCCTGAAGATGGAGTCTGGATCCTAGGACATCTCAAGATACACCTCATTAATATTCCTCCTCTCTCTCTGAGTTTGTTTAGCTGCTCTTTCTGAAAGTAAGTCCTTCCAGTAATTAAATCTCCAAAGGTACTGGGCATTCATTATCTCGAGCATTAATTCTGAAGGCTGACCAGGGGATTCTGCAATTTCAAATTATTTGGTAAATGGCCGTTTGATTTTCACTCAGCTGAGGGAGTTAGGGTGAGATCTTTGGACACCATCATTGTTCACATACCTGTTCTTAGGGCTCCATGTTTAAAGATGTTTGATGAAATTGCTGTGCAGATGCCCTTCTGAGTTTCCTTGTAGACTTAGGTGACTTCTTCGGGATATGGGAGCTCCTTAGGGACTGGACATCTCTATGTCCTTGTGAGCCTCTCAAGTCTGTTTTAAGATAGGGCATAAAAATACACAGTGTGTGCTGTTCATGTTTTTAAGCCAATGAATGCATATCCTCAGACGGAATCAGTCAACTGATTATGGCCAAATTTAGGATTATAACCTGAAGAAAATCCAGCATTTGTCTGTCATTTGGAAATAGCTAATAAAGATCAGGTATCTATGATAAGTCGGAAGGATGATACCTAGTTTTGATTGTCAATATGACACAATATAGAATCATACAAAAAAAGAATTTCAAGAAGGGATTATCCAGGTCAGCTTGGCCTGTGGTGAACTTGGTGAATATGGATCATTTTCTAGTCAGCAGTTTCTGTAGAGAGAGCTATTTGAAGGAGATTGAAGCCAGAAGGTCAGAATCCTGATTCTGGGACTATAAGGTGTGTTTCGGAGACTATAAACTCTAATATTCTATGACAAAATGCTAAGTCCCTAGATACATCAGACCAGACATTTAGATACACTATAGCTTTGATGAAATTCTCTCACTCTGGGTTTTCTCATTTTGCCAAGGGCACAAAAGTGTTGATGAAATGTCTGTTGCCTTGTAGACCCGAGGCTGGGAGTTACAGTGATCCACAGGGCCAGCTTTGAGGACAATGAACAAGACTTACACTTCTTTCAAAAAATGTAAATCCAAGCAGGGTTCTTTAGCAGGGTTATTGAAGGGACTAAAATGATAGAGTGTGGAAGTAACGTGAGAGGCATCTGATGTGTAGTGGAGTGTTACCCCATCTTTGTCTATGGAGGAAACATGTTCAGCATCTGAGATCATCCTGACCCTCAGCACACTAAGAACAGAAGGAAGTAGCCTGTACAGGCTTTCCAGCTCAGGATGCTGAAATGTGCTATTTCTTAAGATGAAAATATTGTTATGTTCCCATATACTTTTCTATCCATACTTTCTTGTCTTTGTTCTCTTTGGTGGTTTATGAAGTAGAATTGCCCATTCCTTGTAAACATGGTTTAATGATTGCACGGTATCTTTGCATGTAGTTCTTAATAAAAGCTCAAGGTGAGAGGTACTCTGGTTCTTTGAGCTTCTTGAATGCTCTTTGGGTTCCCAGCCTTTCTTGTTCAAAGTTTTCTGCATTTTGTTTTGTGAGTTGAGCTCCACTATTCAGGCAGTAGAAGCTGAAAACTATTCTTCACTAATGTGGAGGAAGCATGGCAACCAGATGACTCACTTCTAAAGAAAAAGGTGTCAAATATTGGCAGGTCTCACCCAGGGGATGAAATGAGTCCACGTTAGTGGAGGGTTTAGCACAGTGCCTGGTACACAAGAAGAACTCCTGAAGTGTTAATGTAGAAACTGCACTCTGTGAATTAGTTTACATATAGTTCACACGAGGCCACTAGAGGAAGGCGTTTGCTGTAATAAGAGCAATATTTCTGCAACCCATTCAGTTCCACAACCAAGAATGAACAAGTCAGCTCTTCCATAGCTCCCCGAGTCAGCGGGCGCCCTGGAAGGAAG